>NC_079468.1:15000000-15625000 GCF_026250575.1 Diorhabda carinulata | reverse complement strand
CAAAAAATCACAGTTAGAACGGAATCACCCATATATAGTGAAATTTGGGCAATTAGTTATATCATTAATTATTAGATTTGGTATTTTCTTTTCTTTCATTGTAGCCCCGAAACTCAAAAATTTGGATGTTATAGCTTCTATTTCTTAGGTTGAAGGCTTCCCAGTATCAAGAGAATCGACAAGTGTCAACTTGGGGTTTGATCCTTCACTGCAGATTTTTTTGGTTGTCTCTTTTCTATTCTTGAGAAAATTTCCTGAATCGACGGGTAGAGAAGCAGAAAATCGCCTGAAAAAGTGACCTCTGTAGTCCTTGGGGTTGGGTAAATTTAAATATTGTGTCAACAGGTTGCTTGGTACAATAATTCTTGCGATATGTCAATAAAAAACGTTCATTATTTACTTCTGAAGGTCGCAAGACATATGTAAATATCTGGGAAAATAGGTTTATGGCTTATTGTCGTTTTATAAAGGTAATAAGTTTATGGAATTTGCTTATATCAAAGTTTACATTTATGGTAGTTCTCAACATTAAATTTTGGGACAATTACGTTAATAATTTTCATTGACATTGGCTTGATTTTTGACAGAAATATACAATAATTTTTGTTTTTTTGTTTTCGGTGTTACACCAATCCAAAACATCTCCATATGACTATATATTTTTCTGGAGTTTTGAGTTACAATGCAAACAATTTCAGGCGTGTAATCATATTCTTCTTCCATGCTTATTTAGCTTAACAATCGGTATTTTATCAATCAAACTTTGAAAAATGACGCTGAAGTTTCACACTTCTTAATGACAGTACAAAATTATTACAATTACAGAAGTTTTGGTCGAACACAAAAGACAAGGTAACTTGATATCTAAGGTAAATTGATAAATATACAAATAAAAAAGAGTGTAGTGATGATTATTCCATTTAAATAGCATTTTTCTTCTTCACACAATTTCATAAAGATGATGTTAATCAAATTCTACAATCGTTGTCTAATTTCTTATCTTATTTGTGATCTCTAAATTGTCAATCTTACTATGTAGGTATAGGAATTTGGTTGACATTGTTAAAAATTATGATGTGAATACCAAAAATAATTTACCTAGATTAGAATTACTGTTTGCAATGTATGAATGTAGTGATAGGTTAAGTTATTCTTTATGAGAGTACATTTATTTTTATAAATATATTATTAATAAATAATTAATTGATAAAATGAATATTTATTTTTTACTTACTTAGAAGATAATGTAATAAAATTTTTACTCTCTGGACGTCCTGATGAGAAATTCACTTCTTAAAATTATATCTGTTTATGATCGGCGAAATAATAACACAATATAAACTAAACATTGAGTTTTCACGAAAAGTGAAACGACAGATTTTACAAAACAAAACAAAAGATCTATTATCACTAATAGAAAGAAAAATAATTATAAAACACTATAATGTCCTCAAGGAATCATCCGTTTTTCTAGTGACATTACTCCCTAGAACTTTGTAGATATACATTTTTGACCGTAATCTAACAAAATGGGTGTCCATTATCCTCATCTTTATCCATACTCAAAAGTGTTTCATTTATTCGAGGTATTATTAGTAGGATGTATCGATTTCATTAATATTTGTAGCAAATATCTGTTTATATGTCGTCACGAATATGTATTTCGTAAATAAAATTATCAGTATCGGTGTACATTAGCTTACAATTTTCAACTTCTAGGAAGGGAAGCATTAAGTTATAATAAAAAGCATACACGATGGATATGCAAATGGAAATAACAGTTCCCACGTATAACTATTTATTGAAAATGAGTTCGAATTATTTCAATTCGATCACAATTGAGGAAAGATATTTATTTGAAACTATTCTATAATGATAACGTGGACTAGTAATACAATTTTTACCATCATAACCGCCCTTATGTGAAGGGACTAATTTATAAATTGTTTCCATATGTATTCCATACATTTCCCGAACACCGAATTATTTATTAGTGTCCTCAGATCTTTCGCAAAGTCACTGGTAGTTAAAGTCCTTAATCGATTGTTCAGTGTGATGCAGAGCTTCAACCATGCAGATTTCTTGAATTGCAAATCATTCGCCAACATTCAATTATGTTCTAACCAAGTTCAACTTATACCTTACCAAAGCTGACACTATTTTTGAAAACATATGTTAAAAGAAGAATATCGCTATATTTTTCAAGTCTTCTCATATGTTAATAAAAAGATTTTTTTGAAAGATTTTTATCATATTCATAATTATTATCAGTTTCGTTCGCATTAATAGACATCGATCGATTTCAATCAACAAAGGTGGACAACAATCGACAATAATAAACATCATCAATTGACATCAATAGACATCCATTAGACTTTAAAAGATATCAACATACAGCAATAGACTTCAACCGACCAAAATCTACAACAATAGACATCAAACGACTTTAATGTATATTGATCGACTTGACCACAACGGACATTAACCGACTTTGATGGACATCAATTCACAACAATAGACATCGATCGATATCACTTGACAATCGTCATCAATGGATGTTAGTTGACGTCAATCGACAACAATAGACATTTCGAAATCAATTGACGACATCAATTGATTGGTATTGAACATCTCCATTACCCTGTCCAATAGGTTATGTATGCAGTCTAGTGCCGTTTATCCCACGAACAATATCTTTATAGCGTCACTGTTGATGGCTAGGTAATTTTTATGAGAGTTCGATATAATTTTCAATCGATAGACACCATTGAATATATCAGATGGGCAACTATTCTATTTCCACTTAATAGAGTAATTGGCTAGACAGCAGACTTATAAAGCAAGCACCATGCGATTGGGGAGAGATTTGAGAATAATGGAATATTGAGAAATATCGAAGTTTGAAGTTCTAAAAATATTCAAATGATAAATAAATGTACCCTTTGGGGGTATTCAGAGATTCACTGTAAAGACTGTAAATATGTAAACTCAGAAAACTCAGACACAGAAGGGAAAAATTAGATCGTTCCAATAACTATTTTTAGTGACGTAGGTATGTGATCAGGAAATGTTCAGCAATATAGTTGAAACTTTAAATGGAACGGCTCGTACATTTTTTAAAATAAATAGTCACCAGATTTCTTTAGATTACTTTGCATCAATTGGAAAACGCAGTGCATAATTCAATTGACGAAAGTATCCACATTAAAACTAAAATTTCTTCTATTTTATTCAAGACAGTAGATTTCAACAATGATTAAGCCGTATACAGAAAGAAAGCTGGAAACTTATAAGCTATTACCGGCGCTTAACAGCGCAGGTTCGTTCTACAGAAAGGAAGAGTTGTTTATTAATTTTAAATGGCAGCGCGTGTTGAAGCTTCTCGGAACTTGTCGGCACCGATCAGTGCTTATCGGCGCGCGTCCATATAATTTCTTGCGCGGGTAACCAGCGCTGTCAAGTACTGATAAGCGCTTATAAGTTTTCAGCTTTCTTTCTGTATACGGCCTTACGTACAAGAAGAAATTAATGAATATATACACATGCAATGGTCAATAAATACAAGAAAAGAATTAGACCAATTTTTTCAACTTATTAACATTCTAATATTCACTGAGAAAGAAGTATTATAGACTCCTATTAAAAAGTAGACATTTGATAATATTCAATTTAATCATGGTAGATACCCCAAATTAATTTTTTCAGTTTACATAATTCGCTACCTTTATTAGTCGTCGCCTATATTAATAAATAGTTGTTCATGAAAACGACAAACATTCTTTACTTTCAATACTATATTATTGAAATATAATAAGTTCTGGATAGTGAGGCAGGTATTAGTAATTTCATATGTATTTACGTATCAAGGAAAATATCCAATATTTTCAATAAAAAAACATAAGAATAGCAAGGATAAACATATTTATTTTTCTATAATAATTTTAAAACTCAATTGCTGATAGAAGGGATATATTAGTTTATTCTCACTATAAAAGGATATTAAAAATTTTTCTGTAATAAGATACACATATTTGTAATTTCATAAAATATAAAAGTTTCGATCACTAGTTGACATCTGAAGCTAAGAATTCTTCAATATATGGAAAGTATTTCTAACCAATCTCAAGTTATATTCATTTAGAAGGTAAGAGAAACACTATTAAAATGTTTCTTGCCAAATTAATACTATCCTAGAATTTTTTGGAGAACTTTGTCCTACGCTAAAGGAAAAAGGAAAAAATTGTGCCTAATTTTAAGGTGAATTCCGTGTAAAATGAACTGCACATTCGATTTCTATGAATCACTATCATCGAGTAACTGTTTTTCATCTCATAATTTATTATCCTCTTCAAAATTAATGTTTAATCAATTTTTACATCTATTTTTGCCTTGCTAATATTTTTCTCTCTACCTTGGCTAATACCACCTATCGTACTACCCTTTCTTGTATTTCGGCCAAAGGAATTCACTTTTCCAACAAGTTATTCTCTTCGGAAACATAGTTTTCTCTGAAGACGATAAATTGGTTAGTGTAATTGTCAGTTTGGGTGAAGTGTTAGCCTAAATAGTGTATTTGATATTTGTTACACGGGGAAAACAAAATAATGAAACGATAAAATGAAAATATTATAAAAGGTACTCAAAAAAGTTCTTAGAGGTTCAAGTCATAAATAAACGAATAAACAAAGTTCGCATCTCTTTACCGTTCAAGTTTTACAATGATGAAAAAATGTACTCTTATGAAAGAATGTGTACTAAATGACACAAAAATATTTTTGGTAAAATACCGCTTACCTGAAAAATATAATAAAAAATCGGCCGAGGTATTTTTACAATGAAAAAAAGGAGGAGAATGCAGACCCTCATAACCCCCAATTATAGGTTCAGGCAGATAACCAATTTATCTGAATACAGAGCAGCTATTTTTTAACTGTATACTTAAGAATACTACACTTCAACTTCAAGTAATTTCTGGCTCAAGCTAACGTAAAAGGAAAAAGTAGATTGGATAAAGAATAACCTTGGGATGATAGCGGTATGGGAAGAATAAAAATATATCCCGAAGGATGAAAGTCATGCGAAACGAGAATTTCAAAAATCAAAATAAGTCCAAAAGTCGGGGTTTTCGGAAAAAAATTTTTTCGGGTGCACGGTACTATCATAGGCCCCTATAACAATATATATTTGAATAAATCGATATATTTTGGAACTAAGCAAAATGGTTTATTATAATTTTTCAATAGCGTTCCATATGATTTCAATAATACTATGTTTGTAAATACTACCATGAATTTTTTTTCGAAATAAATTTTTTATGACTATCGCATACATGTATCTTGTAGTTACGTTTCTCCTGAATGTCATTGTTTCCATTTATGTGAATTCTATTCGTCCCAACCGCTACAACTTCAGAACGAAATGTAATATCATCTTCCCGAATAAGTGAGAATAGAAAGATGACATTCCTCACTTCCCAAATCCAACCCAAATCCAAAAGGGCTCGTTCTGTACAAGACATCACTGAGTTAAGTAGTTTTTTTAGCGACGAGCTGATAACGTAGGAGACTCAAATGCTAGGCTCCCTAGCTACATTTTTTTAACACAGATATGTACAATTTTGGCCTTTACTGGAGACACTGGAAGCACAATACATCTTTATCGGATATGACAACCAACAATCTCTCGAGTTATTTGATGTGGTTTTTATCTCCACTAAAGTCTAATAATATTATATTGAGTGAATTGAGAATCTATAGAGAAATAGACATTTTACTGAATGGGTGGTTGGAATTCACAAACATACAACACTCCAAAACCGTCGTATGACGACTATTCAAGGCTCTAGAAGACAGTTTCATGCAAGTCGAAGGAAATCAGCTAAGCGATGAAAATACACACTGTATATATTATCCAAAGAGAGCGAACCTTTATGTTCGTATTCTTAATAAACAATTGGAAATCCATACTGATCCGGCTGGTAAGATGATTTTGCAACAAAATCTTATCCATTTTTAACGATGAAGAGCTACTCTTGATTACCAGTCAGATAGTAGCTAAATAACAGATTTTCTAGCAGATGATTTGGGCGAAGAGCAGCAATAGAATAGCCACCACGGTCGCCCAATTTAGGGCCTTTTGGGTAGCGAAGTATTCCTTATATCATTGAAAAATTTTGCAAACTAAGACTTAACTAAATAATTCAATACCTAGATGCGTATAAAATATAATACAAGTATAATAATTATTTATAATCTTGGAGAAGCATATAATACACTGAATCGCGGTCCTACGACTAATCTAAAGCTACCTAGTTATATTAGATGTAGAGAAGCAAACACTTTGGCTAAGGTGGAACTCTTAAAATTGGCTCAACAATTACAATAAACTGATTTCACTTATCAAAAACTTGTGGTATACTTGCTTCTTGGTATGATAAATAAAAAATACCAATTGAAATTTTTTCAAATCATACCTTGCATTATTTAGACATATATCGAATATTTACTCGAATATTTGAAAATCGTCAAAATCTCAGATAAACATTTTACGGAGATAGTGAAGAGTCGTGAGATTTGTTAAGAACACATTTTTTCTAAAATATGACTTTAATCACGTAACTTTTATTCTCAAATGCAATAGAGGAATAGTGAGAGCGGTGAAAACAGTTAAGCATTAGATTGAAAATAATTTAGTTGAATGAGACCATAAATATGAAGTTATCATAACAAGAGTGGAGAAGGCTTTTCGATTCTGTAACAATCAATAAACCTGAAAGACAAGAAAACCGATTTATTTAGCTAACTATAATCAAAATTGTTGGCGCCAAGAAGCCTTCTCTTTATAAACTAGATAGGGATGTGTTATCGTGCTTGGAGAGGGTATAAATCAAATTTTTAATCCAGCATGCTTCAACTCGTCTAAAACAGATATAGGTACTTATATCATCTTATGTACACTAAAACTATTAACTGTGACTTATTAACTGTAATTTACAGTATTCTTTTAAAATACTTTTTTCTCATACTGTACTGTAAAGTCGACAGTACTAATTTGAGTCCGGAAAATGGCACTTTACGGTATCCTATTCTTAAATTCTCCCAATCCCAATATTTCCAAAAATTGTCAAATATGACATTTCATATCTTAATATGATTTTGCTTTTTATTTAAAACCGAAAATAGTATGAAAAAAAACACATTACGATATAAGTGATTATTATGGTACTCGATTAGATATTCTTGACTCGGCTCCTTCGTCGCCTCGTCCTTAAACATCTATCTCGTACCGTACTAAATCACTTCCCGGACTTATAACGTAAATAACTATCCCAGCATTTTCCACATATGAGATAGTTCTCTTTACCTCAATCAATTATAATTTTGCACCAACGTATACAATCCAAAATGCGCCATCATGGTTTGATCTATGTAACTCTTGGACGAATCAAAATAGTAAGACGAGAGAAGAGATTAAAAGAGTCAGGTTAGGAAAATAATTAGAAGATATATGGAATGTTGATTACCTAGGAAGTAGAAAATTTTATGGAGCAATGAATAACAAACTTAGAAACATAGGAAAATCACAATCAAAAAAATTATAAAAGAAATATAGGAAATAATCATATGAGACCAGTTACAAGATCACTATAGTTATTTCTAATAAAAGACAATGAGATGAACATATCTAATTATTTATGTAGAAAAGAATAAGCAATATGAATACCTAGCTTGGAATTAAAGAAAAAATACGAAGAACGTGAAAGAATTTATAGTATAACAATAGAGATGCCAAATGAAACAAGGAAAGCTAGAATAATCAAAAGTGTGAAAAATTGAGAGAGAAGATCAATTCATTGTTATAGAAAAATGTTTCTGTGGCAAAATTATGCAAATGTATGATTTTCACAAAAAATTAATAGATAAAATGAAAATTTAGTAATTTTTATAAGGTTAGGTTATGTTAAATTAGGTTAAGTTAGGTTAGGTAAAGTTAAGATAGGTAAAGTTAGGTTAGGTTGTGCTGATGAAATGGCATTCCTACCAGTACAGACAATCCCAAATGGAGGGTGGTTTAGTGGGATGAAAGTCCCACACGAACTCTCAGTATTGCACAAGCTCGCTTAGAGGAAGGCATTAGCTTCCACCTTACCACTAGGGCAAAAAAAAGGTTGGGTTAGGTTAGGTTAGGTTAGGTTGAGTTAGAGACAGAAATGAAGGTAAACGAAAATAATTTTCTTAAATCAATTGTAATTAAATCTATAACTTTTACATTTGGAAATCTTTTTTAATTTTTTCTATAAATGAAATGAGTGGGTTCAAAATTACGACATTGTTGTCGCCGTGTATATTTCATGATTCTGACCACCCAATCTTCTGAAGGTACATGCCTATCGAAGAAGAATGCTCTCAGAGGTCTCCAGCTGGCCTCAATTCTTTGGGTATAAACCCCGCTATCAGAAACTGTACGTGCGTCAATCATCATGACTTTCCGCATGAAATAGATATTATAAATCGGTTTCTCGTATCATCAATAGTCTATGTATAGAGTTTCATGATGAGCGTCGTGGGGTGGCTTATCATACTCTTTCTAAGACATAGATAAATTATCAATTCATAGAGTTTCAATTTTTCTATGTTTAAAAGGTTTCCAATTTTTTTATAGAAGGCGGTAGCTACGCCGTTTGCGTTTATACTTGAGTCAACACAATTTTCAAAGAAATATCAGTAACATATCGAATATGTAACGTTACAAATTCCTTAGTTATCGAAAAAGAATTCGAAGTTATTGAACCATCTCAGTACCTTTCTGTTGAATGAGATATTTCATGATACTTGTTCAAAACAATAGTAATCATTTCAACAAATAAGTAATGTGAGCCATGTAAATGATAATCATGTTCGTAAATAGTTGTTTAAATTACAACAACTATCATTTCTTATCAGTAAAAGATTTATATATTTGAGAAGGAAACTTGACACTTTAGTTCTACTAAAAGTTACCAATTGTCATGCAAAAATATCAATAGCCTCTATTGTAGTTGGTTTTTCACTTGGTTAACAACTCCAGTATGCTACAAATAAGATGAGACTAATATATGTAAATTGACATATTATACGTCAGGGTATGAATTATAAAATACGAATGGTGTGTACGGAGAGCAAATAGAATAAAAAAAATGGCTTCAGCAACCGAGGATGAACCAGAACCCATCAAAAAAATTAGGAAAACCCTTAGTGAAATCAAAGAAGATATTTTAACAAAATTTGATGAAATAATGACGCAAACAAGAATCCAAATGGAAAATATCAATGAAGAAATGAGAGTTACTATTGAGGATTCGAAAAAGAAATTGGATGCCGACTTTATAGTAAAAGCGGATAAAATATATAGAGAAGCTCACAATAAGGTTTGGCCTAGTTAGTAGAAGTAGATTAACATAAGTAGTTATAATAAGTGAAAAATGTATTTACTTGAATTATTATCCAATATTATGAATCTCAACTGTCATCGCCAATTTTGATTAACCATCAGAAAATGATGGATAATAGTAAATTACACAGATTTACTCTGGTTTTTAAGTATCGACTATTTCTGATACGGCTTTATGATAGTGTTAAAAACTTTTTGTGCGCTTTTATAAATTTTGAGATAGATAACTATGTATACTTCATAAATCAGGAACAGAAAATGTTTGTATGATTAAAACAGATAAATCCAATAGACACAACAAGATCTACTGTCAGTAAACTGCAACAAAACGGCTGCAGTGAGAGATGTTCTTAGATGATGTCACAGAAAACATGCAACAACTAAAAACTAACCTTTAGTTATGGATGTAGGGTTTGAGGAAAGTCTATATTTGACTAATAACTGAACTAGGATTTTTAGAAGAATAATGTCAAAGCAATGTGATAGATACATAAATGTTATCTATTTACAATAAATCATGCGACTCTTAAAATTTTTCAATATATTTCATAACATCCTTGGCAGTTCAATTCTACCAATCTGAGAAGTTTTAGACTTGCTAATTACTACTTATCTAAATATTTATGTCAAATGATCATAAGGTTCATACGATAGAACGAGGCCATCTTCTGATAGAAAAATTATTGTATTGCTTCACCTCACGCGCATAGTGAAGTGGAGCTCTTATATTCATTAATGTTTTTTGAAATATTGTTATTGTCTGAAAGACGCAAATAAGGCAATTCATATATTAGAAAAACATTGAAAATAATTGTACTGATTTGGAAGATTTAAGGTATAACAACAAGGTATTACCAATAAGCTGAATTACTACAAACCATTGAATTTTCATTCAAAACGAAGAGCCGAAAATTTTGTAGTCTTCTTCTCCTTTTCTAGAATTCTTTATGCTCTTTCGAGCGCCAGAGTATTGGGGTTTTAGCTTTCATTCTCCTTCCATCCAGTTTTTCCGATCCTTTGCTACTTCATTCATCTGCTGTATTCTTTTCCTGTCCTGTCCTATTTGTTGTAGCTAAGTTTTCCTGGTTCTTCCTTTCCTCCTTTCCTTATATCTTTTTGCTTCTTCCACTTTTCTTATTAGACTTTTTACATATATGTAATACTCCTATATGGACAGTTTCTATAAGTGCAAGGTGTTCCGACTAAGTGAAACAAATATTGTATCGTTTTCCCTTTCTTGCTAGTGCTTCAGTTAGTTCTGCACATTTTTTGCGCGCATGAAGCATCGCAGTATAGATAAAGTGTCTGGACAAAGAGATAAAATGAATATTGTCGGAACGGAACGGTAGAGACGTTTTTTCCCATAAGAACTGTCCATATAGGAGTATTACATAAATGACTTTTTGGTGTTCCTCTCTTTACGTGTCCGTATCAGTTTAAACATCTTCAATTTTGTTTCCTATTAGTTCCTGTTGGAGCTCCTCTTAAATTACCTCACTGCTTATCTTATACATCTCCGTTTTCCATGCTGTTTTTTTCGCTTACTTAATCTCCTCTGCTACTATTCTACTGACATCTTTTTGTGTTCATTAAGCAAGTTTCACTTCCATATATTAACGTGTGTACAGTTGTATACATTTGTGTTTTTTCAGAAAATTGTCTCATTGAGAGCATAGAATATTTGATTTGCTGTTCTTACTCTTTTCACTATCTCTAATTCAATTTCTTCGTCTTCTAGGAGATATTCAGAAGTGGTCATTCTATCTATTCGTTGACCTTCTAATATTAAATCTTCTTCATATACTGATCTGTCTATTTTCACTGGTTCTAGGTTTCTGTAGCCAATTATTGTTTCAAAATTATAGTTCTTCCCTTTTATTGTTTTTATTCTTCTATCCATGACAAGTATAAATCGAAAAGGACTAAGGCTATCTCCTTGTTTCACTCTCATCTCCATCTTCGTCTCCGTCAATCTTCTTCCGTCTATTTGAACTTTCCCTCTCACATTTTCACTTTTGTTATCTATGTTATTTTTCTAGAGATTCCTATTTTCCTCATACTATTCCATATAACTTTTCTATTTATGTAGTCTATTATTCTAACCTGGTAGATATTGGTTATAATATTATCTCGAAGTGGACAAATATCAAATTTCTTGGATTTTTGGCTGGTATTCAAATGAAAGTAAGTATCGTATTGTAACAAATACATCATTTTTTCACTTGATACAATATTTCTACTCCCTTATTTCGATAAATCGTTCACAGTACCAATTTGGTTCACTTTATTCACTTCTTACAATTCTATAGGTTTTCGATAAGGATATGAATTATTGAATATATTACACTGGTTTTATCTACTTTCATCCCTATCAGCATTCAGTTAAACGATACTGTATAACTTTCAATAAGCACTAACATTATTGAAACTCAAAGTGTTATTGCAAATGTAGCTATAACTTTGACGTTATGACAAATATGAGACTCTAGAGCATTACGAAAAAAATATTCATATCTCAATTGAAAACTCTGTATATATAGAAATAAAACATATTATCTCTTTTTCATTTTTTATTTTATTTCATTTAACTCTTTTTTTACGGTGTTGAGTCTAATAAACATTTGAAATAATTGAGTCTCAGCTTTTGAAAATAATTTCATTTTTTAAAAACCGATGCTATTCAATACATCAAAAATATTTTTTCATCTAATGTTGAATACTCGAACTAATTTTTCTAGCCGATTGCGATGATCTTCTATAGCCACCACAATTTGTACTTCAATAAAAAGAATCACGCTCCTCACAAACACAGATAAAACTAATAAAAAAACTCCCCATCTCCTGCCTTCAAAGACTTGTATTTTAGGCCCTTTTATATCAAACACACACAAAAGAACACTGCCTCAATTTAATTTAGCAATAAGTAAATAAGCTTTTGTTGTAATTAAAAAATATCGAATTCGGTTGAGTGATATGTTTAAATGAAGCGTATATTTTGGTAAATAGTTTAAACGTTAAAAATTATAGGTAAAAGAAATCGAAGCTGAAACTGAAAGCCAACTTCAGGATCTTTGGAAATCTGCTTCAAGAATTATTATGAATACTGGTGCATCTCTCAATACAATGTTGAGAATTGAAAATATTGAAGCGTTCATAAAGGACCTAATCAATAATATGGAAAAAATGTTATCTGAATTATTAGAACATCTAAATATTCTCACCACTTATATCATCCAAGAACAGCAAATTTTCATCGAGAAATTGAAAATTAAAATGGAGCCTAGTAATTACATTGTAGTTTTCTTTTTAAAAGTATGGGTAGAATAGTTTTAAGCATCATGCTATAAATTTTCTGACTGCTATAAGTACATTTAAAATAATTCAAAAAAAATAGCAATGTATATTATAGACGAATCAATAATACTGAAAGTATAGGGGTTAGAGGTAAGGGGAACCATCTGAGCCACAGATAGTGTCCATCAAATCCAAGCTGGTCGTCAAGATATTTAAACTTCAATGCAGTTTTTGCTTTTTCAATAGCTAAGCATCTAAATTCAGGATCTGATAGTTGGATAGATCTATCAGCCAAACTTTTTATCACTAATCTTTTTTGTGACATAGGATGACACGAATTGAAGTTTAAATATCTTGAGGAATTTTTTATTCAAAAAGCAGAAGCTGCATTGAAAGAAAATAACTATCCGGAAAAAATGATAAATAACATATTCAAGAAAAGGATAAACAGATACTACAAACAATTAAAAAACAAAACAGAAACGAAACATCAACACATAAAACATTTTTCCGTACCATATGTACAAGGACATTCCCAATAATTATCAAATTATCACAATAAATATGATGTTAGTATAAGTCATAAAGGACATAATACATTATCCAAATATTTCACTAAATTAAAATCTAAAACACCAAAAAATAAAAGAAGTAATCTTATATATCAAGTGCCTTGTACTAATTGTTACGCTGTCTACATAGGGCAGACATCTCAGTATTTAGAAAATAGACTAAGAAGTCATCAATACGATAACAAAATAGAACTGCTTTAACGAATCATGAAATATCAAAAAAATATAAAATCAATTATAAAGATTCAAAAATTCTTAAAACGGAATTTAATACACGAAAATGTAAATTTTTAAAAATGGTTCTCAGTCATAAGAACGAAAAAGCTATAAATGATAAAAAAGACCTAAATAATTTAATTAAAATTCATAGCTCTATTATTAGAAACAGATAAAGAATACTTATAATAATAAAGGTTTTACATTCTGTGGGCTTAAAGAAAGATAATAACTTCGGCGTACTACTTGAGTTACATTTCATTTTACGTCCACTTGGACAACATTTCACTGAGCAAATTTTTCCCATAATGATTCTACTGTCTATCAAAAATTCTTACACATTCACATAAAGTAATTAACATTCAGCCATATCTCACAGTAGCTTTTCTAGGTTATATTTACAAAATTATTTTGGCCTACGTGATTAGTTTGGATTGTGTTTACCAATACTCAATTAACGACTCTAGTTATTTGAAATATTAAATTTTCCAACACTGCATACGTCACTCTATCTAAAATAACCAAGTTCATATGGTATCTCGTCGGACAGGAGCGCCATCCTGGTCAAAGCTAAGCCCCCATATGAGATGGTCCACCTAACCTCTACCCTCCACATTAGTTCTTTTTTATTTATATCCGGATCCCATTACTTTAAAAAAGTCATTAACCTCTGATAATTGTATGAGAAATCGAAGCAATTTCTAAGTTGATACGTTAGTATTTTCTGGTGGTGTTTAAATATGAAGTATTAAGGCAGTGGAGGTATATGAGAAATAAATATGTGTCATGAATTTTGTCACATTTGGATTAAGCTATTCAATTTTCTAAGTGCGGTACTGAATATAGTCGTTAAAAATAATAAATAGGTCACGATAATTATTGATATCGTATTTTGCGCACTAATCCAAAATGTAATAAACAGATACGACACTTATTCAGAAAATATGAAAGGTTTCCATCTGACGTATAGCTCGGTAGCTGCGTGCACGGCATATTAGTAGGTGTTTAGAAATTACAATGAAATTTTGCATATTGGGCATTCAATATTCAAATTTAAAATATGCTCTATAATTGACGATCTTGCCAGTAGTAAAGCGTTGTTTGATATACTGTTTTTAGCAGCTTAAAAACCGAAACCTGTGTAAGTTCATCGGCAAAAGTGTATAAACTGTACAAAAAGAAAGAATAAATGAAAGTTTCTTCCGGAAATAGTAGTTCTTTTTAAAATGATTGAACTAACGTTCACGATGTTCACTACAGTCCTGAAATACGACATAGTGATTTTCATTTCTTTCCTGGGATGAACAAATCATAGCATTTAGATCTTTGACGACAAGGAGAAATTACAAGTACTGAGTTGCTGAATTCGTAGAATGCAAAAATCTACGACTAGAGTTGTCAAGTTGCTACATTGGCCGAGAAAGTGGCTAAACATTTAAATTGAATTGACGTCAAAACGCTCTTGAAAGTCTATATTTCCTTGGCTGCTTTTATGGATTGAAAAAGAATCGAAAAAAAAATTACCCCGCTTTTACGGTGCGATTCTTCTAATAAATATGGAGTTATTTCAATTGTAGTTGAAGTTTTCCCAAGATTTCCTTTTGTTAAAAGATCGATGTGAATTTGTTTGATGATTATGAATAAAATTAAAATCAGACTTAAGCATAAATAAGTTTTTCCTTGTACTTCGTTCCCTATTTTTTTTTCCAAAAAGTTCTTCACTATCTAAATATCTTCCGTATTTTTGACTTATGAAATAAATAAATTCCCGCTTCTTCAAGATTCGTAGCTAGTTAAATAACTTAATCCACAACTTTGGAAAAATTATTTATTAACATAAAATATAAATAAACAAAGTGGTTTCAAATAACTTGACTACCGTTCTCGATGGATGTTACTATTATATCTGGCCCTATGCCGGTTTATTCTCTCTTAAATACTGATTCTATTCTAAAGAAAGGTTATAATTGATAATATTTATGGTCGTCACGTCACATTAAGAAAATAAGTAATTTGGTAAGTAAATGGAACTTCAAGTGTCTAAGGTACATGTGGAATCGCTTATGAAGACATTGAGAACGGTCACTCTACAATAAATCTTACAATATAAAACGAATTCAATAGTAAGTAGGATTTATGATTCTTCACAGTCACAGTAATATTAAACAGAAAATTAAGTAAATGGAGCATAAAATAAGAGACATATGGTAAACAGATCTAAAATGGTTCTCTTCAGGAGTGGTGAGATAATTAGCTCATTTCCTTTCCGCGATATCTATCAATTAAGATGGAAATTCTCAAGTGGAATGTGAACATATGAAACAAAAAAATCGATGGTTGGAGCTAGTAGAAGAATAATTTTCACTTGTCTACTCAAATTCTCATCCAATCTTTTTCAAGTCACACTAAAGAAATTTTATTTTATCGATCCAACTCGAGTTCTTGTCGATTGGTAATCTTGACATAAGTATTCTTTCCACGGTATTGTCTTCGAATGTGTGATACAATATACGAGGTCTGGCTATTAAATAACGAGACTGGTTACGGAATAGAATTTTATTATAAAAGATATTCTACATTCGAATTCTCCACTTCAATATATTTTCCTCCCCTCGCCACACACCTCTCCAAACGTTTTTTCCATTGATCTAAGCAGTGGTGGAGGTTTTCTTTGGTGAGTGCCTTTAGAAGCTCTGTAGTTTTTTGCTTTAACGCTTCCATCGTCTCAAATCTCAGATCATTTTCTAACCTTTCAAGTAAATCTGAGCAGACCCGTTGACGCGAGAGCTTTTGGTCAGGAGTCAGATTTTTTGGCACCATCTTCGCACGGAGTTTTGTCATGTGTAATTTCTCGCGTAAAATGTTTCAAATCGTTTCTTTATCGGTGTTTACAGCCTTGACAATCATCCGGATGCTCATTCGACCATCTGCACGCACAATTTTGTTAATTTTGGTCACTGTTTCCGGAATTGAAACAGTCACAGGGCGACCTGGGCGCCGGTCATCTTCAGTGCTCTCTCCGCTCCCAGTAAAGTGCTTACACCACTCAAAAACACGCGTACGAGATAGAGAATTGTCCCCATAGGCCTCTTGCAACAATTTATAGCACTCAGTCGGAGTTTCTATATAATACACTAGAAAATCTGTATTATTACATATTGTGGGTTCTGAGTCTAGGACATAAGTGACGCTAAATATTTTGAGATACGTGAAAAGCAGCAGTTTTTTGAGAAATTTGTTCTATTTATGTTCAGAGTGATCTCCGCCTACATCATTGCATCTTTATGATCGAAGCTTACATAACTTGGAAGTATGAATAAATTAATTCGACATTAATTCATCATCCGCCGTTAAATATGGACCAGATAGATGTTTCTTTAAAAATTTTAACTGTATGTTGTGCAGTGTATGACAATGTATTAACGAGACGTAAAATTACCCCCGAAAATTGACTGACTCAAAACCTGCAGATAAAAATTTTGTGATGTACCAGTTTACTGTAACTGTACGCGTTGACCTTCGAGACTAATTGCTTTTACTAATTCTGTACTATCATAGAAAACTGAATACGTAACTTTCTTGAGAGATCTTTGCTGTTTCGTCATTGTTGGCGTTGGTGAATCAACACATGGTTCTCCTTACGTGTGGGAATATCAGAAAATGGTATATATATTTCATAACCTGTTAATTTTAGACAGAATACGATGTCCGCCATTATTCAACATTCCAATAATTTCTCGCGCAATTATTACTTTCTCTGCCTTTTGGAAATCTTTAAATGTAGGTGGCTTCTAACAAATAAAAATTATATTCACATGTAAAAATTTTATTGAGAAATTGACTTTACTATTACGGACTTAACGCCATATTATATTTTAATCTCTTAATAGGTGCTTTAACGAATACACACTTGTGAATAACCTGAAGTGAGTTAAATCAGTGCTCATTTAATCTCATTAATGTCTCCACTTTTCATAACATAAAAAACTCTAATTGAGAGATTCTTCTTCAAGAATCAGCGCAACTATAAGAAACTCAAAATTTCATCATAAGATCTTGAGTTTTCCGCTACTTTTTCGTATTCCATAGTTTGTTGAACTTAAAATAAAATCATCCGACATCAGTCTGGTAAATGCAAATGCGAGTGAAAATTCTCGACCTATATTTCTATTTTCTTTGATATGTAAATTCCGTTTCATACGCCTGTCTATAAAAATGCACAAATATTTCATCGATAACCATTCCGGTGTCATTCATTTGTGTCCTTTTATGTAAATGAGCGTATTCCAGGTGGATATTGAATAAAAATGTTTTAAAATAACTCAAAGTTCATCCATCTCTGATGATTGAATCTCTACAATGTTTCTATGAACTCTGAACTACTATTCATATCATCTTTATAATATACAAGCCTATATTGACCCATAAAGTTCCTCAAAATTAAAAGTTTTCATTGACTTTAGTCTTGATAATGACCTTTATATACTAACTATAGCCACAGAAATAGCACAAACAACATCATTATTTAATCTTTACCGGATTTCTGTCACTACTAATTTATATATACCACTAACCCATATGCACATCGCATAATTATTATTAATAATGTTTTTCTCCGGCCTCAAAAAAGGCTTCTGTTTCAGTAATAACTTCCTCATTGATGCACAATTTTTCATTTGAAAACAGTTAATAGTCGCGGGGACTAGATTTGAGAGTTATGGTGATTACGATTGCGATTCGGTGCAATAATGTGCAGTTATACTTATTCACTAATTCACTAATTGTCTTTGAACAGTTTGAACACATCATTTCAAAGCATAAAGACCATAACCTTGCCATTCTGCTAGCAGTCCATACATTGGCCCCAAAACTAGTTTAAATTCAACGTTCAGCGCGTGTCTAATTATGGAAAAACTATAAAATATTTAAATTTTTTGTAGAAGAAAATCAAGCGGAAAGATCCCATTCTAGTTACCTGTAATTTTGATTTTTTTAATCTGAAATTTGAATAAAACGTATTTTTTATGAATTAATTTCTCAAAATTTGAAAGATAAATCAAAAATTTACTATTACAGTTCTCTAGTTTATTTTTTTTTTCTTTTGGATAATGTAAAATTTACAACATTTAAAAGAAGTTTATTCGATTATCAGTCAACTCCCACACCTCTGCAATAGCATTAAAATTCCTCAATAGATAGAGATACAATTGGCTTTGTGCGGGATAAATAAATTTGTCCCGTCCAGAAGCGACCGATTAATTCAGGGCTGGCCTAAATTTAAGGTGATAGTTTTAGAAATCAGATATTATGCTGTCATTGATATTATGTGGATTTAATAATTTAATCTAGTTTAACCTGGTAAAATTATTATTGGGAATCAGATATTCCAAAATGAATAAGTAATTATAATTTGTATGGATATAATATTTATTTTAGGATCTTTGTTGAATGAGTATTTACGAGTATATTTATTTCTAGGTAAACTATTCTCATGTTGGAGCCCCCAAACTTGAACGACGGGGCTTAGCTTGGGCTAAGGCTGGGAAACCTGCCCTTGTCAAACCAATAATGGCCCAAGCCTGGTTTAAGTTTGGGTAACTTTGCCCCGGCCATTCTATAGTCAGCCAAGGTTGGCTGAACTCGATGTAACCTTACCTCGGCTATCCCATATTCACTCAAGCCTGGATGAGCTCTGGTAATCCGACCTTTGTTATTCTAAAGTTTTGTTCTAATATTTTATTCATAAGTATCTTAACATTCAAAGTAATAATTTTTTATGAATAAAATTCTTTTATGCATAAAAGACAATAAAAAATAGAATAATAAAACATAGGGTAATTTCTTTATATGTTTAATTATTCAACTAATACTTTTATGTACATTAATTAGTAGAGTGCGTTGATAGAAATTTGTCTTAAAACTAACATAATTTTATTAACAATATATTAAAAATCTATTTTTACGAGCAGCCAGCCTGGTCCAGGCTTGCAAACCAAGCGAGGGACATTTTTATCATCCCAGAGTCCCACCAAGTCTGGGCCAATAATGGCTTCCAAGCTAGGGTCAGAATTGTACATACCTAGGCCTATTCCTAGACTTGGGTCCAATTTTATCATATTTTTTAAATAATTCTTATGCCGCACAAACTGCAAACTTCAGTAACCTATTAATGACGAATTAATAGTTGTCAACTGATTAAGATCTACCAGAGTAGAAACGATCATAGCATATGACTACGACCCGAATAACTCGAACAGTTACCGAACAGCAATGAACGTGATCCGGATTACTTTCCGAACATTCAGATCATGATCGGGTTAACCCGGTCATAATTTCCGAAAAGTCCTCATCAGCGCAGTGCCGAAATTTGTTGTAAAATATTTAAAACTGAAAAATTCCGAAGAATATACCGGACATGGCCAAAAGTGTGCCTATGCACCAACCATGTTATGTTGGTGGAAAGCGGTGCTGATTTACTCAGTGTGAAAAAATGTGAAGGATGGCGTCCTTTCAAAATAACAGAAGGATATATGTTATTATTAATACCAACGATTCCTAAATATTTTAGTTATGTTGCTGTTTTCAGAATTATGTTATAAATAAATAATTGTTTTTATTTATAATTAATTTCAATTGTTTTATTTAGAGCACGAGAGAAAAACGCAGATCGGGAAAATTTTCCGTGCGTTGTTCTAAAAATGCCAACTTTATGAATTTGTCAAAACAGATAAAAACAAGATATTTCCAGCTAAGTTTAATAAAAAAACATGAATTATTTAAAGCAAAGAAGCACAAGTTTTTAGATAAGATAATAACTGAACAAAAGACTTAGATAGAGAAGGTTGCCTTAAGATATGAAGCTGATAACGTGATACGTTGTAAGTAACGATTATAGGTGAAGTATCCGAAAGAAAAAAAAGGAACTGGAGGAAGTTGTGACGGAAAAATTACTAACAATACAAAGAAAAGTCAAATGTTTCATGTAACAAATCTCTGTATTCGGAAAAACCATTCGAAAAAACTATAAAGAAAACAATATACGAAGCATTAAGAAACTGAGGATATAACTAGAAACAGGAAATATAAAACAGTGTAGATTCGAGTTACAAAATCGATCAAATCACAAGAGAAATTTGTACGTTCCAGTTAGAGATTAGTGCTTAGAAAATATCGTGTCAGCGCACCAAATTTAAAAAATATCGTGTATCTAACACAAAAAACTCTGTTCCACGAAATATGTAAACAATGATAAATTTCACTTTCACCAATCAGATTCATAGAGAAATTTAATATTTGAGATGACGTAATAAGTACGTGTCCTTCTCAAAGGTGAATGAAAGCGGTTGCTACTAGACTTCCACGTTGAACGAAAACAATAATTCGAGTCCTTAATGGGACACTTGGGACAAAAGTGATATTTGGTGCTATATTCTGTTTAAAGGAATCGAGTAACATATTTCTGTGTTAGACGGACAGAGCTTCGCCCATAGACACATTTGCTAAAAATAAATCTACCTCTGCCTAGGTTAACATCTGGAATAAACGTTCTCGTGAGCAGATACTTTAGAAAATTATTAAGAACTTCATAAACTGTAACCCACCCTCGTTGGCTTTATAAAGCAGTTTTATTGTGGCATAAAACATTTCAATTTATGTTCTGCCTCGAGCTACACATAAGCTTTAAAAGAATAAATTCACTTGAGAAATAGAATATACGGCATATTCAAACCAAGTTGCGATAATTTGGAATTTATAACATTTGTTTATAATGAATTTCACTTTATACAGTTTTGCTGCAAAGGTAAAAACAACAAATGTGACAAAGCGGCACGAATTATATATCCGGATTTACTGTATTGTGCTTATCATGGAAAATCATGTAAATGTAGAAATATTTCTGGGAAACATACTCGGAATTTTGAGTTCACATTGTTTTCATAGAAACTAATGTTTTGAAAAGTTAAAAATGGAGTATATAGCATAAACATTGAAATAATGTACAACAATATCAAGCAAAAATTCTAATTCATTCGTACAGATTTGAATATACAACTTCGCATTTTGTCGTATCGTAATTCCTTTATATGCAGTGTTCATAAATCAAGACTATAAAAATAGAACTTCCTATTTCCATTATAGAGCTATTATCATTTATTTTTAATTTCGCACAATGATGCACAACCTAAATAAGAAAAAAGATGGCGCTAACTAAGTCTAGATTTTGGATAAGACATACACTTTCCAACTATTGTAAACTATTTTTCAACAAAACTGGAAAATAACTACAAATAAACTTTCCACTGTTTGGGGTTGTGTTCTATTCTGCCTCAATGTTTATTACAACTAGAGCGTTACTTTGAGTGAGATTTGAAAATGAACCGGAAATCAGTAGATAAAACATCAAAGTCCTTTTTAACAAAGTTTGTTTTCTCAAACTTCATCAATTAATGAAATAATATAATGCATCCACTAATTCACAAACAGGAAAACTAAATTGAGTAATGAAACCAAAGATATTTTATACAGAGTGAAACACATTAATAAAATACATTAACAGACACTTTTCTAGAAAATCATGTTCCAAATTATTCTAAAATGACATACTGACAAATGGTAGTGTCTATCATTACTAAATTATGCCACCTTCAAGTAAGAGTAGCGATCCTCCAACATTAAAACTGAAAACATAGGGACTTGTTATATTTCATTTGAAATGTCTCATCTTTCTCTCTAATGAACTGTTACAGTTTTCAAATTTCTTCCATAATTTAATCAGAAAATCAAGTTTTTCAGCAGAGAAAATTTGTTACTTATCTAGTAAGAAAATAGTACAGCATTTGTCCAAAATAGAGGACTGCAACAATTGGTATAGCCGTAGTCTTTACGTTTATGAAGGCTGTACTGTATTTTCTAATTCAAAGGAAATTATTATTTATAGTCTTAAAGAATTTTTCAACTGATAACATATTTCTATGAATTGTCGCATTTGAATTTGATAATGATACATCACACAACATTTACAGTTCAACCATTTTGTGAACTTCTAATCCTCAAAGATGTTTGTCAAGTTAACACAAATCTGGTCTTTTTATTTCATATTGCTCATAGTTTTGAAACAATTTATATAGTAAACGGCAGGAACAGGAAAACGGTATGTTACATAGTTGGCTATTATTCATTGTAAGCAACATGAACAGCGTATATGATAAAAGTTTCTTTTGCTGGCTGGAACCAACTTAATATAGCTTTTCTCAGGATAAGTTACTTGCCAAACTAACGGTCTAGTGACCAAAAGTTCTCCCCCATCATACTGGTGTTTTTGTGGATCTTGTAAAGATTTTTTATCACTTTGATGTATTGCTGGAAACGCTCAATAACATCTTTCAAATCATCTCAGAATTAATCAGTGACTTTTCAAAATACGAACTTTCAGGCTTATCAAACATCATTTTTAACTTTATCTTCTAACATATTAGCTGTAATAGTAGCATTTAATGACCTGCCTAACGAAAGAGAGGTACAGCTGCTCTGGATTCCTGGACATATGGTATTGAGGGGCACTGAAATTGCCAACGAATTGACCAGGCTTATAGCCACTCAGCCTACAGTGAGAATTTCTCACTCGTGGATTCAAGAACACCTTAAGCTGTGGGAGAGGGAAGAAGCCATATTGCAGATAAGTAGATGAAAGGCAAATATTCTGGTAGGTCTAATATCAGGGTACATGGAACTCGGCAGAACCGCACACCCGGACTACCGATTCTGTGGAACACATCCTCTGCGATTATTAAGCTCCTATCAATACAATAAATAATGTCCTGGGGTTTGACCTAGCGGGAAAGCCTTGCTTTAAAACCAGCGGAGCCTGGAGGATTCTCCAATATTAAGATAGAGTGAGGGTGATAAAGTGGATGCAAAGCGACTACTCAGACATTTTTAGCTAGATATTAGCTGTAATAGTAAGTAGAAATTTATATACTGTTTTGATAAAATGAATATTTCAAAGACGTGGAAAGTTTTCACAGATATACTTCAATCTATAGATGACGTTGCAAACGTTTCTTGAGGCCTAACTTTTGATAAACAGGTAGTGAAGGCAAGTTTCTTGCTTCTACAAGGTCTTGCATATTTTTTTCATCTGATTTTGAAGACTTCAAAGGCCACTTCTCCTGCATTAATGTTATTCTTTAGTCTCACTCTTTCACTAACACAAGAGACAATTCGTAGTTCCGTAAAATTACATACATACATACGTGGGGTCCGTGAAAACCCATTTTCCAAATTTCAACATTTCCTTTGACTTTAAATTGTCCAATATTTTATACTTTTATATTCTTAAGAAATCATCTGGAAATCAGAATAACACAAAAAATTACTTTATCAAAAATGTATTTTAAAACAATCTAAATAAAAGAATCATGTGTATTTTGTCCTGCTAAAAAACACATTTTTTTATAATCAAAGCAAATAGAAAGTCCCAGTCCTAAAAAATGTTTAAAAAACAAAAGTCTAACAACAAGAGAGCAAAAAGGAAATTCATAAATATATTTGATAGTTACATGCAAGTCATTACTCCTTGTCTGAATTTATACAATTTTTACACCTCAGCACTGCATGGTCCATGCATAATAATGAGTGGCAGCGTCCACAGTAGTATTTGGTTTTGCGATCTAGACTTCTTGGGCATACGGAACACCTTCCTATAACCTTTGAAACCTTAGCTGATGGAACTTCAACGTTATTTTTGTCGAAACACTCAATTTTCTGGCGAGTATTTCGGGGTATCCTCGGGTTTTTCTTCCTATCATTAATCTGTCCATGGAATAGTTGTAGGCCCTACCTTTTGATAAAATACTTCTCAAAAGTTTCTAATCTTGCTTGTTTTCTCTGTATATCACAAGAGCATTAATAGCAATTAATTTGATGTTTCTTTGTCCTGGTCATTGTTAAGCATTTGATCTTCCATTGTTATATCCTGCTCAGAATCGGTACCGAAGTTGGGTTCACTTTCAGAAACCAAATTATTGTCATTTTTGCTTTCTGATACCACTACGTCGTCATTAGTTTCTGTCTCAGCCCTTAGCTCCAGGAGCCTTTTCTGTTCCTCCTCGTAAGACATGATCGATATTTCTGAAGAAAAAATTGAATGAACTTTTTAGTATCATTTAAAATAACGTAAATAAAAAAAGTTACCACGTGACTAAAGTAACTTCTTTAAACTTACTTTATGATAAATACTTCACTTTAGTGCGTAGAACTCAAAATAAATAATGAAATCATACTTTACAGCATCAGTTACACGAATACATAGGTGGGGTTTGATACACCCCAGAGCGTTTCAACAACGTATACTTTTATTCAGTGTCTACCGAGTACTGAGTTGAGACCCAGAGGAGAGGGCGGATACATATTTGGGAAGCTACAGGGACGGACATGCGCATAGCTTTACGTTTGGTTTCATTATCAAAGAGTTTTCCGCAACTGAGGTAGGTTTATTAAACACTACGTATGTAACGCCGGGTTAACTCTTTATGGATGAATCAATACCTAACATTATCTTTTTCTTTAGAAATTCAGTATCAAACTGTTAATACTATTAAAAAAAGCTCAGCAATTCGCCTTCTTCTTTCATTAAGTCCAGCCCATCAACTAATTCTATAAGCTCA
The DNA here is from genome assembly GCF_026250575.1 of Diorhabda carinulata. Classification (NCBI taxonomy): domain Eukaryota; kingdom Metazoa; phylum Arthropoda; class Insecta; order Coleoptera; family Chrysomelidae; genus Diorhabda; species Diorhabda carinulata. The sequence continues at coordinate 15,599,823 of NC_079468.1, read as the reverse complement.
ATGTGAATAAACAATTTAGAAACTTCTTTTTCATATCCACTAACATTTGTTTCACCCAACTCTAGTTTTACACCAGAAAATACTTGGACTACCGTTTGAATAAGATTTGAATCATCTACACAGTGCCCAACTGATCGGAAGGATAGTAGTTATTACTTGCTTTTTATTTGAGACGTAACCAATAATATCAACACTGCACAAAAGTGGCAATCTTCGGAATAGTTTTGTTGGAATGGTCATAACAAATTTCACGACTTCTTTATCTTTTGTTGAACAATTTTTTTTCAACTAAAGCACTTAATGCGGCGCCCACAACTTAATCAAAGTCTGTAACGTTTCTTTGGTATATCTAATCACAAACTGGCCAAAATATAACAATAAGACTTATAACCACCGTGAGTAAACATTGTACTGAGCCTATCTACAAGAAACGTGGAAGTGAGGTTTTTTTAAAATAAATGAAGTATTAAATATAAGCAGAAAAATGTATTAAACTTTTTTCAAACGGAAAATGTATTACAACAATTTTACCAACGGCAGCTATATCTATTTCAGTCATGTACAAATAGCTTACTGATAAAATAATATATTTAACTATAAAATATGAGAGAATTGTAGACGATTCAGCTTTTTGAGATGTTATTCAGTATTATCTTCAACCTTTTGCCATTATTAACGTAGCTCATAGTTCTATTAATAAAGCACTTCAATGGTTTAGACAACAACCTTGCCGACATGATTTTTGACGTCTTTTTTATTGTCAAAAATTTTGGAAAAGACAGAAATACATTATAATTGGAAAGTACAATATCTGATCTATACGGGAGGTGCATTAAATTTCCAAGGAAATTTTTGGCGAATGAACAAACATGTGCTTGTCATGGCATTGGCACAGTGAAATATAACGCCCACTCTGTTGACCAATCATGAATAGTTTTTTTAATTTTCTCCTATAATCTGATTTTCAACAGTACAGTACTGAATCAACACACTATATCACCCCAATTTCCCACAACCCGGGCTTTACAGTCATTTGTATTACTTCACCAAGTTTCATTCCCGATTGTTTACGTTCCATTTTCTGATACGTTATCCATTCTCATCTCGTCTTGTCCTCAATCTCCTGAAACATTGCTCCATTTCATTACTGAATTTATGGTATATTTCGATACGATTAATTTTATGTACAGTAAACTCATGAGATGTTTTTGTATACAGAATGAGTTTTATGTATGGAATGCCTCAATTATCTCGGAAACGGCTTGTACGATTTTTATAAATTTTTTTGCGCAAGGGTCTTGTGACGGTATAATTGAGGCGTTCCATACATAAAACTCACTTTGTATACGTATTTTTTATAATAATTGCAAACCATTCAATAGTTGATGCCCAGTGCTTCAGAATTATATTGACAGCGGATCTATCTCGATAAATTACAAAATTTCATCGCTTTCCCCAGTGGGGGGTGAGACGAAAAGAGGCTAATCTTTCACAACCAAATGGAAACGTTCCATCTAATTTCTCACGGTATATTCAAAGACAGCACCCTCATGGTGAACAGCACAAAAATTTGGGATTCGTTATAGCTTTTATTACAATAAAAAAGCATCACATAGCTCATTTCTACCAAAATACAATATTAAAAGTTTATAATTTGAAAGAAAACAAAACTCTCTGTTCACAAAAATCTACTCTAGAATTCCACCTGTATAACACTTAACGGGCACAATCGCACCAGTGATTCCCTATATATCTCCATCTATATCAGGGTTGTATAACTGGCGGCCTACAAGGTTATTTTGTGAGGCCCGCGAAACCTTAAAGGCAAAATTGTGAGAAAATTTTAAACTCCATTAATTTGAAAGGGATTATGATTTATTAAAAATATTCTTACGGTTTACGGAATACGTTAGTTATAAATAAATGAATCAAAACAAAATATTTACTTATATATTATAAGGTAAGAGCTGACTTGGTCCGAAGCATAGCGTACTCGCCAGACTCATGACGAACAGTGCTCCCGAATTGAGTTGATCACACTCGTTACCAGTACAGAGGGACATCACTCATCCCCACTCGAGTCTGACTTAACTCGCACGCCGGTAGGCCAGACAGTGACAGACACAGACTACTGAGTGTCACGGCTGTCGAACTTGGGAAGTTAGGAAAGTGACTACTTAATTGTTTATAATAGTAGGAAGCTGCAGGGTTTGGTGTGCATGCAAGTTGTTTCGGTGCTCAAAGAATATAATGAGAAGACATAACACACAACAACGCAAGAAAATAAGTATGCTACTTATACAGATGAAAGGCGACGTGCTTTGGTTGCACATTTTAAGAAAAAGCTCAAATAACAAACTGGTATGTTTAGTAAAATAATGCATTTCCAAACACATTCATCGTTTGCCTCTTATGTCCTGTCTCTTGTGTTGGCCATGGGGAAAAAACCGTTTACTAATAGCAGTTTCATTAAAAAAATGTCCCATTGAAATGGCAAAAGCTTTTGAGGATTCTAAAATAGCAGAAAAGTTGGAATCAGTAGCACTTTCTCATCAAACTGTACAAATATTGTTGACATGAGTGGTCAAGTAGAAAAATCCTGGATTTACCATGTTAAAAAAAGTTCGTATTTTTCTCTTTGTTTGGATGAAAGTACAGATAGAACAGATGTCAGTCAACTATTCATATTTGTTCATACTACGTTTGAAGATTTCTCAAGTAAGGAGGAACGATTTGATTTGTGTTCTTTCCATGTAACAACTAAAGCGAACGATATTTATGAGGCTTTGAATACAGCAATTAATAGAGTGGAAGGCTTTGATAAATACTCAGCCATTGTAACAGATCACAAGGAAAACAATTAGTAGGGTTGCTTAGGAAGAATGGAGTAACCTGTCCAACAATCCACTGTATCAATCACCAGGAAGTTCTATGTGGAAAATCTATCAAGCAGGATGAGGTTTTTAAACTCAGTGATAAAGATTATAAATTTGATCAGAGTTTTTGTAGACAGTCAACTAAAGCAGTTCTTACAAAAAACAGTGGCTGAGTACGGGGACTTGCTTTTGTACAACCATGTGAGGTAGTTGAGTGCAGAAAAGTACATGGAGCGATTCTTTGCAATAAGAAATGACAACCCTACGTTTTTCCATGAATATGTGCCATCTCACACCACTTAACTTAAAAAGATCCAGAATTTTTAGTTCAGTTAGCCTTCATAACAGACTTAACCAATCACCTGAACACTTTGAACTCGAGTCTGCAAGGAAAGTCTCAAACATTATCAGAATTTGTTTGAATCATAAATGGATTTCGCAATAAGCTAAAAGATTTCAAACTAAGTTTGAAAAACTTGGCACACTTTTCTAGCTGTCTTCAGTTAGCGGACAATTTCAAAGATGCCGATTATGCGAACTGCAGTTCTCAAATTCAAGAAGTAATTGATGAATTTGATGGAAGATTCCAGGAAATTGACAATCTTAAAAGCAGTCTGCAGCTTTATAGTAATCCTCTTGGCGCAAGAATCGAAGACCAATCAACTGACTTACAACTGGAATTATGTGACTTGCAGGTCGATATATTCCTCATGACCAGGCAAGAAAAGGCTTATGACCATGACTTTTTTAAGCTACTTACTACAGATCCCAAAACTGCGAGATTTTGGACTTAAAATATCATCAATGTTTGGTAGTACCTACCTATGTGAAAGTGTGTTTCATCTATGAAGTATACAAAGAACCAAATGAGAAATAAGCTTTCTGGTGAGTCATCGATGAGGTTGGCTACCACAGAACTAGAGTTGGATATTTGATCGTTAGTGGATGCAGCTGATCGACCACAATGTTCGCATTAAATAACAATTTTTATTCTCACCAAAGTAGTTGATTGATAAAATTAATATGTTTGTACTATTTGTGTGTATTTGCTAAAAATTAAATATAAAATTTATTTAAAAGTTCAAAAAATTCATGTTATTTATATAACCTTCCGTAAACTATGCTTGCAATTTTAAAACTAAGTATTGCTAGCGAACCAGCCTAAGTGGCCCGGGAACACATTCAAGGTTTCAATTTTGATTCTTGAGGCTTTGTCAGTTGAACACTCATCATCTATATAATCTATGATAAAAATAGAAAAATACTTTTTAGAAAACCTGTTATTTCTTTACGCGTTTTCATCGTTGTAGTTTGTAAAATAATCTGCCAACTGAGAAAACAGTATTCTCAAGCAAATCTAACATTGAACCAACTAGTATAATGGTATTTTTATAAAAAATCACCTTAGTGTGAATAAAATTTAAAATTCACAAGTTTGAAATATATGCTAGCGATAAGAGTAAAAATGCGATTGCACTTAATGAAAAACACATGACTAGTTCATTAACATTCTTCTATTTCAAAATAGGCACAATTCTATTTTTATAGAAAAAAAAAAAATTCAGGAAGCAAGAAAAATGTCAAGACTGTAAGGTGAAACCAGTACATACATTTCCATTTCTGTTTAACGAGCATAGTTAATTACATAATGATGATCATATAACATTACAAAGTATTTGTACCTTCTTTCCTGTATTTTATTTCTGAAGCCGATTTCATAGTATGAATTCGATTCTTCTAGAAGCAAATCCAAATGCTAATTGAAATTTTCCAACTATTTACCTCGCTTACCCTTATGAAGTCTAGGAATGTTGTCCAGAAATAGTTTAGTTCCTTAGAAATTATTTCACTACATCAGTAACAATAACATAGATGCTGAAATTTATTCCGTTAAAATTTGCACATCTACGCGATTGCTACATTACAGGACAAAACTGTCTCACGGTCTGTGATTCCATGCATGGAATATTAACTGCGGGGTTGAAACATTATGGTAATTTATGTTTTGTCGGATTTTATCAGTATATATTCTAATAACTCACTTCCTATTCACCAATTTTGTTTGAAAATGCCTTTCCTGAGTTTCATCAAACATATTTGAATATATTAATATAACAGATTTAATCCATTTTCCAAGAGTTTTTCATAAAATAAAATAACCATATCGTCAAGAGCCTTGTAAGAATTGATTTAGTTCTTGATTTTCTCAATTCACCTCTCATCTATTTCCATGTTATGTTTTTTATAGCTTACTAGATAATGTCCTTATTTCAATTCAAGTCCAACATTATTTCCTCCATGATTATTTGTGTCTTCGTTATCTATGTTTATAGTTCAACGCGGATAAATAATTTTGACGGTCAGTTTTACTCATTCTTAATTAAGTAACTTCTTATTATCTGTGCTGTGCTATCAGTTCTAAATTCATAATGATCAAATATAATATGGAAAACAGTGATTAATAAGATTCCAAACCGTGGTAGGAAAAATAGTCAAAGCAATAGCGTATCCTAACGATACAGCTGTCTTGATTTCGGATAGAGACCCACAAACAAACAGCGACAGCATTAGAAGAGATCACCTTGTGGTCGAAAAATAACAGATTCAAAGTCAATCCTAAGAAGACCGAACTAATTGTATTCGCAAGAAAATATAAGATCCCTAAGTTCGTCGCACCAAAAGTGAGTGGATGAGAACTTTGCTCTTAACGAAAGCTGAATAATCAGGACTCTCTGAAATGTAGAAAAAAAAATTAAAATACGATTCCACGGTTTCTATAGCTCTATCTCTAGCTCCTTACTAAAATGTAGATGATATCAGCAATGGAAATCACCAGGGCCATTGAAATTACTACACAAGCCGTACTAGAACTAATCCGAAGCTTACAGCTTATAGAATTGCTCATAAAAGCCTAGAAAGGCGCTCTCTGGTTAAAACAAAAACCTTCGGGGGCAAATAGATTATGGATATACAACTATCCTGCAGGAAGTGGCTGAAATAGGAGAAGACCGAAAAAAGGATCAAGATTAAGAAAAGCACAACATAAACATTTATACGGAGGAAAAAGTGGGATCGAAAATTCACTACAAATCTTAATAAATGACTTGGTAACAAAAAAATTAATCAAATGCTGGTGTATTTTAAGGAACTGAGCATCCAAAAGTCATAAAGATTACAAACTGGATGTAATATCTTTCAAGTGAAAAACTGTGCAATAGAGAAAGCTGCCAAACAGTCAAGGAATGGAACAGAAGCACAACATTTCACACAGGTAGCCTTTAAAACAATTGACAAAAATAATCATACGAATCGCTGCAGCCATAAAAACCTCTGCAGAAGCCACACTAGAAGTAATCCTTAGCTTACAGCTAATAGAATTGTTTATAAAAGCCTCAAAAGCGCTCTCTGTTTGAGACAACAATCTTTGGAGGCAAATGGATTATGGATATACAACTATCGTGCAGGAAGTGGGTGCATTTGGAGGAAAACAAACAAAAGCTATTAGCTCAGAAACTCGGAATCGGAGGCCGGTATGTTTTCGAAGGAATTATAATTTGAGCATGTTAGTTGCATAATATTTTTTATATGGAACAACAAATAAAAAAAATTGAGGAAAATTTACATGAATAATGTATTGGTAGTAAGTCGTCCCATCAAATTACTTTGATGGTTAAAAAAACCCTTGCCCGTCGAAATATTCCAACTGAACGTATATTCAAAATTTTGTTTGAATGATTACTTGGTTGTCGCGAGTCCTTCTGCTGCTCAAAAGCACGGTAGCTTCAAAAATTCAAACGGATATTTGGATATTAATAAATGTGTTTTAATCAAATTTGTTTATCAATATAAACACGATTATTCTCCAGAAATAAAAGTATAGTTAAAACAATGAACTTCATCTAAAGAATGTCTGTCCAAATAAGCAGACACCGTTTTATAGCCAAAAGGTAACGTTGGCAGGGCTTTGAGATTTCAAAGGTGTAATCTTCATCACATCAAAAAACGATTTCATTTGTAGGAGAAATTCGTTTTCACGGCAACTTTCCTGCACATTCGTCGGTTATTGTTGTTGATCACCTTGTCCGCCATATTCAACTGATCTGGCTCTAATTTCTGTAGCCAAGCCTAAAGAAGTGGTTTGGTGTAAGTCAATTTTGGACAAACGAAAAGGTGATTACAGATATAAGTCGTTGTATTAAGCACGTAGAGTTGAAAAGAGATTGTGTTGATAATTCTGTCACTAAAGTTTTTTTATTGAATAGTCACTTTCATCAAACCGCCTTCATTCATAAGAGAGTCGTTATTCATATTTGAATTGTGGATTTATGGTGTACAATTCTAGCAAGCTTAAAGTTTATTGGCAACGGTATTTTAGATATGCTTTAGAATAACAGCATCATCCTCAAATGGCGCCATCTACGTCATCAGAAACTTAGATTAGATATTCATAAAATCACATCTAGTTTATGCAGTTTTTGGATACCCCTTATATCTACAATATCTAATGAATATATCAATTTGAAACTCCAAATTGACTGATATTTCATTTAATATCAGTTATTAGTGTTTTTTAGAGTTCTCGACAGCTAATTAATTGCTTATTGTAAACGAGTGGAAGTATTTTACGTGATTATACAGTTTTCGATTAATTATAATTAGTCCATATTAATTTGTTTGTATGAACTTTTTTTTCCGATTTCATGCCAACGTTATCAAATCAATGAATTATTGTACCTATACGTATAAGTATTATACTATCATTTTTGATTGCTTCTATTTTATATTGTCGATTATATCAATGAACTCATAATTATATATACAAAAATATGAAAGAATTCCATTAACTTTGTTATAAAATCTTGATAGAACTCATTAATATTCGCATTTGGTTATTTATATTCTATTATTGCATGTCCAAGTTTTCATCATATAACATTTAGAGTAACTATGAACCCTCTTAAGATAGAAATCTTTGCATGACACTTATCCTAAATTGTGACGTCCCGTGGCCAAATGAATTCAAGTTAAATTAAAATTACGTAAGCCATTATAAATATGTTTTCCTTAAACTAAATAATGGTTTGTATCAATACATAAGGTTAGAATACGCCAGGTCAAGCAATTTAATTGAAGTATTAAAAGTGGAACCAAAAAAGTATCTTTTGAATCAACCTTAAACGTAAAAAAATACTCATATCAACAGTACATAGCAGTAAATCCAGCGTTCGCTCTTGTGTCACTGTTCGACATTTTTCTTATTGAATTCAAGTTGATATGTGAATGTCTAGACACTAACTGATTCAAGTTATTTGAGGTAGAATCGATTCAAATATGGAGTGCTGAAGGTAGCAAATAATTGATACGTATCAACGGAACCAAGTAATGACAGTTTTTACTCTCGCCAATTAAATAATATTCACAATTCGATAGAATTATGATATTCAATCCTCATGTCAAAAGTCACGTCGAAATTAAATCAGAATCCATTATTTTGGCTCAAATAAGAGGTGCAGGGCTGCTATAGCAATGACATTATTTTTTACAAACATGAATTGAACCATTCTGTTCATTATGGGATTCTCTATCTTTGGTTGAGTACGAATTCTTTTGATTAAGTCAAAATGTGTGTCAGTACTTCCGCTAAAATATAGGAGTTATCTGCAAGCACAACAGAAGCTCTACTATCTACAAAATCAAATGGGAAGTATAATGCCTAGTACAAAAATGTCTCTCTAGTGGCGAAAAAGTTTCCACAATTATATCCATCTGGAAAATTATATTGAGCTGCCAGCTTTCCTAAAACGTCAATCCGAAGGAGATTAACAAATAAATCAAGACTTTCACATCGGAAGAACTCAGACTTTATTGAAGAAGCACTAGATCATCCTCTCCTTCTGACCAAAGTAAGTCGTCATAAACAAGATTTCGAAATATGTCACTAGTTTTTTTTATAGTTCGCAATAATCATGGGTTTGATGGGATCATGTCGCACAAACGAGTTACATTCAATGAAAATTGATAGTTATAAATATTGCAGATCACAATGAAGATCTTATAGTCAATATTCGCGTCACCAAAGCAAAGACATATAGATCGTTTACCATAAATTTGCAAAAAATCTTTTACTGCAATCACCGCATATCAAATCGATCCCTATATTTCTAAATTGTCAGAATGGTAGATGTACCATACAAAAAGTTGGCTACTATGGACAAACAATTGATATGTTTCTTCAAACTAAAATGAACCGACAACAATTTGTGTAGAAGTGTGTCTGGACATTACAGCTATGAAACAACTAGGATGGTGGAAATCAATTCAAGTGGCTAGAGTCTACATCGACGACAACATGAATAACAAATTGAAAAGAGTGATTGTGATATACAAAGCCTTAACAAATATAACTACGACGCAGGAACAATGACAGGTACAGAAAACCCACCTATAGCGTTTGATAACGATAGTAGTATTATTGATTATAATTATTGTTTACAAAAATTGATTATATGTGTCGTTTTGTTGCTAGTTGTATGTTTCCTCTTTCCAACTTGAAGCAGTTCTTAAATACTCTCCTATTTTTCTACTAAGTTTATAATAAATAAATAAAGGAACCTTCCTATGTTTACCAAGTTTATAGATGTCTTGAATATCATTGGGAGTATTTAATACGATTTTCCAATATACCTTCTAGTTCAGTATAAAAATCTTCATCGGTTGTAGATTTTTTAGCCCCAATATCACATCATATCATTCTTTTTGTTTTCTCACCTTAAAAATTCCACTTTCTTCACAAGAATTTGTTCAAAAGTAACAAGATTCCAACTTTGTTGTTCAAGTTTACTGTTTCCATTAACAGATAAGTTTTGGAGGCTTCTATTTGAAATAATAACTCAGTTCTGTTTCATAGAGTTTCTTTTCTTAATAATTCCAAAGTAAAAATTTTATAGCTCTCCAGTTCTTCAGCGGCAGAAATTTGCCTATGATCTACTTTACTTGAATTCACTTATAAGTAAAAAAAAGTTTTCATTCATAGATTGAATTCACTTGTATTTCGTACTTTGACCGTATTTATGGGGTCATAATCCACATCTCTTAAATACGGATCCATTATTTCCAAATATTAAATGTAAAATGGTATTAAAGAATTAAAGGAGAAAAAAAACAAAAGGGTAGGTAAATATTTGCAAACAATATTATGGCTGAAGATAGTAGACAAATAAAAACTGGGTGCTTAGAAACAGAAATACAAAAAAATATCCAGCAAATCAGAAATTTTTTGAAAAGGGTTTTGTGCCAACTGCACGCACTCTGTTTAATTAAACTTTTGGATTAAATTAAAGTGAAAAAATGAGATATTAATTTAATGAAATACTCCCCCAAAGGAAAATATATACATGCCAATCGTCAAATTTGTTTTTGTTTTTAATTCATGGCTCATCACTAAATGTTGAGGAGGCTGTCCAGTGATTCTATCCTACGAACATAAGCTTCAATTTGAGGTTTGAGGAAAATATTTCCAAAACTATTAATTTCTGAGGCTCAATACTTAGATCTTCTCTTCTGATTATTATACTGTTCTTAAGCAACTTCTTGTTAAAAAATAATAAATTTCTTTCCTGGTTATTACAAAATTTCACCAGCAATGTCTGTTTACTTGTTACTTGTTACTCGTTTTCATTCTCACCCAGTTTATAATATTCTTCAATATCAGTGTTTTGAATCCATCTTATCATTCAAAACATTCATCGCTGAATTTTTCATTTTCACTACCATTAACACTGACTCCAAAGAGTACAATGGAATTCTCGTGTATGTTTATTCAATCACATTACTTTTTTCTAATGCATTGGTTAATTTGCTGATTATCAATCGTCTCCACGAGCTCATTGATTCTACAATTGGCTTTAACTTCTCATTGAACTTTTTTTTCCATAATTTCAGATACCGTATTACTCAGTTGCGAAATAATGCCGATGCACATATTTTTTTGAGGATTATCTTTATAGTTGCGTGCAACTCCTCACCTCCCTTATCTCTTTAGATCGGCATTTTCACACAATTTAGTCAAAATTTGATTTATGTAATGAAATAATTATGACCGCTATGTAAACAAAATTTACTAGGAGTCATTTAACAACGAAATTGTGCAGAAAAAAAAAATATTTTTTCACACTAAATTGAAATTTCCATACAAAGCAAGTGTACAACACGTCTTCTAAGTAAGCATATCTATGGACGTTGATATGTATGATAAAAACGAGTATTATAAGTATATCGATAGATTAATCAAACTTTTCAGGTTTTTCTTTTTTCAAAATTTTTTGATATCTTATACAGAATGAGTGAGTTTTATGGAACGCCTCAATTATCTTGGAAACGGTTTGTACGATTTTTATAAATTTTTGTAAGCAAGGGTCTTGTGATACGGCCAATATGATGGTTGTCAAATCTTTCCTTTCTCCGAAAAAGTAATATTTCTATACCTAAATGCCATAATTTCGGAATTATAGCTAATACAAATCTCGTAACAAGGTCTAGTGCCAGTGAGTTAGTAAAAAGTTTAACGAAACTGGTATAGTAAAATATTTATCATCATCATCAAATCATGGCGCATAAAAACTGCAATAACTGAAGACAAATTTTTAAATATGTGTCATGTTAGAAGTAGATCCACTTTTGTGAAGTAGACAAATCACGTATTTTAGAAAACATACAGTAAAGACGATTACAGCAGATGGTCAAAATGTTTTCCATTTACTTTAATACAACAAGCCATGCGGTTTTAAAAACATTGCAATACATTTTGCAATATTCCTGACTGCACAATTCTTCTTATCTCTGTGGTAATCCCACCTTTTAGTTCCTGAATATTGGTAGGTTTTGTTTTATAAACGACGTTTTTAAAGTGACCCCACAGGAAATAGTCTATGGTATTCATGTTGGGTGATCGCGTAGGTAATTCGATAAAACTGCGCCTTTCAATCCATCTTCTGGGAAACACATTATTTAGGTATTGCCTCACCACACACGCATAGGGAAGTGGGGCACCATCTTGTTGAAGCCCAATATTGTTGTTTGGGATATTATTATTGTCTGAAAATATGTAATCAAAGTTTTTTTTAAACATAATTGAAAATAATTACTTGGATTTGAAAATATCCGAGCCAACTCAGGTATAACACTATTTTCCAATAAATCTAAATACGCCGGATCATTCAAGTTACCCTCAATGAACAAGGGAGCAATTATTTTTTCAGGATATTGGGTGTAGTATTCATGCATCCGACGAGGATTGTTACATGATCAGTATCTACAATAATGCCGATTTACGTTTCCATTAATACACAAAGTGGCTTCTTCGCAAAATATAATATTACTTACTAATTTTTTTATCGTTTTGATTCTAACATTTTTCCATCAATAAGTTTGCAAACTTTTCATGTCTATCAAAATCGTCATCTGACAACTCTAGAACCAAAGTTACTTTGTATATATGGAATTTATTATCACGTTAAATTTTCATTACAGATGTTTACGAAATATCAAGTTCCTTGGATATTTGTCTAGTACTCAAGTGAGGATCGTCTTCTAATAGGACACAAACAGATTTGTTTTCAGTTGATGCAGTTTTTCTGCGCCCTTATTTGGATAAATCTTTTACTGAAACAGTTTGAAACTTTTTTAATAATTTACTGACGGTAGTATATTACACTTTTCTTGTGGACTTCAGCGCCTATCGCCATATAGTAATATCATTAAAATATCAATTCGTTTTTTTCAGATAAAAGATCCATTGTGACTTCAAATAAACTTCAGCAATAATAATTTATTGAAACGTCAAAAATTTTTTATTATAGCAGTCATAGCCACTTAAATGTATTTTAACTTCGGCAGAGATAACGCAAATGTAGCTGTGACTCCGAAATTATGGCATTTAGGTATAGGGAACATCAGATGAAAAATAATAAGTATCTTTTAAGAATTTCGAAAAGCGAAATATATACAATGTGATTCTTTTGAAATAACAAAGTTCATTATTTTTTCAGAAAAAGGAAAGATTTGACAACAATGTAAATACCCCCATAGTACCGGCCGTATCAAAAGATACTTGTACACAAAATTTAGAAAAATAGTATAAGTCGTTTCCGAGATAATTGAGTTGTTCCATACATAAAATTTATTCTCTATAGTGTGCATAAAAATACCAAAAAATGATCCCATTATTTGTAGATAATTTCAATACCGCATAGCAAAATACGAACTATGAGAATTTTTTGGTTTAGAGACAGTCTTAAAGAAATAAAGTTCTACCAAAGACAGTAGTCGTAATTTATCCTATATAGATGTGAAAGTCCCCATATTAGTTGTAGCAACTATAAAAAAGAATGAAGAGATGGGACCGGGACGCAACACACAACATACTTTTCTTAGATCCAGCCATTCTACTAAGTCAATTCCACATCTTATTCTAGTGTGACGATGGGATTCGGAACGCCGCGCCGTCGGTTTTGTATTGCATGTTAAAGGGTTTTATGGCTTTGAACATTGTACAAGTAAACGCACATAGAAATAATAGTATAAGAGAGTTGTCGTTTCTATATGAATAAATGGAAACACGTCCATCAGAGTACCACTTGGTATAGATACAAGAACTAATTTTCACAGGCGCGATATTCAAATATCGTGAATTGAATTTTAATTTGTTTTGTTTATTCCATCACAAAAAATAAATTCAAGTTGAATGTTTCATAATAAGATGAATTAAAAAAAAACTTAAGTAAGGAAACAACACGCATTTACATGTTTTATCAACGCACACATAACTTAAGAAAATTAATGAAATATACATGTACGAGAGAGAACTCAAAAATGACCGGAATTATTTTAAACAGATTTAAAAGGTTTTACAAAATTCACCTACAAAATACCCTGGTGTTCCCACTTTTTGGTTTCACCAACTTGGTAAGAAATAAGCTGTTTGCGTCAAAGGAGAATTTCACCATTATTGTAACATTTTGTATGACATGAAGATATTTTTTTGAACGATGTTAGAATGGCTTGGACTATTTCTTAACTCTGTTAGAGTGAAAATTTGGATCCATATGTCTACGATCCGGTGTTAAGGATCTCCAAGTGAGATAGCTCCTAGCTAGATAGCTTTAGGACTCTACATTTTACCTCAAAATATGTTTGAAATCGGGTTTTTATAAATACGAGGCTAAATTAGCTTTGAATATATGAAAACAAGAAAAAAAGGCGTCGCACCCTCGCTGCGAGAGACTATATATCATTTTCTACCGATAGCAGTCAGTACATATTAACAAAAAATTTAATTCATAAAAATAAGTTTCCATGAAAAATAGCATATCACTAATTTCATATATTTAATATTTTTGTCCCCATCATTTTTTGTCAATTCTTACAAAAATTGGTTTATGGAAAGAAAAATCTATTGTCATTTGATGTTGATCGATGTCTTATGTCTATCGATACCGATTAATGTCGATTCACGTCAATTCATATCATTTGGCCAATGGGATCATATTTTGGTTAATTTCATTAATTTTTTCCTGTCCAAAATTTCTTTCGTTTCGACACATCTACAGCTTGAATGTAGATCGCTTCATGCTTCCTGCGAGGAGATGTCGAAGCTACAGACGGACAGTTGGACGGACAAAACACTAGTAATAAAAATAGTCTCTAAAAGAGTGAAAAAGCAGAACAAACTATCCGCTTCACCTAGATTTTTGTGGGGAAAAAATTGTAAAATGGAGTATTAGTGGAACGTTTCCGTAAATATCATCCATACAGTAATCGTAAACACAGAGCGTGACCTTGTCGTGGTGATTCATTTAAAAATGTAAACGTGATTTTTGAGATATGGAGACACATGTCACACCTTAAACGAGAGCACGCGTGTGGAGAGGTATGTTTCTCCTCCAACTCACTAAATTTCTTTTGTAAGGGATGATGAAAGCAGAATGAATGATAATAATTTGACAACACTAAAGTGACTGAAGCTGAATATTCAGTAAGGCGCGAGTGAGGTCATAAATAGCTCCAAATAAGAATTTTCAAAATATGTTTTATCATTTAGGAAAATAGTAACTGTCAAGGTTAGAATTTTGATAATATGATTACACTAAAAAATTGTCTGATAAATACTTTATTGTGTAAGATGGGATGTTTCCCATTTAGAAGAATAAATTACTTTGTATGCTGTTTCTTCCACCTTGTTGATTATTTAGAAAGTGATAAGTGGTCCTTATTCAACGGAACGCGAGGCAAACAGCAACTGTATACTATAAATAACGTTTTATACATAAGAATATCTACAATTCTTTTTTGAGTTTCATGGAAATGAATACGTTAAATTGGTTATGAATTTAGATTATAAAATGAAAACACGTGAAAGATATTGGAATCACGTCTCAAATATACTGAAACGTTTTGACAGGCATTGCTCACAGTGTGTCGTTCGTAAATTTCGAAAAATATATTAATAAGTTGTATAGTCTTTCATTATTAATTACTAAGTGTTACCGACCGAAATTTTATAATATTCCTTCAATCATATCGGACGTTAAATACATCTTTATAGCTGAAAAATATTACACTCTCATTCCTGTATCAAGAACTAGTGAAACTTGCAAGTCACCATACGAAATTTATAGAAAGATTTATGTCGTATAAATAATGATGAAATCCTTGAAGAATACTAAAAAGCTAAAAACGGTAAAGGTACGAAATATACGAGGACTGCCATTTAGATTTTTGACTTAGGCAACACCGAGTGTTTGTAGCTCATTAACATTTTTGGTATTAACTTTACATCGCGGAATATTTGTGTGCGATTAGTACAGTTTGCAGTTAGTGGAAAAGAGTATTGTGAATTATTTTCTACCAAAATGATCCAATTAAAAGTTTATTAACCGATTCTAAGAAACTGGTTTAGTAAATTTAAACTTGGTGAAAACTCACTCTTTAGGACGGTATTCTTGAGGACTGTCAAATATCTGTCGGTGTGTCTGCAAACATCGGTGCTGAAATTGAACTGATTAAACAAGATATAGTCATGTGACATACCGTAACATTGAGACACCATCAGATAATAGTATGACCACAATCAAGAATATACTACATGATCATTTCGATGTAAGAAAATGTTAAAAATTCTTAAAAGAGCACTAGCGTCGACTCAATAAAAGTTTATAACGGTGCACAGGTGACGAATCTTGAATCTACGTATATGACATCTGAACAAAACACCAACCAACCATGTGAATCTTCCAAATCCAATAAAACTTCTTGTGGAATAAACCACATCGAATAAAATGATTTTTTGTTTATGGTCAGCTTCGATTGCTACATACACAACTATTTGTTTATCAGAAGTGATATTAGAAATTTGGAAAAATATCGAAGAAGATGCTAATCAATCTTCTTCCTAACAATATAAGCACACAGATGACTGAAATCAAAAATAGAAACAGAAATCTAGTTGAGAAGCTTCTACCATACAGCCCTAATTTGGTACCTTTCACTTTTTTTGTTTTTCATATAAAAAACAAGCTGTGTGCACACTGTAATCAGGAAACAAAAATAAAAAAGACAGGGAAGAAAACGAGGGAAACGCTTACATAGAAGGGTTGTCTAAAAAGTTTCCGACCTCAAGATGTCATCACTAATCAATATGAGGAAAATATATTTGCGCATGGATTAAGAGATTTTTACCAAAATGGTAGCATTAGTTTCTGTTTAACAATCGTATAACTTGGCCGTTGTGAAGACATTTCTGAAAATGGAAAATTGAGTACTGAGTAGTCATAATTTTTTTGTTTTTGAAAGCAACTCTCCTACGAAAATGAAAGAAGAGTTAAACACTGTATATGGACTCATGAAACTTTAGCCCTTTTCAACCGGTCAAATAAATAGAGGTAACAAAAGATATTCCATTTAAGAAGGTTAAGGGAGTAGAATATAACAAAGTTTCCATGAATTGGGAACTTTCAAAATGATTACACGAATTGAAGATCAAATATACTCAATTGATATATTGTTGAATGTTGAGAAAATACCAACAATAAATGTTGCTATTGATAATAGAGAAATGAAAACAACATATTGTGAAATATGAGAAACTGGGGAATTCTGAAAATTTTAATTCAATTCATTTTATTAGATCCTATCTACGATTAAAATTTTGTGGAACTCAAATAGATGTTGACTGTTTGCAAAAAAGATTCGCTTTCCCATTACGGAAAGTTATCTCTACAAGGACCGGTCAACAAACGGATTTGTTGGTATTTGAGTACGCATAATCCGGAGTGGATGAGGGAAAGTCACACTCAGCATCCTATTAAAGTGAACGTTTCCGCTGTCATGATAAATAACAAAATAAACGGACCATATTTTTTAAGTGGGCATTATCTGGACGAGTTATTCGGATTTTTCACAAAATGTTTTTATACCTGTTCCAACAAAACTTTGTTCATGACCGCCAATAAATAAGAATGGTTATTCCCTTTCCCAATTGTTTCAAGTAATCACACTCCTCTCACCCAATTATCTCATTATTTGAGACATATTTTGAAAAAAAATTCATACTACTGCAAATACTATATTAAAAACACATGGGATTTAAAAGAAAAAATTAAAGATATAAAAATTTCTATGTATTTATTTCGTTAGATGAAGTTTATATATATTTCTATTACAATTGTGAAGGATATTGCTACAAACTCGTACCCAACATGGGCCGTGAAGCCAACACTTTCCGGTTATAATGAAAGTCTACAATTTGGCGAAAGTGGGATTCGTTTGAGGTTTGTTTTTAGATATGTTTTTATCATTTTGCATTATTTTTTCGAAATAATTTATAGTAAGGTCTGGTTATTTATTTGTTGTTGTTTGTTTACTTTCTAGAACTAGAAATTAGAAAAGAAAAATACAGTGTTTATAAATTCACCTTACCGAGAGAAATAGTATAAATAAGTAAAAAAAATATTTATATCTTAATGAACAAATGGGACAAAAAGAATAAAAAGACATATCTCACAACGAATTTATCAAAGCTATAGAACTCACATTTACAACAACATATTTCAAACAAGAAAATGAAATATAGAAACAAATTGATGGTTACGCTATGGGATCTTAAGGAATCTGTCTTAAGCAAACAATGATTGTATTACTGCTGCACCACAAAATGATAATCCTACATCATATTCATGATGTAGGTTATCCATTGATTGATATAAATAAGCAAATTTTCTGTGTGAAATCATATTTTGACTGGAAGTAGTCAAAACGTCAATATTATATACTTTGAACGAAATTTTAATTGAAATAGATCTAAAATCAAGATAATTTATCAACAAAACAATATTAATTTCTATAGTTTCTTATTTCTTAGAACCTTTTCTATGTTTATGTTGCTAAATTGTCTTGATTTTAGGTTTGTTATGATTGAAAATTAGTTTTTGACACGGTAAGAAATTGACGTTTCGACTGCTCTCGTTCTTTTTGAACCGTAAACTGAAATTTTAACAAACATTGTGTACTTTTTCAACAATATCTTGAGGTTTATTTCCATATGTCCTCATCTGTTTCACCAATATAATGCAAAGATTCACAAGTCGATGGTTAAATTGAACGAATCACACTTCGAATTGCTCCCTCGTCCACCGTATAGTCCAGATCTGACCCCCAGTGACTACTGGCTATTCGATGATCTCAAAAAAGCTCACCGCTAATAAATTCAGTGCAAATTAAGAAACAATTGATGCAGCTGAAGCCTATTTTGAGGCAAAAGACAAATCCTTCTACTTGAACGGAATCCAGAAACTAGAGAAGCGTTGGAATAATTCTATTGCTCTTGAAGGAGATTACATCGATGAATAAAGCCGATTTTTGATTAGCCACACGACTTATTGAGTGATGTGTTATATACAAAATTAGTTCAATAGCTGTAGACTTGTGTACAAAAAAATTTTCCGTATTTTCATAAAACCAACTTGAGGATATATCTCGTAGATGTCAGCGATTTTTCCAGATGGTTAATTACTAACAAGCAATAGATTCAAATTCATTTGTGTGTTCTGTCGACGAAGAATCATAATTTCCTCACAATCATCCATATACCAGTTCTCTCACCCCTCCTTTAACATAATTTGTATATGACCAAATATATAATTTTCGGAATATTTTCGGAAGACTACAAATCAGAATTGATCATATCGAACTCATCAAAAACTTGACCCAGTGCCATTCAGTGGAGCTGAAAGAATCTACTTGATATCTTTCCCCCTTTATGGGTTTACTTTAAAGAGGATATTTAAAGAGCCGATAACGCTATAATCTTCCTGTATGACTAATTTAAACTAGTAGGAAACTACAAAGAAAAAATTGACAATGTTATGACAGATTTAAATGTAATTTTCCCAAAAGTAGTTTATACGTACTGAAGATTACATTGGAGTCAAGATCTTTTTTATATAAAATACGAGAGCTGGAAACGTTTGCAAAGTTATCGGCTGACTAATTTTATTATTTAAGAGTTGGAGAGGAGATAAGAAAAGTGTTTAGCTATGTCCTTTTAAGTAAGTTACTTTCTCCCAATTTTCTAGTAATACCAGTAATATATTCAATATTAATGTCCCGAGTGCATGTCAAATTGTCGATAATTTAATTTTCTCGAGTGCGCGAATGCGCACTCGAGGAAATTATGAGACAATTTGACATGCACGAGAGGGCATTTTGGCAGACTATTTCCTGAGAAAAATTTAATTTAAAATAAACTTAATTCTGTGTTTAAAATTTGTTATTCTTTAAATTATACCGTAGTTGATAGTCGATCGTCTTTTCTTAACTGTAAACCCATCATGGATGAAAGAAACATCAAAAGGTTTTTTTAAAAATTGTCCAGTAGGACGAAATGAAATTTCAAAGTGGACAAGAGATGCAGCGGAAGCTATAGGAATTGACACGAAAAGAATAAAAGTGACAAATCACTCGAACCGTGCTGCGGCAGTTACTCAGCTTGCCAAGGTTGGGGTTTCAGAAAATCAAATTATGAAGGTTACCGGACACTCAAATCAGGCCTCGATAAAGAGTTACCTCCAAGTAAATAGTGAACACCACGAGGAAATTGTACAAAAAATGCGAAATGACAGTAGCGAAGTAACAATAAGAAGTGGTGGAAGCAGCATAGAAACACCATCGTCGGCCTCCAGTAAAGTTGTATATTCTAATTGCATTTTCAATAATTGTTCCTTTTCTTAAAATATAAAATTAAAACCAAATGATGTTTATTAATCCTAGACGAAAATTTGGCACTAGTGCAAATTATCGATAATTTGCACTAGTGCAGTATTATCGCTGAAATTTGATCGTTGCTAGGTAAACATAAAATATTACAGCTTTTTGGTTGGCTTAAATTTTTCGAAGGAAATAGTCTGGACATAAACTTAACAAATGAGTTTGAATAATTTGTAACTTTAGTAAATATTCCGTTTCTTAGGTCCAGCAAGCATTGATTAGTTTTATATTTTTATTATTAGAAAAATTCATAGCTAAGAAGCAAGTTAGTTAGTTTTAAGCTAATATTTTGATGTACTTACTCTATAAACGATACTTTGTCAAATTTAATTAACTTAAATCATTTCTACACAAAAATCGTGTTAGTAAATGTATTATCTAGATGTCTGGAGTTGTCGGCTTTATGGATATGATCGATGTCAAAAAATTTGGCTCACGTTGCATACATTAATAACTCGGACTGATTATAATATGCAGCAATTCATCTGATTTCAAGATGTAATTATTATTTGTATTAAGTTGGAACACATTATATAGATTCAGCGTTTATTATAGGAATTAGTCAGAAATAATTCAAGCACATATGATGTAATAGATGAACTTTTAATACGAAATTCTTTTCTACGTATTCATATACTATAAATATTTTTTGTGATTAAGTGCACAATTGATCATTGAAGTGAAGTCATGACAAAGAATACTGTTAGTTTCACAATACTATTTGATCAAATTTTACCCTCAGGAAATAGTTTATATTCCTTATCCTTATCATTTGAAATAATTTGCTTGAAAACATAAATTTCAATATAATTTTTTCCAAGTTTCCTGTCTCAATCTCCTTTATCTTATCGATGTTCAGTAGAGCAAGTCAACTTTGTCCATTGGCGCCAAAATCGTTTCTGTGTGTTTTTTATGCCTTTTTGCGAAAAAAAATATTCGATTATTGATTGCATCCCTTGTGAAAACCATAAGACACATATTAAATAAAAAAATGAAGCACTATGAAAAAACTATATGACGCACTTTAACTGTACAATAAAAAGTATTTCAATCATCCAGATAAATTGACTGAATGGAATTCTGATCCTATAAAAGGCGTGAATAAGAATCTGCATAATATTGTTATGAACTCGCCCACTGATAGCGGTCCTGTTATATTTTGTTAATAGAATTCTTCTTCTTCGGGTACTTTTTCCTAGAAGGTATATTATATTTTTTATACGGCGGTAATTCTTTTATATTGTTTTTATAAGCTGTTTACATTATGTTTCTATGGACACAATTTCCTAGAAGGACTTTTTATTTCTTCACGTAATTCTAGAGATTTAAACATCTGAATTATCTAGAAAACCGTTGGAGAGCGGCTAAGCTGGTGGATGTGAATAATGCCATAGTAAACGCATCAGGAAAGTAAGAAGAAAGCGGTTTATTTCAATATATTTTTGTGGAAAGACTTAGGTAAGTGTTTAGTATTAAGCGTTAGTGGATAGTGAGTAGTTTTAGTGCTTAAGTAAATTCCGTAAGTGAATTACACTGTCTAAAAGCTATTTAAATAAATAAAAAGAGCAATACATTATGAATCTCAAATACACATCCGTCTTTTTCTGGCTATACACGGTGTTATAGGCGTCAAAATTCAAGAGGAGGCTTTATACAATTATAATGTATATTCTGTAACAAAATTTCTTCAACCTAATTTGGAAGATGGTAAGTAAAGTTAAAGAATTAAGTAGAGATTGATACTTTGAATCGTGGAAGCTTCAGCATTGATAATTCTCTAGCCCTTATCTATTGGGAGACTGAAAAGAAAGGTGGTTTTTACGCTTCGTGACAATTCATGTATAATAATATTTTTGTGCACTCCGTTTCTTGGATGGACAGGGTATAAATGTTCGTAAACACAGAAATGGTTTTATAGGTTCGGATAATCGATATAAATGACAGAATTTCGATATCTTGTACTCCAATCGATGAGAAAAACCAACAACATTATACAACGAAATGATACGGATAGAAGTGGAATCAAATCAAATTCAAAGCCAAATAACTTTGGTCGAGCATCCAAAAACATTTGCAAAATAACGGAAAGATAAGCCTAATCTGTCCTAAGAGAACAAAGCCAATCAGCTTGCAGCGTATTGCTTCCAAGTTTCAAAACGCAAAAGGCTGTTGCTCTCCTCAAATAGATCACCACAAAGTATTGTGTTGTATCTCAAAAAGGCGATCTGAGTATTTTAGTCAGGTATACGCGAAATTACTGATTAGAAATTTGTTGAAAATTTAAGAAAGTTACGTTACTTTCCAGTTTCCCTTTGTAATTAATCATGTAATTTAAAAAAAAATTGAATTGAAAATATTACCTAAATGGTAGATTATTTAAAACATCCAAGCGTTTTTCACTAGAACCAATTGATAAGTATCACAATGTTTTTTCCTTGAGTATATTGGTATTAGTGACTACTTAAGCGACTTCCCAAATAACATTGCAACTAATTATTTACTATGGAAAAACAAACATTTTGCATAATCCATCAAAATTCCATATATTACATGAGCAATAAAGAATATAAAAAAGGCAAATAGATGCATAGAATACTTCGAAACAACTTTCCAGACCTAGACCTACTATACGAGGAAGTAGAAATTGAAGAAGAAAAATTTAAAAACCTTCAAGAAATGATTTTATTAAAGGAAACTTCTAGAATAGATCCTCGGTAAAGCAATTCTGAAGCTTACTTCTCTTATTAAGTTTGTTTTAGGTTTGAACATATTTCAAAGTTTTGAAAAATATGCTTCGAAAGCCAGAAAAACCAATCACCACTCTGGAATTTCTCAATGATCAATGAAACTAATTATTCAAAATGAAAACTTGATTCTATATAGTATAGTTTTAGAAGAAGCAGCTTCACTGTTGAACAGATCCATAGAATTACAGTTGTGATAGAGAAAACATTAAAAGAAAGAAGTCTTTTCAACTGTCTTCTTAGACTTAAAGCTAAAGGTATAACATTTCGAATAAAACTTTTAGAATCAAACATCAAACAAGAAAACACTTTATCTGACTTAGAAGAAATAAAGCAAAGACAAACATAGGGCTGTGTTTTGGGGCCAGTTCTTCTATACACCATTAGTATTTCACAATTGAAACATGATCTGATAGTCACCTTTGCTAATGGTACTGCTCTTATTACAATAGACCAAGATCAGGAGGAAGCGGCGATAAATCTACAAACTACTACAATTATTAGAATTATCAAATATACTAAACTATAACCGATCAAATTAAATGAGATTTAGTTCTACTAACAAAAAGTACCAATATGTTTCGGTTATATACAAGTGCCATATTCTAGCATTGCAAAATAATTGTTTATGATATTGCATTCTAAGCTCGCCAGAAAATTAAAAAAGAATTAGACATCAAATTTAGAAAAATGCTTGGATGAAATTCCATTCTGTCAATTTACAATAAAATAATTTTGCGGTCAAGTTCTCGTATGGGCATATGGCATCCATCTTTGAAGTTATGCTAAAACGAATAACTTAGAAATAATCCAACGATACCAAAACGATGTAATGAGAAGTATTAATAATGCTTTTTGATGTTATAGAAACAGTGATCCTAACAGGAACTAGGAGATGGACACTGTTACCCAGACTCTTGGAAAAGTTGCCAAGAGCCATGACGAAAAGCTCATAGACCAGATCAATTTTGAGGCAATCCAAATCTTCGTATAGCCTCACAAAAAGGAACTGGAAAATTAACATTGACAAAAAATGATAATGGTACTAGGCAACAATGATTGGCAGACGACGAGAAAATTGGAAGTGGTAAAAAAGAAAAAATTGTTTTAAATATCTAGGAGGACAATACAAAAAGATGGAAAAAGCAAACCCGATATTAATGACTTTTTGATACTACACAATGGAACGCTTATATGGAAAACAGAAAAATTACAAAAAAACAATCCATAAGTGAAATCCATATCGACATTTGGAAATGAAAGCTGAATATTTAGTAAAAAACCAAAAAAATACAAGCTGTAGAAATATCATAGACATAAAACGGATAACAAGAAGAAATAAAATAAAAATTTAATTTAGAAGTTACAAGAGAATGACTACGAATAAATCGATATTAACAACTTCAAGAAATCAACTATTGAGGTGATTTGGTACAAGTAGGAATAATAACAAACAAACACAAACAATATAGCAAGCGAAATCAACACAAAAACAAAAGAAAGAAAAAAAAAAGATGAGATCGTATAAGAAAACTTGAAGAAATATATGAAATATGAAAACAAGCAACAAATCTGGCATAAAACAGGAAACTATGGACAAAATTCATATTCATACAAAAAGAATACTACCCCATAAGATTTATGCTGTTCTTATATCTCAAGTTTTTCGGTTTTAATTCCTTTTTTAATAATTTCACGTATTTTTGGCCGGTGCTCATTTATTTCATTATTATTTTAGCAAAATTAAAAAGCCTCCTTCGGATATATCGGTTTCTGAATATTTTTTCACTCCCTTAAGAGATTTCATTCATATTTATTTGGTTTCTTCTTTATGCCTTCGTCAGTATTGTAATTATTAGTACTATCTATTGTGATTTGTTTGAATGTACCATAAGGAAAAAAACCCAAATCAACTTCTCGAAAGCTAAGCTCTTTATCAATCTAATCCAATTATTTTTCTGGCCTACTTTTTAATGAAGAAGTTTATAGTTTTAATGAGGTCAAGACAACCAAAGAACTGACTTTGCTCTTCGTGTTAATTGATTGTTAGAAGTTTTGACACGAATCTAACAAAGTTAAGGAGACGCTGTTTACTGAAAATAATAGGGACTACTCAAACTCTATTTTATGAGAAATATATATATGGAAGTTGAGAAAAAATTGAAGCAAATCTTTCTCATTATTTTCGAACAATCACAAGTGCCATGTAGATATTTCAAATCAAATATTTTCAAAGTATGCGTTCGTCAGTCTAGTAAATAGGACTGTATCCGTGAAAATAACCTCTCTCTAGCTTTTATAGCTCAAAAGAATACATGGAAACAAGATATATCAAATTCAGATATATTTTTTCCTTAAAATCGAAAATGATATGGTTTTATCGCCTTACATATTTCTTTTTCCTATTCAATGAACTTTTAAAAGTGGGCAAATTAATATCTTGATGAAAATAGCTGTTAGGAAAATAAAGAAAAAAGTAAACTTAAAGTGACACTGATAGATTACATTTTACTTTAAGTAAAAGGAAAATAAGTGTCTTCCATTTGCGGAGCAAACATATGTTTAATTACACGATTTATAAAAATTAAACCCTCCGTAGATGGAATGAACTTGATGAAAATGGATCTTCAGAAATGTGTCAGGGAATTGGATTGGATTTTTTCTCACAAAACTTATGGATTCCATCAATTATTGCTGTATCCCTCTTTATATATTGGGATGTGTAGGAATATTGTTTTTGTCGTACAAATGGAATTGGAAATAATACTTTGTATCTCATCTCACTTATTAAATGTTAAGCAAAAATATGAATATATCTGTTGTTCTGAGTTTCGGAATATTTTTGAAAATTCTAAAATACATGTCACTTGCAGGATATATTGGTGATTTCATGTTTAGATTACGAATGGTGTGGTTCCCATATTAGTGACCATGATTTCAAAACGAATACGGAATAAACATGTGGCGATGAGGTAACAAGAATGGAAAGAAAACGGATCCATTACGGATAGAGGAGACCTCGATCTCGTGTAAAGAAACGGTAACAGGTACTTGAAGATCATTAGGGATTATAGTTTCAGCTATAACGTTGACAGTTCCATGATTTATAACAATGACGACAATTCTAGGAGGAGCGGTTATGACGTTTCTTTGACTTTGACGTAGGTTCTAGAATGGGTAATCCCGCTGAAGTTGTGGAGATGTGTTCAAGTCAGACAACTGTAGAGTTCAAATTCAGTAGTATTTCTCTTCAAACTATTTTCTCCTGTGAAATCCTATTGTCTGATCACAAATTTCCACTTTGCTTATTAATATTCATAAAGCTTTCATTCAATCAAGATTTTATATCATTGTACAATTTGGAATTTCTAGAATACTTATTCTTAGTCTTTTAACCCTTTTTATGGGTATAATGCTAGAAACGCAGATAATAAAAGATAATCTTCAATCTTCAATCGAGTAAAATCGTAACTAATTCAATAAAAATTTTTTGGCGATTATTCATTTTCTGTTATTTTCCATTAATTGAGATATTTTTATGATTATACTTCCCAGATGTCGAAAATTAATGCTTCCAGCTACAAATAATTGATTGATTGACTCTGGTTCAACTTTTTGTATTGGTCTGAACTGAATTAAACGTTAAAAGCTTTCTTTTAAAAGGCTTCCTTTTAGAAGACATGGGCTTGCCTGAAGAGGGAAGACATAAACAGTAGAGAAAAAGTTGAAAAAATTGTTGTTGATGTTTTTATATATTCATATTCTATTAACAAAGGAGTTGGTAAGTGTCTCTTGATGTTATTAAGCAGACCTAGAGACTTCCATTTTCCGGTTAGGTTAGATTATCTCATGATATTCAAGTTAAATTGTTAAGAATGGAATGCCCAAGGTATTTAAAATGAAAGAGTTGGAGTTGCGGTTTAACCAACTTTTACCCTATCCAATTTTATAAAAAACTCATACACAAAGGGCGAGACATAGAATACTAGCGATTTTTTCGTCAATCCACCCTAGCCATCAAGAAAATGGTACAAAAACATATCAATTAAACGAAATTTCATTAATACAACAACACAAG
Organism: Diorhabda carinulata; assembly: GCF_026250575.1. Classification (NCBI taxonomy): domain Eukaryota; kingdom Metazoa; phylum Arthropoda; class Insecta; order Coleoptera; family Chrysomelidae; genus Diorhabda; species Diorhabda carinulata. The sequence goes on along the minus strand of NC_079468.1, from coordinate 15,572,806 downwards.
TGGAAAAGTCAGACTTTAAGAATCATAATAACAAATTACGAGCCACCACCATATCAAAATTTGCACAGAAAGGTATTGATGAATTCCAGAAGGCGAAGCTAGTATGGATCGAGTAGAAAACGTTAAAATTGTGAATGTGTTAGTGAATGCAATTATGAATTAAGATCAACGTACATGTACATGAAACTGGTAATTTTCACCTGCAGTTCTTTAGTCAATCAGTATTCGCGGTTGTAACACGTTGATATTAGAATTAATAGATTAATAATGCAACAGTCCAAGTTATTCCTTAAGCTGAAAAAAAATTTATGTGGGCGATGTTTCACGACGCGACGGAAGCATGTAGGACTTCATTAATTCCTTGAGACTATTATAAAATATCACTGGATTCAAGCTTCTACGTTGATGTAGGTGGTGATTACTCTCAACATAAATAGAATCATTTTCTTTAAAAGACTTTTCTTCCATTTTAAAATATGAAGCGTCACCTATCTATATGAGATGTGTTTATTAAATAAGAAGAGTGAAGATGCTACAGAATAAGTAGGTATGAAGCCATTGCCAGCAAGTGATAGTTGTTATCGTAAAACACTTTGTTATACCTCTTTACATTGTAAAAAAATCTCTATAGCCGAAGTCTTCATTTTCATGAGATTGTTTTCATTTTTTAGCCAAAATTGTAACAGTAGAAGAACGAATTGTGAAATTTCATTCAAAACTTGAAAAAATGGCAATTAAAGTTTATATTTCAAAATGACCAAGAAGATGTTCAAATCAATCTTGCCTCTCACTTTTCCAACGACACTGAAATATTAGTGCAATTGCTGGAACTGCAATAATTGATGAAATATGTATACGGGTATTTTATTTAGTATGACATTTCCTATATGCAAAAAGTATGTGCGTAATTGGTGCCAAAAATTCGGCGATTCAGCAACAATGTGCTCATAAAAATGCTTTCGAAAATTAATCAGAAATATTGAGAAAGATACTAGCATGTGATTGACAGAGATTTGCGCTTGATGAAACAATATTCGATTACGTTGAAGTGTTAGACTATACATTCACATGGACTGGTATTTCTTCTATTCTTCTAAGCAAAAGGAAAGTGACAAAATATATGTTAGGACTAACGTTAACGTTGGGATTCGCTCAAATACAAGAATTTAATTTTCCGAACATCGATTTCCATTATGCATTCCTATTCTTCCATAACAAATTCTTTTTTTTTTTTCAAGAGTTAATAAACGATTTCTTGGCGATAATAAAAATTCTAAAACAACTGAAATTATATTCAATTTTTTGTAATATTCGATTCATTCGTATTCATTGAAAGCAGCTACAAAAATATAGAATGGTGCATAGTCGTGCAAGGTCGTTTTGACGTTAGATGTTTTATTCTTTTTCTTGGCTAAAATAGCATATCATAGAGCTTTATGCTTTAAAGCCTGGAAAGAGAAATCGGCACGCGTTCAAAAGAAGCTGATAAATAAAATATTTCACAGCACTAATCACGTTATTAAAAAGCCACTCCTCGTATACAATCGGCAAATTCTAAATTTTAACACTAAAATTCAGAGTATTCTATTTAAATTTAGTAACTTTTGAAATTGATCATCGAAATAAATGCTGCGTTAAACATTATAATTGACAGTGAGTTGTTGATTTGAATAATTATGACACATTGGAAAAGGCATGACTTGATGTCTTAAAAAATCGAAAACAGTGATTAATATCCATTAAAATATTTTCAAACGACTGTGGAAGATCAAGAAAAAACTTAATTATGAGCGTCTTTTATGTTGAAATCATTTAAAATAAGCTAGTTTGAAGAAACATTGATGGCGTGGAAATTGTCAAATAAATTTGCATGTCACATAAAGAAACTTCATTGCTAATTAAAAATTATCAATGCCGTTTATACGCCTCAGAAAAAGCCATATCAGGAAATAGTTGGAAATGTCCACACGGGTGATTCCATTATAACTGTGATATTCAATGTCCTGTATTGTTTTTTTGTACTAGTCATTAATTAATAATCAATTAATAAAAATTTTGTGTTAATTGAATAATTCTTAAGATATTTAAACATTATTTCTATACAATATAACTTGCCACTTAAAGAAAACTTATACTACATCACTTGAATGTCAGTACCGTGTCATGTCCATTCCTAGAATTTACCGATAAATTATTAATTTTTTTTGTCGTAACAAATGATTTAAACTAATTACCTTATAAATTCTAATGTTTATGATCAAACTGAGGAAAATTGATGCACTTGTTGTTTAATATCTTAAGTTACCATGTCAGTACCGTGTCATGTCCATTCCTAGAATTTACCGATAAATTATTAATTTTTTTTGTCGTAACAAATGATTTAAACTAATTACCTTATAAATTCTAATGTTTATGATCAAACTGAGGAAAATTGATGCACTTGTTGTTTAATATCTTAAGTTACCATGTCAGTACCGTGGATAAATGAGTCAGTACCGTGGAACTCAAAATCCGACATTTGTGTCTTGCTCGTGATACTTTGAAGTTGTAGTAAATTCCTCTTAGAGTTTTATTTTTACAGTAAAATAGATGAATAATATGCATAAAAAAGTTAGAAAAGTTAAATTTTAAAATCTTGAAATTTTGAATACAAAAAATCACAGTTAGAACGGAATCACCCACACACCGTTATATCTTGAACCCCAATCAAAGATTATGAAGCATGTTTGTTATAAATCCCATTTTCAGAGAAAAATTGGCATGAAAAAGTCAATATACGAGATATATCGGCGCCGCCAATTACTGCTCGTAATTATTAATAGCACTTTTGTACCTAATAAAATGGAAGGAACGTATTGTCATTTCCATTCGAGATTTTCTCTTCACTTTACTTGACAAGTATTTGTAATGATTGTTGTTTTTGCCATTGTTTTAACGTAACTTTGTCTGACATTCATTACATCACATCAATTGAAGACCAATATTTTCCAGCTTCGCTACAAATTTCAATTATACAAATGTATTTCAATAATCCAAATGAAGCTGGCGAGCACTCGTATATATTATTATTTGAAAATTATAATGAGTGGAACTCTTCACAAAAGATTTTATTGGAAACAGGAGCAGAGAGGATACGTTCGAACGACCCCTTACGATTTCATGCAAATACATCTTTCATTGTAGCATACAGGGTATTTCAATAGAAATCTCAAAGATAGTCATATGCGATTCGAGAGATGGAAAACTTGTTTAAATAAGTATTAATGATAAGATGTATAAACGAGCGCTGATTGTGTAAGTAGGATGAATTGTTAATCAATTATATGCCACGAGGAACATAATTCTTTAAAAATAACAATTTTCCATCTATAACTGAGATAATATTTGCGAAAATGACATTAGAGATGGTAAAAAGCTAAATAGGACGGAAACTGTCTTTCATTCCCTTTGTTCCGCTCGTGAACCATTTATTAAACCCAATTAGTACAGGCAAATTAGGTGATTTGAGCTAAAACCTTGAAATAAATTGGGCGGTTTCAATTTTCTGGATTCTGAAAGGTTTTGGGATACTGATTAAGTCTAGCAGTTCTTAACAAAATTACGGGCACGAATTCTCGAAATTTTGATTGAGGAGTTCGAAAATAAAGACCGTAACAAAAAATGTAGATTATGAAATTCTCTATAAAAAAGTATTCGAGGTATTTGTTGCTAAGCTCAAAATTTCACCAAAAAAAATTTAAATCGCGAATAACTCGAAAACTACGGAAGGAAAAAATGTACGGCACAAAATTCTCTACAGATTATTCTTCAAGCATTTTTCCTAACCTCAAAATTTTTAAAATGGGTTCCAATTTTTTTCCTAATCTTAAAATTTCAATTATAAAATGGGTTTGAATGCTCAACAATATTTTGAATCCCGAATAATTCGAAAACTACGTAGAATTCGAAAAAAGTGCCGGAACCAAAACCGTAGAGTACAAAATGAGTACCCACATTTTTGTGAACGAGAAAATCTGTGAATATTAAAATTAAAATCAACCGAGAAGGAAGATAGTGTTCACGATCTCGTTTTTTAAAAGTTAATTCATTTGAAACCAAGAAGTAGTTCATATTTGTTATATACATGAAAATATTGATAATAACACGAACGACAAATCTCTCGTTGGATTTGCTTGTTTATATAGCGAGTAATGAAATATATCCATTGAAACTTCATGTGCTTATGTGGCCAAGATACCTCTTCATTTCGCAAGATTTTCGAAAATTTCGAAAATTATGCTAGCTCACCCGAGTAGAATACAGAGATCTTAACCTTCATGATGCATTTTGATATTTTAAAAACGAAGTAGTTTTCCAAGAGTTAGAGCACTTTCCATGTGCGCCTGGAACGTAAATTGGCTGGATTCGCACTGGCGGGAATTAGCGAGCGGATGCTTCGGCTTTCGGCGACAAAATTACTAGACACCTTTTCTGTAGAAAATTTTGTGCTTCACATTTTTTGTTTGGGCAGTTTTCTTTCGATTTAATCTTAGTTTTCGAGTTATTCACGTTTAAAAATTTCGAAAACCCGTGACCGTAATTTTGGTAAGAGCTACTAGACTTATTGAGTATCCCAAATTCTCTAACAATCTAGAAAATCAGAGGTGCCCAATTTATTTTCGTGGTATCCTATTTTACCTGTACTAAATAATTACAACGGCACACACAAAAACGAATTTTCTGATCTAGATTAGCAATACCTGCATTCATATGCATATTGGCTCCGTTTTTTTGTTAAATTGTACGTATTAATCAGTAAATCCGATATTGGCGGAATTTTAACAATTTATCGACATTCACTAAATTTACAGGATAGTCTTATGCTAGCAATATATTTTTCTCATGTAGTTTGACCTGCTGGATGCAAATTTTTAGTTAGGTTTTATTTATCAAGGTGAAAATTAGTCAAAATTCAAACAACAGATAAAAATGCAAAATGTTTCGGATATCTAAAGACAGCTTGACATGATGCAATACAACGTGCAATGCAATGCAAGATCTTGAAATTATCGATGTTGTGCTATTTTTATTGCGTGCAAGCTGCAATCTAGTTACTTTTGGTTCAACAGATCAGTTGACTTTCGTAAAACTTAGCTTTGTTATTTTCATTGTTAAACTAGGTACAAAATATTAGATAAAATTTGAGGCTAGGACTTGCATGCAATTTCTTGCACGTTGTATTGCATTATGTCAAGCGGCCTTAAAGAATCATTTTCCTCATGTTAACCAGTCAAAAATAAAATAAATCATACAAACAGAAATCGCAAACACAATAATAGCTGCTATAAATTTCATTATGACGATTATATATGGAAAAAGCGACCTCACGAAGTTCTGCTTATGATGATGATAAGTTTGAAGGTTCATTTCATAGATTTTCATTGAAACTATTTTTCTGGTAACTTGGTAAGGACTACACCGAATAACAGGGTGAAAGATTCCAACAAGATTTGAAATTGTTTGAAAAAGATATCAAGGCAAACTTGTCATAAACATGTTGGCAGAATATTGGATGATGAAGATATTGCAAATACCACTAGCTCGATAAAAATAAGAAAGAGAGGTACGTTAAAAACATGAGAAAGAATGAAACCTCATCATTATCAACAAATCCAATATTTAAACTAATGAATCCATGGATAGTTCTATTTAAGTAAATTATAATTTATTGACGCTTCAGATTCCACTTTGATGGCACATTAAGACCAAGGAATTGGTTCACTTCTTCGTAATGAATGAATAATCACACCAGTTCCTGATAAATGCATAAATTAGAAGCCGAAACGCGGTTCAACTATTTCATATTTTCATAATTTCGACCGTGAAAACCTTTCCGAACATAAAAATATGTCATAATTATGAATAAAATTTGTTTGAAATCATATGAAGAGTATGAGTTTCCATAAAAAGGTGTGTATGGTATTTTTAGGTGAGAAACTAGATAAAATAATATGGTCAAAATATGAAAAATTTCGATGTTTGTATTCATTATCATTTGGAAGATTGGTTTTCGAACCTAATAAACTCATAATAAGTACTACAATTCTTGGTTGATTAATGTAAGTAATTTTAGGCTCTTATATAAGTACGATATTAATAATTATTACATCCCATTTTGACGATGGTGAATACGTACATATTAAAATTTGAAGCTTAGCAACCAAACTTATGGCTGTTGATTTGTACTATTTTTCATTATTCCTTCATTTTCGCTTTTGTTAGAACGGGGCATGCGTTATGGTTATTTCCAATACAAGATTATCCCGAAAACTAAGTAAATATGGGAAAAATGTCAGATATCCCAATTCTTGAACTTACTTATTCACTTGAAATTAAAAAAAATCTTTCACAGAGAGTCCAAATATATAGGAATACGTCTTTTAGAAAAGTCAGAAATTTCTTTTGTTTCTTGTGCCTGAGTTAATAATTATCACGTCACATTGTAACGTATAAAGAAAAGACTCGCTGAAGCGTACCTACAATAGAAAACCGATTTCGAGTGAGTCACATCGCAGTATCAAAATGGATCGTGTCGAGTAGCAAGCGATGTGTACCATAAATGATAACAGATGCCCCTAAGCAAACTCGAATAGAAATTTGTAGTCGTCTTTCAAATGAGGCAACATAAAGAATTTTTTTCACTGGATTAGTAACAATGGTCGGTAGGAAAAATATGTTAACTTTGATGAAAACAATATTGAAAATTAAATCTTTGCCAATGTTTTCGCAAGTGGGTCAGGGGAGAAGTAACCGAATCCGCTTCGTGAAATTTTGAAATTAAACAAGTTTTTAGACAAACCAAAAATGTCTCTGCAGTACTTTTTACTTGGACCTTGTACGAAATCATGAAGAATGGTAAAAGGTCAATTTTAATGGTGGAAACAGAAGAGGTGAAACAGAAGATTTGAAAAACAAACTGCAAGATATTGACTGATAATAATTAATGGTATTAGGAGGAAATATATGGAAATATAATATTATTGTGGATCAAATGTGTGTATTTTGTAATAATTATTTAATCTTTCTGACCCTGCGACCTGATCTTAGGCACAAAAAGGGGTCAACTTTGAAATGTTCAGAATTAGTTGAATACTTTCATGAATTTTTATATTGGTAAGAAAAATGTATCAAAAATCACATATGGTCACGTTTCAGTTAGATAGACAAGATCAAAGGTCAGAAAGTTTTTTGAGAATATCTCGTTTCCTTCGACTTCAATTGTATTCACATCTATCAAAAAAGTTGTAGAGGATAAAATTCGTCACGAAATATTTTTTCTTGAGTTGAACCTGTTTTTGAAATAGAAGGCAAATAGAAATATAGATTGCTCAAATTGCTAAAATATACGTACGAGGATGTATTAATATAGTACAGTTCCATGCCCAAACCAAATATTGCGTTACCATAGCAACGAACAATAAATTATTAGAAGTGTCAGTGTAAAATTTGACGTCAAAAAAGTAAACCAAAATTGTGAAAATCGAAAAATTGGAGTATCGAGCCATCAACAAGTACCTATATTTAAAAGGGTTAAGAGGTAAGCATATTTACCAAGATATGCTTAATACCCTCGGTGATTAAAGTCCTTCGTATGCGACCGTGAAAAATTGGATTCCAAACTTCAAAAGAGTGCAGTTCATAGCATGATTTTATCAGACCGTCGAATTGGGCTAAACCGATTATCTGAAGCACTGAATATTTCATACGAACGCGTTCATTATATAGTTCCCGTCAATTTGGACATGAGAAAAATTACTGCAAAATGTATCCCCAAATGTTTGAATGTTGACCAAAAGCTTGCTCGATTTGAAAACGAAGTAGTCTTCTAAAACCGAATTGTTACTATGGATGAGACTTCGATCCATTTCTATGATCCAGAAACAATGACGACACTCCGGTTCTCCAAGACCTAAGAAGTTTCGTGTCCAAAAATCGGCTGGAAAAGTTCTTGCTTCAGTTTTTTGGGATTGTCATGGAGTAATCATGATTGATTTTTTGGATAAGGGTAGAACAATATCTGGAGATTACTATTCGACATTACTGACCACTTTACGGAAAAAAATTAAAGAGTAAAGACGCAGAAAGCTATCCAAAGTTGTTTTGTTTTTGCACGACAACGTCCCTGCACACAAAACTCATGTTGCCATACAAAAAATTCGTGATTTAGGGTTTGAATTACTAGAACACTCCCCTTATTCACCATATTTGACTCCGTCCGACTGTCATCTCTTTCCTCAACTGAAAAAAAGTTCAAAAGGTCGTAAATTTCCTTCCAGCTAGGAGGTAATAAAAGCTGTGGAGGTCTGGTATGCAGAGCAAGAAATATTTTTTTGAAAGATCTAGAGACGTTGCAGGTTCATTGTAATAAATGCATCCAATTAAGAAGAGAATATGTTGAGTAATAAAATATTTTGACATTGAAATTTTGTTTGGTTCTATAGTAGGCTATAAATTTTCAAATATATCCTCGTAGCTTAAGTGTGGGGTTAATCGTGATTCTTAGAGTTTTACTACTAAGACAATTGTTTGATGCCTTATATTTATGAGTACAAAATCATATAATATTTTGATCGACACACTTTTTGCATACAAATAATGATATAACTGAATAGGAATTGTAAGTGATTGAATCTAATCAGTTTTATTATCAATTTCATTCTGATAATTGAAGTGGATAAAATATTTTTTTTATTGTAAAAATATTGTATTATGTAAAAAGCAAGCACCACAGAACATACCCAATAGGAAGGTCGACATGCATCCAAATTTCAGCAACACAAATTTAGTTCTGCCAATTACCAATCGTGGTGCTAATGTAATAAAAATGTCTCATTACAATATCAATTTAGATAGATAAATAATCATTTGTTTAAATTTCCCAAACGTTTTCCTAATGTGTGTTCTAAGTGGGAAAAATTTATGTAAAAGTCATTGATCAACATCAAATTATCGCTTGTGCGAAAATCGTTTTTTAAAAAGTGATTTTACAAATTTCATAGAAAACATTCCCATCTACTCCTATCTCTCATCTGCCGTTTTTTGTCTCTTCTATTTATGAAGATCACAGTTACGCCAAAATGACTGTATAGTTAACCAAGAACATTCATATATCTTAAATACAGGTACAGTAGGCATTGAATTTATTGTCGAAAAGCATAAAGTTGTTCATGCTTTAACATTTGGTAATTTGCCTATAGAAGAGCCATTGGATTTTTCAAGTAAATTTTCAAACTCTGATTGTTGCAGAGAAAATTAGTGGTTTTTACAAACAAAAATCGGGTTTTTTTGATTGTAGCTAGAACTAATAAGAACAATTTAACGTCTAGGGAAATGCTTAATGTATCAATTTCATCGGAATACAACATTCAAGATATCAAAATTAGAAGACAGTTTGAAAAATAATAAAGAGCACTTAGACATTGATAGAGATATGTGAAATTGAAACATTTGAGTGTATAGAAGAAAATTCAAAAATGCTACAAAAGAATTCATTAGTTAACAGTTAAGAAATATTCATAGAGAAAGTATAGCAAAACGATGACTATACAGGATAAAACTTTTGCTCTTTCAATGTACAAAAGAAGTCTCTACATATTATTTTGTAAATACACGTGTCCCATTTCTAAGATGTTTTCTATCGTGAATATAGGAAACTGCGAAATCGACCTGAATGTAAATGAATAACATAGAATATAAAATATATTCGGCGTTGTAAATTTAATTGAACCGCGAAAATAGATTAGTTCTGCCATATACCATCGAGTGCACTGGCATCGAAAATCCACCATGTTGCTTCCACCAAATAACAACTAAGTTTGTATTTCTTTTTAGGGAACGATCTGTGAAAAACACAAGAGGGTTAACCCTGTTACACTCGAATAGTTCAGGGAAAACTAAAAACTTTTTAACTTAATATTTTTATCTTTTTATTACGCCTACGTCTTAACTTTATCAGTTATTGAATTATGAGTTTTTTTTTGAATTTTACATATTTGAAATTGATAGTAGCTAAAGTGAGTTGAGAATTTTTTTTTATTTTCGAGAGTATTAAAGCAACTGCAAGCAACTAACAATTATGTTTGTTATCTAATTATTAATGCTTTAACCTTCAAGTCACTATTCTAATTTATCCAAATTAATAAATTCATAAATACAAACCAAAGCACAAACAATGTATTCATAACCACTGTAAAATTTTCAATAACAAACATTTTCTCTCTAACAATCAAAATAAAATGGATGTTTAAGATGACTACTGGAAGTGCGACGGATTTATTAACAAGGAATATTCATTAATACAGGTTGTTTCCGATAACGCACTACCACAGAGAGATCTCAATAAATTATTTTCATTTTGATATGTTGAATACGAACCCTTACGGGGCCTAGTTGATGAGATATAGGGTGTTGAAAATTTTAAATCAAAATCAAAAATGTGCCATTAATCAAGAGCGCCTTTAAATTGTTTTTTCAAATTTGATTACCAATATGCTCCTGTCAGGGTGAGTTGCCACTTTCATCCCCTTACTTCTTACACCTCTGGAGCAAATTATTTTTTCAATTTTATTGTAAATTGCCTGATTATTTCTAATTAAAATAACTTTTTATATAGCTAAAATGAACGGTGTTGTAATTTTGTAGAAATTTGCCTCTAAACAAAAGGTAATTTACAAATTAGTTAATTATTCATTCAATTTCGAATAATTATTAATCGTAAGTAAGTGATAGTAAGACAAATAAAAGTTATTCATTACCTCAATTTCAAACAAACATGTGTATCAATAATAACAAAATTGGCAATGAATATAAAAATAATAATAGCACCAATTAAATTTACACAATATTGTATGACAACAATAACAAAATTGACAAAGTTACAGTGGTTGTTGAAACTGTTGGCCGCTCATTTCAATACACTTATTATACCGTTTTGTCATTGTCTTGGAGAATAAATCTGGATGGGACTGAACGATTTCTGCCGCAGCTTGAATTCTAGCTATTAGATCTTGTTCAGATTTGATGATTGTTTCGTACACTAAGAACTTCATATAGCCACAAAAAAAAAATCGGTAGGATGCAAGTCATGTGATCTTGGAGGCCAACAATTGGGTCCACTCCGACCAATCCATTTTTCTCTAAAACGTCTGTTTAAGTAATTTCTTGCCGCTGCAGCAAAATGAACAGATGCCCCATCGTGTTGAAACAACATTTGACGGTACATTCTCCAACAATATATCCAACATTTCTTCCAGAAAGCGCGTATAAATTGCTCCATTTCATTTATTTGTTGAAATGCAAGGCCAGATTAAGCAATCTCCAATCATATCCACCCACACATTAACCGAATATTGATGCTGAAATCCCCTTTCACGAACAAAGTGCGGATTTTCTTCATCCCAAACGTGACTATTCCTTCCCTAGTAAATCTAGCCTCCTCAGTATACAACACTTAATTTGGCACATTTCGATTTTCACGACGATTTAAAAAAACTTTTTTAAATACCAGTTTGAAAATTCTATACGCTCCTGAAAATCTCTAGGCTCTAATGGTTGAACACTGTCCAATTTGTATGAATGTAACACTTGTTCTTTCAAAACTCTCCATAGAGTAGAATGAAAAAATATGACACGTGCCTACTAGATTATAATTTAGAAATATTGAGTAGTATTTAATTACCTGCAGACTTTTGTTCAGAGGCAAATTTTTACAACACCGTTCATTTCAGCTCCATAAAAGTTCATTAATTTCTAACTAAAAATAATCAGGCAATTTAAAACAACTTTAAAAAAATTGCTCCAGAGGCGTAAAAAGTAGAGGGATAAAAGTGCCAACTAACCCTGACAGCGCGCCACTGGTTAAATTTTTCCAAAGTTTGTTTATTTCAGAATCTTACTTCATTGAGGGGCATATTGGTCATCAAATTTGAAAAAACAATTTAAAAGCGTTCTTAATTTATGGGATATTTTTGAGTTTGATTTCAAATTTTTAACATCCTATATCTCAGCAACTAAGCCCCGTAAGGGTTCGTATTTCTATATCAAAATGAATCATGTATTGATATCTCTCTGTGGTGAAGCGTCGTCGGTCTAATATAGAAACACCCTGTATAAATATATTCCAAAAGATTGAACTGGAGGAAAGTAAAATTTTGTCCGAATCTCATTCTATTATAAGCGCTTGAGAGTATTCTGTATCTATCTACCTAATTAAAAAGTATCAAACTTCTTGTGCGTTTGTAAATTAAAAGTGATTAATCATTTCCTATATCAAATATCGGAAACTCATTAGCAATATCGATCATTTTCCCATAATCAACAGCATATTTCATCAGATTACCCATATGAAAAATTGATGAAATTTTTCCAGCGATCCTAATTTTTTCAAGAATATCACAAAAAGACTTATTTGCTTATTTATACATAGTCGAAGAAAACTCACCTTAAAATCGAAATTTTTAGGTAAATACCGATATTTTTGAGGTTACTTCTACAGACAGAATTTTTTCAAAACAACCAACGAGAAGGAATTAAAAAAGTAAATAATTTTTTTTAATTTTCGACGAAGGGTAAGAATCAGAAATAAAAATCTCAAGTAAAAATGCAGAGCACGGGATTTTAAGAAAATATAATATCACTAATTTTCTATCTTTTTTTCAATTTATTCTCAAAATTCTGAAATTTTTCACAATTGTTGTTGTTGGAAATTCTCATTTTCAATTTAATCCTGTTTTACTTGGTGAAATTTGATTTTTTTTTATAATACGTATTCTTCATGAATTAAGTATTGGCGTTGGATTTTTTTCTTCCTTTTCGTTCATGGCAGGCATAAAATAAATGTTCTGATTTGTTTTGGAACATTTTGAATTGATTAATCAGAAATAATAAAAATTATTTTCAAATTTAAAATCTATCTCATCTGGTGAGGTACTATTTGTAACAGCTAAACTTTCTTTTTGTTCTACTTCAGTGTATGTCTTTTCGTTCTTATTTTCTGCAAATGTTTCCCTTCCTCATTATAATCATAGTAATCTTTGATAGCAACGGGTACTCTCGAAGTATTTTCGCAGCTTTGGCAATGCACATCAAGCCATTTTTTGCAACTAAATTTTGCTGTAACAAAATCAATTTATCATGCATAAAAAATCTGTGAAAAATATAAAAGAAGATTAATATATCAAAAATTTACTCAGAATTTTATCAAAATTCATATCTTTTGTGAGGAAACTTTAGGAACAGTGAGTTTCACGGTAATCCTTCTGGTATCAACGATATTGCATCATTATCATAATATTTTTTTGATATCAGTAACATCTTCATTATTATCATCCTGATCATCAGATTCATAATCATCTTCTTTATCTTCTTAATTTTCATCTTCCTTCGTCACAATTTTCACTCTCACCCTCTGTTGAATATTTGGAAAAATCACTTCATTTTTCACCCCTTCTTGAGGGCTGTTTTGAAAAAAATTCTTACTGCCCCGCTTAAGATTCTTTACCATAACTCCGGCTCATATTCTCGGACTAATATTCGACGTGATAAACCTGTTTAAAATAAGTAATGCAACAAAATATATAATGATTGAATGGCTACTAAAAAAAAATTTGTTTTTAATTTCAACAGCTTAAAACCTGAATGATACGAAGTAGTTAAATTAGATGAAATGGGTATATAAAATATCTTTTTAATGAATTCATACGAGAACATGGACAAACTTTCTGCATTCACACCTTAATCATACGGATTCTTATCCGATAAAACTTTCATGGGGTACCATTAATAACAGCGAATAAATGTAGCTTGGGGGGAAAGGATGATTATTTGATTTATCAGGTATGCAGAATTTTCCGATGAAATAACCATCCAAAAATGATCGAAAAACTTATATAAATTTGAAAATGAGTTGAAAATTGTGGGTTCTTTTATCTAAACAAACTTTTTGATATTTCACAATTAGCAAGCAATTAATAATTATTGTAAACAATTCAAATTAGGTATTATTCCATTAAATCAGTTTTTTTAAAACCTCTTGATTTTTTGAATTTTTGTTTCCTCCTCTCCATTTCCCCTCAACTTTTTCATCATTTTCTGCTCTTTAAATAATATAATTTTAGAAGAAATGGCTTATTCTTATTTTCTTATCAATATACTTCAATTTGTACTGAGAAATAATATATATATATTTACATATATATATATATATATATATATATATATATATATATATATATATATATATATATATATATATATATATTTATGTTTCTTTTATAATAATCACAAAGACAGATGAAAATTTGACGCTTCGACTTCTTTTAGTCTTTATCATAATTTTGACTTAAGACTTAAAATCAAGAACATTTAGAAATATAAACTTTATATATCATTGAGAAAAAATAATGTTCAGTTTTCCAACTTGTTGTTTGCAAAACGACAAAGCTCATAAGAGAATTGAAATCAAATATCAGATTAGAAGAAAATATTTGAATCAGCTATTATTTCTAGGATTTTTCCAGTTTTGATTCTGTGACCTACCGATACTTTTTAGTCGATTCTATATAGCAGAAAAATAGTTACCATTATACGAACAAAAACATCGTAAATATATTTTGAAGATTATGAAATCGTTATACAAATTCAGAATCGCCTCGAAATCTGCAATTTCCAACTTGTTTCACAGACTGAGCTTTCCGGATATACCTAGTAAGTTATTGTTCATTGTTCCTTCAATTGCCAATTGCGAAAGACTTGGTTAGGAATAAAAAAAATTGTTTTCCTGAAAAAGTATTTATTTCTATAGGTTGAAAATTATTTTCAGTGGAGGATATATAGTAAATATATTTGGTGTACCTTCCTGGTTCTGATGGGGTTTTCAAGCAACCGTTTCGTTGCGAAAGTTCGCAGAATTATCACTATTGATATTACTAAAAAGATATGTATAGATACAAAATGTTTGCAATCTTAATTAATTTTGTTCGCTTATTCCTCTTTTCATATTTGTATTTATCGTCTATCGTTTGTTTTGTTTATTAGCAGAATATTTCGAATTTGTCATTTTGAAATACACGCCGTAATTACTACATATGTTCAATAATAAAAATTATCTATTTTAAATTTGAACTTCTAGTTCCATGTCGAGTTTTATTAAAATAATGGATTCCATGTAAATGTAATCACCAAAATAGAGGCAGATTAATTTTTAACAGACACATGTAACAGTTCCAATGTCAACGTTGGCATTTTATATAGGTTAACTGGTTTCAAGAATATCTATCCAGTTGCGTAAGATTAATCGTGTTGTTGAACGCAAAACAAAAATAAAACTGAAAATCTTACTTTGTTATATGTTTGACATATGAAACAGGTAGAAAAAATTTAATAACGTATAAACCGTGCATATTTTGCATATATACTTCTCATATGAAAAAAATATTTGTGATTTCAATATTTCATTTTCCCAAAAATAATATTTGGTACAACGGCACGTGAAAAATGTGTTATACACAAAATGATCATTTAATTAGGCATACAGGAATAGAAAGAAATTATATTAGTTTTAAGTAAATTCGTCAATGACACAATTTTTAACTCTCAAACAGATTAAATTTATCAAAATGGTCATTGTTTGCTTTTATTGTGAGGAGCACTGTATGTAATTCAGGGTTCATATATGTGTCGGTTGTTGAACCAGAAGGTCAGTAAAAACTAATAATTGTTATCAAAAGTGTAAGTTAGAAATATACTAGTGAATTTTGAGGATATGGTTTTATTACGTTCCCAAAAATTGAAGACCCTTAACCTTCAATCAAGATATGGCGATCCTGCAAATTTTCAATGTTTATTGTTATTATTATGGATGCATGGTTTCATAGATAAATTTTGGAAATTAGCTTACGAATATGGGAGGTAAATCATCGAAACAATAGGTTCAGAATAATAGAGAGAGATAAGCTTTATTGTCATAAGGAAATTTTACAATTTTATCAACAAAGCGACACAATTTTATGTTAGATAATATCAAATAACAATTTGACTTAATAATAGTAATTATTATATATAGGTATATAATATACTACACCACACTAAATTGAATTATGCCAGTCTTTTGAGTCTATGGTAAATTGTAGAAATCTGCCACAGAATAAAGAAGACTTTCAAGCACAAATGTCTTTGTCAATCTTCGAAACTTATTAAATGTATTCGCGATTTTTTATTCCGAAGGTAGCTGATTCAATCATTTCTTGGCATTGAAGATGATGGAATTTTTTACTAGATCAGGGTTTAGTTAAGTGAATGTACAAATCTTTCTTCTAGTAGGGTATCTATGAATCTCAGTTGAGTTGTGAAAGTGTTCGCGAAACCAAATAAACAGATTCTAAAATGAAAAGAGCGGGGAGAGTTGAGATTTTGTATTTTTGAAAATAGAATTCGCAATGCGCTCTACTACTCAAACCATAAATATAATGAGTAGCTCTTCTTTGTAATTTGAAGATATATTCAAAGAGGTGCAATCCACAAGGCCCCCAAAAAGGCAAACCATACCGAAGATGCGATTAAACAACGAGTGTTAAGTTGTTAAGACCATTGAAGGGCACCATCAATATGTAGACTAAGAAACTTGATCGAATTTGAGGATCGTATCAAGTCACTGTTGAGTATAGGAGTTGGTAAAGTTCCTTTATAGGATAAAACTAAAGTTTTCTCAGTGTTTAAATAGAAACCATTCGCGTCAGACCATGACTTTATGGTAATGAAATCTTTGCCTATGGTAGAATATAAAGCTTTATATCTGGACGACCCCAAGTTACACTGGTGTATGAATAAAGTGAATTTACCATTAATTCGTAAGTCTGTGACATCATTAATGAATACCAAAAAAAAGAACTGGACCCAAACCTGAGCCCTGTGGTACACCACTGCTAGCTGGAAATTTACTTGAAACTTTACCATTAGCTCGTACCATTCGACATTCAAGGTGAGGTACAAACCATTTTAAGGGAACACCTCGGATGAGTGGTGAACAAAAACGATGAAATTTCTACAACAGTGTTAGAATTTTGAAATGTATCACAACAAGTTTAAGTATAAATTCCAGTACGCACAAGATCGAGCTAGAAAATTATTATTAAAACATAACTTAATTGAGGAAAATAAGAGTGCAAAAAATACTTCACTAGTAAATTTTTAGATAGGAGGAAAGAGCAAAGTTTGATTCTCATTACCTAGGACCGTTACAGATAACAAAAAATAGGTGTTAACTATGATCTGATCTCAAAATAGTAAAAGGCAAATCGTTCATAAAAACCCATTGTATTTATATGATGTATTCAGCGTTTATGAATAAAGTCAACAGCAGACTGACTCTAAGGATAAACAAACAATTCAGTGAATAAATAGAAGAAATGATGTAACGGTTGTTGAACCAGAAGGTCGTTAAAAACCAATAATTAAAAGTGTAAGATAAAAATATATCAGTGAATTTTTGAGGATAAGGTTTTATTACGTTCCCACAGATTGGACACTCCTAGCCTCCAATCAGAATATGGCGCTCCTGCAAATTTTCAATGTTTGTTGTGATTAATACAGATGCATGGTTACAGAGCTAAATTTTGGAAATTGGCTTGCGAACATGGGATGTAAATTATCGAAACAAAAGGTTCAAAATAATAGATTGTTAAACAAAAACTTTATGATAGAAGACGAAACTCCTTCAACACAAAAAACAGTGTTACAATTTTAAAATGTATCATAGCAAAGTATAAATTACAGTACGCACACGATCGAGCTATAAATAAGCCTCGAATAATCAAAAACGTGTCATTCGAGGCAATTAAAAGACGCATCTCGTTAGATACGCAAATATAATAAATAACAAACTTTGTAACTATAATATTCGATCAAGTAATGTCAAGGTACTTCATATTTTGTATATATATCCGACTCAGCGTCAATTATAGATAGACAGTTGTTATCGTTGTCAAACATACGTTTACTACGGTCACCGACATGTTGATGGTGGTTAGTATTCGTATGATATTATAAATTGTTATTAAATGTGTGAGTTGAAAAGTCAAGGCATTTTCCATTCCAACCATTGTCATATTGTCCCTATAAATATATTTAAGTTGTTGGAAATATTTTTCGTTTCAAGTCTTAACATTCTGTACATCAGAATTATTGTGTAGCCGTTCAGTGACCTGCATTGTCAACGTAAATTCACTCTGTATAATTGACTTTTATTGTCCATGATATAATAATAAGCTAAATTAGAGCTAATAAGTAAATCTTTTTGCTCTACCGTAAACTGAAACGATGTTCGTGTTAGCTTTTCTTGTAATTTGTTATTTATCTTGTTCATCAAATTCTAAACGCTCACAATGTATATATAAGATTATAATTTTGTTAATTTGAGATAATTAAATATCCAATATTTTTCTTCAACACATAATTCCGTAATTTTATCTAACTTCAACGCATTTTCTGCCTTTTCTGTTAGTTCTTACACATCCTATGAGAATATTCGGTAAACTGAAATGGCTAGATTGTCATTAATTTAGTTTAGTAATAAAACTGATCCAAAGTTTCTTACTTCGCCCTAACGGTACTTTTTCTTGTCCTAAGTTAATTATTTTTCGTAAAGATGTCCTCTTGATTTAGTTCTCGGCAATTACTTGCTCTTTTCTATATAATTTTATCTGTGAGATGATTTATAGAGTAATTTAGCTCTTAAAAAATATGCTACATTTATTCCGCTAAATGAAAAAGGGAATAATATGTTAAATAAATATTTTCTATCGAAAACTTTCCTTCAAGTATCTGACGTAGAAAAGACGAAGCACTGTATCGTTTAAATACCGAGCACGATATGTATTCCCGTATCCAAATTCGGATTTTCAATTTTACTCTAAATTAATTGTATATATTTGATTTTTTGTTAAGTTTCACTTATCTTATTCAAATTTCCTTGTATCTAACTTAATTTTGCTACTATAAATTTTAATTGTTATATAAGTTGCTTCACACACAATCTGATTTATTGTCTATGTTACTAGAATTACTTAGAGACAATTGTATACTAAAATTTTCGAATTACAATGAATGTCAAAAGCAAATGTTTCATTCTCAACTTGAGTTTTTAATTAGCAATGTCAACATCCATAGTTCTTAGAAGAGTTGATTCTCAAGAGTTTTGTGGATTTTTTCAAATAGTTTTCTACAATTTTCAATAAACAGAATTGTTCATTTCTCACATTTTGGAAAAAATCGTCACTTATTTTGACACTTAAAGTTGAGCCCCTAATGTGCCTAAATCAACAAGGGCTGACAGTTGGTGGATACCGAGGACAGTAAAACGGGGTAAAATTGTTCCGAGTGCGTACTTCATATATGTATTTTTTCATTTTTGTAAGTTGATTTATTTAGCCGACATATACAGAGTGAGTTTTATGTATGGAGCGCCTCAATTATCTCGGAAGCGGCTTGCACGATTTTCATAAATTTTTGTGAGCGAAAGTCTTGTGATACGGCCGGTATAATGGCGGTATTTACATTGTTGTCAAATCTTTCATTTTTCTGGAAAAATTATGAACTTTGTTGTTTCAAATGGATCACCCTGTATATTTTTCGCTTTTCAAAATCCTTAAAAAATACTTATCATTTTTCATCTAATATCCAAATGCCATAATTTCGGAGCTATAGCTACATTTGCGTTATCTCCGCAATTTAGTGTGTGGGCAGTTAAAGTAGGCAAACGTAAAATCAGAATTACGAAAATGTAATCAGTCTTCAGTATTGAGTAGAGAGGTTGTAGAGCTCGTAAAGAAAGTTCTAGCCCGCCAAGAGCTTTGGAAAAACAGTGTTTAACATGTTATCAAAGAAGAAGATGAGTTATGTGGTATCACCCTCCTTACAACCCATCATAATTCAATTACATGATGACTCTGGTTCAGACGATTCTGACTACCATGATTATTTACAAAGATACTTTGGAATTGAAATGTTTTTCTTGTTTTTTTGTTTTATTTGTAAAAAATTTATTTTCCTTTATAGTTTTTGCTTTGAAATGTCGTTTTCCAGAAAAAAAACGAATGTAGTTTAAAAAAGGGCTCAGTTCACGTCTGATACCCTGTTCAGACCAAACGCCCTTACAGGCAGGTACATTTTACTCGTCTATTTACGTTTTATAATTTAATATTCAGTTGTAGCAAGTTACCGAGGCATAATGATAATTTTTTTCCAAACTTCAAGTAGGACTACAATTAAGTGCATCTATCTAAATAACGGCCTATAATGCCGTCCAATTTATAATGGTTTGATTGCTTTTTAACGAATACTTTCTCGCATAAGATATATATGAGGCATATTTTTTAAGTAAGTGCCGTTTTGGTATATACTTTTCTACATAATTTTCGTGAATATTGAGGCACTTGTAATAACGTGGCACCAGTTTTTGAATACCCTCCTCATAAAATTCTGCCGCCTGACTTGTTAACCACTGTATCACAACTGTTTTGACTTCGTTATCGTCTTGAAGATGCTGACCATCCAGGTGTTTCTTCAAGTGCAGTAACAAGTCGCTGGGCGCCAGATCAGGGCTGTAGGGAGGATGATCTAGAGTTTCCCATTGAAAAGATTTGATGAGATCTTTGGTCCGATTAGACACATGTGGACGGGCATTGTCATGCAGCAAAACGATACCCTTACTCAACTTGCCACGTCTCTGCATTGATTGTCTCATTACGAGGCCGAAACTCCACAAGCAATACTCCTTTTCTGTCCTAAGAAACTGTGCACATGATTTTCCGGGCAAAAATTGTTTGCTTGAACTTCACTTTTTTGGGTGATGATGAATGTCGCCATTCCATGAATTGTTGTTTCTTCTTTTGCACAGATCTCACGATGGATATCGATCGGTTTTACGCCTTTAGCACTAAGAAATCGTATAACAGCCCGTACTTCACAATCGGCGGGACTCAGGATTGTCGGAGGATTCTTAAACTCTCAGTAAACAACGTACACAATGAAGAATAAGACGGTAATGGCGTCAGTGCGTAGACAAGAGATGTAGGTAACCAGCGCTCATGTGCGGAACGCCAACCTTGGCGTTGCAGTGGCGGAATCGCAAAACGGTACTTACTTAAAAAATATGCCTCGTATATTCTTAAAAGTATTTATAAAAATAATAAATTTATAAAATGAGGTATCTACGCCTATGGTGAATCAAACAAAATTGTCGGCAAGGGTTTTGAACCAGCTTTTATAATCTGCAATTGATATTGGAAGAACTTTTTGTATACTATCTTTAGTGTAAAAACAGAGAAAACTGAAATTACCTAGCTGAACTGATCAACAGTTCTGTTTATCACATTTAGCAAATATGTCAAGAATTGGCTCCAGACGACTTAATGAAAAATTCGAAAGAGGTATGGGAAATCTTAGTGCACTATGATAGAGAGCTAGCAGTGCCATTGCATGAATTGAAAATATATAGACTGCTTTATTTCAAGTAATAATTTAATTGATATTTGATTGAAGATGAAGATTGAATTATTTTTAATACTAAATCAAATGGATTTAACATGATTAAACTCCATATCCGTAGAAATAGGATATCCCATAAAAAGCAAAACCTATGCACTTGAAACCTAATATTGACCTAATTTTATCAATAAAATTGGAAAGTAATATTTTGTTTAAAAAATCATATAATTTGAAATAATCTCAAATCCTAGCCGTTATTGATGTTCATTTGGCATACAGAGAGTGTATAATTACAGATAAAACCACCCACCCTGTACAGATCCCATAATGTCGATTTCACAACTTGAATAATAGTTTTAAATAATACAATGCAATAATCTATGGAAATTAGTATGACCCCAGTCTTTAAACCGATTATTGTTGACACTACTGAAAACTACATTGTTATTAAATGTAAATGTAGTACCTAAGCATGTTTTTATAATGATATTAATTAGGTACTTCCATCGTTCAAAATAACAGTAGAAAAAAGCTGATAACCCCTATCTCATATTAATAGATTAATTATATTTATTTGTCGCTACAAGAAATTGTTCATAAATAGAAGGTTACTTTCATTATTATTTTATTGAATAATTGAAGTAAATAACATATAAACACCTATAAACATTCGTATTCTCACTTCCCTTAAGTAACTACTACTGTCCTTTCAGCGAAGAGCTGGTAAATTCATAAGCGCCCTCTAATATTTTTCAAGGGATTTTTATCTTTATATTATTTGATATTTTAGGTAAGCTAACCAATCTAAACATGCACATTAATCATGCCAGAGATAGTATATACAGGTTTTAGATTCAAAGTTACGAAACTGAAGTCATGAAGAAAAATTTAGGATATTCACTAAACACTAAATCTGATTCAGAAATTGCAGTAACACGTTCATCCATAATCAAATAATCAAAACAATTTTGGAAGTTTTTTTTTGGATGGTTTCCATATGATCTGTTCTATCGTGTCCTTGTCAATGTCATGAATGGTATTTCAACATTTTTGTTTTCGGTAAGAGGCAGATGTCGTGAGGTACTCAATCCCGTGAGGGAGGTGAATGTGAACGGAAAAAAATCTATTGCCATGAAAATCTCAAATCAAAAGTGACATGTTGCAGGGCACGTTGTTATAATGAAGAAGAAAGTTTCCTTCTCCTCACATTGTCCCTCAAAACTTTCAGTATGTTCTGTAAAATTCGAGGTTTACAGCTCTTAGCTCTAATTGTATCATCCCCATACAATCAAATAAAACAATGACCATTAATTTGATGTTCAACTTTAATTTTTTGGCATTTTTTGAGGTTGGTGAGTTACTAGTTTACCATCAAAAACTCTGAATTTCCTCTCACGATCATATTCATGGACTGAACTTTCATCTGCAATAACAAATGAAATGCATTTCAATTTAAGCACGATTTACTTTTTGTCTATCTCATTTCTCTCATTTGCAAATTATCTGTTAAAACGCTTAGCTCGAACCTATATCAAATGTTAAGTTCTTCAATAAGCTTAGTCAATCGTATTTTAATATATACAACTTTACGTTTTGTACATGTCCATCTGTTTTGTATGTCGACATGCCTTCAATGTTACTACATTATCACCAAAAACATGTTTTGACGTTTCATGAATATCTGTGTTACGTTTTTTCAACAAATAAAAACCTAATGTTGATACATTGCTGAAGATTCATGTGTCAAATACATTCAAACACGATCTCTCCAAAATGGTTACACAATTTCAATCCGAAACTCAATTCAAATTTGTTCATTAAAATAGAAAGTATGAAATTCTGAGACGTATCATAAATTTGTGGTCTGTGTGGAATAGACATACAAAAAAATCTTCAAAACACCAATTTTCGGGATTACATTAGTTAATTAATGCGACATTCAGAGTCAGCGGATTACGTAGAAGTGTCTAATAAGAAAGTAAGTCAGATTAGTGGAAAGTCATCTTGTATATCAATATGAGTTTGAAACATTTAAAAGCATTAACTAGCAGAAATGCGATCAATTCACTTTTGACCATCAATCTGTCGACATAATGAAAAATTTACAATTAAAATAACAACAACTAAGACGAGAAAGAAAAAAGAATATTGCAAAAAAATATTCGATGTGCCATTTCGTTTGAAGTTTAAAACTAAAAATTTGACACCAATTAACATACTTGAAACTGACATCGCACAACGAAGAGTGTTATTGGCATGGTCATTTTCGTATTCATACCAAAATATTTTATTTGAATGCCATGGATATATGTACATACATTGTATTATAGAAGATTTTTATGATACACTTAGTTTTTTAGTTTCGCAACACTAAATTAAACAACGAACTTGCTGTACAAAATAGTTCTCAAAATAATTCCTAATTGTTTTTGCGTGTCAGTGAGTGAATAATTTATATAAAAGCATTATAAAATTTTTATTTGAAAAACTAATTAGATATACTCATCAACCTGACATGGATTTATATGTTTACAAGTTGTACATTGCTAATAAGAATGGATCTTCCTATTATAAAATTCGAATAATTTTGAATACATCATCTTTACTGAAATTCATTAATCTATGCCGTGAATGACCTCTTTTGAATGACAAGAGGAAAATAACCTAAGATCATTCTAAATATATCAAATATATTTAAAATAAAACAAGATTTGAACACATACCAATTCTATTTAAAATAACAAAGTTACAGTCGACTTCCGGTAGATCCGAAAACCCAAATTTTACATTGAAGATGATGACCGATTGGAAAGGCCAGTTTCTGTGTCAGTCCCAGAAAATATCGATGCAGTTCATGACATGATTTTATCAGACCGGCGAATTGGGTTAAAACGGATCTGATCTGTGCTCGATTTGAAAACGATGTATACTTCTTAAATCGAATTGTGACTATGAATAAGACTTGGGTACATTTCTACGATCCAGAAACAAAGCAACAATCGATGTAATGGCGACACTTCGGTTCTCCAAGACCTGAGAAGTTTCGTGTCCAAAAATCTGCTGGAAAAGATCTTGCTTAATTTTTTTGGGATTACAATGGAGTAATCATGATTGATTTTTTGGATAAGGGTAGAACAATAACTGGATATTACTATTCGACATTACTGATCACTCTACGGGAAAAAATTGAAGAGAAAAGACGTGGAAAGCTATCCAAAGGTGTTTTGTTTTTGTAGGAAAACGCTGCACACAAATCTCATGATGTCTCAAAAAATTCGTTATTGGCTTTGAATTACTATAACACACCCCTTATTCACCAGATTTGGCTCCGTCTGACTATCATCTCTTTCCTCAACTGAAAAAAAGTTTGAAAGGTCGTAAATTTTCTTCCAACGAGAAGGTAATGAACGTTGTGGAGATCTGGTTTGCAGAACAAGAAGAAATATTTTTTTGGAAAGGTCTAGAGACGTTGCAGTTTCGCTGTAATAAATGTATCCAATTAAGAGGAGAATATGTTGAGTAATAAAATATTTTGACATTGAAATTTTGAATGGTTATATAGTAGGCTAAGAATTTTTTAATATATCCTCGTAAGTATAATAATTTGCAAATCACTGATTTCATCTTTAGTTATAATTATAGAAACTATGCTAGCAAAAAATACCATATGACTATCTTAAAATTTCAGTTGTGATGACTTTGACTATTCTGTAAATGCCTGATAATTCACGGTTCAAATGCTTATATTTTTTTGGTCTTCTAGTTTTTAGTCAGTTAATCCTACCTAAACATTTTTTTGTTTTCGGTCTAAGGTTTCATCACTGGCAATTTCTCACTCTTGATAATTGATGAGCATAGCACAGTACTAGATTCATTTGACGCAGCAACTATTTTCAAATACTTCACAAAACTTACCACATTTTACATATTTTCTCTTAAAATAAACAATATTATTTTGGTTACAGAAAATTCGTTCACCGACCTGCATCGTCAATACAAGTTAAAAACTAGAAATCATATCAATTAGTGGCATTCTTTAGTGAGTTTCAGAAAATATATCTAATGACTTATATAATGATCACATACCAAAATCGGAGGCACAAAAATGTAAATTAGTTGCCAAAAATGTCGATTTGCTTTATTAGCATCAATAGATTCTGCCTACAAATTTTTCTACGTAGATATTAGAACGTACGGAAAAGATTGTGACTCAACAGTATTTAAAAACACTAAAAAAATGAAGATTACGTTTCCGAAGCCTTTGGAATCATTTATTGAAATGCGTAGATAGAATTAGTTTAAAGGTCAACGAAAATAAAATAAAAGTCACGATATAGTAAGAAATAGAATTAGTAGAATTAAAAACATGAGAAATGAACAACCATAATATCAATGTGGAAGGAGTGCTTTAATTCATTTGTGCTCATTCGTGAATATTTGCAGTAACATAAGCGAAGAACTATAATGGAGAATATTTATGGCAAATAGAAGTCACTTTCGCCTTAGTAGGCACTTTCAAATCCGAAAACTTCCACATAAAACCAACACACTAATAATCCCCATCTTTCATTTGTCTAAAAAAATCTTGAAATCTCAACTAATAGGTACCAGAAGTAACCAAAAACTAAAAGGAGATTGAATGAGACATCTGTAAGATAGAAGCTCTCAGATATAAGTGAGAATCGATGGACAGATGTCAGTTGTAACTATTTATAACGCAAATAACTTCTTTCGAATATTATTAAATCTTTAAAAAGACAATCAATCTATGTAAATCGAGAAAAAAAATTGTCAGAATCGTTAAAAGATCACGCTACATTTTCAAAGCTCACATAACCATGTCTAAGTCTTAAATGGAGCTGGCATATAGCGCGAAAAGAAAAGTAAGCAATAGCTAATATTCTCCGTGGATACCAAGAAGTAAGTGAAAGATCTGTCAGTGTTTAATTTGGCGTTCGACCATATAAATATAAGTGATGAAGATGAAGATAGTTTTGATGATGAACACGATACTATAAGAGAAGAAGATTAGTACTGACTTATCTGTAGCTTGGTATGCGTAGTATGTAGTATAAACACAAATAAGAAAAGTTGGATCAGTTTGTTTTCCTGATCACCGCTATAAAATATGACATAACCCATACAGTTTCCCCAAATGAAAATTTTAAATTACAAAGAATTTCCACACAGAAACGGACGAATGGAATACCCGTGTGAAATGAAAAAAGTGAGAAATCTTATTGTTCAGCGGCTGTGGTTTTATTTTGGACATAGGTCGATGATTACCGATGTCTACATTTCCACACAATGGCATAATTATTTTATTCGCAGTTAAATAAATTTGACTTTTGAA
The DNA here is from genome assembly GCF_026250575.1 of Diorhabda carinulata. NCBI lineage: Eukaryota > Metazoa > Arthropoda > Insecta > Coleoptera > Chrysomelidae > Diorhabda > Diorhabda carinulata. The sequence goes on along the minus strand of NC_079468.1, from coordinate 15,545,934 downwards.
CCGTTGGCAAGTTACAGAAAGAATTTGGAAGAATTATAGAATTTTCTGTAAGTTAAAAACAAAAATACTGCGTTTTTTCTGTGGATGTCGGAAAAATCAATCAAACTAAATGATCGCAGCTTAAAACCCTTGAGGTCTACGGGAAAATAAATTTTTGAAGAAAATCATTTTTAAATGATATATAATGTTACATGTAGAAGCAACTTCATGAAATTTTATCAAACACACCATTTCCATTACATTTTTACAGTATCACATATTGCGTGAATCGTTTGAATCATATAAAGCTGCAACGCGTTAAAAATTGATTGTCTAAATAACTACGAATAAAAAGCTTTACAATATCCGGAAAAAATTAAAAGCTAAAGATCAAATGACATTATCAAACACGAGGAATTTTATGGAATAAAAATAGCAGGTATCATAGTACTCTTCATTTCGGATTATCGAAATATGAACATGATTAATAATAATAACTTACTCGAGAGCACTATTATTAAAATAGTTTGCCGATGTTCGGAGTTATTCGATGAAAGTTTAGGAATAAAATTAAGTGAAATTGTTTAATCGGATGTGCTAGTGGTAAAACTGACATAAGTTCAGCGAAATGAAAATCTATAAAATTTAATACTTTCAGGGACATTAGATTTTATCAGGGACACCTACATATTCATAAAATATAATTTGGTATTTATAACGCAAGAAATTAATCTGTTGGATTATAAGACGTGATGATATGCTATTATTGATTTCTCATAATTATAAATATTCTTCCCTTAACATATTCCTTTGTCTCGAAATTTCTATTCTTAACTAATCCCTTGAAAGTTTCACTCTCTATTTCACAGCTTTCCTTTGATCGGTACTAACATGTTATCAATTTTCAAGTCTTTTTGGGGATAATAGAGAGAAAATTTCAATTATAAGATTTAGTGAGTTAATATCGGTTCATTCATTCACTTTAAATCTTAATTAATCCTCTTCATAAATTATTTTCAGTAGCTCTTATTATAATCTTTGCGTTCGTATCTAATTCCATATGTAGAGTCTGAAATTTGGAATAACTTCAAGAGTTCAATAACTAATTCCTTTTTTTAATGCTAGGACCCGTGGACTTATATTCCCAATCTCTATTTCCAAATTGCCTTAAGACGGCTATAATTATACCTCTACATAAAGGAGGAGATAAAAATCAAGCATCGAATTATTGCCTGATTGCACTCCTTCCCACGTTATCTAAGATCATAGAAAGTTTGGTCAAAAAGAGGCTTTTATCATTTCTGTTAAAATATAAAATACAAGGATGTATTGATATCTAGTTACCCTAGACCAGTTCCATGCATAAACAAAATATTGCGTTACCATAGCAACGAACAATAAATTATTAGAAGTGTCAGTGTAAAGTTTGACGTCAAAAAAGTAAACCAGAGTTACGCAATAAATTAGAAGAAAAAAGATGTCCACCGAAAGGCCAGTTTCTGTGTCAGTCCCCGAAAATATCGATGAAATGGCGACACTCGGGTTCTCCAAGACCTGAGAAGTTTCGTGTTCAAAAATCTGCTGGAAAAGTTCTTGCTACAGTTTTTTGGGATTGCCATGGAGTAATCATGATTAATTTTTTGTATAAGAGTAGAACAATAACCGAAGATCACTATTCGACATAACTGACCACTCTACGGAAAAAAAATTAAAGAGAAAAGACGCGGAAAGCTATCCGAAGGTGTTTTGTTTTTGCAGGACAACGCCCCTGCACACAAATCTCATTTTGCCATACAAAAAATTCGTGATTTAGGGTTTGAATTGCTAGAACACCCCCTTCTTCACCAGATTTGGCTCCGTCCGACTATCATCTCTTTCTTCAACTGAAAAAAAGTTTAAAATGTTATAAATTTCCTTCCAACTAGAAGGTAATAAAAGCTTTGGAGGTCTGGTTTGCAGAACAAGAGGAAACATTTTTTTCTGAAAGGTCTAGAGACGTTGCAGGTTCGCTGTAATAAATGTATCCAATTAAGAGGAGAATATGTTGAGTAATAAAATATTTTGACATTGAAATTTGGCTTGGTTCTATAGTAGGCTAAGAATTTTTCAATATATCCTCGCACTTACTATCAATGAATTGACGCTATATTCTCCCTCCTAAATGATGTCTACTCTAGTCTAAACAGCCATCACTCCACTGCAACAACTTGTGATTTTTCCAAGGCTTTCGACTGCGTTAATCATATTATTTTAATCAACAAATTGCAGTACGGTTTTAGGGGAACACCTCTCACATGGTTTAAGTCACACCTTACCAACAGAAGTCAGCTTGTTAGGGTAGATACAACGAAGTCTTCTTGCAAGCTTATAGAATGTGGAGTCCCTCAAGGCTCAGTACTAGGCTCTATTTTGTTCCTTCTGACGACATCTCCTATCTAGGTAGTCGCCTACAGCACATGCCCGCGCTCTTCTGCCCTCGAAGCGTCTGCACGAAGTGATCAGAGGTTGAAAAAAATGGTCCTCGTATATATTTTGATTTGTGAATTTTTTGAGCTGTGTAAGAGTTAATATCTGTTATGACGAATGTATAAAAATAGCACATCGATTTTAAGTAAAATAAGTTCTTTTGGAGAGACCGATCTACTAGGTTTATTAAACAGAAAGCTATTGTCTAGATAATAGAGCAAAGAACTCATAGAAGTTACGCATTTATTCGGAGAAAAATATCCTGCCCTACCACCCATATTCTAGAATGCTGTACAAGAGACAGAGAGACAATTTAGAGAAAACTTTTTTATGGACAATCTACCCTTAGAAATTACTACTACTACTATTTTTACCAGGTTCGACAGTAACAACATCCTGTTTCCTGATGAACTACGCTGATGTAAAATAATCGATAGAAAATTGAGCAGTTGATCATCAACGTAGAAAATGTAAATGCTTGTCCAGTGGTTGATGGAACTTACAAGAAAAACTCTCAATTGAGTACAAGATTTACAATGACTTTAAAAAAATTAGGCCTGCTGTTTTAACTATGGCCAATTTATTTTCTAGCCCTGTAGATGTCAATTTCCCATATAGTTATCTGTTTTAAAAAGTTGCTGCACATCTGCAGTTCAGAACCCTTTTCCGTGAAAATATCGGTGATGTATTTTATTTTATAAACATGTCTATGCTATATTTCCAGGCAGATATATAGGTATAATGGAACCTAATTAATTGCTTCTAAGATCACCGGACTTCAGTCTTCTGAACTTCTACTACTGATTATTACCTATTACTAACAACTATAATTTTGTAACTCGGCATATTGAAATTTTATTTTATTTGTTTTATTTTTATTTAGTTGTTTTTCAGTTTTCATAATCTTATGTTCACAAATTATAACAATTTTTGACAATAAAGTATTTCTCTAGTTTGAGTAATTTCTGTAAGATTCTTTCTAAAGTTAAGTTCATTTCGATATTTATTGATTTTCCCTTATTTTTTGTGGCCCCTACTTAAATGTTTTTTATAATACATAAAAGCAAACTTTATCAAATAATTTAAAAAAAACCTAGCTACTTATTTAAATAAGATATTAATGATGTCATAACAAATTTGATGTCTTTTTTACTAATATCGAAAGTTGCGGAATAAAGTCAATTGACTAACTTGTTTTTACATTTTTATCAAAAATAGACATTGTTCGTTTAATAAATCACTTTATATACATTCAAAAGTCAAATTGGACAAAGAGCAAAAAATTTTGTTTTTAATTTTTTAGATCTTTGTTAACAGTGTGTTTTTTTATTAAAAAAATGTAAGTTTATACTTTCGCTCTTTATAGTTGGCTCTAGAAAATCCAAAAATCATCCGATTTCAATGATTTTTTTAAAATTTTCGTTTTTACGGCGGATTTATTAAAAAAATATGGGAAATACCTGGAGATTTCATATAATTTTATGACTATAAATATGATCATAAACGCACTTCTTCGCATATAGTCGTTCATAACTTTTTTAAAAAGCATCAAATACAGTTCATACATTTCTTTTTGTTAATCTACATAAAAAAAGGACATTTTGGAAAAAAATTGAAAAATGTTTGTTTATTCATTTTTTATCTCAGTCAACCTTAGTAAGATACCATTTTTTTATGGTGAAAATTTTCAATTTTTAAAAGTTATCTTTTAATATTATACACTTGATTACAAGGTAATTATACACTCACGGTCACCTGGTTTTTTGGTTCTAGAAAATCGAAAAATGGATGGATTTTAATGATCTTGGTCTCAAAATGTTCCATTTTACGGCGGATTTATAAAAAAAAAGTTTTTCTACTATTTAAGGTTTAAAACTATTGAAAACCGCAAAAAGGGTTTTGCAAAAAGGATTATTTTGCAAAACCGTTTTTTTTACGATTTAAAACAGTAAAACTATGAGAAATTTTCATTCCAGATATTTCCACTAATTTTTTTTATAAATCCGCCGTAAAATGAGACCAAGATCATTAAAATCCATCCATTTTTCGATTTTCTAGAGCCAAAAAACCAGGTGACCGTGAAAGTGTATAATTACCGATTACAATAAGTGATTTTGAGAATGTTTTTGTTCATATAACTTTGATGATTACTTAATAAAAAAAGTACAAACGATTATATGGGAGAAAAGGTCAATTTTATTATTATTTTTAATTGTATTAACATGATAAATCAACATTTTTGTATAATTTTTTTTTCTTAATATGTTAATTTTTTTGTAAATTAGGCAAAAACATATAACAACTTCATTTGATTATTTGGAACAAATATACCATCAATTAAAAAAAAATTCATGGAAATCGGATAATTTTTCGATTTTCTAGAGCTATAAATCGAGGAGACCGCGGTATAAAATTTTACCTAATTTTTTTTATCATAATTTTTATCAACAATTCTATTTCATATTTTCATCGCTAATATATGTCTAATATATTTATAACAGTGATGAAAAACTTCGTTGATTAATTTGAACTAATACACGATAGAAAAAAAATTGAAATTACCTACCTGTTCAATCTAATTACATACCAGCATAACCCCTTTTTAGAATCAAATTCAATATCAATCCAATAAACTTTTTATTCGTTCCACACACTAAACTTTTTTTATGTATCACTTCACCTTCAAAACTCACAAAAAACTGCACAAAAAGTAAAACGTCATAGTTACGCAAAAAATTGACCACAGTAAATATTGTTAAAAACTTTTTCGCGTTTCGATCGTAAAGAAACGCAAAGATATCTGAGCTTCAAATCTAAATAAACAAGTTGCGGTGCGTACTGCGATACGAACAACACTGACGACGCTGTGCGCCTCCATTATCAACGGCGCGTCTGACGGTGAAAGTCGGCTTTATCATAGAAAGAGTTTGCGGCGAAATATCTCGTGATTATACATGCTATTAATGCTCGGCTGTGATAAGTAAAGCGCATAATGTATTTGTTAAAGCTGAGGCTCACAATGAATTAGCTAAGCAGATTATTAATTATTCTCTTTTTGTTCACCTATTGGTTTTATTGTAATTCGCACGAAGAAAATCTTCTATATCTCTAAAAACACTAGCTAATACATTAATAACACAACTTATTTAGATTACATTCATGTAGGAAAGGATGAGGTCAATTTAATATTTGTTAAAAGCAAGAATGTTCTTTTCGATCCGATATATTAATATAAACTACAATATAAACTAGAATCGAATATATTCCCAAGTACCTACCACAAGCAGTGACGGACTAACAAAGGTGCGGAAGGGGCGGCCCGCCCCAGGCCAACGATCTTGGGCACCACAAATACTTCCGGGTTCCCCTGATCAAATCCTAAACAAGACTGTAAAAATGTGCTTAGTACCATCGAAGTTTTAAAATAATTGGAAGGGCCCACAAGAAGCGAACTTTTGAAGACGATCAAATGAGCTATAATGTCTCATGACCTTTCACACACTAACTACACGTCTTCAGTGGTAGTACAAAAAAAAGAAACCAAAATTATGCCTTCGTGTGGTTTCTTCTTAGGTAAAAACAGAACAAAAAAGTTCTTCGCCTGATAGTAAGTGTAACTCTTATCCATAACAGTTCATTGCCAGCCAGAATATAAAAAGTGTGCGCGGCAATGCACTGTGCACCCTCAGATAATAGTTGTTAAATCTCTAGAGAAATTATATTCGTTCTTTTCGTCATCTACACAGAGATGGCAATTACTGAAAGAGAAAACTTGAAACAATTTAAAACGTTTACCAGATACTGGCTAGAGTGCTCATTACGAGTCAGTAAAAGTTGTAAAATAAAACATAGAGACAATTGTGAGTAGTTTGGAACATTGTCAGGATCCAACAAAAGCAAAACTAGAAACAAGATCAGGAGCAAGCCTTGTGATTTTACCTTTCTAACCTAGATAAAATTCTGACTTTCTATACTGGAGGAAGTAAATTTAGTTCAACAATATTTGCAGTCTCCAAAAATGACTCTGGATATAGGAATCACCAAACTAAACGCCTTGAACGAGTATTTAGTGAACAAACGAAACACGATTGTAGACAATGCTGTAAATTTTGGCATAAAAAAATGCAATGACATGGACATCAACATCGAGAAACGAGGAAGAAGGAAGATAAAAAGAACGATGCCGGGCGCTTTAATGCATAGACCGATTTATACAAGAATTGTCGGGACGATACGGGGCCATGAAACAAATCAATAATATTTTCCAAATTATTGAAAAAAACTTTATGTTAGATGACACTCTGGCTGTTGTAGTTGACAAATACAAATTTATAGTGAATTTGACAAGGAGCAAGTTTTCCAAGAAATAAAAATTACCGCAGGTATGTAAAAGCCACCGATACGAGTATGGAGGTTGCTGCCAAATGGAGAGCCCAAGAAATTCTTCAATTTATAATAAAATGGGACTTCAGTGAATCGTTACCCAACATATCGCTTATACTTCAATACTTTTTGACCATTTGCATCTCGGTTGTATTATGCAAGAGGAGTTTTTCGAAACTTAAATTGATTAAAAATTATCTTCCATCTAAAATGGGTCAAGAACGATTGATTACTAGCTGTGCTTTCAATAGAAAGAAAAATTTTAAAAGAAATAGATTTCACAGAAGTTATTGAGGAGTTCAGTAAATTGAAGGCACGAAAACACATATAACACAATACAAAAACTACAAAAAACTATCTTTGTTTTATTTTATCTAATTTTTTTGCCGATAGATTAGTATTTTATTTTCTTTCCGCATTCCATATTGTACGTATATATGTTTATTTAGCCTAAATAATTTAAGTCGAATTTAAATTTCACTTGCCAGATTTTAACGAAATAAACATAAACACCTATTTATACGTATACAAATTTGAACTGAATAAAAAGCTTGTAAAACTACATTTTTAAAGCTAGGGAACCTCATTCAGCTTTGCCGCCCCGAGCCTCTGACGGGCTTAGTCCGCCACTGAATAGAAGAACTGAAAAGTTTTTTGATATAATTTAATTCTATTATTCGAAGGCGATACAACGATTATACTTGTCATACAATTTTATAGTACGATTCGAGTTTAGCGTCAAAATAGGCTTTATTTTGACGATAACATTTCATTCGGCGCAAAATTTATAACCACCGAGTAATCTCTTGAGGTCTGAGCATAGGAAAAATTCGACAGGTACTGATCTGGAAAATAGCTTGAATCAAACCAATACTAAGCATAATTCATTCAATGTTGCCATCCTTTTTATTAATTTGTGAAACGGTATAATGTATTGATGAAACAGTGCTTCCTTCTTCTTCAAATGGAGACGTTTTTCTGTAGTTTGTTCAACAACCTTTCCAATGACGCTACGTAATAGTCGTTGCTTATGATTCTTCTCATTTGAAGACATTCGATTTATATATTTGTCTATGCTTTAAAGTCGGTTCATCATGTACAGTCCACTAGACGGACTGTCGATTGGACTCCAGTGTGAAATGATAGGGATAGGGATGATGTTTATGATTGCACATCTCCAAACACTGCTCATAATCATCAATTTGTTGTTGTTTTTAGTCGATAGTGAGCTCAGTTATCTCAATAAATTCCACTTCAAGGCTATCCGAATTTATTTTGTGGACTTTTTAATATCTTCTTTGGTATCAACCTCTTTAGAGGTTCAATGTGTTCATTATTCTCGGTGCTAATTTCGCCTTGTTTAAACTTAGCAATCAACTTTTCAATGGTCGATTTTCTTGAGAAAAAGTCCGCTTAATGTTTATCAAGACAAGCTTCTATAGTATTTTTGGCCTAAAAGCAATGCTTAAGTCAAAGATATTTTTCTATTAAGTATATTGATCATTAACATAGATCATCTACGAGTATCTATCTATCTATCATTTGCATAGGGTCCAGTTCCGATATAAAACAAGCACCCATAATTCCCAATGATAAAGCAACCTAAACTAAATTATATATTTGGCTAGATCCGTGCTTCCTAACGTGATGCCCACGCCCCACTAAGAAGCAAATTGATTGTAAAGGGGGGCAATTCGAAAATGGAATCGGTACGACTTTAATCCATTTGTTTTGAGCCATAGAAATATAATGCTTCGGTGCCGAAATTGGAAGAAAAGAACAAATTCTTGAATAATTGTGGCTTATAAATATTATAAATTTGTTTTACGAGACCAAAATATCACTTGGGTTTTTGGCGTCGTGAATTTTACCTTTCCACGGCAGACGGCAGGCTCTACGTTGGCACCCGGTTGCTTGAAAATCTCGCTAAACAACATGAGTCCTAGCAAATACAAGCTCACAGTGTCACCACCCGACTCGGGAGCAGTTGGGTTAAACAAGTGTAACATGTAAGCCAAGATCAGTCTGAAATATCGCGGGTCAACTGACAGACGCCAGCTGAGTCTGAAGAGCAGTTTTATCAAAGCCACATGTGCATTTAGTCGTAGATTTTGTATTATTTTAGGCTTTTTTTTACGGAGTTAAAGGGGTAGAGGAAGATTCTGCTTTTAATTCAAGTAAACTATATTTTGTTATTGTGTTATTGTTTACTCTTTACTTTGTGAATATAACATCTAAATTCGTTTATTTCTGAATATGTCATTAGTGAAAATCTAAAAGAAAGATTTTCTGATTTAAAACAAATGGATTTTGCAACATGGATGATGCAGCCAGTGTTAGTGGATTTTTCTAAGATATCAAACATGCAGTATCAAGAAAAACTCGCAGAAATGCAAAATGTTGAGTCAGTTGAAACTTTATTTAATATTTAAAGAGCGATAGCATTGCTTTGTGAGGAAATAGATATCATACACCCAAATTTAACCAACTGTCCAAAACTATTTTTATAATTTCCATCTTTCTATTTAGCTGAATGTAGATTTACTATGAAAAAAAAATCTGGATATAACAGAACCCAGAGATTTGATACTGAAGCTAACCAAATTTGAACCTAACAAAGTCTCTGTGCAACAAGCATCAAGCGAAAGGATCTTACTAAATTTAAAATATAAAATTATTATAGAAAAAATCTGTATTGCAATTATTCAGTGTTGCACTATATGTTTTGCAAATTCACTTACTGTGTTTAGTTAATAATTTCCTAATAATTCGTTCCTAAAACCTCTCATAAAAGTTTGTTAATTGAACAATTCAATTTTTTTTAATATTGAAAATTATGTATATGTTACATAAGGGGGCATAAGTATTTTAGAGGGCTTGGATGGGGCACAAAAAAGGTTGAGAAACACTAGGCTAGATGCTAGAAACGATTGAAATCTGATACCTTGGGCTCCAGATATTTCTCATTAAGAGCTCCTTTTATGAAATTATTAAGTTGTCGCTACATGCTATTTTGGGTAGGTATTTATTTAAAAACGGCACAATCATTTGAGTTCAATAACAATAATGGAATAGTGCCTTTCGACTACTTGGCTTTTACAGAAATACAGATCCACCCTGATATTTGGTTCGTAAATTATTCCAAGAATCCTTTCCGAATTATCATAGTGAGTTATTATAGCTCATGCAGTTTTTAATAGATGCTATTAATTGCTTTGAATCAGTTAATATATAAATTATTGGAAGTAGATGAATTATTTTATTAGGGACTGATACTACAATAGTTCACACAAAATTCTACCTTGTAAATGCCATTCGGCTTGTTACGTTTTTCTTCAAACATTTTTTTTTATTACAAAATTCGCATCAACCGTATACTGGTTATTAGCGATTTAGTAAAGATTAAGTATTTAATCTATGAATAATTGTTAAATTAATTTTATGATAGAGATCTGTTTAAGGTAATTTTTAAGGTAAGTAATGTTGTATTTTGGTCCTAAAATTTCACGTATTGTTCCGAGTGGTAGATTTGATGATGATCTTTCTGAGTTAAGAGATGGACATTCTGCGATTAAGTGTTTTATAGTTAATTTGCAAATGCAGTTGCTACATTTTGGTTCGGGTTTCGCATCAAATAAGTAGCTGTGCGTCAGTCGCGTATGGCCTAGACGCAGACGTGTTAGAAGAACTTCATCTCTGCGATTTTTCGGTATTATTGACCATGGTTTTATTGAGTCTTTCACTTCACGAAGTTTGTGTGTGGATGTTGACTATTTGATCTCCCATTCATTAAACACTTTACGCTTTAAGATTGTTTTAATATCGGTAGTAGTTAAAAAGTTCACGCACTCCGCACTATCACTAATCACAGCTTCCTTAGCCATCAGGTCTGCTTCTTCGTTTCCTTTTATTCCAATGTGTGACAGAATACTATTTTTTTGTTGTTGTCTTGTATGTATTTCAGTTTTTCATTGATTTTGATTACTAATGGATTTGTGGTGTGAATTTTTTGAAGAATTTGGATTGAGCTAAGAGAGTCTGAATATTCCTTTATTCACGTATTGTGGCACAGTAGTCACTTTGCATTCAACTTCGAAATTGATTCGAATTGTTTCTCTATCTATCTACATTACACCTATCAAAGTAAATTTTACTAACTTTGTGGTTTTTTTATTCATTATATTTGCTCGTAAAAAACATAAGCAATTTTTCATATAAATTCGTATTTTTTATTTATTTGAGAAACGAATAAAATAGAATAGATTCCTGTTTTGTTATAGGTATTTTGAAAAATATAAATTTTCTTATATGTTAGAGCATAAGCTCCTTTTGTTCAAATCTGCTCTTTCTACTCGTTCCTTCTCTCGTAATTTCCCTCTGTGTTCCCGTTTCCTTCCTCATTTTATTTTTTTCACGCAGTTCTACAATTGCCAAGTTAGAAGTTTCAACTACCAAGTATCCAACCACCAAACTACAAATTCAACTCACTCCAACATCTAGAAATCCAGTTGAGAGCTGCAACTATTTCGGATTTCCACAGCCTTATTTTTAATACAGTGGACACTCGATTATCCGGCCCTCAGTTATACAGATTCGCGATTATCCGGACTATCAACAGCGACCAATTAAATAATTAAGTAATATCGAGCCAAGTTACAAAATGTATAAAATATGTACTAAAAGTCGAATTTATGTAAGCACGAACGAGTCGGAATTGGCATTACCCCGCCCGTGCCCCACGGGATCACTGCCCCACGCTGATGTGCGTGCCGCGTCTTAATATGTCAAAGCGTGTTATCGCTTAAAGACAAAATAAATATTATTGATTCATTGAAAAAAGGAGAAACCGGTCGTAAGTTAGCTGATGAGTATGGTGTAGGTACATGCCTATCTTTAATATTAACTCTTTGTTTACAACTCGACACATGTTGCATTTCTTCAAACGGTTGGATCAACTAAGATTGTACAACAAATTGCATCATCTGTGGACCTTTTCGCTTCAAAACCATATATTACTGATATTATGAGAAATAATAATCTCGAGGAATTTTATCTACACTATAATACAGACAATAAAAAAACAACAAACTTAGTTGCCTACTGTTTAGCTTCAAATAATGTTTGTGTCTAGAGGGATCAAAAACAGTCTTTGGCAGTTCCAACAAGGTTCTGTTTGTTTTTAACTAATTGGTATCATAGTAAACCGGTAAGGATAATTGTCCGTATTTAGGAAACTATTTTATTGTCATCGGTCTTCAGTAATAATTGTTCAAAACTTCAAATAAATCCCTTCACTTTAAATTCCTTTATAGAGATATATACACACATATAGGCATAGTCAGTAAAAGCTTGTTAGTAATAATTGTAAAAAGGGCACTACGTTTTTGATAATTGAATTTCTGTTGTCTATAACTCGAGTTTTATTTCAAATATATCAGAAATGATTTTTTCATTGATCACATTAATTTTATCCAAGCGCAGTAGAGGTTATTTTTCAGTTTGGTTTTCCAATGAGCTTGATCATTAGTTTGTAGTTATTCATTAAAAATGCATTATTTAGAATCATGCAACGAATCTGAAATCTAGAGTTATTTTAACACGGATACTGAATTCGAGTTATGAGACATTTTGGAAGAAGTAAGAATATCCACAGCATTCAAATTTCGTTTTATCGTTAGAATTCAAATGAGTAAGCATTGATCACAAGGAAAAATAAAAGCTCATTAGTCAGAGGTTGATCAAATGTTCCTATACTAATTTGAAACCGATCCGAAACAAATATTGGTACATCGAAAATCTCATTAAACAAGTTTAAATGAGATCGTGCAATTCCCCAAATAGATACACACGTTCAAGCTTGTAACAACTGAGTTGTACGACAGATTTTTAAACGTGCTAAACATGCAAACGATTCTACCGCATTGGACGATTGATTGAACGATAACGCCACGCACTTGGCAATTGCCAATTAGACCAACAAAATAACAACAAGTTGAATCTATGAACCGTTTAATGATTTAAAAGCTGTCACAGACTTTTTGATGATTCTTTATGGGAACAAACCTAGAATTATAAAACACCTTGGTTACAATATTCAATTTTTGGAAATACTACATTAAAACACAGATATATCGTATCAAATTATTTATAAAAAAAGTCCAAAAATTATATCCTCCAAAAATAGAAGTAACAATTTTAGAAATTCTTTCCTTGTTAACTAGAATGAAGATAGCTAATCATAACTAATGGGTTCTTCATTATATAATAAGGCCCAGATAATCATTAGAAATTTGAAAAAAAAGTTTTGATCCAATTTCCTTCAACTGTTGTATCAGTGCCAAAAGTATTAGAGTACATTAAGATCCCAAGAGCTGTGGGATCGGAATAATGAGGAAATAATAAACTTACATCAAAGTAGATTGAAATTTTCTCATCTTCAATATGTGTATTCTTCACATTTTTACAAAAAACAAGGAAAATTTGTTCTAGGAGCATTCAATTTTGCTCATACAAAAAGACTAAAAAACATGTGTAAGGTAGGTTTGAAATAAGTTTACAAATCCAACAATACTTTGAAACAATTGTGGAAAATCCTGAGAATAAAGTACTAGATTTAGAAAATAGTGATATCAACGAAATAAGCTTAAACGATTGTGATAAGGAGAATATTGGGCAAACTAAGAGATCTGTTGATATCCGGTTTAAAGAGCACCTGGATCTTTTAAAATTTGTACGGACCATCAAATCGAATATTGCCGAGCACGTTGTCTTTCCCAATAAATTTGTAAATGTAAGAATGGTTTAAACAGGGATAAAGGGTATTTTCTTTACAGTTCACTCTATAATTCATTACTCAGGGAATCAATGTGAAATTTCTCACCGAAGTGGATTTTCCCACTGAAATTGTTTTTCGCTATAGAAGGTTCATTGATGGGAAAATTTAGTAGATATAGGTAGGTCAACTTATTAAGTTACAGTCTACTTCCGTCTCTGAAGACATTAATTGGTTATCGACACGTGCGCTAGACAATGTGATTGATATAGGTGTAGCTGTAAATGATGTCTCCAGTATGGATATCACCAAGGCTCCAAAAACAAAACGAGAACGATGTACTCGTGTTTTCTCTGCTTCTTACTACACCACACGTTCACCAGTCAATTCAGTAGCTCTTAACTTACATAATAGTTTCTTGTAATAAATATCGTTACTCAACCCTAAAAGAATACTCCCGTCCGCATGCTTAACCTTAAAACAGCATGTTCCTTTATAAAACTTTATTATTACTATCAGGACTATCACGTCTACGCAAAATCATTAAATTTCAACGTTAGTAATTGAAGTGTGATCTAGAGGATTTGCGGAAACTATAATCCTATAATACTAAGCCAAAAGAAGATTTTTATTACAGTTTCCGAACTTCACGTTCAATTTTCATTGGCTAGATTTTTATTACTCTTTTCTCGAGTTGCTTCGTGATACTCATTTACTTGTAACATAAATTATAGAAGTTTAATAATCGTTTTGCAAAATTATCAACGATTTACCCACTCACCCAGATTTTACACTAAGTTCAAACTCAATTAGCTATTGTTCAAATTCCAAAAACCTCTGTAACTTCTAATTATTGAAAGACATCCATATAAGGCGATTTGATAATTATTAGATTTCAAAAAAAAATAATAAAGCAATCGAAACAACCCAGCACCCGGTAGAATTCACCCATTTATATACTAGGTAGCCTTTCCCAAACCTTTAGGATCACACCCCGGTACGAAATTTCAAATTTTTTCGCTACCCACCTTTCTAAAAAACGCTAAACGCGGTTTCAGACATATAAGTAGTGACAAAAGGCATTAACAATTGTATCGCTATTTCGCTTACGCTTGGATATTTCTTTTGATAGCGCAACCAAAAATAAATTAATGGTATAGTTATAAATACGTACTTTTTGAGATCGGTGTCGCATGAAATTTCTATTAAAGTATCAACTCCTTCTTCACCAACATCAAGTATTTTTTCCTCTTCCATATCGACAAAAAAGGCATCTTTAATCCTCATATTATTTGAAGGAATATGCGGTAAATTTTCTTCATTATAATTTGAAAACGTTTCAATTTTCAATTTGTGATATTTGAAAAGATTTAAAATTTCCATTTCCACAAAGTCATTTTTTTTAATTATTGCGACGATTTTTACCGATACTCTGAAAATATTTAAAAAGCCTTTCAAATTTCAACTCAATTCTTCGAATATAGCAAATGTATAGTACAAATAGCTATTTCTTATAACCATTCGTAGAATCTATCCTCAAATGGAAAAATAGCATCTTAATCAGATGAACCCGTTCAGAAATACCAAAGCTTCGTCTTTTAGCTCAGACAGATATTTTAAAACGTTTTTTTTTCATGTTTTTTTTTTCAATTTTTCAGGACTCAGTTACAAAATTTTCTACGACCTGGTACCAGCACTTTGGGATACGTTGTACACACAGATGACAGATTGAATCAATTTTTTAATCAAAGTTCAGAACCAAAGTTGACAAAAACTGGATAATTTAATGTTTGTACACATCGTACAGTTTCTCTTTCGTACAGTTTCTCTTAATGATTCATTATCGTTGAGTTGTACTCGTGTTTTTGTATCCTTTTTATTGTTTGTAGTGTTAGTTTCTGTTATTTTTTCAAACTAACTTCGAATAAATGCTGTGTATAACATTACGGATCTATTAATGAACTTTATTTGTTCCCAAATCCTCAAAAGAACTTAGAACGTTTTAATAAATGGATGCTGGATATACACAATACTAAATTAACTGTAAGGGATTCATTATGAAGATCAGGTGATAAACTTTATAATTATGTCTAATTACTTAATATGTGACATTTTAAATAGCTTTTTTGTATACAA
Source organism: Diorhabda carinulata (assembly GCF_026250575.1). Lineage (NCBI taxonomy): Eukaryota > Metazoa > Arthropoda > Insecta > Coleoptera > Chrysomelidae > Diorhabda > Diorhabda carinulata. The sequence goes on along the minus strand of NC_079468.1, from coordinate 15,530,198 downwards.
TATTTTATTCAAAAATAAATATTTTTACCATATTAATAGATAATAACACGTTTTGTCCATGTTATTATTATAATTAAAGGATTATCATATTACTATTAAAACCTGATTTATCCACATTTAACTTGAGTAACGGAATAAGTAACCTTGCAATAACTCTAATATTCTTATCGTAATAAGATTACAACTTATAAATTTTTCTTATAATAATTCTCAAATTTACATCTTTTGTGATATTATATCTTAAAAATATACCAACAAAAACATAAATTTGGAAGTTAATTAGTTCTAAGGTAGCAAATGATGTAAATTCTTCTTCTTTGGGTACTCTCTTCTAACCCCAGCAAAGTCATTTCTGTCTCTGGCCCTCAGCGTCTGAGCGTCTAAACCGGTCCACTCGCGAATGTTCTTCAGTCATGAAGCCTGTCGTTTGCCCTCGATTTTCCCTTCCATCAGAAGTTGCAAAAGTCTGTATTTGTTATTTCTATATATGTGTCCCAGATACGAGGTTTTTCGAGTTTTTATTAATTCTATAAGTCCCCTGTCGATGCCTATTCTTTGCATTACTTCTTCGTTACTGATATGAGCGGTTCAGGGAATTCTCACCATCCTCCGATAAATCCACATTTCGAAACTATCTAAGCGCCTTAGTGAGTTCACCAAGCCTCCGTTCCGTGTAATAAGGTGCTGTATTTATAGCATTTCATCATCCGGTACCGGATTTTAAGATCGAGTGCTCGGGATGTAAACAATTGTCTCATTTTTAGAAAGACATTTCTTGCTTGCTCGATGCGTGACCTTATTTCTATATCTGGGTCTATATCTTTTGTTATCCAACACCCTAGATATTTAAATTTCTCGACATTTTCAATGATGCCACCATTTACGTTGATAGACATGGCGAGAATGTTTTGGAGACAATCGTGGTTTTGGTCTTTTTGATGTTGATGTTGATGCCATAATTATTTAAATTACGCGTCAAATTAAAATTTGAAGCTAGTATTTTATGGATGTCCTATTAATAGTTCAGGTTCAGACTTAGAAAAGGATAGCTTAGCGCCATAAGAACAATACAGGAAGAACCAGTGACGAAAGTCTCGAAACTTTCTACAGTAAATCCTTTACCTACTGAAAATGAAAAGCCACTTCTGGCAAAACTGTGTGGTCGGGGTAGACTGCCCTAAACTTTTAAGAGGGGTAAGGGGTAGACTGCCCTAAAATTTTAAGAGGGGTAAGAAATAATAATTTGCTGTTCGATATAGAAACCAAGGTGTCCACAGTGCGATAAAAAAAATGAATTTTAAAATTTACAAAAGAGAGTAAAGCATATTTGTTATTTAGTGTTCTTTGTTATGTTACTGTTTTTCTAATGCAACTAAGGGCCTCTGGATTATTACAACCAAACTGTGAATGCAATTATGGGTATTCACCTGTTGTAAAATTTGAATTTAATGACAATCGAAGTCTAGGACTCTATTCAGGCAACAGCTCGTACTTTTTTAAAATACAGTAAAAGCTCTTTATTCGCGAGGTATATGTTCCAAAAATATGCCGCGAATACAGAAACCGTGAATACGGAATGGTAATTTGTATGGGCTTATGAAGGATACGTTTCTAGGTGACAAAATAAATAAATGCATCAAAAACAAATATATAAAAAAATATTTTATTTAAGTTTTTCAACATTTTGATCAATTATCTTTAGGCCTAGGCAACTGTTTGAAGAATTTTTGTAATTTTCTCTTTCTTGGCAGTTTTTAAAAGCTCAGACTGATACGGAGCAGTCGCATTAGCAATTTGCCTCTTAAAAATAAGGCTTCGTTCCATAGACAGATCAATGTTCATAAAGAAATCGCAAAGCTCATTTGCCATTCTTAAACCTTCACTAAGATTTTTCAAATTAAATGTCACGTTTCCAGTGCTTGTTGAAGCCTCTTCTTCAATGGGCTGTGAATGTTACATTTTCTCCAAGTCGATTTCAGCCAAATCTTCTTTCTATCTGCTCGAACCCATCTTGTCCTATTCCATTTGCGATTTCGGCTATGTTTGCAGTCATAGTTTGAACTAGCACAGATTCTTCATCATTGTCCGCAGTCAGAGCAGGCCACAGTTTTTTTCAGCATGACTTCAATGTATGTGGCTTGAGTTCTTCCAATGATTCTTTTATGTTTACGATGCATTTTGCAATGTCAAATTTCTTCCAGCATTCCATAACATTCGTATCAGGATTACATTCCATATTATCCAATATGATTCTGATGTAATACAGCTTAAAGGCCTGTATTATTCCTTGGTCCATAGGTTGAAGCAAAGCCGTCGTGTGGGGAGATAAAAATGACACTTTTATATTTGGATGCATAGTTTCAAGTTCGTGAAGATGACCTGGTGCATTGTCCAAAAGTAGAAGTGCTTTAAAGTCTACATTCTGTTTTTTTAAATAAGTTTCAACTTCAGAAACAAAACAATTTCGGAACCAGTCACAAAAAATAGCGCTTGTAACCCATGCTTTCTTATTAGCACGCCAAAACACTGGCATTAAACGATCTGTAAAGCATCAGTGGTTTAATGATACAATCTCCAGATGCATTCGAACATAGCAGCAGTGTAACTCTATCCTTTGCTGCCTTAAATCCAGGAGCAGACTTTTCGCTTTTAGAAATGAATGTTTTGTTTGGCATTCTCTTCCAAAACAGTGCAGTTTTTTCTGCATTAAATACTTGCTCAGGTTTGTATCCTCCATCAGCTACTAAGTTTGCAAATTCTTCTGGATATCTTCTGCTCTGCAGCAAAGCGACTTTTACCTTAGAACGGAACAGCAACATTTAAAATATGTATATGTACTTCATCATTGAATAATAAGGTTGCTTTCATTCTGTTTATTTACATTCCAAAAAACACCGATTGCGGCGAAGGCGGCTTATGTCAAAGTCGTCTGCAATATCATTTAACAACGTACTTTAGGCAAAGTTTTTATAAGATCTATTTACTTTTTTTATTAGTCCATTTGAAAGCATTTATAATGGATATTGGATTGGATACCTATTGTATTCCTTTTATTATTATGTACGTATTTATAAGATCCGCGAATAAAGAAATTTTTAGCCGCGAATATAGGAATTGGGTAAAATTTTTGTACTCCGCGAATAGTGAAAGCGCGAATAAGGAACTTTTACTGTATAGGAGGATTAGCTATAATAAAAAAAAAACGAATAATGGATAAAGACGTCTTTATTGGTAACTAAAACGAACATTGGTAAAAAATAAAATTAAAACAATAAGTTCTTGATAGAATACATAGATTTGTCTACCTATATTAGAAAATAAAAAGCTTTCTTCTATAGTAACTACGTGTATGTTTGTAATTGTGACGCACACCATATGTGCGTTGAAAATAAAAACAAAAGTATAATAAATTTAGCCTAATTTTATTAATAAATTTAAAATGTGATTTTAATCAAAAGAGTGGAGTTAGATCTTTGATTTAATGAATAAATTTAAGTAGAAAAATGATTTGTATACTACAAACTCATTAATAATAAAAATTATTTTTGAAATCAGCAACATTATTTTAATAATAACAATAAAATAACTATTTATGATAATAAGTAGTATTAAAAGTGATGTTTTCTTTGGTATGGGCAAATGAAAAGAGCAATACAACTGAACGAAAAAATGTATATCTTGGGGTGGTTATCAAGGACGACGGTAACGAGGAAGAAAATCTGGAAGCGAGGATGACGAGAGGAAGTAAACAGTTAGAAGCGCAGAACGCGATGATAAGATCCCAAAAAATCTCCAGAAAGGCAAAGCTACATCTATACAAAACAATAATAGGCTACGGAGGCGAAACGTGGATTCTTATCAAAGCAGAGGGAGAGAAGGAGGGAGATTTATGGCTGAGAAGAACTAATAATTAAATAAGGAATTTATTTAGAGAAGCAGAACTGAGCAAAATTATGAAATCCAAAAGAATAGAGGGTCACATACAGAGAATGCCCGATTTTAGAACAAAAAAAAAAGATGGACATAGAACAAGGAGGAACAAGAAACAAAAGATAACCAAGAAAAAGATAGTACGCAGAGGTGATGGAAAACCTAAGAGAGAGAGAGAGAGGAATTCGGGAATTTAGAACTGGAAAACGAAAGCAAAAAATAGGAAAATGGGAAAATGTTAGCAAAAGCAAGTGAAACATTTTCACGAACAAAATTAATTCACACATAAGTATATAAAGTTTTCTCTATAACTGTCCTATTTTCATAGATAAAAAATTTCCAATAAAATCACATTTAATTAATTGTTTTCTTCTGAAAAACAGAAATTTAAAATGAACTGCGAACCCAATTGGTATAAATAAATTTAGGAAAATGGTCTACTTGGTTGGTGAGTTTTTGAACTTGGCGCAGTCAAAGGAATATACAAGTTACTATTTTATGAGATATTCTGTTTCTTTGTTGGCAGATTCGGGAACAAATGTAACGGATAGAAAAGCTTAGAGAAGATGAAAGTCTACGACAGTAACGTAGGGTTACATGGATCGATGTATAATTCATAAAATGATTAAAATTCTGAAAGAATTATGCCGACTACAAAGTGCAGCCATATATCTCACTTCATTTTATATACTGACTGTTAATGCTAATGAAATTGGCAACTAGTGTAGATCAAAATCTATTAAATCGCAATGAATTAATATTAGAAACTATTTTTTCGTACAATTCATGTTTATATTAATAGTTTATCATACTTATATACTGTTTATAATAAAACTAAAGATGTACGGTACGAGATGGATGCTTATGGAGGAGGCGACGAAGGAGCCGAGTCAAGAATATCTAGTCGAGTACATTGATAATAACTTCATGAACGTATATCGAAATTTGTTTATTTTTCATACTGTTTTTGGTTCTAAATAAAAAGCAAAATTATATTAAAATATGAAATTTCATATTTGACGATTTTACTGAAAAATACCTCCTTTGATTATTCTCTTATTATTTGAAAAAAAATAGAAATTAACAGAAGTCACTAAGGTAACATTTTAAACAAAGGCAGACATATGAATTTTTGGAAATACAAAAAATATTTACCAAAAGCAGAAACAGTAGGGCAAATTATAACAATTAGGTCTTTGCAAAGATACGCAAAAGAATAATTATGCGATGTTTTGCGACCGGCGTGAAAAATACGAGGTAAAAAGTGTTGTTTTTTAGGAGCATTCTTTTCAAACCAATTTTTAGTCAAAAACATCAAATAGCTCTTCATTATGGTCTAAATACCCGATGGTCAAATCAATGATTATGGTTACTGAGAATTTCAACATTAAGTCAATAGCTTTTTTGGAAAAAAAAACAGTGTTTACTATCATCAAAACCAGTCGAAGGTGCTATCAAAGTTAGAAGTTGTAACATTTATGACGCCCCTAAGAAAAAGTACACCGGACGTTGCTGCAGAAGAACACTGTTGGCCAACTCTGGGACTGATATCAATGTTTTAAAAGGGCATAGTGGATGGAAGAGTTCATCAGTGGCTGAAAAATATAAGTAAGAATCCGTCGAGAGCAAAAAGAAAATAGCAAGAATGATACAAGGGGTTAAAACTTTTGTACGAGTGTTGATCCAAAACCACACACATCTTCCAGCATTATTGAAAATAAAAAAGTACATCCAGTAATTTCTACAATAAATTTTTTTGGTAACAGTAGCTGCATCATTACTGTTAACATTCAAAAATTAGAATGAAAGTTTAGTAATTGATTTCATTGATTTTTTATTTCGAACTAGATTGAGAGAATTTAAAGTACCATAAAGTACAAATATACTGTAAAGTGCCATTTTCCGGACTCAAATTAGTACATTAAAGTCTACTTTACAGTACAGTATGAAAAAGAATATATTTTCGTTACATTACTTTGTAATCGTTTTCTTCCAATAATTTTTAGTCATTAAAAATGTCACTTTCATGACAGTTATACAAGAATAATATTTGTATATAAAAAACTGAATTACGATATTTTCAGAGACAAACTATTTTTTCAGAGTTTTCTATGGGTATTTGAAATAAACATTAGATATATAAAATAAAATTCAATAGATTATGAAGAAAATATTTTTTTAATAAATAAAGCCATTACTTATGCAATCGTCGAATTTAAACCATACTTTTTATTGCAAATTTTGGAAACTAATTTTTTTTCATACAATATTTTGAATTTATGGGTATCTCAAAAAATTTCGAGGTAAGTATTTTAAAAATAAAACACAAAACTATTTTTTTCATATAATATTTTGAACTTATGAGTATCTCAAAAAAATAGGTAAGTATTTTATAAAAAAAAGAAAACAAGAAACATGCACGTTTGCAATAGCTAAGTTTGAGATTTTCATGTAATCTACAAACATTAGTATGGTCCTAATACCTAACCCTCACATAAGATTCTGAAAAAAATCAATGTTGTTTTAAATGATGTTTTAAAAATTTAATTGGCATTGTAAAGTACGATTTAAACTCCAAAATAGCATAAGTAATTATTGAAACTATTATAAAAATATTATTTTAATCATAATTGAATAAAATTAATTGCCATTGGTAGCGAGAGGGCCTCCTTAATTGAAAATTCGAATGTTATACTGGGTACACAGCTTCAAATAAGGGAAAATTATTCTCTCTTCGTCCCTCTGAAAGTTTTCACCGTTAATAAAATAATTCAATGTCAAAGAAAATTGATAAAATCGATTTTGTATTTTTCTCTAAACAAGAAAGGTTTCAACCCTAATTGATTTCCCATTATTTGTATTTTTGGTATTATTTTGCATTATTTTACTAAAGCTTTTTCAAAAATGAGTGATTACCATGAAAATGAATAATGCTTTTGACACTTATCTCGTATACCACCCATCGTAAAAACTACTGGCTACAACTATTTAAAACTTCAAAAATAATTCTAGTTCCCAAACAAGGTAAAGATTCCAAATACTAAAGAGACTTCTACTATAAAGGAAAAGCGGTGACCCGGACACGTAAAACTGGATACCCAGTACCAATCAATTTGGTTTTTGAGAGAAGTATGGTGCAGCAAGTCCACAGAATTTTTTACGACATAAATATAGCTCTAAAAGAAAAAACAACAGAATTAACAAATATCTTCCAATAAAATACTTCAAATTATTGTCATCATACCTAACAGAAAGAGAATTCCGAACAAGAATGAATGGACCTACATCCAACAACTATACAGAACAAAGATATGTCTGTCAAAGCAGTAGTCTTAACCCGTACTGTGAACAACAGACCTACTAACAAAGGATAAAACTCTCATAGAAACCCAGCTACAACGTCCAAAATACTTCAGTAGCACTTAATGGATATCTAAACGTGGATGGAGAATCAAAATCAGCTCAAGTGACTTATACTGCCAGTTTTCCTGAATAATGTAGAAATAGCATAGATCACAAGGAATTATACTAGCTACTTGGATTAAAAGCCAAACTATCACTGTAAAACAAATTTCTACTATACACAACCTTCATTGAATCCAGTGTATCGTATTGAATTATGGGGCTGTGAACAAACCAAACATGGGTAACATCCAGCGAAGTCAATCCGTCATGGTATGTGCTACATCAATGACTACACAGTAATCTCAAAGTTCTACATCCGTAAGTCATAGGTAAACCATCATAAGTGCATTCTTTTCACTTTTGAAATTTTTACCTCAAGTGACTCATTTTTGAATGATTTTCATCGAGGATAATTATTATATTATTTTGCATGTAGTTTTCCTCAATAAAAATGAGTCACTTAAGATAAAACTCTCAAAAGTAAAGAAAATGCATTTATGAAGGTTTACCTCTGACCTACAGATATATACAAGAAGTAGTCCTACACCCAAGTAGAACACAATGCATTAATTCATCTCCTCCTGGAATCTCAAAACTCAGAAGGAATTAGCCAGCTGACCTAAGCAAAGGTTGAAAAGGACTGGGAAATACCTTATCACAGGTAAGATTAATCAAACTGATAATATAAAGAGATTGATAGTACTATAAATAAGAATACTTATAGCTAAACGTCTTCAATAAGTTGATAAATAGATACTGAAAGGCTGATAAAGAAAAGATATTATCAACTTATAACATTGGGGTTAGCGAAATAAGAAAGGACATTCAGATAACAAATTATGGATTGAGAATCTAACGGGTAAGGACAAAAAATATAAGAGAATTCGAATACCTGGGAGCAACACTGTCAAACAAAAATAAAGAGCGGACAGAAATAAAGGAGAGATTAGTCAAAAGAAGTAAAGTCATGAGATAATTGAAATGATAAAATCAGAGGAGTTATCTAGAGCCGCCAAACTTAGAATATACAGTAAGACCCTGCTTAACGCTGTTTCTGTGTAGCGCTCTGTTATTTCAATATTTCAACCCGGTAAATCCCCGAAATTGTGCGTCAAAATTAGAATATACAGTAAAATCCTGCATAACGCTAGGTTTCCAAATATATATCCGAAATAGTGTATGTAGTTATGTTGGTTTTTTATCATTTGAAACATTTGTTGACATTGTGGCAAATGGTGATATGAAAGCGGCGGCTGAATTCCAAGTAAAAACAATAATTGAACAAGGAAATTCTACTCCTGAATTGATTTTTAATGTTGATGAAACAGGTGTGTTTTGGAAAAGGATGCCAAAATGAACATTTCTATCCCGTGAAGATGAACGACAATTAGGATTAAAAGCTGCGAAAGATCACTGAGTGGTAACACAAGCGTTTCAATTAAAACCACTGATAGTTTACCACTTCAAAAATCCAAGAGCGTTGGAAGGCATATCTAAATCAACTTTATCTGTAATTTGGTAGTCTATATAATGGATAACTATAAAAATTTTCCAGGATTGGTTCACTGAGAATATTTCTGCACGTCTGTTAAACGGTACTACGAAATTAAAAAACTTAAACAAAGAGCACTACTATTAATTGATAATGCTACAAGCCACCCAACAAATTTATTAGACTTAACAACATGAATTCCATTTGAAGTAGTTTTATTGCCGCCATACAGGCCTTAGTCCAATGGACCAAGGCCTGATATCCAATTTTAATGCTTATTACTTGCTGTAGAAAACATGAACCTTTCTTGGAATGAGGCAACAGAAAGATCTTTGGAAGGAGTATGAAAGAACATTTGGCCAGATTCAAGTAAGAGCAAGGACGTTGGACACTGTCGATATGGATGAAATAGTCGAAGAAATAGTGGCATTAGCGAAATAAACTGATTTAGATAAAGTAAATATGGAAGATGTAGAAGAAAAAGTTCAAGAAACAGAAGCTAATCTTTCTAACGATGAGCTCAAGGAATTAATTGAGCAAGAAAAAAAAATATTCATAGTAGTGACTTCTAAGAAGAGCAAAAAGAACTTTGGATGTTGTTTGTAAAAAGGAGTTTGACCACTATAACTGAAATTATGGACCAATTTGTTGAAAGTGATCCAAATTTTGACAGGAGTTCAAAAGCAAGACTGAGTGTTATAGATGTATCCATTCGTCAACAACTTCTAACGCAAACTACATTAGATGTCTTCTTGACAAAAAACCAGAAAATTGGAAACCCAGAATAGACTGAATAATCTAATGGACTTGAAACAAACATACCTAACCTAAACAATTTTCTCTCCAACTTCTTGTAACCTCATTATTCACATGTTCACATAGCCTTGTTTAGCGCTGTTTCATATTACGTTCCACTTTGATGGAACGTATCCCAGGCGGTAAAGGGGTCTTACTCTACCTAACAATAATACGACCAACATTTACATACGGAAGTGAAACATGGGTTTTAACAAAGGCAGAAGAAACCAAATTAATTATATGGAAAAGGAAGGTGTTGAGGAAAATTTTGTTGGGGAATAAAAACAAGTGAAAGACTATAGAGAAGAAGAATTGAAGGATTTGTATAAACACCCATCAATAACAAGATACATAAAAGCCCAAACAGTAAAATGGTTGGGGCATACTAAAAGGATGCCGGGAAATAGATATAGAAATAGAAAAAGGGCTACTAAAAAAATAAGAAGAAGGTACAAGAATGAGGGGCAAAATTGTTGGATGCATTTGAGGATTGATGATAAAAGAAAAATAAGTCATGGGCCTGGAAGAAAATACCTTTAGTTCAACTGATATGTGTGGAAAAGAATATCATGATATTCTACATTTCATACCTCATATTGTAACAAACTTTTTACATTACATGGGCAAGGTATCTCAAAAAAACTGCGTCATAATCGAAAACGAAAACAATATTGTCTGAAGCTCTGAAACAGAAACATACCCAATCGACAAGAAAATACTTTGCTGTATAACTGGAATTTATTTATTATTGATTCCAATGAACTAAGCTTCAATCTGCTAAATCACTAATACGAAGATTTCTTATAGTTACTCGTACTAAAAATGGTAAAATTCATTTTAAACTTTATTGAGAAAATATCTAATTTCTTTTGATTAGATTGAGAAGAATATTTGGTAATAAATTTTGACTTTAAAAACGTGGCGCAGTCAGTAGGATAGATATGGTGAATAAAAAAAGGTTAATTACTGAAGACGAACTTTGTCGGTTGCCTGATGTAATTATATTGTCTCACTAATCATATTATTGTTATTATTAAGTATTATTATGGATATTGATGAAATAGTATTGTGTAAAAATATCTGTGTCAGAAACTCCATTCTTCAGATAATATGTCGGTTAGGTTAGTCGCCTAATATAGTTAAAAAATAACAAAATTTCTAAATAGCAAATAAAATCACAACCAAATACATTTCAGCACGTACATGGAGTAACTTGTACCCTATTTATTACTGAAAGCTAAAAATGAAATAACACATCGTTAAACTTAAAAACATAATATAAATTAACACAAGATATTTACCTTTCAGGTACAAATTAAAACAATAAACATTTTTGTTACAACAATAAGTATTTAAAGTATAAATTAATATTGTTCACACCAATTGTGATATATGAGGGGTGTTTAAATGCAAATGTACGAAACGTCTTAACAAACGAAACGGTTGTAATATAAGTATACCACTTTTGGGCGCAAATATGACCTGATTTTATAAATATACAAGCGCCCCGACATGTGTAGAGAAAACGGGCAGTTGTATGTTAATTAATGCAACAGAAGTCAAGATGATGTTCACCGCCTCTTTCAACGTCCGAGTTCTACTATTCATCGAATTCCTCGAGCATTAACATTGACGTGATCAAACGGCATGTGCTGCTCGCAAAGTGAGATAATGCACGTTCACACATCTCCAGGGTTACACAGTGTCCTAGGCAAGTTCAAGTATTCTAAAACCCGGACTTGTCTCCCTGTGACTTTTTGGTCAACTGAAAAAATACATTATAAGGAAGTGCTTAATTACGAACGAAGAATTGATGGACACAGTAGATATCTGAGTCTTTTCAGAGCCATATACTGGAAACAGGGAGCTCATCTTGGTAAAGTTGCGCTCAAACCTCTGAGATTTAATACAGTGTCGTTTTGATCATTTTTATTTGAACACCCGTCGTATTATAAAATAATGGCAACTTACAATCAAATAAAATTAAAAGGAAATTATATGCACACATTTTTTTCCACTGTAGAAAACTATAAATATTTCAAATATTATAATTAGTCTCAAATATTTTTTGGATGATGATTTAGATTGGTTAAAATTACTTTTTCAAAATTATAAAACATTTTCATAGTTAAAAAATGGTAGTCCAAAATTAGATACTTAAATTTTTAGAATGAATAAAATATTTTTTCAAGTACACTTTTGTCTAAATGTCTAAAACCAAATAGTAAGAGATATTATCCTTAAAAATGGTGAATTTGTATAATCATTTATCAAATACTTCATTAGAATGATTAATTTCATCTAATTCTGTATGAGTTAGAGGTCATTTAAAAAAGTACAAGTGTCATGTACAAACTAGTTTCTTTAAACTTAATATAACTCACTGCTCTCTAAAACTAGTTTATAACGGGTGTTTGATGGCATTTGTAATCGAAGGGTATTTCAAAATCAATTATTTGTGTGCAATTGCTCGTCAAAGATTTTGTTCACGTTACAATATTCGTCAGTTACGTGAAGATTGATTGATTCGACCATGGGTGCGAAAGTTCCGAACAGTAAGTTCAGCAGAAAACAATCCACGACCGGGACCCAGCAAGACGTCGAAAACGAATTAAAACATTGAACTCGTCGCGGCAAGTTTACGCGATAATCCGCGTCAGTCGGTTCGGCTGCCTTGGGGCTTCCAAAAACTATAGTGCACGAAATATTGAAGGAGGGCCTTAAATTTCATCCATTTAAAATTCAAATTGTGGAAGCGCTTGAACCTAATGATCAGAATATGCGTAAAAATTTCTGAGACAATGTTGGAGCGATGTCGAACAGTGAACAATATCTTTCAGAGTGATGAAGCCCATTTTCATTTGAATGGAAGTGTAAACAAGCAAAATTGTGGTTACTGGTCCCCTAAAAGACAAAACTCCTGATTAAAACATCAACAGCCATTTCACAGTCCCAAAATGACAGTTTGGTGTGCGTTGTCAAGCGAGCAATATCCGTAGTCGGTGTTGCTTATAGGCGAATGCTTAACGATTATTTATTTCCAACATTGAGAGAACATTCTGCCTTTACTTCACAGACATGGTTTCAGCAAGATGGCGCCACGTCACACACTGCTAGGGAGACCATGGCGCTGCTTCGTTATTTCTTTCCTAGCAAATTAATGAGCCGTTACGGTGACATCCCTTGGCCACCCAGGTCCCCGGATCTTACCTCTCCATGGACTTTTTTCTGAGGGGGTATCTCAAAAGTAATGTGTACGAAACAAGCTCGGCGATAATCTCTGAACTGAAAGAAAATATTGTTCGCGAAGTCAATGGCATCTCGGCGGCAATTCTCCAGCGAGCGGCAAGATATACCGAAACCAGGTTCCGAGATCGGTGTCAGACGTAACGGTTAACATTTGGACGATGCAATTTTTAAAAAATAAAACCCACATTTATCTATTTATCTATTGATTAAAACTGGAAATGCATACGTTCATTAGTTTTTTAGTTATATAGATTTTGAAACTAATTTTGCCACCGGATAGTTAAAACCCGTTTTCAATTAATTTTAGTTGTGACTGGGGAAAACTAGTTCTAAAAAATCTCTTCCGTTAAAACTAGTTTTTACTGATCAAACTAGAGTTAACTCAATTTTTTATTGGGAACTTTATGTCTTTGCAGTGCTACTGAACAATTATCCACCGGTGGGAGGCAAGGTTTCGTAAAATGCAACATCCACCGGCTCAGATGGATGGCAAGGTTTTGTAAGATGTCACGAAAATTTATTTTAAAAATTCTGACTTTTTAGTCAGTCTACTGGAATAAAATTTTAAAACAATAAATTTTTCAACTGGAAACACTGTTTTCCACTAGTAGAATTCACTAAGGAAAGCTAGTTTCAACGGAAAATTCTATTAAATGAGAAAAAATTAGTACATTCTAGTATTTCCTGGTAAAAAATGTAGAAAAACTAGTTTTAACGACGAGGGTACTAGTCAACACTAGTCAAGTAAAAACAAGTTTTACAGGAATAGGTTGGTGAAATCTAACCTTCCTTTGTCAAAACTACAATTAACTGAAAGCGGATTTCAACTGTAACATATTAATTTCGAATAAGGTGACCGGTGGCACAAAATTAGTTATCCTGATATATTTAATGACTTCAATAATTTGGAATTACATAATAACTCATTTGACCGATATTTGAAAACATATTTTCAACTCACACCTTCAAAGGCTTGCATCTCTCTTATTTTTAAAACTATTCTCTAGAACTCTAGAAATTAATAAACTGAACACCCTTGTATATGAGCTAAAAGTGTACTTTTGAACACATGTTAAACAAATATAAAACAGGATAGTGTCGAATGAAGTATATTTGCAGTAACACCATTTTTTATAACAATTTTAACTTAAAACTTTGGGCTGAAAAATAAACCATTTTTATACTTCACTGTTTTATCAATTTAGACAGTTTTAAGTATAAAATCGTGATGAACAGATCAATATTTATTTATATGTAAAAGTTTAAACCATTCTCCAGTATAATAAAATAAAAGCTGAAGTTTTGTAGTTTGAAAGCTGCAATCATTTAAAAAAATTGTTTGCTATGTCATATTATAGCCCAGTCTGTGGAGGCAATTTTTCACCAAAATAATAAGTTATAAGCAAAAAGGTTGATTTTTTTACAAGTACTTCAAACTATACTTATTGATCTTAGAAAAACTTCAGAGATCAAAAAAATAAAAAACAATTTCGATAATCATTTTGATTTTCAAAATTTCCCATTATTTCAGTCTGTAATAAAGATAAAACAAAATGAAAAATACTACCTTGTAGGGTGAGTTTATCTCGATAAAAAAGGTCCCTTACACTTTTTTTGTAAAAACTATAGTTTTCTTGGAAAACTTGGAAAAAGTCGTTTTTCTAAGGCAATAAAGCTTATAATTTCTTCTATAGTCTCCAAAGTTATTAATTTTCATTAAATCATTCATAAAATCACTTCGTAGAAATGACTTTTTTCTGTTTTTTTAAGCAAACAATTGAGAATTTTGGAAAAATTTGGAATTTTCTGAAAAATTTTCAGATAATTTTTTTTTACTCAATTGTAAGCAATATGGAAAAAATCAATACATATTAAAATTTCTTCTTATTATATAATGTTTGATTGGAAATATAGAAAAATTATTTAGAATCTACATCTTCATCAATACTGATATCGGAATCTGATTTTCACTCTCAGATTCATCGTCACTTGACTTATTTGAGAGTTGATGAAAATTTTTACAATTATCAGGGATCCAAGTCTTACAAGCTGAAGAATATAGCATGGTTTCAATATTACATCCCAAATGTTAAACGTGCGTCACATTTACGTTATACTGTACTAGGCGGAATTCGTATTTTAGGCAACCAACCAAGCGTCTCTTGTTCGCGGGATGCTTATTACTTTCTAGATTTTTTTCCGAGTAAATTATAGTTTTTACAAAAAAAGTGTAAGGGACCTTTTTTATCGAGAAAAACTCACCCTACAAGGTAGTATTTTTATTTTCTTCTATTTTCATCACAAACTGAAATAATGGGACATTTTGAGAATCAGAATGATTCTCGAAATTTTTTTTTGACTTTGAGAAATTTATAGATCTCTGAAGTTCTTCTTATATCAATTAGCCTACTTCAAAGTAATTCTAAAAAGATTTTCGGGAATGAATGTATACAACAATGATGTTACTGCAATCATCTCTCTTATTTTTAAAACTATTCTCTAGAACTCTAGAAATTAATAAACTGAACACCCTTGTATATGAGCTAAAAGTGTACTTTTGAACACATATATATGTCAAACAAATATAAAACAGGATAGTGTCGAATGAAGTATATTTGCAGTAACACCATTTTTTATAACAATTTTAACTTAAAACTTTGGGCTGAAAAATAAACCATTTTTATACTTCACTGTTTTATAAATTTAGACAGTTTTAAGTATAAAATCGTGATGAACAGATCAATATTTATTTATATGTAAAAGTTTAAACCATTCTCCAGTATAATAAAATAAAAGCTGAAGTTTTGTAGTTTGAAAGCTGCAATCATTTAAAAAAATTGTTTGCTATGTCATATTATAGCCCAGTCTGTGGAGGCAATTTTTCACCAAAATAATAAGTTATAAGCAAAAAGGTTGATTTTTTTACAAGTACTTCAAACTATACTTATTGATCTTAGAAAAACTTCAGAGATCAAAAAAATAAAAAACAATTTCGATAATCATTTTGATTTTCAAAATTTCCCATTATTTCAGTCTGTAATAAAGAAAGAACAAAATGAAAAATACTACCTTGTAGGGTGAGTTTATCTCGATAAAAAAGGTCCCTTACACTTTTTTTGTAAAAACTATAGTTTTCTTGGAAAACTTGGAAAAAGTCGTTTATCTAAGGCAATAAAGCTTATAATTTCTTCTATAGTCTCCAAAGTTATTAATTTTCATTAAATCATTCATGAAATCGCTTCGTAGAAATGATTTTTTTCTGTTTTTTTAAGCAAACAATTGAGAATTTTGGAAAATTTCGAATTTTCCGAAAAATTTTCAGATAATTTTTTTTTACTCAATTGTAAGCAATATGGAAAAAATCAATACATATTAAAATTTCTTCTTATTATATAATGTTTGATTGGAAATATAGAAAAATTATTTAGAATCTACATCTTCATCAATACTGATATCGGAATCTGATTTTCACTCTCAGATTCATCGTCACTTGACTTATTTGAGAGTTGATGAAAATTTTTACAATTATCAGGGATCCAAGTCTTACAAGCTGAAGAATATAGCATGGTTTCAATATTACATCCCAAATGTTAAACGTGCGTCACATTTACGTTATACTGTACTAGGCGGAATTCGTATTTTAGGCAACCAACCAAGCGTCTCTTGTTCGCGGGATGCTTATTACTTTCTAGATTTTTTTCCGAGTAAATTATAGTTTTTACAAAAAAAGTGTAAGGGACCTTTTTTATCGAGAAAAACTCACCCTACAAGTTAGTATTTTTTATTTTCTTCTATCTTCATCACAAACTGAAATAATGGGACATTTTGAGAATCAGAATGATTCTCGAAATTTTTTTTTGACTTTGAGAAATTTATAGATCTCTGAAGTTCTTCTTATATCAATTAGCCTACTTCAAAGTAATTCTAAAAAGATTTTCGGGAATGAATGTATACAACAATGATGTTACTGCAATCATCTTTATGATAATATCAAGAAGAATAATATAATAATAATATATGTGCCAACACTATATCAAAACGCACAAAAAATATTTTTGTTCGTTTTTAGTAAGCATTCAACAGTTAGTGATAACGTGAAGCATTTTGAGAGGAATCTCCCAAATTAGAATTTCCTCCCGTTTTAAATGCTATATTAATTTCTTTTAAAACGTGTTATTATGTGCATATTTTATCCATAGATATAACAAAAATAAATATAAAAATCAACCAACATTTACATACAGTATTGTGCAAATGAAAGGAATAAATTTGTTATTTCGTCAAACGGCATGTATATGGAAAAATCCTGAAAATCGTCCATCATTATTTTTAAAGAGGCTATTTGTAAGAGTACGTTTTTATTTTTGAAGTCATCTGTGTGAGCGTGATAATGTTGTCTTCAAAATTTTTAAATGGAAATGTGGTTAGTGTAATACATTATTTGAAAAGCCTTCTTAATACCTATTCAGTCATATCAATATCTCTGAGTAATCAATCTTTATTAATGTTTATATTTGTCTAATAACAAAGCGGCTGGTCCAGATAAAATTCCTTCAGAAATACTCAAACTCCTCGATGAGAGAGGCATTACAGCACAGTAAGACATCCGATGCATTGATAACCTATACTGGAATCAAACAGCGCATGTCCGACAATATCAGATATCAGATATAGAATCAAAGTTAATGGACGTGGATCCGTTATGCGGACCATACACGACCTACAACAACTGGTCAATAAGATAAGAGAACAGGGCAAATCAATGGGCCTAAACATCAAAACAACATTTATGATTTTTTCAAGAAACATAAAAATGTTTGAAAACGCCATCATAACATTCAACGCAATTTTCTTAGAAAGGGTGGATAAATTCAAATATCTGGGAATCTGGCTTCTTGAAGACTGAGCATCAGACAAAAAAATAAAATATCGCATTGAACAATCCACACAGGCATTCTTAAGGTTCAGAAGAGTGCTTACTTGCACGACTTTGATCTTAACCTATGTCTGAGGTTCGTGAAGTGCTACGTTTGGTCGGTGCTTCTCTACGGCATGGAAGGTTGGACATTGAAGACGACTGCGATTAACAAGTTGGTGGCTTTCGAGATGTGGCGGCACCGCAGAATCCTTAAGGTACCTTGGACGGCTTGATTGAAAAACGGAGAAATTCTGAGACGCATCGGAAAACAACGTGAATTATTTAAGAATTAATTAAGAAGAGAAAAACGGCGTACCTAAGGCACATTATGCGAAAAAACAAATATCAATTTTTGCACCTACTGATCGAAGGTAATATTGAAGGAGAGGGGGCTACGGAAGGAAGAAAATATCTTGGCTGCGAAACATCAGGTAGTGGACAGGACTACACGATATACAATCCTTAATAAACACCGCAAGAAATAGAGAAGCGATGAAAAATGTTATCCCGAACATCTACTAGTGGATACGCATTAAAAGAAGAAGAATATTTGTCCAAAAAATAAGCAATTAAGTACTCAAATTGTTAATTTTTAGCTGTAGTTAAATAAGAAAAGCGTGCTGTGAACTCTTCTCGAACCTTCTCTATAACTTTCGCGGTTGTTCATGCAATCTCAATACGTATCCTTTCTAAGAGTTCAATGATCTATTTTGATCAAACTTATCAGTACTCAGCTACGATAATATGACCATACTTTTTTGAAGAAACCTTAACAGGTCCTCGATATTTAGAATTTCCTCAAAACTTCTTCTTGATACCCAAATTGAACCGGTTTTTTTTTTTCAAACAGAAATGACTTATAGCTGCAGTAAGATCGTGCGCATGCTGTCTTGGTGCGCGACTACTTGAGCAACGTCTTTCCAAATCAGTACATAAGTCGAAAATGAACAATAGAATGGTCGCCTGGTTTGACACCTCTTGATTTTTTTAAAGGGGATACGTGAAAAGTGAAGTGTACTAATATAGATTACAAAATATCATTGAGCTCAAAGAAAGAATATGTGTATTAAGGTTAGTTAGTAGTTAGTTAAGTAACTCTGGAAGTTATTCGAAAAGAGTTCGCGGCAGGTCTTTCTAAATCGGAGCACTTAGTACAAATTTCGTTGTATTTAATGGATAATACAATTCATTCTAATAATAAAAGTTTAATAATGTTTTAGACAAATATAAACATCAAGTACTCAGACATATTGATATAACTGAATATGGACGAAAATTGAAAATTTTGGCGGTAACGTCATCTTGCTCACACAGATGACGTTAAAAATAAAAACGCACCGTTACAAATAACCAGGATTTCCTTCAAAGTCGCCGGTTTACGAAATAACTAATTTATTTGCATTTGCACCATACTGTATATTTTCAATGAACATAAAAATTATAAAATTGATGTACACAAAAAATTCTATAAGTAAACGTCATGTTCAAAATAAAGTCTTTTTTCCTTAAGATAAAATAAAAATTGTCTTTTTAACGTCAACAATATTAGAAATAAAAAGCGATATTATAAATTCAATAGACCAGCATAGCAATAAGAAAATTCATGTTTTATAAATAGCAAAATATGAATTAAATTTCATTTATTTATTTAAAAAGTGTTTTAGGGTATGATTATTTAATATAAAGAAATCATTAACAGATCATTTGAGTGGTACAAAATTTTGAAAATACCAAAATTGTCTTCTAATTTAAAATTCGATTCTTTCCAGTTCAAAAGATTTGGATAACAGATATAACAATATTAAAAAAAAAACAATTATACACCTTGTAGCATAAATTAAAGACTTCCTAGACACATGTACGAGGATTGTCCATAAAATAACATTCCCAAGGAGCTACAGACGCTAGGAACGTTGTTAGGCGGGCTTTGGCAAAACTAGCACGTAACTTGGCTCCCTTTCACCCAATTCCCGCCACGGCGAGCTTTCTAGAACGTTAATTCTTGTCTTGATAGTCCTGAAAGATGGATCTTCTATTTGATTACTACGCTCTGCAATTCGTTATTTGTGTTCCTCCGGTTCCCAATTGTATAAGGTGTATGGGGAAAAGTGTGCAACATACGCGCAAAAGGAGCATGGAATTCAATGATGGACGTACAGACGGCAAAGACGAACTACGTTCTGGTCGATCATTGCTTCCAGAGCAAGTGATTGCAAAAAGAAATTCTGAAAGATCGAAAGGTGACGGTGACTGCATTCTCAACACTTTGAGATACCGTTTAGGATATACCAAGGTGCGTCTTATCAACAGATTTGGATTGATTACTTGTTCACCCCCCCTTATAGCCCATACTTGGCGCCAGTTATTTCTATTTCTTCCCTGAATTAAAGAAATACTTCGCATTTCACAACCGACGAAGAGTTGAAAGAAGAGGGGTCAAACTATTTTCGCAGATTTCTATTATTTATGCATAAAAAGATGGGACACCGCATGCCAAAATGCATTAATTATGTCGAAAATTAGAGGAAGATCTTAGCTTTCCAAAAATGTATTATTCAATGCCAATAAACGTGGTTTTCATTGAGAAAATTCGTTGAGAACCTTATTTTATGAACAAGCCTCGTATTTTTATGTAACGAAACGAATGCGATGTCTGTGAAAGATTTTATATAAACGACTGTGGTCATTATGGTTTCGGCTTATAGAAGGGAGGTTGTCATATGTTAATTTTGGCTAAGTTTTTAATATACTAGGTAATATTTTACTCAAAAGTAGAGTAGGAATTCTAGCTTTCAGAAAAAGTATGACCAACATATATCCATAATCGTTTAAAATTGTCGTTCAGGTTAAGAGACGGGAGTTGTCATGTGTTCTTGGTAATAATTTCAAATTACTCATTGCATCATTAGATTTTTTTGATAACCGAATAAGGCAAAGGTTATCTACATAAAAAATTAATAAACAAAAAATTAATAAACAAAAAATTGGTTTAAAGCTAAAGACAATTATTTTCATAGTGGGTACCAGAAATATTTTTTTCATTACATTTGTTGACAAAATCTACATTAACGTAGTCTTTAATCTATGCTTATAGTCCAAATTGATGAGAATTATTATTTATAAATACAAAAATAATATACAGTGTAATAATTACTTTCACTTTTCGAGATTTTCAAATTATGTGCGTGAAGGCAACAACAAAATATGTAGCAAAACATTATTTACAATGCCATCATTACCCAAAGAAGCTAAGAGTCAAGATTGAGTGTCTTTCTGATATGTTCCGAATATTCAGATAGAAAATCACTCATGAATCATATGCACCACATTTATTAGTTGATATAACACATATAATTGTTGTAAATATATTTATAGAGGAGTATTTTTGCATATCGTAAACTCTATTTGTTCAAATTAACAGTGAATTATATTTTTAATAACATGGCTGCAGAAAAAATGAATCATTTTATCTATTGAATTGATTGATAGAATATTTGAATTGAATCTAGAGATGTTAATTGATACTATCCACTAGTCTACTGAAATACAATATCTATTTAATCATTCAATTTCAGTTATAATTCAAATGAATACTCAGTGAGGTCTTTTGAACAATTGATCTCCTGGATTGCATTTTTTTGATGGAGAAGATTTTGAACTTTGAAATCCAGAAATATTCGCACCTCTTTCCTCAGAGGAACTTCTACCTTTATTAAGGATGTCACGTATATGCTGAACAATTAGATCAATTGCAACTGAAACAAAAAATTAAATGAGTTATTACGTTGATAGCACATTTTAATGTCGAAAACCAAAAAAATAGAGTAGGAATGGAAAAATAAAAAAATATATCGATATACTTTACACTAATAGTTTTACATCGATATTTTCACCCCAAAGCGCGATTACCTAAAGCATCATAAGAATATTGAAAATGAAAAAAAAAACAGCTAAGTGTAGTAGTTCCATTGATTCTATTATCAAATCAGTCACACTTTTCGTTAATGAAAAATTATAACGGAATGTTCAATGCACCATTCACCCATGATATTCAATACTTATGCAATTTATTTGCATATCTAAAAGCCGCAAGCAGCAAGTTGCATGCAAGTGTCTGTAAATATTTTGTTCCTAGTTTAACAATGAAAATAACAAAACTAAGTTTTACGAAAGTCAGCTGATCTGTTGGTTATATTAGGAAACAAACGTTGCAATAAGTTCTCATAATACTCGCCGTGGATAGTCTTCCCTTTTTCAAGATAGTGAATGAAAATTATCCCACGCGCATCCCAAAAAACACCTACAGATGGAACGGTCTTTGCCTTCTTTGGAACTGGTTCTTCCTTTCAAGTCCATTGGTCTGATTGTTCTTTTGTGACAGGTTTGAAGTGATGGATCCACGTTTCATCCATGGTTATGAAAAGGCGCAAAAATTCGGCTTTATTTCTGTGAAAAATTCCAAACATTCGGTGGAAAAATCTTCAAGACGCTGTTTTTGTTCCATTGTGAGCAAACACGACACCCATCTTGCACACAACTTTCGCTTGTCCAAATTTTCAGTTAATATGCGATGTACCGCACTTTTTGAAATGCCTACTATGACTATGACTACTAGCGCACTTATAGATTTCGACCACTGCGATGCTGGTCATGGCAGGTCGTGCGACCTCGTTTAAACACATAACGTTGACTAATTTTTTCGATGTTACATATATAGTGGTATTTTCCAAGCAATTACCGCTATTTCTAGGTCAGGCTAGGTACTTCTGGGACCATCCTCATAAGGCTGAGTTATGTACACTATATACTTTTAACCTAAAGTCCTTTTTTAAAGTCATTTCGGTAAATTACGTTACCTTATGGAAACAATATATGATTTTGAACAGTTGTTTCGATAATTATGTTAATTGTCTTCAAGGATTGAAGGTAAATTTCATATCCTAGTTGCTCTAGAGCAAAGCATCGTGTTTGCTAAATTTTTTTCAAGTAAAACCATATTTTTTTAATAAAACAAGATTTAATTTTGAAATATATTTAGTAATTACATGTATATCAACTATTAACTATTCAAATACCAAAAATGTTGACTATGTGGTACTATCTATTTCAATTTAACTGGCTTCATACCAATAGTTTTCAACAATCACTATTTATTTTTGGGAAATATTGTGTTCTTCCAAATCTATTCATTCATTCATGTTTTTCTAATTTTTAAAATATGTATATGTATATACAGTGCTTTTCAGATAAAAGTATCCACCTTTAATAACTTTTGTAATACTGGTATTTAGAAAAAATCCAAAAACACGTCAATTTATGTTGGAAGGGGCAAGCATTATGGCTTATTTAAACTTACTGGAAAAGCCACCCCCTCACCCCTAGCAGCATCCCCTTTATTTTTTTAAATTACTTTTCATATTTTTTATGTAAAATTTGGATACTCCTCTTTGAGCTGATTTCAAAAATGTATAATACTTGTAGGTTAAAGTGGTTAGTTTATGAGATAAACAATTTTTCTTTTAAGAGCACAAATTTTACTTATTATTTACTTTCACCTTATTTGCCTGTACTAAAATGGGTTGTACAACAGTTCAAACTCTTTAATCTTTTTAACTGTGCTATTTATTCTACTTAAAAAATCCAAACAACAAAAAACTCTACTTTTTATTAAAGTTTGACATTGTCAACTAGAATTTGTAGTCACTATTGATAGTGTAATTTGATACATTATTTATTTTGTTTCTCTGAAATGGTTTACTCTTTGCAAGAAAGAATTGAAATTGTAGGTTTATACTACCAAAATAATAATTGTGCAAGAGCTGCTGCTAGAATATTTAACGAATTACATGACGGAAGACATGCAACTCATAAGTATGTAATTCAACTGATGGAGAAATTTACCACAACAGGGTCTGTTTCCAATAAAGTGCATAAGCGAGAGGGACTCGTAAATAACGAAGCAATCCAAATGGCAATTTTAGGGCAAGTCAGCTTAGAGGCTCAACAACCCCAATCGTTGTCAACAATAAGTAGAGCGATCGGTGTTTCATCTTCTACAGTTTTCCGAGTTCTACATAAATTCAAGTACCACCCATACAAAGTTAAGTTGGTGCACGAGTTGAATGAAGATGATTTTGATCGTCGTCTAGAGTTTTGCGAATCAATGACGCAAATTATCAATAACAATCCACAATTGTTAAACAATATTTGCTTTTCTGATGAATGCTCATGGTCATTAAATGGCTTAGTAAGTAGGCATAATTGTAGATATTGGGCTGAAAGTGATCCACATATTATGCGTGAATTCCATACACAACATCCCCAAAAGTTAAACGTTTGGTGTGGTATCCTAGGTGACCACATTGTCGGACCTTTCTTCATCAACGGAAATTTAAATGGTGGTGAATCATATCTTGAGTTACTCAGGGAAGGGGTTGACCCACGTATTACAACAATAATAGAAAATGATGATAACCTTTCCGAAGATTTACTGGTATTTCAACAAGACGGAGCTCCCCCACACTATGCTATGCCTGTCCGACAATTTTTAAACGAAACATTCCCCGCTCGTTGGATAGGTAGAAGGGGGCAGATGATGGAGTGGCCACCTAGGTCACCGGATTTAACACCCCTAGACTTCTTTTTATGGGGGTATTTAAAAACAAAAGTTTATGCTACCCAACCAGAATCTCTGGATGATTTACGAGAGAGGATAGAAAATGAATGTCGACAATTAAATCCAGCCGTATTAAGCAATGTCAGAGAGGCATTTCAAAATAAATTATACCATTGTATGGAAGTGAATGGTACTCATTTTGAACACTTATTGTAACTTCATAATAAATAGCACAGTTAAAAAGATTAAAGAGTTTGAACTGTTGTACAACCCATTTTAGTACAGGCAAATAAGGTGAAAGTAAATAATAAGTAAAATTTGTGCTCTTAAAAGAAAAATTGTTTATCTCATAAACTAACCACTTTAACCTACAAGTATTATACATTTTTGAAATCAGCTCAAAGAGGAGTATCCAAATTTTATATAAAAAATATGAAAAGTAATTTAAAAAAATAAAGGGGATGCTGCTAGGGGTGAGGGGGTGGCTTTTCCAGTAAGTTTAAATAAGCCATAATGCTTGCCCCTTCCAACATAAATTGACGTGTTTTTGGATTTTTTCTAAATACCAGTATTACAAAAGTTATTAAAGGTGGATACTTTTATCTGAAAAGCACAGTATACATTAACACATTACAACTATTTTAATTGATTTTGACTATGATTACAACAAGAAATCATGGATGATTAGCGAAAATTTGAGAAGTGAATAAAGAAATTTGACAAGAAGATGATAAGACAGCATAGAAAAGTTATTCTCTTCGTTGACAATTGCCCTGTTCATCCTCACCACGTGAAACTAACAAATGTTAAATTTGAATGATTAACGCATTAGAAAATAAACAATCCGTTGATAAGGTTATTGACCTGCGTGTTTGCATAACAGATTTAGCCAAGATTTGGCATAATGATGTTACGGAAATTACGATAAAAAATTGTTTTATCAAAGCTGGGTTTGCCGAAAAAACGACAGAGGAACCAGTGGATGATTTACGAGACATCGATGTCTGCTGAAACGAGCTTCAATCAACTGGTGCAATAAATTAGCTTGACGGATTATTTAGCCGTAGACAAGGACTTGATTGTCACTTAATATCCTACTGATGATGATATAATAGACTCGATAAAAGATCTCGAACACCAAGAAGACGACGAAACGGATGATACTGAACTAGAAAGACCGAAACCCTCAAAGTCCGAAATGCTGTCTGCTTTTGAGACCATCAGACATAGTTTCCAGTGTATTGAAGAAGTGTCTGATAATGTTTTCCAAATAATAAACGATTGTGATGTACTGATTTTTGTTGTATTTAATTATGTACATATGTATATTTCATGCAGATAAATACATAAGTTTATTTTTTACTTTTATTGAGTTTTTTTATATAATATCCTGTGTTACATTTCATAAAAACACAAGTTAAATACTACTTTTATATGTTTTTTTAAACTTAAAAAAATATAATTTCTTTGTAACGAAGTTTCTATGTAACGAACTTTTACTTTGGAACCTTCAATTTCGTTATAGGGAGGTCCTACTGCACTTCTCTTTAATCTAGCAACTGCATGACTTTATCGCGACATGCCCCACCACAATTTTCAGTTTCTGGGTTTAAAGTAAGTGTTGGTTCCTGTCAGTTTGCTGTAATCAGACACCCTGTGTGTACATGTTAGTTCTCACCAATAATAAAAAAATATATTTCCTTCAAAAAGTGTTTATAGCTAACTATTATTATTGATTCGATTGTTTGTTGCCAGTAGTTGCGGCAAAATCAGAAAAAATGTGTATATTTTTTTTCTTCAACGCCCTTTATCTTGAATACGGATGGCGTTACGAAAGTTTTTACCGTGCATACCCCAAATAGTTTTCAGTTTCCTATCTATCCTAGAGACAGGATTATCTTTTTTTTAAAATACCCTGTATATTAGGAAATTATCGAAATAATGGCGATTTTATTGAAGCGCACTTCACTTACTTTTAACTTTTATACTATACAGTCGACTTTAAAAATAAGTTATCGGAACATTGTCGCATTCGACATATAGCTGATATTTCTAACCTAAAATTTTGTCTTTTTTTGGTGGTGATAGTTTATTTCTAATTTTTTCTTTTTGGAGTTTACTCCTTAAGAATTGATTTGCATATATAAGGGGCCCGGTATGAGAAAAATGTGAGGAGTAAAATCTATTGATGAATGACCTCGTTACGTTTTTGGTGCGCACCCTATGATGCGCAACTTTCTAATTTGTCAGTGTCGACATACTTATATTGCTGTTTTTATTATAAATATCAATAATTAATATTGTTATTGTGAAGTTTTAATTTTTATCGTTGTGTTCCGCTAAAGTGAACTGAAAGTATTTTCAAATAACTATGGCAGAAAGAGGTGTAGATGATATTGCCGGAACATCTAACAAACACGTGGTTGCAAGGTACGTTATAATTCATGTATTATATGTATGAGCATGTGCAATTTGTATTTATTAAATATTTTAATAATTATCGATGTAGTTCATATAAATATATATTTGAAAACAACACATAAAATTAGATAATCAACCCAATATGAATTATAGAGATTATTGACTATTGTAAAAAGTTTAATGTAAAATATTAAAATCGTCGATTAGTTATAATAAATGTATATGAAATGAATAAATATATATTTATGTATGTATATTATTTTCATTAATTAACAAATTTACCCTTTTATACAGTATCAATCTTTTTTAAGTTAAATAAACTCTTTTTGCGTCTGGTTAGACTATCGAACTTAAGGAGTAAACTCCAGTCGTGCGTCGGAGCTGACACACACAATTTTTTTTCGTATACATCACTAATTACTTATTTAATATGTGCCCTATAAATTATACCTATTTTAAAAATTTTTCAACAGATTACTTACCAAAAATGATCATTTTTCCTAATAGACTAGTTTAACGTAAAAAAATAGTTTTTGATAAAATGCAACAATTATTCATTAATTGAATAAAAGACGCGTAAAGCCGATTTTAATAAAATTATAATGTCTTCGTTTAAGATAAAAAATAGACTTGAAATGTGGGAGAGAAAAATAGCGATCAATTACCCAGGTATTAAAGACACAACATGTTAGATGACTGGGGCACGTCTCCCGAATAAATAAATTTAAAATACTGAAAAAATTATAAAGAACACGGGAATAGGGAAAGACAAAAGAAGGGACACGACTAAAGAATAAATAGGTAGAAAGGGCGAAGGCAGATATAAGAAAATTTGGTTTAAACTTTGACGGGTAAATCATGTCCAAATTTATACTTCATCATAACAAAGCTTGGAATAGTTATTTAATGTAAAGTTATCATTTCCAAATTGCTGCAAACCTCAATATCTCTTCTTATTCTTTCTATTATCTTAAGACTTAGTCTTGTTTCTTATACTATTCATCCCCTTGAGAAGTAGATGTTCTTGCTATCCCTTGAGAGGTCGGCCAAGAGCCCTCCTTAGAGTTGGTTTCTCATCCTTTGCCCATTTAGCCCATCGATATTTCATCATTCTATCGACGTTGTCTCTCCAATATCGTCGTCTTGATCTCGTGAATCGTACCATATCCTGAATATTCAGATCTTCACTCATAGTTTTGCTTCTTATTTGATCTCTCAAGCTCACTCCTTTAATGGTTCTCAACGTTTGCATCTCTGCTGCCCTCATCATGTTCTCTCTCATATCTCCCTAGTTCTAATTCTAGCTAGTTAACAACAACTATATACTTTATCCAAAAATTTTTGGTCATACTATCGACTCCAATAGTCAACTAGTGTGTGTAGCAGAATAAAAAATAGTGTGAATTACATCATTAATTTGAAATATATACTAAAATTTTTTCTATTAAACTATATACTCATTTATTTAAACATAAACCAGAAATATAGTTGATAATAGTTACTTTTAACAAAAAAAGAACTTGAAATTGTTCATTCCAAATTGCATCTAGTGATTAGTTAAAAATTAATGAAGCCACTCAAATTTCAATACACTATTTATAAAAGGTACAGAACTTATTTCATTTTGTATTGATACACATATCCCAGAATAAATGTGGGAACATAAAATACTTAATTCTTGTGCATTCGTTTACGCTATCAACTTTAAACAGGATATAAAATTGTAAAATAAACTGCTGGACAAAATTGACGAACCACTAATATTTTTCTCTATATTCTTTATTTATTCTTAAGTTACTGTTCGACAAGTAGGTCATAAAACTTGTTTGATAGTGACATTTGTTATGTAAGTTAACCATAGTTGATTGTAATTGTTTTCATTACATGCATGTTTGGAAGTTCATTTGGGAGTATATGAAGTAAAAAAATTAAAAGACATTTGTCAATAGAAGAGACAGTGCGATCATCGACTCTCCTGAATGAAGAATATTCAATGCGTTATGTTGCTGGTCTGTTAGGAAGACATCATTCCAGCATCAGTCGTGAGGCGACATAATGAAACATGATAAACAACATAATGAAGACCAGGACAAGGGCGAAACGTGGCACTAATCAAATTGATGATCGTTTCTTGAGACAATGTGCTCTCAAAAACAGGAGAGTCACCAGCAATCTGCTAAAAAATAAATTATGACATGTTCGAAATCGAAATTTATATAAAACAGGGTTAAGCAACAGAATACCAGTCAAAAACCCCTTGCTTACAATAGAACACAGAGTTCAGAGATTGAATTTTGCAAAACTCATTAGAATTGGACCATCAATGATTTTTTTCTTCGATAGAACTAGAGATGGCTTTAAAGGTCCAAATGGATGTGAGGGTGTTTGGCGAAGGCAAGCAGAAAGGTTTGCCAGCTGTAATATTTCTCCTAAAGTACCTTTCGGTGATGGCTCTAAAATGTTTTGGGGAGAAATTTGCTTGGATACTCGTACGGAATCAGCCCCTATACATAACGAAGTCTATGAATGCCCAATATTACTTAGACAACATTCTTGTCGAACATGTAATGCCTTTTGTTCTGTTTGTTGGGTCTATCCATGTTTCTATCCATGCAAGACAACGGACGTCCCAAGGTTATTGGCTACTTACATGATGTCAATATTATTAGAGTGGCTACCTAACAGTCCGGATATGAATCCTATAGAACATCTATGAGACTATCTTAAGAATAGGATTCGAAGTCATAGTCTACCTGTTTGTAATTACAACCAACTCATAGAGGCAAATTAAGGTTATGTTAAGGTCATTTTCGAGTAATTTATTGGTGTTCACTACTATTTCAATGTAACTTAGATCCATTTTGTGTTTATATTGTATATATTTAGATTAATTAAAGTGGTGCGTTAATGTTGTTCAGGAGTTTATATAAGTGTAAGTTCAGTCAGGAATTGTTTAATAAGTAAATGCATCTCAGTTATAAAAAATATCACAAAATATTTTTTGATGGACCTAAAATATCTCCTTATAATTAATTTAAACATATCACATGTTTAATTACAGATAAATCTTTGAATTCCCCGCTAAAATAAATTTACAGAAATTGTATCAATGAAAATCAGAATCAGTTAAGGACTTAATTGTTCAATATTTTTATTGTCATCAACTGAAGGGTCTCATTGTTGATAATAATTGTAAGTGAATTATTTATTAGTCCTTAGACCTTTATGCCAAAAAACGAGCTTTTCATACTCGTACACATCACCGTTTTTGGTTTGATTACACTCAAGTCGCTTTCCAATTTATCAAGCACTTTATACATGAAACCTATGGGATTGACGCTCCAAAGTTTGACACACAAAAATCAAACACATGAAGCCCAAACATTTATCTGGTATTTGAGGAGCAAGGGGTAAACGAATCTGTATTTGACGAAAGAATTTCAAAAACGAAAAAATGGAAAATGCGCCTGAAGCATTGCGCACGCATGTACTCGATTGGGTGATCAAATTGTGTAATTTTAAAGCAACAATTGTATAGAGGCTTCAATGATATGATAAGAAGATAAATCGATTTAATTTCCGCATTGTTCAAAAAACGCATTAGTGATATTACTAATGTCCATGGAAGTGGTTAACGGAATTTCATCTTAAAAGCACTGAATAAATTTGAAATGAATGCCTACATAACCTCAATCCTACAGTTTTTGTTTATAGCGCTATTTTGAAGCACATAAAGCCGAAACATTCATCGGGTATTTGAGGAGGAGGAGGAGGAAAACGAATTTGTATTTGACGCACAAATCTCAAAAACGACAAAATGGAAAATGCTCCTGAAGCATTGCGCACGCATGTCTGCTATTGGGTGCTGAAATTGTGCAATTGGAAAGCAACAATTGAATAGAGGTTTCAATGATATGATAAGAATACGTTAAAGCAATGTGTGAAGAAATATAAGACCTTTAATTATCAATTGAACCCATATGAAAAACTTTAAGGGATGGCACCATTGCTCAGTAAATATAGTTTACTTTTTGCGTCAAAAGTTGTGCCACTCATAAAAAAGTTGACGCGATTCAGATTTTTTTTCTGACAAAATTTTTCCTTCAGTATCTTCTAGTTGAGCCACCTTGTATATATATCAGAAAATGTCCTTGTTTCGCATTATTAAAAAATCAAGAAATAAAATACTTGAGATTACATATAAAATTTTCAGTCTCGAATAATTTATTCAGATAAAAAATAATTAAATAAATGCCAAAACTATCACACTTAAAAAATACAAGGAAGGTTTTCTACGAAAGAGACTGTGTTTCGGCTAAATTCAGACTTTTTTAAAAATAACTGCACTCATTGTTAACTGATAGATATTGAAAATCGCATTTACTTTTGCTCAAATAGTGAAATACACTCTCCAGCAAAATCAACGCATAATTAGTTATTTGGCAAAAAATTTTAATGGAACAACTTTCCTATTACTGGATAATTTTGTCGCCCTCCAATATTTCCAACTTATTTTCTTTAAGATTGATTAGTACTTATTTTACAGTTTACAAGAACGGTGCAAAAGGGAATGCACAAATTATAGTCATTGAAGAAACGTTAGTAGACACTCAATACAGCTTCAGACCAAATAAGAGGGATAATTGAC
Organism: Diorhabda carinulata; assembly: GCF_026250575.1. Classification (NCBI taxonomy): domain Eukaryota; kingdom Metazoa; phylum Arthropoda; class Insecta; order Coleoptera; family Chrysomelidae; genus Diorhabda; species Diorhabda carinulata. The sequence goes on along the minus strand of NC_079468.1, from coordinate 15,498,721 downwards.
GCGAACTTTATAATAAGACAAAAACTATAAGATAATCAGAAGAGACCCACCTTTGTTATGAAAACGTTTTCGATAAGATAGAAGAAACTACACGTGGAAGATCTTGAAAAAAGAGAAGTGGGCGGAATCAAGGTACTCTATAAGAACCTAACGAATACTGTAAGAACAAAAACCATTCACAGAGGACTGTCCAACACAACCACAAAGTACAAAAGAAACAAAGAAATGGTAACTCATTACAAGATGGGCAATGTAATATGAAAGAAATATCAGAAATAATCTATGCAGATTATTTAGTACTGATCGCTGAAAACTAATGAACGATAAAAAAATCAAATCCATCTACAAGAACGACATCGAGAAGTTAGAGAAGCGTTGAAATAATTCTATTGATCTTGAAGGAGATTATATTGATGAATAAAATCGATTTTTGGTACAAATATGTTTTTCTTAGTCACACGACTTATTGAGTGGTGTGTTAAGTAACGACAAAAAAGTATGTGAAATAGACGTATCCGAAGCAATAGAACAAGTGAATAGCTCGAAATGTCAAAGGTTCCAAAATATTGGAAGATGGAAGAATCGAAGATAAAATGAAAGAGAGAACAAGGCAACAGAAAAATATTAAAAATACCTTCCAGGAAAAGAGAAACCGACAAATTTTTCAATGAGTAGTCCTATACTCTCCTATACTTATCTTCGGAACAGAAATATGGACCGCAAGAAAAAGGCAGAAAAATAAGATACGGACCATGGAGATGAGATATCTGAGAACACAGTTAGAAATAATGAATACAGAAAAAATCGAAAAACAAATGGATATGAGGGACAAGACAGAAAAGAATGAAGAATACTTTGAAGAAATGTTATTATATTTTAGCTCGACTCCACATATTACTTAAACATGCAAGGGCAAAAAGACTTTGAAAAGAAGAAATATTGATCAATGCTATTCAACTAAACATACAGTGAAACCTCTCAAGTTGTACACCTCCCTATGTTGTACGCATTTTGATAGAACCAAACATTGACTCTTATGGGAGAATTTTTCTCTAAGTTATACACTTCTCTATCTTGTATGTTGTACAATTTCTTCGACATAAAAATGATTCGTTTGACTTCTCAAGTTGTACAAATTACCATAAAAAATGCTAAAATCCGTAATTGCGCTGAGTTTACTCACTTGGTTTCTAAAGGTATCTATGAAAATGTCGAGTAATAGTTTCTGGTGAGGGGACATTCCTATCTCACTTGCGATAGTGATTTTGCCCAAATAGAAAAAAGAAAACGCGTCGTAAAAAATTACATCCCCGAAATCACAGACCTTTTAATGCAAAGTAACGATTTCAAGGATTTTCAGAGCAAGGCAGATAAATATCTGAATGCAACATAACTACAAATTTCACAAGTAGACTGGATAAAAATTCAACAAGGACAAGAAACCTCAGTAAAAACCATGAAGACATTTTCTGATTTGGAGGCATGGACAACTTGTAATGTGCTTAAAAAAGAAAAAAAGGTTAATTGACATTTCACAAGCAGTGGTTCCGACCCTCAGCTGCACAAACCGTATATTATCAGAGAAGTTTAAGAATCCAAAAGACATGATGGAATATCATTGAAATATATTTCGTTTTATGAAAATCTCATAGAAAGAGAATCAAAAGGTTTCTTTGGACATATACCCTTTTTAAATTTTCTTGGTCTTGGCACTTTGAACCTTGTAGCAGTTGTTATGTTTAAGTTAGTGTTTTTTTATCTGAGTTTTTGTTTTTAATCTGTAACTATGTATGTAGTTCATATGATCATGTTTTCTTTACTCAATAAAAGTATTTCAAGAAAGTGTTTATATTTATTTTACACGCACGTGTTATGTAAAATATCAAATTAATCTTTTTGGAACTTAGACCCTTTTCAATTTCCACTCTCCAATTAGAACAATATAAGGTAGATAGTAGATATGGTGTATGGCAAATATGATCCTTTAGAAAATCTAAATCAGATACTCAGGAAGACTATAAAAGCTGAAAATACTAGAAACAACAAAATACATAATATTTATTCAAAATACTGATTAAATTTTCAGAAATGCAGAAATTAATGAAGAATAAAAATTTGAATAGTTTCCCGGATAAGTAGGTTGCTATATCATATCAATATAGTTTATAAAACTAGTGATATCACTAATTAGCGATTATATATAATATTTTCCTTCTTAAATCTCACACATAAAAATGCACAACCGTTAATACGGAACATTAGATATCGATTGAAGTAAGTGCTCCTCACAAGATTTAATAAACGATCAGTTAACTATAAGTATTCCTTTTTATAAAATATTGTTACATAATAAGATTGATTGATTGATAATGAAAGAATACCCTGTAGATGTCGTGGGAACCCAAGTAATATATAATTTATTAAAACCAAAAACTACTGCTCCATCTTATCTAAAATATTGTTTAAGGTATTTTTTTCTCAAACGTCTTAATAAGTCGGAGAATTTAGGAAAATTAAAAATTAACCGGTGAACTCGGTGTTCATGTGCCACGTCTGTCTGTCGAGTAGGTCTTGCAAAAAGTGCTCTAGGCGGGATTATGTTATCGGTAGTATCGGTAAAACAAAGTGTTGAAGAATCCCGACTCAACAGTAATTTTTATAGCGGCTGTCTGAGGTAACTGCTGTTTTTCATTATTAATGGTTGGCGGTCCTGCTAATGACATTTTAAGTCCAATCATTTTGACTTTTATTTTACATCATGTATTCGTGTTCGAATGTAATTTGATTTTTTTATGTCAAGTAATTAAAACCCTACAAAAAACATGAAAATCATGTCAGGTTATGGATGCCAGTTCGACTAACTGCGATGTATTGAGTTCGGAAATCTAAACAACCTAGACGTGATCCTTGAAGTTCCGGTTTTCGCCAACGTGAGTTTTGTGATTGCCTCAAAGGCTAAGTTCAAGTTCGTACGTTAAAAGGTGCTGAAGATTGGCCGACGTGGAAGGATCGTGTTAAGGACGTATTGGTAATTGTGATAAAAAACTAGTCCGGCCTCTTAAAGAAAATGAAGCTTATGAAAGTGACGAAGATGTTGACTAGCTTGACTCTTTTGTCCCAAAATCAGACGAATCTAGTGACGACTCAGACGCATTTACTGACGCCAAAAGTCCGCTCAAGTTACCGAGATCGTCGCTTCGGAAAATGAAAGTCCCTGAAAGTAAGACTACATGACTCCCCAATTTGCTGAAGTTCTTCTCACAGAAGGTGGGCGGAAGACTTTCAATGAAGCTATCCAGTCAGAAGGTAGTATCGAGTGGGAAAATGAATAACTATCAAATCCAACAAAAATATCTCAATAACAACTCGTAGAACTAAATTTGAGTCTCACATTACTAGGTAGATAGTTTTGACAATATTGTAGATTAGATTCTGAAGCAGTTGAGATTAAAGATAAGTTTTTCAATTAATTTGAAACTAAAGTTAATTTCTTACAGTTCGAAAATGTATTTATGCTAACTTTTGGATGCACGCCACGATTTAAATATAAGTGTAATAAATTTGTATTGCAAAGGACACTAACAATAGTGAAATAGAACTTTTTTGTGTTTTTGTGTACAATATGTTGAAGATTACCTATAAATAAGAACAGCAACAATAGAAAATATACTACAAAGCAAACGTTTTAACCTAATGTCAATAAATAAAAAATATACATTACAATACATTAATATTGACAAAATGGTAAGTTGATATAGTAGGTAAAAACGGAATTTAGGATTCATGTGGTAAGTATGGTTTGTATTTTGGTAGTGCCAATTTCGCGCGTTCTGTAAGATAAACTGGTCAAAAACGAATATTTATGATCTATTATTGCAAATGCAGGCATTATTAAGTCACTTTACTAAAAGCACAAAACTGTACCGAGAATTTTCCTATTTGTGCAATAGGGAATATGCGTGTAGTTTTTTTATATTTTTAATGAGCTCTTTAGATAGCCATTAGATAATATTTAACCCGTCAACGGCTAGCGTTACTTATATGTAACGCTGAGGAATAAGTGTAAAACGCGGCAGTAGCGCGATATTACTACGAGGAATGTGATCAGCGGCGATCATTCTATAGTTTAATGTCGAAAGAAGAAAGAAGAAAGAGCACAGAGACGCGTATTTACAAATTAATGGATTGTAGTTTTAGAAATCAGCTATTAAGCCTAACCTTTAAATTTAAAGTACCGAAAAATGGACTTTCGATTACGGTTTTAATTTTATTTTGTTTTTGTGTTTAAATTGTAATATATTGTAAAATTGCACCAATCAAATAGTCAGCCTTGCATTTTGTACTATGATTTTTTGAAAATTATACATTATTTTATATGTATAATGTTCTATAGTCATATTTTGGAACGCTAGCCGTTTACGGTACATAGAAGAGTTTCGGTGATCCGACCTTCGCTTATCCATCCTTTCGAGTTATCCGACCCACTGGGGCAATGTCATGTATAGTACAATAACATGATTTTCCATAGTAGGATGTTCACGAAGCAGCCCCTTCCATCATACCTGACTGTACGGGCGCAGCAGTGCCCCGCGCTTCGCAACCCCTTTCCTTTTTCTAACTGTAAGCTTTGTAGTCGCTTGCCAGACGACAGGTCGATGACCGGACTTTCTCTTTGTTCCTGAACGCTGCTTTCCAGTGCACAGAAAATTTCACATAGCGAAGAACACAAAGCTCTAGAAATAGCTTTAAAATATGCAGAGCAGCTGGAGGAAACATATTCTAAGGAGCTTTTACTTTTGAGGAGACTGCGAGATTTGTGCGGGCAGAAAACGACAAACAGCGAGAAAACAAAAGATATAGCAAACTTTTTTACCAAAGCTTTTGGTTTCATGGTTCACGGCATTGTACAGTATGTGAGTATGCACAGTATCTACATATTGCAAAATATATTACTTTTCTGTTAGACGTTTGAGTTTGGTTAATTCAGTTATGTTTTAATTCAGCTATGTATTTGAAAAGTTTTCGATGTTCGATAAAATTAACTAATATTTAACGTCGTTATTACCATTTTCCGTGTTATCCGACCTTTTCACTTATCCAACCTTGGTGCAGCCGGTTTAGGTCGGATAATTGAGACTCTACTGTAGAAAATATTGAAAATCTTATATTTCTTTTCTTTTAGACTTGGATTGACTTTGGAAGAGGCAATTCAGTTAGCCTATGATGATATTAATATTCACGAAATTTATATTGAACCTCCCGATTCAAATATTTTGACAGACGAAGATTCGGGCGAAGAGGATGATAGTGGATTACTGGATAACCTTAGCGGACGAAAATGATTGCCAAATGTTGAGTTAGTGCTTGCATCTACTGTAACTGATGAAAATGAAGTTTTTCCTCGTTCGGGACTAGAAAATATAACATGGATAAACGGTGACTTTGAAATTTTTCCTGTAGCTGATTGTAACAAATTTAAGAACAAAAATTATGTGGGAGTATTTGAAAACTTATTAAATGAAGAAGTTATCGGACTGCTTGTTCAAGAATCCAACAAATATGCCTTGTTCTGTAGCCAACCTAACATAAACATTTCCAAAGAGGAAATGATTTCTATTGGGATTCCATTGGAGATATGAAAACCTCCATGGTCAGTCATTCCACGAGAAGGGACAGATTTCGTCAGAATATTAAATACATGCACTGTGCTGATAATTTGAAGCCTAATCCTGAAAATAAATTGTGGAAGCTACGACCCCTTATGAATTTCCTAAGATCTAAGTTTATCGATAATGAAATTTCCGAACAAGAACTGGATTATGATGAGACTATGATTAGATATTATAGAAAACATTCATGTAAACAGTTCATAAGACGCTTACCTATAAGATTTGGGTACAAGATATGATGCTGGAATTCAGGGAAAGAATCCAAAAGCAAACACGATCTATGAAAATAATTTTGGAAAGTGTGTTGCTCCATTCATGTGCATGATAGATGAGCTTCCGCATCACTTGAAGAAGTTTCTCTTTCAAACTCCACAATCTTACAAAAAAAAATGAACGATGCGAGAAAACAGAATTCCTAAAAGCTGTACACTGCCACAAATGAGTCAGATTGCTAAAACCAATAAACGGGTGATATATTTTACAATATCAATAAGGAGGATGGAATTATTTTAGTAAACTAGATGGACAATAACGTGGCTAGCGTGGCGTCCATATATCATGGGAACCAACTGTTCTGGTGAAACGTTATTCTGAGGCTGAGAAAAAAAATTCGTTCAAGTACCACAGCTTAGACTGATTTCTGAATACAATCTATACATGGGTGGAACTGATCTGATTGATCAGCATATATCCAGGTACAACGATACCACAAAAGAAGTGGTGGTGGACAATTTTCTCCTGGCTCCTTGATGTTGCGCTAGTAAACGCTTGGTGCTTTTCAAAACAGTGCAAACATTTAACACCGCTGATTCAATTGGCGTTTCGACAAGAAGTTTTACAAAATTATCTAGCTGCATTTGATGTTGCACCCAAAGGAATCGGAAGACAGGAAGCTGCGAAATCCAGTTCAACACTTAATAGAGTTTCGAATAATCTGAGATACGATTGACTTGACCATTTGCTAACCAATATCCCCAATAATAAAAGACGCCATTGTGCTGGAGATGGATGCTGTACATTATAACTCAAACGTTGATGTTTATCTTCATTAACGTTTGAGTTATGTACCGTATATTTAAAGCCTTGATAAAGATCAAATAAAAAAATAAATGTAGCGGCGTATTGTGGAAGTAATTAAGCATAAACGCTTGACTGTAATTTGCATCATGCTTTATTTACACAGTTAATAGATTGAATCTTTCAATCCTTACATTTTTATTGACATAATTCAGTCTGAACTCACGATTTGGAACTGCATAAGTTACTACACATATATTTGATACGTTATTTTGTCATCGTAAAAATGAACACTCATTATGGAAAAACTCATTATGGTAACTGCGCAGTTTATGTCCAAACATTAAATGGTCATGGACAACAAATATACCCAAAATGTATGAGGTTTTCTTATTTAGGTCTATAAAACTAACGCTGCTACTGTTGTCAAGATAAATAAAAAAGACACTTAGTCGAACCACAGCTAACAGTGGAAGGTAGCGACCTTCAATCACAAACACTTGCCTTTTTCTACCCTTTGGAATGTGGCTTTATATTAATGCAGACATATCCAACAAATACTGGAAAATTCAGCTACGGGAGCAAATAAAAAGAAAAATGAGCTTATATCTAAAATATCAACAAAATATTGTCCTATTCGCGAAATATTCTTTTTTCTATATTTCGATTCTGATGTAGAGTATTTTATTAATAATACCATTATTTCATTCAATATGTTACATTTTCATGTTATTTAAATTTCTTTAACTCGTTGCACTATTAGAAATGCACAGACTTATTTTGATCAACGAATTTGGTATTATTTCCATAATATGTTTTAATCGCAGTAATTTTGTTTTTAAATACCTGTTAAGTTGTTTTTTGTTTTACAAATATATTCGAGAGTTTTCTTAATAAATAGAACTAACCTTATCGACATATCGACAATTATATAATGTCCAAAAGTTAGCATAAATGGAAGTTTTGTATATAATTATGTTAATTAAAAAATGTCACTGATAGAGAACGTATAAAATGAGCAATAGGGAAATTAATATAAAATGCTTCTATAGGCAGTCAGGAGAGACGGTCCCTGGGCGAAAACCGTTTGTATTTGGTCGATGGTTTCCTTGCAAAATGTCTCTGATGTGGTGAACTATCAGGTCAATAGCCACTGCAACAAAATTTGATGTCAATTCGAGAAAAAATCTCATATACAGTATGCCTCGAGTTTCAAAACACCTATAATACATTTCGTGAATTGATATTTTTAATAAAAATACAAATAACAACAGTTTACAGATTTCACCAATAAAACAATTTAAAAATTTCATAGTTTATAAAATGGATATAATATTGAAGGGACTTGATGAATTAGTTGGTTTTTCAATATGTTCTGAAGAGCTTAGGGGAATATTGTAGGGCCTCGGATCGGTCATAATAGCAGCGCGCGACAGGGAAAACAAAATTGACGGAAGTAAACAAATAGTTTACGAAAACTTGAAAATTTCAATTAATATTTTGTATTGGTTTCTGTATAAATCTTTAGTTTAGTAAACCCTCGGTGTGTTATAACTTGACACATAAGTCCAATTTGTAACACATTGATGTTTTAATTTAGTTATAAACTCAAATAAAAAAATTACAGTAATCTTTCTGATTACACTGTTGATGTTTTTCTAAATTGTTATCTATCACCTTCTGTTCTTCATCAAACAATGCTTTCATAGGCAATCCAGAGGACTAGAATATTATTTCCAAATTAAAAAGAAAAGTAGCAGGAAAATATATAATATTAATATATCCATGGTGAAGTAATTATAACCTAAATAATGTCCAAGTGGAAAATTATATGAAATAAACATAGAACTAGTCCAAAAAAAAACGAATCAAGAAAATAAATGACTAATGATTAAATCTACCAACCTAATCGGAACAATGTACTAGTCAAAGGGTTGAAATCGATTAACAAATAAGATAAGTACAACTAGAGGGGGTTTATTGATGTTTTGAACAAAGCAAAAACCAAACAATTACATTCGTCATCATCAATTTTGCTCTAACTCTCATTATCAATCAAATATTAAAAGATTACATTATTATATAGAGTATATCAATTATTTTTTCATTCAAAAGCTATCTTAAAATACCAAAAAAAAACTTCTCCCATATTATCCGATACTAAATTCTTAGAAAATTTGCTTCTTCTGGCAAACTGCATTTTTATAAAGCCATTTTTTAAGTTGCTTTATCATTTATCACTTTGACAATAAATTTGAATTAACTTATTTCAAAAGCCACCGAAATAGTTAAACTTGTCTCTAGAAGGTGAAATATGTAAACATTTAACAAAAATTTGAAATGTAATGAAACTAAACTATTACAAATTAATTTGAAAAATTGTGAAAGCACATGGTGAAATAGTACATTAAGATATACCAAGTGCAAACATAAAGTAAGGAATTTCTTAACAAATTATTTGAAAATATTCCTGTTTCCATTTTAAAACCAGACAGTTGAGATAAATTGAATCTATTGTGGATGATATTCACCAAAATATACTACAGTACTAGAGAGTTTGAAACTGTGATAAATTAGCAGGAGATCGAAACAATAGTGTATCATAATGAAAAACTAATAACGAAGTTAAAATATACACTGATCACAAATATGAAATGGATAATGGGAGAAGAGAAATACTAACAAGAATACTTCACAAAATTCCCTATAAAAACTAACAACGATATGAAAACAGAAATAAAATAAAAAGAAAACAAAAATGGATGCATCCTACAAGTGATGACAATAAATTACAACATACATAGGAGTTTGAAGTAAATAAAAGACAGAACGATGAAAAAATAGGAAACATACAATCAGAGCAAGTAGAAAAAAATAATAGGCAACAAATAATGAAGAAAATATAGAATAGGATAGAATAATGTGAAATATATCAGAGAAGGAAATCTAAAACAGATAGCTACTGCTGCCAATTCAAATCTGCTCAATACCATACAGGTGTAATACAGATTAATAAAGTTTATTAGTTCAAGTTAATATTCAGAAGAATTGTTTGGTATTAAAATGTTTTAATATTCACTGCTGAAATATTATGTTTGTATACTAAATACATTATTTACTATCATGGAAATTCATAATTACAATGTCCTTTTAATTTTTAACAGGTTGTTAATTCATTCCCTACTTAAAGGAATAGACAGTGTAATTGCGAGTTTGGGTGTACTGGTACTAAACAGTGCCTTCAGTATGAATATCACCAACAGTTACAAAAATTCCAAATTAACTGTGATTATTTTTCAACATCTTATTTAATTTAAGCCGATACAAATAATAGCACTTATCATCTGTAACTTTCTACCCAATGTAGAAAATTAAATATAATGAGTTTGAACACAGATGCAATTGCAGTGACTATCACCTTCCACCATAAAGCACATCACCACAAAAATAATAAAAAAGTTGAGGATAAGATGTACAGTTTTAGTTACCAGTAATTTCAATACGACCGGTTCCAAAAGATTTTTATTCCGACCCAATTTTCCGTTCATATTTATACTTTGATTGTTTAAGTAAAATACCATAAATTTTTTTTACATTTGTAGATGATGTGATAAAATTTGGCGTGAAATTGGTCTTGTCAATCTTCAACTTATAAAGTCTTATATTTGTTAATAATAACTATTAATCACTGCCCTACTTAATTTTGGCCTAAGTTGAAATGAAACAAAAAAATTCAGAACATTTAATGAAGAGAAAATATATAGAGATTTGTTTAGTATTTCATTATATCAATTATATTTTTTTCAATTTCCAAGAATGGAGCGCTCTCAATTATAGTAAATATAATAAGATACTCTACTTTAATCAATTTCTCAATGGTACACTTCTAAGTTTGGAAGAAATGAAAATTGGTTTTATTCAATTCAAATAAGACAAATTGAAAATTATGACATACATACTTCAACTATGTTCATTAATATAATCATCACACAACAAGGTATCATATATTGAGTATGCAGTAAGACTACCTTCATTTCTATTTCGAAAACTAAATTAACAATTTTCCCCAATTTTAAATCAGTACTCACCACTATTATCTGCTCCTCTAGGTATAATAACATCTGCAAATTTTTTGGTCTGGAAAATTGAAAAAGTTTATAATAGCAACAATTATATTTATAAATTCAAGATTTTTGTTAAAAAATTTATTAATTCAATTAATAAAGAGAAATCCTGTTGATTGTAGCAACCTATTTGCTTATTGTAACTACTTTACAGATTGAAATAAAGTGATATATTAAAAAAAAGTAGTAAAAAATGTACAGGGACGATCCCGTAATCATAAGTTGTAGTGTCTACAACTGAACGATTACAGATGAAACTGCAGAACTTCGTTTATTTCATTTCAAAAATGAATCTGATAACTTTGAAAATTTTACAAATGTTAGATAGTACAAAATATTGTACTGAGAGCAATAATATATTCAAAACAAATAAGAACAACAAATCGAAAGTTGACTTATTTTGAATTCTATCAAGTATCTATATATTTTGGGTTAGAATTAGGGGATATGATCCATTTGTTTTATTCGTCTTGAAGCAACTTATGTAGTAGTGCCGTTATATGTTTTTTAGATGTTTGTAGAATATGTTGGCTGTTTTAAATCAATAAGTTTTTCGTCAACAAACTTTGAAATAATTTAAAATAAATTTTTAATGTACAGTTCATGATTGTAAGGAAGAAATAAATCAATTGGAATTGAGTTTATAAAATGATATAACTGGAAGTTTATGTTTCCAAATTAATATTAGTTACATTAATATTTAAATAAATTAATAATTTATCCATCTGCCATTAGTACATATTCTAATGTTTAATTAGGATATTGTAAACAATGTATAGAATGAAATATGATATATACTTACTGGTGAGCAAAATTCCTCAAATGCTGGCTTGACAAAATTCATGTATTGATTTAAAACCTGATCCAAATCACGTCCTCTTTCATTAATATCTCGAGGAACTATAAAAAGGAAATTAGTTATAGTTGTAGACATTGTTGTAATTCTGTTGTAGATTTTAATGTATTTTACAGACAAACTTGGAAACAAACACACATTTTTTGAATACAGATACTTGAAAAGAAAGAAATCAGCCACATGTTCTGAGCTAGTGAAACAGAAAAAATTGATTAAAAAGAAACAAAATAAGGCAATACAGTACAAATAAGACAAGTGAAGACACTTTTAACAGAGGTTCTAACAGAATATTGATGTCTAAATGGGCACGTCAATAAAATTAAACTAATGGAAGGAGGCAAATACAAATTCTAGGAGTTAGAAGAGGTATCATCTATCCACATAATTCTTAATGCAATTTCACAGCTTTACGCCTGGAGCGTACTGGATGAAACAGAAAAATGAAGCCCGCAGATGTCTTAAGATTTATTAAATGATCAGGATTAGAAGAATTACGTTTTCCAGAGAAAGTCTCCTAAAACTGAGTGTAAGAGGAGGTATAATACATGTACTAGTTCTCAGTGAAGTCTCAACCATAAATACTATGTATTTAGGTATGCTTAATAGCAGTCTCTTGTGCATTTCACTTTTAGTCTCTGAAGTGCCCCATTCCAATCCTTAGATAACATTTGAGCTATTTCCAGAGATTCTATTATCCAAGAGCTATTTAAAATTTTAAATTTCAAATAATGCTTACAAAAATGAATACTACCAAATAAAAAACTCACCTCTTCTAGCTAGTCGAGTATCTGAATCTGTATCAACAAAAAGCTTCATATGGAACAACTTCCTAACTTCTGGGAAATAAAATACTAATATTCCTTCAAATAAAACTACATCTGCAGGATATATTGTCAGAATCTCATCTTTGCTCCTAAAAAGAATAAATTAAATATACAAAGTGGTCCAGAATTATATACAATAATTTCTAAAGCTGGAGGATAAGTGATAGTGTGTTATTATGTTTTTAAACTTAATAATTAAGAGAACTTAGAAACAGGCGCTTCTACCAGTGATAAAAAATAGGGACAAAATGGCAATCACACTGTCATTTAAATAGAATATATCTACCGGATTTACCACTAGAATTTTTATTTTTTAAAATTAATAATTACTACAACTGTAAATTGTAAATTGAATACATTACTTTTGTATATAAACAATACAATGTAATTAAAATAATAAATGTACATAACAAAAATAAATATTAATGCTCATCATGTAATGTAGTAAAGTGACCCTCACTGACTTAATGCACGGGCCCTAGTGTGAGGAATTACTTCCTTTCCCATCAATGCACTGGGATAACAGATCCGTCAATGTTTTCCAATTGGTGTTTTGGTATTTATCTTTTAAATATTCTTTGAACTTCTTTGAACGTGAGATTGAAATAAGGTACAATTCAATTTTCCACCTAAGAGGAGGCCTGAACGGGAACTACTCAGGTTAATTTGGCCTATGGCTGCAAGTACACTAAATCCAGAATTACCTGTATTATTGTTATTACCCACTCATTACAATTTTTAGCAATCTTTATATCTTCTGCTACTTATTTTCTTCTAAATACTTCATCATTCACCATTTGCCATATAAGCAACAAAAGAATGAAAAACTTGGAAATAAATGCCATTAAAAAAACAAGATTAGATTTACCACAAGAGATGAGAAACTTAATTTCAAAAAAGTGTCCCAATATATTAGCTAATTTGACTTATCTTTGGTGGGTTTTGAAACCAACTATATACTTTCCTAGGAGTGGAGTCTGTTGCAATTAGAATGATACCAAACTGATATAGCTGTAATTGCATTTGCACATGATTTTGCTCCATGTCTAGCAAGCTTAAGGAACACTGCTTCACTTGATAAAATATGTTCGACTGAATAAAACATCAAATTGTAACAAACCTTATGTAAGGAATGCTTGAAGAGAAGTAAATGTATTGAATCAAAAGAGATATTATGAGAAAGGGTTATCATCAATGACAAGGATAAATGACATAGAAAATTAACAAAAAGAGCTAATCAATTGGATGATATCTTAGGTATAGACATTAGATTGAAGCAAATATTAGATGAATATCATAAAAAAAAATTATTTGTGCCTAGTAACTTAAAAATCTAAATCTAAAAAACTTAAAACTGATAGTCTAACACCTTTATGGAGGTAACAGGCAAATAGTTGAAGGACTTCCATACAGAATAAGCAACCAAGTTTCAAAATGTCATATAAAATATATAAGCAGGCAGCTCCAATTTCTATTCATAAATTGATGCAGCAAGAAAACAATTGCTAATTTTCAGATATACTTACAGCGAGTGATTCCTATAATCATATGTGGGTATCTGAATCATCTTACCAGCCAATATATCAACCAAAGTATCATAAATAAGAGATTCGTTAAAGGCGTCAGGATGGTCAAAATTGAACTGGCCTTTTTCAGCTTTAATGATTTCCGAAGGACTTAATTCTCTATAAAAACTATCTTGGGATATACAAACTACTTGTCTCTGTTTTTGATCCATTTCTACTTGACCAAGTTTTTCCATTATTCTCTTGCATACTGTACTCTGTGATCAAATGCAATTTGGAAATTATGATATGAGAAGAGATTGACATATATTTACCTTTCCACTAGCTGTTCCTCCTGCAACACCGATTAAAAATGGGGTCTTACTTTCGGGACCATTAGACTTGTGGTCACCATTTAGCTTTACCGCACTCATATTTTAAAAGAACTTATAAATATAAATGAAACTAATATAATGTGCAAATTTAAAAACACTTATACGCATGATTTTGAGGTTCACTTTCAAAGTTGGTTATCTAAGGAAAACTGTTTTGTATAAACATAACTTTACCAACCATGTATTGATTCTATAACAACAGTAATTAAATACAGTATTCCATTGAGCAGCTTTATTTTACGATTGTATTAGCGTTCTAAAGTTTTCCTTCTTCTTTTTTTGCAAGGTTGTTTTAAAAGTTGTGTTTTGTAAATTAGGTCTAGACCTTTTAGGTAGAATCGATATACAAGTAGTCGTATCGAAAAATTAACTAATTACCTATGAAAACAAAATTATATTTTCATTTAACACACTACATAGAATATTTTCGTCTTATCTAGTTTCCTTTGATATTTTGTTGTCTATAGAGTAGGTATATCTTTCTAGAGGATTTTTCGGAAACTTTAACCCGAGATCACTTATCAGCTGATTAAGAAACCTAACTCAGAGCGAGATTTAGGTTTCCGACATTGTACATACCAAATATGTAATACTTCTATATGGACAGTTTCTATAAGTGGAAGCTGTTCTGACCATGCCATACTTGTAATGAAACAGTTAATCAAAATTGACACAATGAGTGTTTGGAAAAAGTAAAACATACTCAAAGACAGGTGAAATACCAAAAAATCTATTTTCAAATCCATCTCTTCAAAATAGAAAACGTGTAACATACAGAATATTTTACTAGACTTCCTGAACAATCACCGTACGTATCTCCATACAACCTCCTACAGAGCCTACGTCAGCAGCATATCACTCCACACAATCTCCGCCAACCGCGCCTAGCTCCACAGAACCTCCTGAGCAGTCTCCGTCAACAGCATCCATCTCCTCGCAATCTAAACCTGCTCTGTTACCACCAGCTGAACACTTGGAACATAATGCTTTACACAAAAATGGTTTCTATTATGTTCGTGATCAGTTTTTTTAAATCCTGATTCTATTTTTAAAGATGATAGTTGAAGCTTAGCATTTGGAATATAATGTTTTAGACCAAGATTGGCTTCTCTCATGTTCATGTACTGTTTCTTTAAGTCCTGATCTAATTTTCGAAGAAGATAATTGAATAAAGCTATGGACATCATTAAAAAAATTATATATTGTCCTGTCTTCAGCAGTCTCCGTTAACTGCATTCACCTCTTCGCAATCTAAACCTGCTCTGTCATCGCCAACTGAACACTTGGAATATAATGTTTTAGACCTAGATGGCTTCTCTCAAGTTCGACATCATTAAAAAATTATGTCTCGTCCTATCTTAGTTGCCTCATTATGATACTAAACGTTCCTAGATGAGGTTATCTTACAAGTTGATATACCTAGTATCTTCTTATTTTTGTTAGTCGCCAATGACGATAATACCGACACAAATTAATGAGTTTATCCATGTCAATATTGTTGAGAGGATAATTTTGATATCCAAATATTCTTTCTCATATAGACGTAAATATATTCACGTTTTAAATCGTTTAAGATGTATTGTCATTAATTACGATACGTCAAATTCGGATCACCGTGTCTCAAGTGGTGTAAAGAAATGTGTAATGTCAGTTGACATGTCAAAGTTCACACTAGATAACAGTGTTATCTACATACAAAAAACCATATATGTAATACCCCCAAAAACAAATAAGTATACCTATGTACATTTATGAAAACAAATACGACATCACAGTAACCATATAACCTTGGTTCGTGAACAACATATACTTAACCACAAACCTGATAAGAAAACAAATATTTAAACAATCTGGGTTTATACTTATTCTCAAACAAGTAACCAAGATAAAGGTATTTCGTGTAAATAACGAAAGTGAATAATGAGTACTCAAAAAGTTGCAGTCGTAAGTCCGCTTTTATCTTTAAAACAATGTTCATATTCTATATTGAAGCTTTAATATTGGTCAATAGTATTAATGTATCAATAATTATAAAATAACACTTGTTCTTTTATGTAATTCAGATTTTAATTATTTGATGTAAATAATAATTCAGTCCAAGTATATATATATATATATATATATATATATATATATATATATATATATATATATATATATATATATATAAAATAATAGGTAATTATAATATTTTTTACTCTTAATAAGAAATGTGCAATTTCAAATTTAGCTTAAAATTTAATGTAACTTCCAAAGACTTACAAGTTCACGACATGTTATTATTGTTACTATCAGTGTTCAATGAACAAGAAATAAGGAAATTTTAGCAAGTGGATGTATAACGGGAAAATAATAATATGAATATGAACATAACATTTGAGGTTCTGAATTTTGATGTGATTATAGATTATCATTCTGTACATCTATTTCTCAAAGTCATATAGATGTTTTCTCACATATTGCATCTCTTGCATCACATCCAATTCATAATTCCTCTTTCAAAAAACTTTTTTTTTTCAATTGAACATGGTAGCTAATAGTCAATCTTAATGAGAAGGAAGTGAAGATGTGGTGATATCAGACAGAACTTTTATAGTGATGGTGGCTTTGTCATTTTGAGATTAACAATTTTCTGCTACATTACAATTAGTTTATTCAGAATAAGACATGGAGAAGATATTTTTCTGAACAACTGTAGCTTGAGAATCAATCAATCTCTGTTAATAATTATAGCTTTGTCATAAGATCAATTAATACTTATGTCTACAAAGGGATACAAAAAGTATCAGGTTACAGCCAAAAAATCAACAATCATGTTGGATGTCTATGCTCAAGTTTCCTCAGACTCAATCATTTCACTCATATTAAATCTCAAATGGAAGGGCTTAATTATTGCATGTGTTCAGGCCAAAAGAACAACATATCTGAATTAGAACTCGAAATATGCATCATTGAGTGGAGAAAAATCTCGGAAAAATTGAATTACTGTTCTTAACTATCCTCAGACTTAACCAATTCACTTATTATATCTCAAATGAAAGGATTTACAGAATGTTCTTAGACCAAAACGAATATCTCACATATTAGAACTCGAGATATGATAGAAGAAACATATAAAAACATAAATGAATGGGAAAGATTCATGTTTGAGTATAGCAAAAGTTTAGTGATTTTAATTGCTTGATGACAAATCTATGCATAAAGATTATGCAGTCAAACAAAAAAAGAAGGAAATCGGCTGGATGTAATGGCCAGAGATATTGCCATTAGATTTTCATAAATTTACACAATACTTATTTTGTTTGAACATATTTATGGAAACAGAAATCCTCTTCTCTTGGGGATCATCTCCAGATTTTTTGAGAGGGACAGGTTATAAAATTTAGAAATTAATCTTTGTTTAGCTTGTTTTCTCATTGAAATGGGTTTTTAAAATATTGGTCTTTAAATGTATATGTCATAGGTATAGTTGTAAAAACTCGACTATGTTATTTTAAATAAATGCTTTAGAATTAAAATGCCTATCTTTGTCTTTAACATGTCAAAATTTAGGTGACCGGTGGAAACAAAGGGATTGGATATGGAATTGTTAAAGGACTGTGTGAAAGGTTTGATGGTGTTGTTTATTTAACAGCTCGAGATTCTGAGCGGGGAAAAGCGGCTGTTTCTAAGTTGGAAAAGGAGCATAATTTAAAACCTGTATTTCGGCAATTAGATATTACTGACCAAAATAGTGTGGACAACTTTAAAGAATTTATCAAAAAAGAACATGGTGGCTTAGATATATTGATTAACAACGCAGCAATAGCATTCAAAGTAAGTGCCGCAAAATTGTTACCAATACTGCAATACATTCTTGCAGAATTATATTTCAAAAAATCAATATATTTTCAGAAAAAAATGATGTTTCTATTAACTTATGAAGTTTTAAATTTTATTTATTTTATATATTGTTATTTTAGGTATCTGCTCCAGAACCTATGTCTGTTCAAGCAAAAGAAACAATCAGAGTAAATTATTTTGGTACTATCAGAGTTTGTGATGCATTATTTCCCTTGCTTAGAAATAATGCCAAGGTGGTAAATGTCTCTAGCTCTGCTGGCCACTTGTATAGAATACCTTCTGAAGAAATACGAAGAGAATTTTCTAAAAAAGATCTTACTGTGTCTGAACTCAACAAATTAGTGGAAAAATTTGTGAAGTATGTATGTTTCTTGATTATCTCCTAAAAGTGTGTCATTATGTTTAGTAGTAGTAGATATTTCCATTTTATAAGAAGTCCCTTATTTTGATATATGATTTTTCATTGTTGGCTTTTTCTTTGATTTTAGGTAGATTCTGCTCTTATTTTTTACTTTCTTGATATTATTCTTTTGTGAGTGCAACTAGCATCTTTTAATTGATCAATTTATTAAAAACAAATGGTAAATTAAGTGCAAACAATAATTTAATCTCAACTAATTCACTGCATTTAACTTTATAATACACCATGTTAATTGGTTGAACATCAAAGATGTTGCATTTTCATATCATTTCAAAAAATCTACATAGACTATCGACTCCTCTGAAAGTATATAAGTAGTAAACATTTTCCATACCATTACATTCCATTTATACTCGTGGTAAGAAAGTCAATTTTTCATTTGCAGCTTATATAAACTGCTTCAACAATTGTAAATGAAAAAACTATAAAATTACATTCTACTTTGGAATTTAGCTCATCTAATTTTGAGGTAAAAGCATCCTTCAAAATTCTCTACGGTTTATAAAGAGATTTTTCAACGATTATAGGAATGTTTTATATTTCAATTGTTCATCCAAAAGCCAGACAAGTATTTGTAAATATACACATTGCAATGGTAATAAGAAATTCTGATAAGATGCTTAAATATTTCAAGGATCAAACATTACCTAAATTAGTACAGATCATATTTTCAATAGTCCTATCAATGTCTTCATTTTTATTGAAGGCCTTAGTCTCTCTAACTTCTCACATTCTTATTTTAATGTTCATATTCTTGTCCTGTCCATTGTACAAGATAATTATAAGCTAAAATGAAATCCAATAGGGTAAATGGTACAACCAATTTCTATTATTGGTTTCTATTATTTCTATAACCAGGTGGACCAAGAAACAAAAAAGAGTGTGGGACAAGCAGAGACATGTTTAAATTTTACTTATGAGAGTTGGTATGAAGGCAAAGGAATAAAGGAACTGATATGTTTGATAAAATATTTGAAGATATAAAATCGTATTGGCAACCAAAATAGAAATATACAGTTCAATGACAATGGTCTATTTTGTATAATTAAAATTTTTTTTCTGTTAATAAACAAATTAGAACTGTTTAAATTTTATTATTACTCGTGTTTGTTAAGTAGAATAGCTTTTACAACGCATTTTACTACTATGATTAATATAATAGAAAATTTTTAAGTAATGCAAAAGCACCAAGAATAAAAATGGTTTGCTTATTTTAGATAACTACACTAATATATAACTCAAGAAATGTGATAAATGTATTAAAAACTGTGATGTTTTGTTTATTTTAGAGCTGCTGAAAATGGTAAAACTGTGGAAGATGGCTGGGGTTCATCCACGTACGTTGTGTCAAAGGTTGCGGTGTCAGCGTTGACCAACATACAGCAAAAAATGTTTGACGAAGAAGTTCCAAATAGGAATATTTCAGTAAATTCAGTTCATCCAGGATATGTCAATACTGATATGACAAGTCACAAAGGCCCATTGTCCATTGAAGAGGGAGCAAAAAGTTCACTTTTTGCCGCACTAGATGCCAATTTGAAAGGAAAATACATTTGGTATGACTGTAAGGTTGTAGATTGGTTCACCAATAGTGCACCATCAAATTAACTTTTATTGAGAGCATTTTTGCCTAATAATTATGTTGTTAAAAATTATCTTTTATATTAATGTGTTTATTATTAACACAAAGTTGTATGCCACATTCTTTTAACAATTGATTCAAAAATGGTTTTCTTTATAAGCATTAAAAAAGTGAATAAAAAAGGAAAAAACTTATCAATTTTATAATTTTATTGGTGCCTTTCTCCGCACACACGTGCACAGGAAGTAGTATTCATATTTCAAGATCATGGATGAATACTGCTGGATAAAACTGTTACATTCAGACTTCACTCATTATTAATGTGCGAGAGAAATAATTAGATGGAAACAAAACAGTTTTGAATGTTACAATACATAATGGCACATTTTGCAAAGGAAGCCTGGCAGCTATGCAATGCTCAATCAATAACGTTTAACGATATAAATAATTGATATTTATTATGCAGTCGTGATGAGAAAGCAAATGAGTGTAAGACTGCAATAAAGCGAAGGTACAAGATTTTTGTTCTTTTTGATCGCCCTCATTTTTAACACTACAGATGTTACGAGATGAGTTTGGAAATCAGAACTTTCAAAAAGTTTGCAATTCAGTTTTTATTGATAGAATATGAATCAAAATTATAAGGATTGAAAGATGTTGCAAATATATTTAATTTTCTATTATTTTTTTATCTAAATTTATTTAAAAGAAAAAACATTACAATAACAATGTTAATTACTTGAAATATAACTTCAGTTATCAGCATTAGAAGAAATGGTAAAAAATATTAACGTGACTATAATTGAGAGCGAGGGAAATTATTATCAACACTATATATTGGTTTTTCTACAAGTTATTCATAGTTTTCAGAATAATAAGCTTAGAGATCTATAAAAATGTAATTATAATTCCACACCTGATGATAATGAGAAAATCTAGAACAAGAATAAAAATAGCAAACTGATTGATCCAACTTAGGGTTGTGCAAGAACAGTTTTTAATTTTTTTTATAGTTCTTTATAAAGAATCCAAAGCCAGTGAACCAAGAGCGACTATTTTCAGCTTGATACGTTTTTCTTTAAACATTTTGAATATTCCTTTGTTCACGTATTGTGGCACAGTAGTCACTTCGGATTTATTGATTATAGCATCCAAGTTTTTGAAGAAATTAATTTGTTATCGACCTTCCATTTCATTGGAGAAATTCAATAAACCCTCACGAATGTATTCGAATTCTTTCTCTACAAATATTAAAATAAACTTATGGTTATTTTATTCATTATATTCGCTGGTAAGTTTTTCTTCGCGTTTTTGTAGTCCTCACAAAAATTGCATTTAAATCTGTTCTTTCTACTCGTTCCTTCTTCGATACTTTCCATCTGTGTTCCCGTTTTCTTCCTCATTTTATTTTTCCCCCCCCCCCCAGTTCTACAGTTGACAGGTTGGAGTTGCAACTACATCCAAAGGACTTAAACGGTACACCACGAGAAACAAATTCAACTTAACTCCAACATCTGGGAATCTTAATTACAAGGAGAAAACAATGTTAATGAAAGTATTTTTGGAAAAACACGGAAGAAAATTAGGAGACCTCCATATATTAACTGCGATTGGACTAAACACTGCAATCAATTGTATGAAGAACTATTAAGGAACCATTTTCGTTACTTTCAAAATTAACACCTAAAAATTTTCAATATTATATCAAATATCAACAAACAACCAAAGCAAAATGTATCTAATAGCTTAATCAGCAAAATATTCTTTCATAACAATGTTTTATGGTATTCCCAAGGCACACTTTGCCATGACAGACGTCACAAAACAAGTATCTACATATTGTAATACTCCCTAATTATGTAAATTGTGATAATGGGTGTAATCTTTTGCATCTTCAAATCTACTATAAACTCACTAATGTAGAAATATCCAACCTATTACTTCTGACAGTTATAAGGATTTTCAGAAAAACTTATGTTGAAGAGTCATCGATATTTACATAAACCTAGACACAGTAAGAACTAATAATTGTTAAAACACCAGTACCTACTCTCCGTCTACATAATGCATGTTTACCTAAAATAAAAATTCACTAGATACACTCCGCCCATGTATTTTAATATAGTGCTTTGTTGTTGACCTGGTCTTTTGGCTATATGTCGCTGATGTTATAAACATCTTCGATCTATTGCAAATTGGAATCTTCCACTAAGTTATGTAACTTTGTATTGGTAAGAACCAGTCGATCCTCTCCGTAAGGGAGGTTTCATGAAGGCGACCAGCCACAAGTCTGTGTTAACATTACAACCGGCGTGATACGTTATATCAAATTGTATTTTGTTAATTATTGTAGCACAGGAATCTCTGGTTCTGAAACCTATATACCACGGGCAACTACTAAGAACTGAATTTTAATACATGTCTGATGTATTAATTATTTAAAGCAAATTTTGTAAATTTTTTTCCGTGGAAATTAATTTTTATATTTAATTGGGAAACAAATTTTCTTCATTTAAATCGTCTTGATTTTAGGTAACTTTTTGTAATTTTTTTTTAATATAAATTACTCTTGATGTTTTGATCAATCTCTTGTCCGAAACTAATCAAGTATCTGAATATACTCTCGGTGATGTCCATTTATAATTAATCATTAAAAATGTGTTTTTACTATAAAGAAATATAAAAAATTGAAAGCAAATTCGTCCTTCAATTTAAGGAATAAGTACATGGGCAACATATTTTTGAAACTTACGATAAGTATTGGATGATTTTTGAACTATTTCTTTTTTTATAAACGTTCATGATAAGTTGTTTGCTTGCCATATTTCATTTGGAATGAGCTAGATAGCAGTGAGACTATTCCAAATAGCTCACCACACTAGTTTTAGAATCTGATGATGATTATATTCCCATTTACATCAATGTATTGATTACTTTTATTGAACACACTACCACTACACCAACAGTCATAATGACACTACTTAGTTCTATGTTAATTTTGCTGCAGTGTTAATAAATATTATCTTCAGTTAAATATCACTGTTCAAGATTTTTCAACTTAAAAACGTTTATTTGTGTTTTTTGAGTAATTAGGAATATATATTCATTACAATTGCTTTATATTTCTTTAAAAAAGTGATACAAGTGGTTCAAACCTTTTCTATATCAAAGACTTTTTCTTTTTATTGCACGATTTTATTGTGATAGTTGATTAACACATTATTATTATGAGCCCCTTATTCCTTTTAATCACTCTGCATATGACATTATTGAAATGATTAAAAAATGTATAACCTTTGTCAATAACGAAGCTCGTTAAAAACCGTTTTCCATAGTTAATTAATAATTTTCTCCCATCAATATAACAATTAGAGCACTCCAGCCAGTAAAGGGCCTCGCACCGCTACCTTCTCCAGTCTTATCATTATATTGTTCCCAAATATATCCACTTTTGAAATACTGTCGCATTATATTTTCAATCAGATTATTCCTCAATTCTACATAAATTTCCTTAGCCAAAGCCTGATACGGGCCGTTGACCTTTGAATAGTGATACAAAGCTCTTGTGGCTAAGTAGTTGATATTAACCCAAATTTGACCTCTCCAATATGGGGGATCATGCTCGGTATTTCTCTTCATATATAGGGGAGCATTTTTAGATAAAGACCTTAGACCATATGGAGTCCATAATAAATCGGGGTTGTGTAGATTCTGTAAAGTTTTTTCTAGCTTCGGCGAATCTGCATCTAAAACTTGTAACAAGAATGGGAATAAGCTTACATAACCAAATGTTGAATCTACTAAGCGATATTCTGGTTTTTTAGTTACAACTCTTTGCAGCTCTAGATTTTGATTTTGTGATCTTGGCAATGGTTTTGGTCTCTCTAATCGGACAGCATCTGTGTGAAGACCATAATCGGCATAAATTTGGGCATATTCAGACCAATGTAAAGTGTCCATCAACTGAAATACAGAAAAGAAAAATATAAATCATTTAAGTATAACTTTAATGAAGATATCAGCATTTATTGGTGTGATTAGACTTTACATGATAGTTCTTGTCGAATTGAAATTCTACCACTGTAAAAATTGTTTTAAAAACGTAGCAATTCAGTAATACTCATAACTCAAGGATTTTTGCTAAATTGGAAAAAAAGTAACATTAAGTTGATACTGATTTAATATTCGTAGAAGTTGCATGTAAAATATATTTTTTACATAGTGTTAAGAATGAAATTTAAAGCGATAAAAATTATTGTAAGAGAAAATATCCCCTAAGTTTCAGAAGAATTCAATATTTATAGAAGGAATTATGTGCTCTTTCAATATTTCATGTCTTTGTAATGTTATTTTATTGAATAAGTATTTATTAACCCATATCTCAGGGTTCATCTATTCCTACCGCTTTAGATTTCTACGTTTTAACAGTCATTTAGCAAGCAGTAAGAAGATATCTCTTTCCAGAAGTATTGCAAAAGACTGTCAGGGCCACTCTCCAATCACTTAAGTATGAATAATTTCATTTAGGAGCCAGAAGTGACGCCACTGCTTGTCAAATATCATACAAAGACTTAAGAATCGTCATTCATTATTAGTATTTGGATTAAATATATTATTTATGTGGGTTCTTATATTTATTATTTCCTTCTATTGTGCCCTTTTGCATACACATTTTTTTAAAATTTTATTTTCATATAAATGGATCTAAAAGTATCAGAATGAATCAAAAAAACACTTAAGCTATAGAACAAATCAAATAGACGTGGGAGGTAAAGAGTTTAATTTGAAATAGTTTTTTGTGGTTCTTAAGATGTCTAAAAAATATTAAAGATGATTAATCTATAGATCCCATTCGGACCCAAAATGGTTTTATGTTTAATTTATCATTTATAAAATTGCTAAAACTATAGAAATTAACAGATAATATGCAAGAAAATTTTTAAAAAACAACAAATTTTTATGAGAAACAACTGGCACTTATAAAGTCATTCCAAATCACTCAATTTTTGTTTTTAATACAAATATTTTGGTTTTGCACTTACTACTGTAATTATACACAAAAATCACTCCCAACTTTCACCTCAAACTAATAAAAAACATAAACACCTTGATGGATTCCATATAAAGGAAACACCCTTTTTATTAGAGGATTTAAAATATTCATTACCACATAAAAGACTGCGAATAATGAATGAAGTTGTTTCATCATCCTTAAGCTTTAATATCATTAATATTTCCCAAATTTACTAACCTTGTTGTTCAATAAATAGGCTGCGGTCTGTTCATATTTGTACCCATCGCTTCCTAAAATTTTGGCCAATCTTGCCATAGTCTTTGAAGCAATTGCCATCCAACAATAAAGATCAATATGTCTTTCTTCATCGGTGGGATGAGATGCCCTGGGATAATCATCTAATCCTGAAGTTAGAGTTTTCGGATTTAATTCTCTTGTAGTTAAAGCATCACGTCCACGCCATCTGTAAGATCCTGGAGCATCACCTTTCTGTGTGGTATTAAACCATGCATACCAAGCCTATGAATAATATATTTTTCAGAAAAATATATAAAATTAATTGGAATATTAGAGGTTCTGGAAGCAGCCACAATGTTTAAAAATGAATTGTTGTACTGATGACAAATTATTTAATTATCAATATTGTTTTATCTACTTACTTGCAGCCTGGGATAGAGTCGTTCTAGTAAACTATACTTTTCTCCGATTAACAAAGATTCATATCTATCTAATATGGTTTCCAGTGTCAAGAAGAAAGTAGGTGGATTCGCATTCGTATTTCTTTGTACCACAAACTCACTTGGTACTTTAGCTAGCGCCTCCACTCCCAGAATTTGTTCCCTAGGAATCCAACCTTCTGCATTCATAAGGTCAAACCAATGACTAATTATGTCCAATTCGATATCCAGATTCCATTGGGATATTAGAAATCCATGAAATCCTTCATCCCAAAGAAAACCTCGAGGAAAGAAACTCCTAAAATGATATTTTTGGAACATTGTTCACAGTATTATTCTAAAAATACAAAACGCAACGGAAATTTTTAATTTCTTTTCAATAATTAATAACGTTTAGGAAAGTATCACATTTCTCATTTGACCACCCCGTAGAAAATAATTATTCATGGAAAAGTACCTTGAAGGAACTGCTGTATACAATGGGGCTCTCCAATAGTAAACAGGCTCTTTAATATAATTACTTTGAACACGTGACGCTCCATAGAAATATCCAATTCCACCAATCATATTACTTAAAGCTGCTTGAGCAAAACTTATTTCCTTTTGGGTATACCTACAAAATAATAGAACATAAAAAAGTTACAAAACAAATTTAGTAATCTTCATTCGATTGGGAAAGACTGAAATATTATTTACAGTATACACAATGGAAGAACAGCATATCAAAATGATTATTTTAGTTTGAAAAACTAATGTTATAGATTAACTAAATTTTTCAATAGAAATATACATTATAATGTAATGATAATTCAATTATTTTAATAATTCATTTAGAAAAATATTTAGGTGAAATTCTTTCAATTACAATTGGCATGAATCTAATGAATGAATTAAATGTTCAATATAATCCCATATAATTAATTATAACAAAAAATTACTATATGGAAGTGGAGTCCATATAGTCCATGGTATATACCATATTATTATCGGAGGAATTTAATTGGAGGGTTTTGTACTCTGCTTGTCAATGCCTTGATTAAGAATTTCTGGTCTTAAAAAACTTTAATAGTATTCAAAGTGATAATGAGAAAGGTATGTTGATTAACCCAATACGTACCGTATGTCATATGTCATGTCATATAGATAGGACGGTTAATTTAGATTTTTTTTTTTTTGGAAAACCTTATTTATAAGAAAAAACAAAAGCTGACTACTGTAGTCTAACATGTGTCTATTCTGTATATAACATTAACTTCTATATTTAAAAATATGGGTCTTTATGGAAGTTATAATTTTTTGAAATCTGCAAGTTATTGCGCGATTTTGAACGTTGATGCATAAATTCATGAATTTTGAATAGTTTCGCAATATCAGTTTTACGCCATGAACAGATTCTTTACTATTGTAAGAGTATTACTCCAGAAATATTTTATTTATTAGAATGTTTATAAATCCTATTTATTTTGATAAAACTAGATTTAGGAAACCAGGATCATCAGCGTAATTTATTCAGGCATGAACATGACTCATTTCTTTTGACAAGTGAGTCACAAAATATACCAAAAAGAAGGTCGACTTGTATGTAAATCTCGGCAACACAAGTTCTGCCACCAGCCAATCGTGACTCTAGTGTAATAAAAATGTGTCATTACTGTCAATGTTAATATGTCATTTGTCATCAATTTCTGAATTCCCGACACATTTCCAATTTTTTTAAACATTAGATTAAGTTTTATTAGTAAAGATATTATTCGTTCACATTGTAGTTGGAATATATTAACCAAATTAATTATTGGGTTGGAGGTAAAGTAATTTCAGTTTTGTAATATACAATTTAACACTTTTTTTTAAATGAATAGTTTTTAATCAATTATATATTTCCTATTTTGCTCAATGGCCTTTTACCCATGATTCCGCGCTCATAATATTTTTGGTCTTTATCAGTAAAAAACTGAACCAGGTGCGATTGAAGGTCACCTTCATTTATGAAAGTTTACCAATCAAAGAATTCTGCAAAAATCGAAATAAATGGTAATCAAATGGTGCTAGATCAGGGCTTTATGGGGGGTGTGGCATCACTTCCCAGCCAAGCTCCAATAGTTTCCCACGAGTTGCTGAAGATGTGTGAGGCCTTGCATTATCATGGTGGAACACTAAACCTTTCCGATTAGACAATTCCGGCCGTTTATCTTTGATTGCTTCATCCAGTGACATTAATTATTGACAGTAAATATCAGAATGGATCTTAATCTCACCTAACTGACAGCATGAGCTTTTTTTGTTGTTTTCAGTTTTCGATGTGGTTTGTGCTGGTTCATCTTGTTTGCTCCATGATCGTTTTCGGTCTATGTTATTGTACAGGACCGATTTTTCATCACCAGGGATGATTCTTCAAGAAAGGGTTGGTTTCATTTCGTTAAAGGTGCATACCGCAAATGTTGATTCTTTGTGTTAAGTAAATTTTTTTTAATTCGTGAGGTACTCAAATATCAAGCTTCTTAACTAGCACAAGGCATTTTAAATGTTTTTTAATTATTGTGTGCGATACATATTGTAGCCTCTTCGCAACCTCTCGAACAGTTATATGGCGATCCTCTTTAATTTTTACTTTGATTTGGTCATCATCAACTTCAGTAGGCCGACCAAAGCGCTGCTCATCTTTGAGGGAAAAATCTCTAGAATGTAATTTTTCATAGCAAATCTGACATGTGCAATCAGCACCATAAACCACATATTTATTTATTTCCGCAGCCACTATAATAAAAAAGTAAAATATACCGAAAATGTTCGTTTCTGCACTCCTTTCAAAATTAACCCACAACTAATAGCTTTAATAAAAATCACGCAATACTAGTTACGTCAATGTGACTAGTATCACGTGACAAACGGCAAAGTACAGCACTAACATAAGTTATTCAAAAAATAACGCTTTCTATCAGTAAAAAGCTAAAGTACTTAGTTGCAAATTTAAAGGAGAATAAAATTTCTATTTCTGAATTTTGTGTATTTTTTATATACTTATTTTAGCACTGTGTCGTTCATAATTTTTTATTCATATTGCCAAACGCCATACGCAACAACCATCCTGGTCCACCAAACTTTTCTGATCTTACTCACCCCTTCCCTTTCAATTTGAAAATATTTTCAAATTTTTCAGAAAATTGATTCTGATGCAACTGAAGAATTTTTGTATAAGCATCTCCAGCTAAAATTTCTTGTACGCTAGAGCCAGATTCATAAATAACGTCTATTGTAAAAGGAACTCTTCCTGTCAATTGTATTGCTACTAAGTTCGGCTCTCTCTAAAAGAAAAAATAAAATAGTACTTTCGAGGGTAGTTTCCAGAAACATGTATTCCATATTGTAGTTGAATTGATGTGTTACAATTTGGCCAATATCTTCAAAAGGTCTAGTTAAGATAAGTTATTTCATGAAAAACTGGACATTTCATTTTCTATATATATAAATAAATAAAACTACCTTTTCATGTCCGGCAAATGATGGTAATTGTCCACCCAAGACAATTTTCCTTCGGGAACTTGGATCATCTTGAGCAAGTCTTAGTGAAGATATCACAGTTTCTTTGATAACATGTAAGCCTGGTGTTCTAGTACTTAAAAAAGACTCATGTTGTAAAATACCTGAAATATAAGAAAAACATGTTTTTGAAAAATATTACTAAAGAAATTGTTTAACAATAACTAAGTCAATAAGAAAAAGTACCTTTGGGCAGTGCAAATAAAAAAAATTAATGAAGTATTAAGCTAGGCTATCAGCTTAAAATAAATGTATCATTAGACAAGGGCCGACTTATTAATTCTTCATTATTTCATTACACATTGTTACGAACGTGTCTATGCCCTCGAGCCGGTCCTGTCTAGATGTATTGGAATTCTAAAATTCGGCGAAGACGTGCGCGGTGCCTTCACTTACTTTTTATAAACCGCGGTTTTCGTTTGATGTTAGTTTTTTATAGAAAGCGGTTTATTTACATATTTTCACTTTATATCTGAGAAGCAAAAATTCAAAAGGAATATTTATCCAAAATTTACATTTTTTGTTTCTAGATGGTGATACATACCTGAGTAATGGTAATCAGTAGCAGAAAGAGACTTAGAAATGTTACAAAATGACAAAAATCAAAGCAATTGATGTAGGTCATTAATTATTTTTTTAACTAAGGTTATGAATTTAGTTACTGTATTATTTTAGATATCTGGATCATTTTCTAAATTTAGAAAATTTTTAGAGACCATTTAAACATGACAGATAAATGTATGAAACTTTCCAACCAAGACATTATTGATGCCAGAAAAAGGGTTTTTCAAACAATTTGTGTAGAGTCAGGGCTCTTCTAAGATGACGCAAAAAGAATAAACCAATAGATGGATCTTGCTACAGAGTGTGCCAAAAAAATTATTTTAAAATGTTTCGTTATTTCTTTGAAACGACTGCATACAATTACACATACTATGTTAGGAAAGGATATTAAAGAAAATAGAGAGAAATCCAATAACACCCAGGATGCAACTTGGTATTAGGGTAAATTTCTTAAATCGTTTTATTTTGGGCTTCCCTATAAGCCTCTGCTCTGTGTGGTTTCTTATGCGACACCCTGTATTAAATAAAAAAATAAATTGGAAGACTAGTAGAAAGGTTACTAATTAATGAAATGAATAATAGAACAGAAGCATCACTATTTACCAGAATAAAAAATCAGCAGAAGTAGTAGTGGAAGAATGACAGGATGAGAAAATTGAAAAATTTTTACATTGAAATTTAGTTTTCAAAAAGTTCCACAGCCACAGATCTTTGAGCAAATTCATTTATTTGTTGTAATTCTGGGGTTTTAGTTAAAATTTGTTAATTCTTGGAAATTATTAAATAATATAATCTATAATTATTTGTACAAATATTTTTTGTTAACTCTATTATCATTATTACTATTTTTACTTCATGTTTACCTGAAGTATTGATAAATTTTACTCTAAATTCTCCTAATGTAGAAGTTTTTCCTTTAATTCCAGTTATTTTGGTTTCAAAATTGGTAGACTCAAGAAAACCTTTTGTTTCTTCATCTAATGCCAAGTACCATACCAATGAAACATCTTCATCTTTTAAACTTGTATTACTTTTCTGAAAAACATATTATGTGGTGTCATTATCAGGTAATAATAATATATGTCTTTTTTAACAAACAATTCAGAAGGGAATGAAAAATATCATATCATAATAATGTATTAATTTTATAAAAATACTGCTCTTCCTTCAAGACCCCTATGACTATATTAATTTATATAAACATTTACAGAATGAAAAAGAAAAAACAACCCCCTTATATTACATTTAGGTAGTACTATATTGTTCATTGAATTTTATTAGAAAGATACAAAGGTAGTCTGTGGATGTAACTCTATATAAAAGACATAATGAATACAGTTTTTTCCTTTTAGACGTCAATTTTGATGCTTTTGTAAGCCATTTTTCCAAAAACTATCATAACATAGTCACAATTATTTAAGTCAGCACTATACCAAAGATATTTTTTTTAATACAACACTTAGGGCAATTACAGTTTGGGTGGACTTTTTAGGTTAGCATAACCTTTTTGCAATATCTAACATGATCTGAAATACTCAACTTTGAGAATCGATTATGAATTTCAAATTTTTGCTTTTTTTAGCTCAGTTCACCTCAATTATTTTAATGATGAAATCACTTGGAGATACATTCCCTAATAATACATATTGTACATGGTCTTATTGATTATTAAACTTAAATTAACTTAAATTAAAAAACGACGTTTTTGACTCTTTAATCAGACAATAGTTCTGTTTATATTAATTTCTCCAACTGCTCCAGTTCGTTAATGGTCAACGCGTATTAATTATGGTTGACATAAAATGAAGTAACAGACAATGGATAGAAGAGGTAAGGAGAACCTTTTCTGTGTTACAGAAAATGTCCATCAAATTCTTTACGTTAGAGAGGCGCTACTATCGCATGAGTATAAATTTTAAATAAAGCGCTAGAAATTTAAGAATAAGGACAGAGAAAGAAAGAAGTAATTGACACTTTCTTTCTTACAAATTCACAATACTTAATTAACATTCAGCGTTATCTCACAGTAGTTTTTCTAGGTTATATTTACAAAATTATTTTGTACTACGTGAATAGTTTAGACTTTGTATACCAATATTTAATTAACGACTCTAGTCATTTAAAATATAAAATTTTCTAACACTGCATACTTCTCTCTACCTAAAATAACTAAGTTCATATGATATCTAGTCTGACAGGAGCGCCATTCTGGTCAAATTTTGAATTATAATTTACCGTCTACAAGCGAACAATTTTTAAGCTAAGGTCCCATATGAGATGGTCCTCCTTACCTCTACCCTCCATATAACAGACTAAGAAGGGATTTCTCCACTGATGCACCTGATATATTACTTGTAATTGGCTATCGAAAAAAAGTTTCTATAAATGCATTTAAATGGTCCTTTCCAATATAGACCAAGAAAGATTGTACCGAGGTTCGTCCACGATTTTCTGATTACTGCCTCTTCAAGTACTACAAGAGTGTAGAAAGTATTTACGATTCGTGGAAAACTTCTTAAGCGGCCATTGACATTTTCCTGAGAAAATGAGATTTTCCAAAAAAAGTGTCGTGCTCGGATTTTCTGATTTTTAAAATATTTATAGAACAATAGATTATCATAGATTTTATTAACAATTTTTTTTGGAGGTTAGCAAAGGTTCTAAGCGCTAAAATATATTTATATGAAAATGCAAGGAGAATCATCGATTTTTTCTTATTTCTGTCTTTTTATATCTTGAAAAATCATGGACTCCAAGGCCCAAGAACAGTTACAGACTAGAAGAACTCCTGCCAACATTTTTTATGATCATTTTGAACCAAATATATTTGATTGGTTTAGCAAGCAGGACTGAGATAATTTTCCTTGAATTTTCTTAAATATATTGTAGCCGTTAGAACCCCTACAATCCTCCTGGTAAAAAATTTTGTTAATAAAATTGTAAGTACTTTCTACACTCTTTTAGTACTCCAAAAGGCAGGAATCAGAACGAACTTTGGTGCAATATCTCATTGTCTAATAATTGGGAGTGCACTGATGGCCTGTAATTTATTTAAGTTTAAAGGGTATAAGCTTTCCTTCACAAAGCTGATAAGACAAGGGACAATCTACCAGTGTAAATTTCAATCAATGTCAAGGTATAATAAATAATTCTTTCTTATTTCTTAGACCTTTTGATATATTTATGTTTCTGAATCTTCTTGATTTTACATCTCTTCTGTTTCAAATTTTTTTTTTAATAATTTTTGAATGATAGATAAAATTGACGATTGTAGATATTTCGATACCATGCACATTTTGTTTTAAATAACCTTTGATGATCCGGTTTTGGAAAACATTTTCTGTGATAGATTTCCTTATGTATCCAAATTACTTCTTGAGTTTTATTCCTTGTCAAGATATTTTCCAAACAATAATGTTAACCTTTGTCAGAAATTTATTTAATCTCGTGTCACTAAAGTCTCAAATCTATAATTGATGTATGATCAAATTTATTTTACAAATTGAGATTTATCTAAAAAATTTAATTATGTCACTAAAGTTATCAGAGCAATATGAAATTTTCCTCTATGCAAGTTAAATGTGCAAAATAAACAGATAATTAAAGTAGAATACTTCCATAATTAAATGTTCCATTGTTCAATGATAGAAAAAATGTCTTATTTTCCTATTCTTGCCCGGAATTGGAGACTTTTACGCCTGTTTTCTGAGAGTTAAAAAAGCTTCACAAAAAGACGTCACATAGAAATGATTTTTCCAAGTTTTTTCAGTGGAACACTATCATTGTGGAGGAATTATCAACTTGTGTAGCCTCGGTAAGTAAATAACTAAGTGCTCGACTGTTTCCAATTAAATACTCAATTTTTTTGGAGACGTCACGAAAGAAAAAACTTTTCTCATTTTTCTCAACAGAGTCATTTCACTCGGTAACGCATGCAAAAAAATTCATATAATGTGAGCAGTTGATTAGCATTACTTGAGCACTTAATTATTCAGCCCCTAACAAAGCTACACAAGCGTATAATTTCTCACTAATGATGGTATTCTGCTGAGAAATCTCAGAAAGTCATTTTTTTTCGTGATGTCTCAGATTAATTCATCTAGTGTGCAGCAACGTCTTTTTGAAAAGCTTTCAGAAAACAGGCATAAAAATTGCTAATTCCATGCAAGAATGGAAGTATTCTACTTTCATTATCTTTTGATTTTGCACATTTAACTTGCATCACTTTCTTAATTTTATTCTAATGTTAGCAGAATAGCAAATTTCTCTAAAACTTGAAGAGTGACATTTTAATCTCTTCCAAATTAAATTTCAAAACTAACAAGATCAGTAATTGGTGAATTAATTATAATATAAGCCTTACCACATGATCAACCTCAATTCTAGCTGTCCAATCACCACCAGACAAACCTCCTGGTCGTTTCACAAATGATGTTACAAGTTTAAAAGGTCCATCAATAATTTCTTGAATACCAAAATTAGAGCCATCATGTTGTAACCAACCATATTTATTCAAATTATCACCTTGCTCACACCAGTGTCTTCATTGCAATATTTGATAATAGATAAGAAACAGAAAATATGCATATGAAAATTATCAATACAAAGTTATTAGTATCATGTAAGTAGAAAATAATAAAGGGTACCTTATGCCATCGCCTCCCGGACCTAGTCTTTGAGGAAAGTACCATATAAGACCTGTCACAAGAGAATTGGGATCCCTCGTTTTTAACCCAAAATAATTTCCTGGTCTGTAGCTACCCCAAAATAAATCAGGGACATCTAAACCGCTCTTAGAAACCACCTAAACAATTCAGTTAATACAAAAATTTATAAATAATGATTAGTATTACCTTTTTATAATCAAATGGCGTATTTAATCTAGTCTCTAAATATCCCATATATCCAAAACATACAGATATACTAAGTACAATTATAACTATAAATTGTTTCCAATAATCTAATAGACCTTTCGGTTCAGAAGACTGAATTTTAGAAATACTACTACCATTACTACTGCTGCTGTTAGTTCCCTTATCAGTTTTATTGCCTCCTGAATTAGCCTGAGATCGACGTTGACGCACCATATCTT
Source organism: Diorhabda carinulata (assembly GCF_026250575.1). Lineage (NCBI taxonomy): Eukaryota > Metazoa > Arthropoda > Insecta > Coleoptera > Chrysomelidae > Diorhabda > Diorhabda carinulata. The sequence continues at coordinate 15,463,601 of NC_079468.1, read as the reverse complement.
TGAAATTTTCAATAACCTATACTATAAACTAATTTTATTATAAATATACATTGGGAATCGACTAGAATAAAATTATATGTTTAACCTTAGCAAACATGAGTTATTTTAGCGGTCTTAAATACAACATTATTGTGTTCGTGGCAAGATAACCAACCACTTGCTGCAACTATCATGATTGGTGAATAATTGAAAATTTGAAGAATTGATTTGTTTCTGCTTTATCACATTAAAATTAATTACACTTCCTAGTCGATGTTCTCTTACTAAAATTAAGGATGCAATATACCTACAATTGTCTTTCAAATAATTGTTTATATGTTGTCAAAATGTCAAACGCTTGTCTATTGTCATAACTCATGTGGTCGATGCGGTACATAGGTTATTGTAAATTTATATGGTTTTTTTGCAAAAATTGATATGACAACATCAATTATGGATTTGAAACGTCTCATAGATCAGCTAGAAGATAAGGAAGATTCGATTTTTAGAGAAAACACTTCAGAAATATCGAAAGGTAAAGATCAATAGATATAAAATATTTACTTAATTAAAACACAATTACATTTTGTAGGCATACTAGAAGATAAAATAACTATCCTTAGCTTAATAGAACAACTGGATCAATTGCTTACCGACGAACATGCCTCTAAGAGAGAACTAGGTACAACTATATTAACCGAAGTTTTAAGAGGAATTCCACTGGATTACTTAAATGTGCCACAATTGGAAGTTTTAGCTTTATTCTATAGCAGTAAGCTCGAAGATCATCACCAGGTAAATTTAATACAATATCAATTATAGTCAGCAAAATGGATTCCCATTGCTATTATTTAATCTTTAGTTTGTAGTAAGATGCATATATAACTATATTGTCACGCTTTTTCCACAAATTTTTCACCAGTAAATTACTTTTCACATAATAATTTTCAATTTGAGAACTGTATAGGTCTCAACATGTGGAAATTTAACACGTAATTTCTAAAACAAATGTTGTATATGTCCAAGATACCAGTTGTTTATTCAATAGAGATTAAATGTAAAATGAACTCTTTTTCATGGGAAAAGGTGCATTGGCATGGGAAATTTAGTATATCTGTATAACAACAAAGATTTTAGTTTATCTACAGTCTCTAAACATGATAACTTTGTTATTGAATTGCAAGTAAGAGTGTAATTGTGAATGTTAGTATAAGGTAACCAACCATTTATCAACACCTAACCAGTTATTGACATCCTTTATGTTCTCGAGCAAAAATAATAAACAGCAGATTATATATAATTTTGTGGCATCCATAATTTCTCTATAATGTATGACATTGTTATCAACTACAATAGCTCTGGATCTGCTATAATAGCAGCATTTCACAAATGTTCTGCAAGCACCTAAAATTTTACTTTGTGATTATGATAGTAATTGGAGAAATTAAAGTAAGTACTTTTGAGAATTTTAATTCAAGCCTCTAAAAATTGCAATTTAAAACCTACATAATATATTTATATGGTCGGGAATTGTTAGGGAATTGAAGTCAGAGTTAACCTTAAACATGAAATATGGTATTAAACTGATATGTCAATTATTGAATTACTGAAAATGGTGTCTTACCATTCATTTACAGCAGTGTAAATAATTGGTTTTGACATTTCTATTGAGATTCATATATCCTTTTTTTGCTTATATTACGGGCATGTTGCCAATATTCTCTGTAATAAGTTTAATATCAATTTTCAATATTGGGTATCCATAACTGGTTGTAGTGTGTCCATAATTAAACATAAAGTTTTTGTTTTTTTTAGAGATATTAGGCCTATTAGAGATCAATTTGTTGCAGAAAATGATGCTGTAGCAAAAAAAGAAATAATTTCGTGATACGAGAAAAATAAATAAGTTCAGAAAAGTTTTTTCCGCGATTTACTCACAATTAAGATCTAAAGTCTTTTGCATCAAATCAGAATAAAAATACAGCAGCTGCTACATCTGAAGTGTGGCGATCATTACACTCTAAAAAGGAAAATGAAAAAAATGAAAGTTGGAAGATATAGAACAAAGAATGAAACGAGGACAAGAGAAGGTACAGGACAAAAATAATCTTGAGATAGCCAAAAATATATCAAAATTGAATAAAAAGTCTGATCTCAGATGAAGAGAGACAGAAAAGTATGAGCAATTTGGGCGATGTAGATATATATGAGAGTTGGCCAACTTTCTGTTAAACTGTCCAGAGAAAAAATATTTGTATAGGAGATTATATTCTTGCATTTTTTTGGGGAGGTAAAAGAAATAAGAAAAGTTCTAGATACATCTGTACAGTTCAGAAGGTTTTCAAACAAGAAATTGAAGTTACATGTATGAAATTGATGAAGAATACATTTCTTTTATCAGTAAAAACTCGATATTGGGGATTTTACCAACTCCTACAATTCATAGAAAAGGCAGACATAATATGATATTTCTTTACCTGTAAACATTCTATTTAATATTTTATGATATTTAAAGTACATATATTGTTTATTTCAATAATTTGTTGATAACTATTGTTGTTTAGATAGACAAGCTTTATATTTTTAATTTGGAGAAAAATTACTATGTATGGTCATATATGGGATGTCAATAAATAGTTTTCCATAAACATGTGATGTCAGTAGTAGGCTTTTTGTAGTAAAATTTTTCTGAATCAAAAAATAATTTAAAAAACAAAATAAATGAAAAATTATTATAGTATGTTTACAGTGAAATATTTATAAAATAATTTACCGATGAAGAAAATAAAAAAAATACTTTCTGTAATGTGTTTAAGATTATGAATAATCTTATTATCTAAAAGTGTCAATAATTGGTTGTTTACCTTAATGATACTAAATAGTGTGTTCAGTATGAACACTAACTATTCTAGATATCTCAACTTTTCGACTATCTTAACATGTTCTTTGGCGTTTTTTATTTCCTACGTCTCGTAAATAGTTTTCTTTTGTTTAATCATTTTCCGATTAAGTATAGGTTGGTTAGATTCTTTCATAATTGATAGGTCTTTCCTGAGTTTATCTATTAAGGCTTGAAGTTTTCTTTTCCAGGGTGGATCTTGGTTTTGTGGTTTTGATTGTTTATTAGCTTCGGTTGCTTGTGAGGATGTTACTCTGTTTAATCAGTTCCTACAAGTATTGGAAACCATAATTTTTCATTGTCACAAACAATAAAATTTCCAATAATAAAAACCATATTTATTTTACATTGATAATTAACATTTCCGTTAGTAAAAAATGAGTATAACGCAAATTATATTTTAGGTTATTCCTACTACTTTATTAGGAATCTTAACATTAATTCAATTTAAGAATTTTCCTGGGAAAAAGGTACCAATTCTACTCAATGCTATTTTCAAAAATGTTCCCTGTCAACAACAACAAAGAGCAGATAGGTACCATATATATCAGATTTTTGAATTTTCATTAAGGGAATTCAAAGAAGGTAATTATTCATCATATTAATCAAATAATTGGTAACCAGTAATTACTATAATATTAAAAACGGTACTTATCTCAAAATAGACTGATAGTATGTATAGTTTAGTATGTATTTGTATATAAAAATTACCGCTTTGCTGAAAATCGCAAAAAAGTTATTTCTTAGACCTTTGACCTTGAATGAATTTTTTTCCATACATATGAATGAAGGGGAACTGCCAAATTTTATTTTTAATTATATTTTAAACAAGTTTACTGATTTTCAACTTGGTGGGAATGTAGCTTCACTACTATTATTTAGTCTAATTTGGCCGCACTACTTATTTCTTAAACAAACTGATGATTTTAGAATTACTGGCGTTGAAGTTAGAATTTGTATATATGGTATTGATGACCGTAGATGGGGAAAGAGATCCTAAAAATTTGCTGTTCCTATTTAAATGGATGAGGCTGTTCCTTAGTACTTTTTCCCTTCAGCATCTAACTGAAGATATATTTGATGTATTGGCATGCTACTTTCCTGTGGATTTTAGGGCACCTCCAAACGAAACAGTAAGAATCACAGTTATATATATATATATATATATATATATATATATATATATATATATATATATATATATATATATCAAGTAATTTATACAAAAAATTATACTAACTCCCATTAGATACATTTGGGTGAATTTTATCAATAATTTCCATATTAACAAAATTCAGTGTTTTTTTGAAAATTGTCTTGCAAGTTTTCACATAATTTCTCAATATTATGCAATTATAAAAATTCTATACAAAAGATAAGAATAATATTAAAATGGTATTTTGGGCACTCATCAGTTGTGACTAGATAGTTAGTTCTCTATGAATGAGATTATTCAAAATTTTGAAAAATGTAGAAGTATTGAATGTAGTGAAAGTCAATTAAGAAATTCAGAGATAGAGAAATAAATGTTTGAATTTCTGCTCAAACCAACGATCCTAGTTCGGGCTAAGGAATTTCAATTTTAAAAAACATTTTCTACAAATCTATGCTTTCCATGCATCATAAATGCATTCCATCTGTTGCAATATATTGATCTCCTAGACCTCTTTGTTTAATGAAAATTCGACAAGAAATAAATATTTGGAACTGGTGCAAATAGTGGCGTGCCCAGAATTTTGCTCGGGGGGCAGGAACCTCTGGGGGACCTGGGTGGTAAAATTAAATAAAAATGTTCTTAAATGGTGATGTTCTGGCCCATTTGCCCTCTGTAGCCTTTTAGGTAAGTTATTTAACTAAAAAGAAATTATTTACTTACATAACATTGAAGTCTAAATTATTGTTTGCACGAAATATTATTATGGTGAAGTGTTCCGAAAACTTTCTTCGAATAACATTATAACAAGAGAAAAAAACATTCATTACATTAATAAAAATAGACAATATTGAAAGATATTTTATTTATTCATACAATATTGTTTATTTCAGTTTAAACACACAAGGAAAAAACCATTCATTATATTAATAAAAAAATAATGAAATTTATTTATTTATTTAATATTGTCAATTTTAGTTTCAACATTATTTGTTATGGTTATACATGGTTATTATTTTTACAGCTTAATGCTAAGCTTTTGTCGTTTTTTGTTCTGGGGGGATTCAGTCGCTGGTCTGCACGTCACTAAGTACAAAATCATATTGTCCTTACAGATCTCTTATTGTTAACTTTGATAAGTTCCAGCAAAATGGTTCTCTTGCTCACATCATACGTGAGGTTAAAGATTATTGGGAAATAATTCAATAAATGTTATTATTTCTCCATGTGTTGTGCTTAAGTGACCCCATAGATCATCGGAATTATTTCCAAACTAATTTTTTTATATAAGATTATTATTTAAAATGAAATGTGTATATTTTCATGAATTGAGAGAAATCATTTCCAACTTTAAGGTAGAATTAATGCTGACTAGCTGAGGGATGAAAATGTATCTGTGTAATAAATTTGGATAATGTTTAGCAAAGAGGGATGGATTATTTGATTGTTATTGATTTTAATTACATTTGTGAAACTTACATCCCTCTTCCTAGTGTGACTTCACATATTTTGCAAATTACATTTAAATTATTTTTTAATAAAATTAACATCAAATCAAGTAATTAACAAAACAAAAAACGATCAATTATATTAATTAAAGAAATTAACGAAACAAAAAATATTAATAGAATTATATTAATTAAAGATATAAACTGATATAAACTTGAGTCCATGGACTTTGAATCCACTCCTTTAAATCATTTATAACTGGCATAAAATTCAATATTTAGGCAATAGTGTATTGCTAAAAATAATCCTGAATTAACCCCCTAATGGTTTATGGGTTTAAGCTAGGGTGGTAATAAAATTAATTTTATAATTTGCATTAAGGATGAAGATAAATATATTTGAATGTCAATTTTTGTATTAGTAATTTTCAAATATGTTTCATCAATATTAGAATCTTCATTATCAAAAACTGCTTCTGTACTATCACTATATGCTACAATCTTCAATATTTCACCTGTTTTATTAGTTTGACTATCATCTGTTATTGTAAATTTTTTTCTCGTCATCAAAAAAATCTTCAATTATAGTTGGTTCATCTATATCATCAGGAGTGTTTTTGTTAAGCTCCATTTGATCAACTTTTTTATTTTTTATAGCGATGGAATCTTTTTCTTTTTATTAACCTATATATATATACTTTTCAATAACCCCGGTATCTTCAGTTATATTTTTCTTATTTTCAGTATATCCAGTTCTATCAACGTCGGTACTTTTAGTTTTATCTTCATGTTTTTTATCACTTTCAGTGATATCTTTTTGTGTCAATTCATTTTTTAGTGGTACTAATGAATTATTATCACTACTAGTGCTTTCTAATTCCTTTGTTATATCACTATTATTAATTATATCTTTTTTTTTCGGTTAGTATACTATTTTTTACACACAATATATCAATATTTATTTGATTTTCATCGATATCTTTGTCGGAATTGTCTTTCAACATTCTCCAAAATATGATATTGACACTGACAATTTGTATAAAACAAATACATTTATCATATCTCGAAAATCTTTTGAAACTCACACTTATACAAGGTGTTAAGAAAAGGTTATCTCGTCTCTAGGATAAATATAGAACTGAAAAATATTTGGGGTTCGCTCAGTAAAAAATTTTCGTAACGCCATCCGTATTCAAGATAAAGGGCGCCGAAGAAAAAAATTGCGTACCGTTTTCGGAATATTTTGATTTGAAAATGTATGTAAGTAATAACCGATGCTGGTATGAAGTAATGATAAATGTATTAATTATACAAAAAATCACAAGATGAAACTATAAAACAAGTTATTAGTCTTTTTTTATCTTGAATACGGATGTTGTTAAGAACAATTTTTATTGATCATACCCCAAATATTTTTCACTTGTAAGTTTTTTATAGATTTTACATTGAAATTCTTATAATCCACCGAATATTTTCCAATACTGTTTATAGTAGTAAAATATGTACAGATGAATATTTTTTTCAGATTATAACTAGAGAAGCTTTAGCTGAAGCTTTGGCTCCATGTTTGTATGCTATTCCAGATTTTGGTGAATCAGGTGTAACTTTGGCATTGGAAAAATTGGATTCTTCCTTGGAAATCGCAAAAACAGATAGTTTGAACCTTTTGGTATGTAAGAATCATGTTTTTAGTCTTATATGCCTATCAGTTTAGTTACGCCTTAGTTTGATTACTATATTTTCTAGTAATGGGCAGTGGACCATTCAGTTTGAAAATAATTTCCCGTTGCCTTTTCATAAGTTATTGTAGGGTCTGGCGGTATGGATCTCCAAGTAGAATAGCTCCTACGAGGAGAGTTAAGAGCTTTAGCATTGTACAATTTACCCCAAAATATATTTGAAATCAGATTTTAATTAATAAGATGCCAAATTAGCTTTGAGTATAAAAAATGACCGTTAACGAATAGAGATTTATTCATGTCAGATATTATTCAGGTCAACAAGACTTCAGAGAACTCTCTTCTACATAGCTTCATTAAACACTAGCAGTCTTTTTCTTTTATATAACACGAAACCATTGAAAATTAATACTTGCACTTCTGAATAGGGCTAAGAAATCTACTAACTGAATTCTGTTTTAAAACTACTCCTACTCATTCGAAAGTCAAAGATCAAGTCTGATCTCTATCAGTCGTGAACATACAAATTGAATTTGTTGCTTTGGCTGTCTACCTCGTAGAAAACAATCAAATTTTCATGTATTTAAATAGAAAATGCAACAGTTGTATTATAAATAGTTTATGAAATGCAGCCTGTTATCTCTAACAATCAAACACCTGGAACAGCAAAAATATTAATATTAGCCTTTATTTCATTAGTTTCATACTTTATAAGTTTGACATTTATCAATATAGTATTTTTTGGATGTTTTTTTTAGACTTCGCATACCATATACAGTGTGTGCAGAAACTCTTCTGCACACAAATCTGATGTTCGAATATCCCATCAAAGAAAACGTCATGAAGAATTTTCTTATTTTTTCAGTAACGAAGATGGCCTCTGTTTTTTCTATGACTATTTGAAGAAATCGGTATTCCATGTTATAAATTGAATGGGGTTTTTTTATTGACAGTTCAACTAAAAGTCTGAAAGCTGTTTTACTACATGATGGGAACAGATTTCCATCGATTCCATTATCACATTTCGTACATCTCAAGGAAAATTACAACAGTATTAAAATGCTACTAACTGCAATTAAATATATGGAATAAAAGTTGGCGATTTCATGATGGTGTGTTTTTTGGCAGGAATACAAGGTGGTTATATTAAATACTCCTGTTATCTATTCCTGTGGGATAGTAGAAATCATGCCACCCACTACATACAAAAACATTGGCCTGCACGTACTGAGCACGAAGTAGGAAAATACAATATTAAATGGAAAGTAATTGTCTATCTCAAAACTATATTAATGCCACCATTGAATATTAAATTGGGTCTTATTAAACAATTTGTAAAGGCTTTTAATCATGAGTCTAAAGCAGCGTTTCTCAAACTTTTTTGATGGCGGAGCCCCTATATATTCTGATCAAATATGACGGAGCCCTGTATGGTATTTAGTTGAACAAATGTAAAATAAGTAGGAGTAAAATTAAAATAATAAAACCAAGTAAAAATGCATATTTTTATTTTTAGTGTGTATGTAACAAGACGAATGTGATGAATGATATTGTATTTTATTTTTACAAATTTCTTGAATATTTGGCTTTATTGAAGATAGCTGTAACCTAATATCTGGTTCGCAACCAAGCGGTTGCGGTACTTGCTTTTGGTGAAAATATATGAAGAAAATCTCGTTTCGTACAGGTATGTGCTTACAAATGGTAAAAGGACGGAAATATCTTTTTTGTAAACTCTGGATACTCTTCTTTAAGGCTGCACCAAAACTCTGCTACTGGTTGATTCTTCAACTTTAGTTTTAGTGAAGAACTGGAATTCAATTCTATAAGTTTTTCGTATTCTTGAAAGCATAAAGTTGGAGGCTTTTCATTTATAAGAAAAGGATTTTTAACCCATAAATATTTTTTCAGATTGGTACCCAATTCATTAGGAAAGTACTGTGTTACCGAGCTTCCCATGTTTCTAAGATGATTAGCAATATCAGTAACTATTTCTTGAGGTAATTCTTCTGTATTTGTCTCTTCACAAAATTCCTTTAATGTCGGAAAACAGTCAAACTCCTCACTTTCAACGCTACTTAGCCAAAATTGTAATTTCCTTTTAAAATATCTTATTTTATCATTTGCTGTAAACACTGTGATCTGTTTTCCTTGAAGTGACAAATTAACTTCATTAAGTTTAGAAAATATTTCTGTTAAATAGGCAAGTCTAAACAACCAGTGTTTATCAATTAATCTGCTTTGTAAATCAAAAGGATGTTCCAAAAGAAAGGCGTGAACTTCAGCTCGTAATTCAAACAATCGAAGTAGTATTTTACCTCGAGATAGTCATCGAACTTCCGTGTGAAGTAGTAGAGAAGTACACCATTACGAGAGGAAGCTGTGCGGGTAGTAGGGATGAGTAGCTTGGTTCCCGGAAATTTAGTCGCGATGGATCACTTCACCGAAGCGCAACGTGCATTCTACATTAAACATTATTACAAAAATGGCGATTCGTGCGCTATTGTTCGGCGTTTGTTTCGACGCGAGTTTGGATTACATGACATAAATCAGTGTTCGAGGGAAAGTGTGATTCGATCGTGGGTCAGAAATTACTGGTTCAATTCTGAATCAGAAGCCTACGGGACGTCCAAGATCAACAAGAACAGAAGACACAATTCAACAAGTTAGAGTTTCAGTTCAACGTAATCCTGGTCTATCGACTCGAAAGCGATCAGCTGAACTTGTGGTATCCAGAACATCTTTGCGTCGCATTTTGTCGAAAGATCTAAAATTACACCCGTATAAAATTCAACTTGTGCAGAAATTACAGCCAAATAATTTAATTTTAAGACGAGCTTTTGTTGGAATAATTGCCGTTACTGGGCTGCAGAGAGCCCACGTACAAAACATCAAAAGCCTCTGCATTCGCCGAAAGTAACCTTTTAGGCGGCCATATCAGCGCACGGAATTATCGGACCCTATTTCTTTCAAAATCAACAAGGGCAATCTGTCACTGTAAATTCTCAACGATACATAGCCATGTTAACAGATTCTTTCTTTGCGCAACTGCAACAATTTGAAGCTTATAATCGTACCAAAAGGTTTCAACAAGATGGCGCGATATGTCATACTTCTAATGCCTCTTTGGCGGTCGTAAACCAGATGTTTGCTGGAAAATTGAGGTGACATTGTATGGCCGCCTAGAAGTCCGAACCTAACACGATCGGATTTCTAATGTGGAGGTACCTGAAAAGTAGAGTCTACTCCAATAACCCAGCCATGCTTAATCAGTTGAAGACCAACATCCGAGAAGAAAAAGCAGCTATTCCCCGCGCAATGTGCCAGCGAGTTTTTGCCAATTTGAGATCTAGATTCGAGGAATGTTTACAGCGCGATGGTGCCCACCTGGATGATGTTCTTTTTAAGAAATGAATTTCCCAGATGTATATTTCAAATAAAATAAAAAATTGTATGTGGATTATATTTAGTTTTTTTTATTATTCTTTAAATTCGCAAAACTTTCTGGCCCACCCTGTATATGCAGTGCGAGTAATATCGACAAACTATTCTACTAAATTTAACAGCGCCATTGCCTAAGGGTGCGTCCTTCCTTAATGTTGAATTATAAGTTTTACAATTATGTCAAACAATTAGAACAATGTGAATGAAATTTTTATTAATGGATACTGTGACAAAAAATTATTTTTTATATTTATTCACTCAATCAAATCCAAATTATTTTCAGTTTTCTACCTAACGGAGCCACCTTTTTTGAAAACATTCTATATATTTATTCTTGACAAAGTATTTTTAAATATTAGGAAAAATGTCTTATAACTATATTGTTTTAGAAAGAAGGCTGTGCTACATATCCAACCTCAGTGTATATAGAAAAATCATCGGAAATATGGTCACTGATTCAAAAAGAAATTTTAACTGGCAGTTCTAATGAAATTATATCACAGTGTTTAGAAACACTTTCGGCAATTATTTCCAAAATTTCAGAGGACGAAACAGATAGGTGTATAGATGTTATACACAACATATTTGACACTTTGAAAGGCAACTTATTACCAGACTCTCAATTATTTGAAAAATCATCAGTCATTTTAGTATATGTTGCTGTAGGATCCCAACGATCGTGTAAATATCTAATAAAAGAAATAATACCGATTTTGACCAACATTTACAACATGACTGCATATAATGATCAACGGTCCCTTATTGTTAAAACTTTAGTTGAGTTCACAAAAGTGCATTTGAAATATTACAAAAGTCTAATGAGTGAAGAAGTTCCCGAATTACAAAAAATCCCTGTAATGTGCTTAGAAGTACTCAATTTTGGAGAAAATAGTAGGAAAATTGCCTTTGAGTGCTTAAATAGTTTGATACCATATTTAACAAATGAGGTTAGTATAAAGCTATTTTTTTAATTTTCTTTTTATTATGGTGTTTGAAATTGTTGCCTAATAACATATTAATTTATTTACTGCCTCAAAACTCTTGCACTAGACTAGTTAATATTTATTAGAAACCTCCCCTTTACTATAACTCCTCAATACCTTCATTCAAAATTTATGAGACTAATAATTTCCATTCAGTAATAAATTTTTGTTTAGAATAAAAAACAAATTCACCCCTTTTTGTGCAGGGATTTTTTCAATTGTATTTAATTTACTTGGACTGGATGGAATGAACTGTAAAGAAAATTATAAGTAACAAAGTAACAAAAGGCAGTAAAGACTTGGACTCGGACAACAAAGGAAAGCACACGCCACCACTTGGGCAAGTCTCACAGCTTGTCTTATGACATCAAAAAGGTCAAACCAAAGCGTCTGATCGGCTTCTTAAAGAACATCGTCTTTTGGTAATGTCAAGTTGGGCACGATGGGCCTATCAAAAGGCTTATGTTTAACGGCCCTTTGGCCAATAACTATGCTACTATGATTACAGGCTTGTGTCATCAGTATCAACTACTTGCATGTATATATTTGAATAGTTCATTTAATGTTTTAACCTGCGTGAGTCCGACTTTAATCTTATTAAAATATAACCTGATATCGATATCGATGAATTTATAGTTACCACAATTTAATTTATTTGTGTTAAACGTTAGCTCTGGGTTGACTGCTTTTCTGGAGAGCGACATTCTCATATAGCAGTTCGTTGGGAAGTGCGTACTTTAGCAGGTTCTTCAATAGCACGCGACAATGAAGCCTCGATAGTTGACTTTTGTTAGATCAGCTATTCATAGAAGTTTAAAGCATTTGGGATTGAATGATATCGCTTTTATGAATCAAATTTGAGTGAGGACAGCACGTGAAAATAAAAGTAATTTGTTTTTAAAGTCAAATATATGTAAATAGTAGGACACTTTTTATTTAATTGAAATTATTTGTTATATATGTAATGTATCTTCGGGCTAACCAATGCTGGTTGACTATATTCTTTGTATTACAACATTAAAACAACTTTGTGAAAAACTATTTATTATGCAAGACAATAATTAATTAAACTTGGTTTCAATAAACCGTCTACCGTACTCGACGAATGTCAAACTATTAAGAACCTCGTATCTGCTTAAAAACCGCCTTGAATACCAAAATCCTATTGTACACAATAAATAATTATATTTATGGTCGTTAAAGTCACATCAATATAAATAAAAGTAAGTAATTTGATACGTTATTGGAACTTCAAGTGTCTAAGGGACACTTGGAATCGCTTAACTATGACGTTGGTTCCCATTAGGAGTGGTTAGTGTACAATAAATCGTGACGAATATAATAATAAATTGACGTTAGGTAAATTTATGGGCACATGGACACATTTTATCATTTAACTAGATGATTAACTGATCCTAATGGTTCCCAACACAAGATCCCTGTATGGGTTACATTCGTGCAATGTTAACTAATTTTAAATAGGAATTTTTTATGTCAGAACAATATACACTGTAAAATTGGAAAATATGAAATGAGAAAGGTTATTGTCTAACAATAGATAGATGATATTTATTCTGGATTATTTTCTTTACTTTAAACTTAAATAAATTTATAACATTAATCTCAATTATAAATTCTTTATAATCAACATTTTTTCTCTATTTCTTTTACAGTTGAAATCTACAATTTATCCAACTCTACAGTCTTCAATTTTCACAAAAGATCCACCAGAAACTAAACAACTGTTTTTACAGTGTCTTAAAACCACTGCCGTTTATTTTCCAGATGAAGTGAAACAAAACATACTTGTAGAATTAAATCCTCAAATTTCTACTTTAGATTATATTTTAGAAGCATTGATCGTCTTAATTAATTTGAAAAATTTCCGGCAGTTTGTTATACAAACTTACTTAGAAGCTATTGCACGCCCGGCGTTTTCTAAAATTGCAATAAAAAACACAAGATATTTAATAGAAAAGGAACAACAAAACCAGGAACTGTTAAAAGAGTTGATAGAATTAAATTTACTACACAACCTTATAGAATCAGCGCTAGTCAATGACTTTACAGACATGGACATTCTAAAAGATATTTCTGTGATTTTAAAATATTTAATGTGTTCTCAAGAAAGTTATGTTCAGAAAGAAATTCTCGATAAATATTTCGAAATTATTTTTGAAAAAATTCAACACAATCATTCAATTTTAGCAATAATGAATGGCTTAGTATGTGGTTTAAGACGAGATTTAATAGTTGACCAAAAACTGATGAACGTTTGTTTTAATTTAAGTACAGGAAGCGAAAATAATGACGTTAGGTTAATTGCCTCCCAATGTTTGGCGAATTTAACTAATAAAATGAAAGATGGTAAGTGTTTTTTTTAATCTATGATTAATTGAAATGTTTTTCTTATTTATTTATACGATTTCTATTCGTGGGGTGAATTAATGGACACTTTCTCTTACGTCCTTGATTTATTTAAATACCTTATACTACACTTAACTAACTTATATCATTACTATCACTTAAATAATTTATTAAAATTCTTCGATTACTTATTGTGCTACAGAAACTACTTATATATGCCCCAAAAGAATTATAAAAACTTCTAGAAAGTAAAGAAATAAAACAAACAAATAAATAGACCTTCCTAGAAATTATTCAAAAAATTATATAATATATAAACCGCCTGTTATAATAAAAAGCTATATAAAAAAACATCAAACGAATTCGGGGTATTTCAATCATACATCGTCGACAGTGAAAATGAATAAATTTAGTAGTTGTCACTTTTTCTTTCCAGTAGTTGACATAGGTATGCTTAGATTAATATGTAATGAAAAGAAATACACAAATCACTGGAATAAGTACAGCGAAGAGTACTTCACTCTTCCCTGTGCCTTCGCTGAATTTTAGATTTTCGTATTAGCCCAACAGGGCCGGTTTAAGGACCCATTTCGCGAACTTGTTCATAACATAATTTAGACTCTAGATTGTTTGGGGCGTTTGTTTAGCTTTTCAGCCATCCGCACCTAGTTATAGGTAGAAGATATTTTATACAGGACTGTGCTTCTCCTTGTTCTGTAATTTTTTTGAGTTTCTAGTCCCACTTGTTAAGATGTTAGTACTTCTCCTTTTAGGTACTGAAGTCTTTTGATGAAGTGGGCAGGACAACAATTAACTTGAGGCATACAATCGATTTTTATAACTTGATTTTCTCTTATGAATCATGATAAAAATACTATTTCGACTATAAAAGTGCTTGTAAGAAAGGACAATTATGACCAATATGGCTGCTTATTGAGAGATAAACCAAAAAAAATACAGAAGTCAATTTTTTTCTGATGTTTGCCTAAAAGTGACATAGAAAATTTTATTTAATTGCCACCAATGCTATTGGTATATAACGTTTTGAACTCCCTAACTTCTGAAAAGAAAATCCACGGAACTGAAAAAGGTGTTTCTTTGCTCCAGATGATTTATATTTATTGAAATGTAGGGCTTCTTAGAGTTGTGCTGGTTCTTGATTTCGTCCAAGCTTAGGGTTTTTCCTCTTTAAGCTGTTTTCTCTTGGCGGTGAGGTTAATTAAAGCTGACACAAAGTAACTATATCAGAACTTAAAAAGAATTTAATTAATTTGAGCATATATGGAAGCCGTGAGTGTAATCATGTCGCTTACCGGATCTCAGATAAGATTGTATTTATACTAGATTATAATTTTACCTTTCACTGATTCAATAAATATTGATGAAATGATGCTGAGTCGTGTAAGATCAAAAAAAAAAAATTTGTTTATAAATGCCTTTACAAAAAATTGATCTTTAAAAGGGTTTTCCGATAGAAGGCAAGAAAGGAGTCAGATAGTTTAGTGAGAGTAGCGTGTTTAGAAATAAATTATATTTTTGAACATGATCTATTAGACATTGTGATGGTCTGAAAATAACATGTATTCATTTTATGTTATTAATTTTAAATGGGTACTTGGATTCGAGAAGGGTTCTTAGAATGACCAACAACAAAAGCACGCTTGAAATAATTAGAATATTGAGCATTAACTATTCCTAAGTGGATGTGAGAAAAGTTTTCATATAACTATAATGAGGATTTCTGTCTCTGTTTAAGAAAAGTATAATTATTCTCTAATAAATTTTTGAACGCATCATTTCCAGTGTATCGAAATTCTCATTTCTGTCCTGCGTTTAATTGTCCAGTCCTTCATAATAAGTTGTAATATCTTAGTCTTACTACGTTGTGATTTGATTTTTCCTATGAGTCTGCTCCGTTTCGTTGCACACCATTAGAAAATAGAATCTGCAATATTCTTGTAATCATATGAAATTTGTTTTGGTCACATTATTTTAAAAATTTAATTCATTTTTAGAACAAAATTTGGTCGAATTCTTAACAAAAACGAAAGAAGAAAGTTTACATTTGATGATGTCCTCATCTAAGAATATAATTTTAACATTGTCCTGGATAACAAAAGCATTATTAATGAGAAATCATTCTTACGGGCTAATATGGTTGAATTGGGTAAGAACATTTTTCACTCAATATGTATTTTTTATGATAAAATTATAAAAGAAAGTCATTTTAAATCAGAAGAGACCTAAAATCAAGAACATTTAACATATAAAAAGGTATAAGAAATTATTATACTATATTATGAGCGTTCTCTTATTGGGAACGCTCGCAATTGTAAGGAGAATTTGGAACTACTGCTAGTTTTGACGTTATTACGTCTTATCAGAGCAGTTTAAGAACCCTCGTTCGGGCTTGAGACCCGACCTAAAGACAACGTCAAAAAACGATGTTAATATCGACAAAAAGGCGATTGACATCACGCTCAAATTTCAAAGGAAATATAATTCCATATTCGTCGAGGCATTAGCCAGGAGAGTAGTTGTTTTCTCCTTTGAAGAATGGCAGAATACATTTTCGAAATATTGAATTTCGAAATTATATCAGAGGTGAATAGTAGAAATCCAAAAAATAGAGTCTAATGAGACGAAATTAATTTTCAAAAAAGATTGATAACTACCCTAAGAAAAATCCAATTACTGTCATCAGAAATTGGTTGATAAAATATTTTTGTCTCTGTTGGCCAAATTGAAAAGGAATGGAGATCCTAAAATTAATACCTAAATATTTCACTTTGTGATTAGATATTGGTGGAATTAATTAAATTCCTACCATTTTGAAGTAGTAGTTCTATTTATATTTCAATCACGGACAGTTTGCATATTTTAATTAAATTTATTTAGTTACAAGTTGTAACTTATAGGCATGTTGTCATAAAAACTTATCTAAGTTAGTATAAAAAGAAGATCGTTATTGAAGAATACTTCTCCATCGCTGTCTCTAATTTATATACCAAGTCCTTATCGTCCTTTTAAGGCAGATTTTGTTACATGTTGTTGAATAAGAAAAGAGGTAGTAAGTACAAAGTGAAAAAAGTATTATAGATACTCCTCGTTTTTCTACTGCTTACCCAAATCTTATGTGCTATTTAACTTCTGATGATATATTCTTTCCGTTTATAACTTTGCATTAAAAACTATTTTTTTTTTGTAGTTATTAGAATTATTAGAAAAATACAATGAAGTAACCGAAGGATTACGAATTATCATGAAAGAAAATTTTGATTCAATGGGAGATGATGTTTTCTGTTATAGATCGTAAGTAAATGATATTTGAATCAATTAGTCACTCATATGTATGGTCAATTAATGGAATTACGGTGAAGAATTGTATTGAAAAAATTTATATTAGTTATTCAGAATTCAGTTATTTTCCATTTTAACTTTTAACAAAGAATTCACCCATGGCTTCCTCCCCATTACATATTCACATAAACCATAACTAGAGCTCTAAAAAATTGGTATTTTCATATGGAAATGAGATTGAAAGAATTTCTAATTAGAATTTCATTATTTCACCCAAAACCAAAATGTGACAATTTTCTTATACTAAACACAAAATAATAAAACATTTATTACATGTATTTGTCACTTACATTGTTATTTGAATGTTTTTATGGGAAAAATTATACATTCTTCATCCACCTCAATGTCTGCTTTAAGCGTTTGATAATTTTCCAATAGTAGTGCATCATAAATTCTTATACAGGCTGGTCTACATTAGTTGATTATAAATATTCAGTAAAAATGGGTAGGGTAGGTTACATAATACTGCAACCTTTAAGGTTTATATTAGAGCTGGGTTTGACATCTACAGCTTTCCATCAATTTCCAGAATTCTGATGTACTTGAGTATATGTGATAGTTTCAAAGAAGTTAGATTTTCGCCTCTAAAGGTTTGTTGTACGAAGCTTTTTATGTGTATGCTTGCAATAGCGAGGCATTATTTATAGAGCTAGGTGAAGTTACATCCTTCCTCCAAACTGATTGCATTGCCCTTTAACGAAGCGTGATGAGATGTAGCTGGTTTTTCTTAGACCCAAATGCTTTTTGGGTCCAGCTGTGTGAATCTTTTCATTGATTCAATACAGAGTGCTTCCGTCTTATTCCGAACTTTTTTTTTCTACAGCAAACAAGGCTCTGGACAAATGAGCGATGTGGGTGATCTTTTTTAGATACAAATAAGTATTTATATGATCTATTCGCTGATTAGGAACTCGGTTAGATATTTAAAATTTTATAGTTATCATTTCTTGTATTTATTTTAATATTTTTGTTTTTAGACCTCTCTATAGACAGAAAACATTCGTTTATGCAACTAATAAGATAGCAGACCAATATGATAACGATAGAACAGTATATTTAACAGCTCTTGGTTATTTGTTAGAATTTGCTCCTTCGCAGGCAGTTGAACTTCAATTTCCAAAAGTAAGTAGCTGTTGTGATTCTTTCATAAATTTATAATTAATTAATTTGAGTTTATAGATAATAACACCTCTAGTGGAGAATAATGGACACTATTAGGTTTCACATTTTCTACAGATTTGGCATTAAAAACACACAATGAAATGATGATTGGTAGAGCAATTTGGAGGTGTTTACTTAAGTGGAATAAGTTCACAAGATTATATTCCAGTTAAAGATAATTACCTGTGATAAGTGTTTATATAAGATAGTCATGAAATATGTACATTACTATGTAAAATGTACATATTTTATGACTAAAGTAAACTGTTAATCTTTATTCTCTGAAGACAGTCTAATTGTGAGAACCATTCTGTCAACGCGTTGAACCAAGTCATCTGAAACGACAGATTTGCGCCCTTGGCCCCTTTTAGCATGCACATAATTACGGCCATCTTCAAACTTTCGACACCGTTCACGCACAACACCATCATTCATGAAGTTTTCCCCATACACACGAGTAATTCTCCGATGGATTTCTGCAGCACTATGACCTCAGCCTGTAAAAAACGAATCACTCTTAGCGGGAGTATCAATAATGGCGGACATGTTTACGTGACTGTAGCACAACGCCGACAGACGCGTAAATGTCAACAATGACGGAGTGTGTAGTACGAGACCTTAGCAGTCGCCTACAGTGCATGCCCGTGTAGCGTCTGCACGGAGCGATCGGATATTGAAAAAAAAACGGCCGTCGCATATAGTATCCAAAATAATGAATTCATTCCATTTGGTTTACACACTGAATATATACATTAGCGTATACCTTCGATTTTGAAAAAATTATAACAATAAAATTTTTTGCTTAGAGGTATCCAAAGAATTTTTAAAATAAGAATTTGGTTTAAAGACTCAAACTAAAAATATTTTAACAGCAAAATTGAATAACAACTTCAAAAATTTATTTCTATAAAAACCAAATAATATTTATTCTTTTTTTTTTAGATTTGTAGGTATGTTTTATTGTGTTTAGAAAAAAGTAATGAATCTCAAATATTACAAGTCATTTTAAAAATTACCAACACAATATGTAACAATAATAGTGCCTTAATAGAACAACATTTGGAAGATTTTCTCGATAGGATATTGAAACTCACGCAGTTTCAGCTGAGCCTGGTAAGTCTATTTTATATAAAGAATTCTCGACACTTTTTCCCACCATCTTAATAAACTTTATTGGTTAAAGCGAAGGTGACCAAAACTCACTTGAGCCGAGCAGAAGAATCACCAGATATTATTCTTGTAATATTACTGTATCATCTATGATTATCTGTTCTTTTATAATTCTATGTCAGTTTGTGTTTGCAAAATGTGTATTAACGCGTTGGATCATTTAAAAATTTTTGTCCCAATACACTTTTGTATTTGTTAAATTATTTTATATTAAAATGTCTTACGACACTGTGTTTTTATTTTCAGTTAGTACGAAGGGCAGCATTGCAATGTCTTATAACGTTTACAACAACTTTTCCCGTATATAAATTATTACCATTCAAATTGAAGGTTCTTCGACAATTGGGATTGTGTGTAGACGACAAAAAGAGACTAGTACGAAAAGATGCAATGGAAGCTAGATCTTTATGGTTCCTTTTAGATGCTCCAGTTTGATTTTTCATAGTTTATCAATTATAGTTTTTGATTTTTTTCTGATTGTTTTATTTTTATCTTATATAAAGGATTTGGGTCTCCTTTGAAATAGACTATTTAATCTGATAAAATTGGCTATAATTATGAAATGTATCAAATCATTTGCAATTAAGATACAAATGAAACTATTTCGTATATCGTCGGCTAAGACTGTAAACCTGTTAACTCCACTTTTGGTACAAAATGACATTTTTATACTATCCGCAAGAGAAAAACAAAGCACAGGGACGTGTAAACCCAGTTAAATTGTTAAATAGGCAAAAAAGTGTGATGCGTAAAACAGCCAAATCCATATAATTCAAATTTCGCGGCTAACTCCATGATTAACGCGATATTTTGTATTGTGTCTTCGGCGATATATCCGTGCAATAAAAATATGTTTTCGATGGAATAAATCTACCGATTCAAGATTTTAAAGTTGAGATCTATTATCTAAAATTACAAGATCAACGACTAAGAGTTTGTAGAACATTGTTTCTTCATACTCTTAACATGGAGATGGATGGTCTTGAAATGGAAGAGCAATGTTTTCAGCCGATGCAAAGACAAAAATCATGAGAAAAATCATCTCAACGCCAATTAACTTGTTTCTTGTGCTTTTTTTGAGGTTTTCAAAGACGAAATCATGAGATTTACCTACTTCTTCGATTGGTCAAACGTTGTAAATACGTTTTGTTTTTTGGGCTATTGATGGGATTCAAAAAGATATGTTTGCGTTGGATACCGACAATCGCTCGAAAACAGTTCGTGTTGATTAGTGCAAAGAAATGTTGCAAAAATTCAATCGTGGTACTTCAAAAGACGTCTATACAAGGCGACGAATCATGGCTCTATGCATATGAACTCGAAACTGAAAAGCAATAATTGACTGTATCGGTCTTTCAAGACGAACCGAATCTAACAAAAGTTTTTCACGCGCATTTCGAAGCAAATGGTCGCCTCCCTTTTTCGCAAATCATAAGTACAAATTATAATCATTTTGGAACAATAGTATTTCCACAGAAAAACATTTATTTTAGATTAAATTCATTGACTATAATTCTATATATAAGTGAGTTCGGAGTCAATGGATTTTAAGTTGGTTTGCTGGATATTTCCAGCCGTTTCTGAGCAAGCAAATCAAGATGATCCTAAAGACATTATGATGACCAATAAAATCATGTTACGTACTAAGGGAGAAATTTCCTCCCTCATCACAAACTTTAAAAAAGGCTTGTTTGATTCTCCCGGCCAAAAAAATTGAAATTTTTTTTGAAAGAATGAAATTTTTTATCGATTACAGTTTAGATAAACCATTTTTTACCATGAGAGAAAACATTTATCGGCTTTTTTTTGCAAATCCATGCAAACCTCGCTTTTTCAATTCCTATAGTTTTGAACTATCAATTTTCATAAAAAAATTACATGCACGGTATGAGGGGACTTTTTATATTGACAGCTCCTGGACTATATGTTGTTTTGATTGCTATTAAAATACATTACCTATCAATAAATCTTCACATAAAAAAGTTTTAATTGGAATTTACAGATACTATGTATAAAGTCAATTACAGAGAAATATTCATCAATAACCTCAAGTATTCATCAAAATCACAAAAGCTGGTAACACCGAATGAAAAGTAGTGGAAGTTTTTGTTGATGATATTCTTAAACAATTTACAATCATCACACAAACATCACTCAATTGTTATAGGCATGTTCCGATACCTTCGATATCTTAAAATGACTTGTTTATTGAGATGCGCGTCAATTGTTGCTGTAGTGGTAATGAATAGTATTTTCAGTAAGTCTCATATTCGTTTGAAATGTTCTTTTTATTCGTCTTAATTATAATAATTGGAATGAGTATTTGTAAACAGATGGCCTTTTAGTGAACAAACTAAAAATAATAATGAAGAACACAACTCGATGCACAATCCCTTACACTCCGATGAAGTTTTTACCAACCCGATTAAATTTTTTGCTGTTTCAACTTTTGTGAGTCGATCATGTCAATCCAACCATACGGATGCATTTTAGTGCAACTCTGTGCGATATTTGTGCATGCCCATAAGTAATCAGAATTTTTTGTGAAAAAAATTTGAAGTTTGCAATATCGACGGCGACGTGGCATGCAATGTCACCTGAGCGTTAAAACAAAGTTGGCTGTGAATAAAGGTTTTATTTTTTACTCTTTTTGAATTTGCTTGTTTACCAACGGTAGGGAAATTAGAAATTGAGGTGGAATGCACTTTTTGATAACAATGAGCTGGTTTAAAATTCAGAAACAGGAAAATTATTATAGTATATGAAACTATGTGAACTAAAATTCTGTAAAGTTATCAATATTGTTCAATGTGTGAGTTCGACTTCAAATATCTGGGCGTTACAATATCTAGAGTGAAATAAAAAACAATACGGAATAGATTAAAAAATTGCCATCTCCAGCGAATCTTTTTGAGTTACAGCTGATCAAATAATAGTTATTTAGGATAGTACAGGGTGGCGCAATAGAACGTGCATATTGCATCATCTTTTTTCGCGAGGTACACGGTGCGTGGGCGGGGGGAGCCTAGTGTGGTTGGACAGTTGCGTAGTTTTAATAGACATGAGTCACACATTAACGAAGCTCCGAGTACAAATTTAATTAAAATATGGGTTAAGCATTTTGAAGAGACCGGTTCCACGTTTAAACCACCAGCAAAAGGGTGTCCAAGAACGTCTAGGACCACAGACACGGAAGCGATCTACTTGTCGCGACGAAGTTTACATCGAATTTTGAAGTTGGATCTTAACCGACTTTGAAGCAAGGTTGGTATGTGCATTTGAAAGGAAGGTGAATAAGTGATTTTCGAGAGAATTCTAGATTATTCTATTTGGAAACAAGAAGAAATACCAAATTATTTTCACCGACGGATTATATATCGAACAAGAAGACAAACATTAGGCTTTGGAGAAAGTTCGAGAATATTGGAGATTGCAGTGAGTTGAATTTATGCCAGTTACAAAAAGTGATTGAGCTAAAATGGAGGATTTGATTAAGATGATGAAAGAAATAAGAGGGGGGAGAAATTAAGAAAGGTTAAGCTAGTCAAGAAGAATAGAAAGACGGAATGAACAAGGGCCAAAAACTTTCGTGGAAAGTCAAGAAGAACTGAAAGACACGAACACGATCATACAAAAATGAAAGAAGATAGGCCAAGAAGAGCCCAATTAAGAATTGAACAAGAAAAATTAGCGGTGAAACATTACAGTACTTTACTTATTAGTTTCCGTTCAATATTATTCCTCATATCCATCTTACATTTCCAGCCAGTATGTAATTTGTTTTTATTATAATCCTGGATTTATGTTTCGAATACAAATTAGATTCCACTAAATTAAATTATATAACAACGTCGTTTCTAAATCCGATCATTTGTTTCACCCATAGCTGCAACACAATACTTGATAAATATGAAAATTTCAACGACATCAGCGCGATACGATGGGACTGTTTAGAATGCTAAGTCCTGGATGACACTCGGGGTGTGGTTATTAAGTGAAAAATCTAGCATTACCATAGAAAAAGTAGGCATGTGCCAAAGTCTGCTATTTATCTTTAAGGCTACTCTTTCGAATGAGATGTCTACCGTGTTTGTAAAAAAACAAGGGTAGCCGTGACTTTCGTTTGTATGTGTTTTTTTTGTCATAAAAATGATCGACGTAACAATAAAGCACCGGATTGTTGCGAAATATCACATGAAACTTGGAAAAACTGCAACTCAAACTTATGATTCATTGAAATAAGTGTATGTCAATGAATGTTTGAGGGGTTCACATATTTTTGAGTGGTTTAAGCGTTTTCGAGATGACCTAGAAGATAATTCATGTCAAAAACTGATGAAAATATCGAAAAATTTGGTAATTTGCACGATCTAACCATCGGCTAAGTATTTGTGCGATTGCTGAATCTATAGGAATTGAGAAAAAATGTGTTTGACAAATTTAACGTGAAAATTTCGATATGCGAAAAGTGTGCACAAAGCTGGTGCCTAAAATCTTCATATTTGAACAACAAGAAACAAAAAAATTTGCATGCTATTGAAAATGACTTAAACTTATTAAAAAAATAAATATGATTAATTGAAATGAACAATATTTGGTTATGTAGAAGCTGATAGAGGAGGGCATTGAAGGTGATAATAAATAAATATAGAAAATATGAAAATAAAATATTTTTTGTCATCAGTCTCTCATTTAATAGCCACACCTTGTATCGTTATAGGAAACGACATGTCGGTAACGTATTTTGGGATCAACTGCAATAGTTGTCGTGTCATTTCCGTGTAAAAGTTGTTCAATGTTCCAGCTAGTTTCCAGAACATATGTAAACGATATATTGTTTTATTTACGTTAATAACTTCTAAAATGTAATCTTTAAAACGTAATGTATAAAGAAACTATCATAAAATTAAGAATACCACGAATATTTATAGATGTCAATTGTGTCCAGATAATTGCATCACCCTACACATAGAACTTACACGAAATAGTACACTTTATTGCAAATTATTTTCAGAGACGCTTTAACGCTTTAACCCATACTAGATAGGTCATGCATGATTAAGAAAGAAGTCAATACCCATAAAGATCGTGCGTAGTCCTAGAGCGTTAAATGTCCATCGACCCAAGATCCAGCCAGTTTCTTGCACCCACTGCGACTACAATTGTCACGAATTTGAGTACAAAAGTAAAGTTCGAGTAAAATAGACGAGTCGACAGACAATCGATTTTTATTCATCGAACGGATATACATTCGATTTTATTTAATTCATTTAATTTTTTACTACAACTTTATTCTGATATAAGTAAGAAAATGTTTTGATGAAGTCCTTTAACATACGTCCAGTGCTCAAACTCTCAGATTAGTTTCGACTTACAGATTGACTGTTAACTTAGTATAATAAAAAGTATGGTCATTTTCTTATACGGACGTGTATAAATTGACAGAATAATGACAAAAGAAATGAATTAATTACGTTGAACTCTATTTCTGTTTAATGAGGGAGCAAATTAGGAAGTACAATTAGTCACTTGCTCAAGGACAAAAATTTCCAGAGAAAAGTTTCAAAGTCATACATTTGAAATTCTTTAATTTGTTCTGTGAATCTATCATATAGTTACTCTTAATGTGGTTTTTTCTATATCTTTTTCTTCATCCCTTTTCCTGATATTTAGCGCAGCTTTTTCTCGACCTTCTTCTTCTCGAGAAGTAAATTTAATCATTGATGTGAGACTATTGAAAGATATCCATTAACTATTAATTGAGCTATTTTTCGTAGTTTTTATGCAGGAAATGAGAATAAGCTTCGAAGATTTTATTTTAATCAGGGGGTCCGGAAACTAATCTCGTTTCTACGCAAACATTGTCATTGTCAATTTATTGTGCACTTCGAAGTTGTGTGGAAGACATTTGAAGGTATTTTCGTTTCTAAATAATTAAGTATTTGACTTTTTTTGCATATCCGATATTATAAGTTTTGCAAGGGTAATAAGGATACGACCAAAAACATTCGCATTGTTTATTAGAATGCATTAGACGTTCGTAAATTTCAAAGATAGTTCTCTAAGTTCACATCCGGTAATTTTGGTCTCTCTGACTAGTGAAACGAGCACCGTGATCAGCTATTGGAAGGAAGAGAAAAAGCTAGATCCTTTCCCCGTAAAGTAGTGCTTGATGAGGAAACAGATGTTAAGAAGAGGTTTTTAGTCGGTAACGTAAGATCCTGATGATACATAAAAGTATTGAATTGGTTTTTAATTTATTTGTACCATTCCTATTCTTGTGGTAAATGAATAAACACTGACACAAACCCCTTATATATCCCAAAAGAATTCTAAAAACTTCTAGAAAATAAAGAAATACAACAAATAGGTAAGATAGACTTTCCTAGAAATTATTCAAAAGATACAATGTACGAGGATATATTGAAGAATTCTTAGCCTACTATAGAACCAAACAAAATTTCAATGTCAACATATTCTCCACTTAATTGGATACATACATTACAGCGAACCTGCAACATCTCTAGATCTTTCAAAAAAATGTTTCTTCTTGCTGTGCAAACCAGACCTCCACAGCTTTTATTACCTCCTCGTTCGAAGAAAATTAACGACCTTAAAAAGTTTTTTTTCAGTTGAAGAAAGCGATAATAGTTGGACGGAGCCGAATCTGGTGAATGAGGGGGGTGTCAAACCCTAAATCACGAATTTTTTGCTCGGCAACATAAGATTTGTGTGCAGGGGCGTTGTCCTGCAAAAACAAAACACCTTTGGATAACTTTCCGCGCCTTTTATTTTTAATTTTTTTCTGTAGAGTGATTATGATTACTCTGTGGCAATCCCAAGAAACTGAAGCAAGTACTTTTACATCAGATTTTTGGACACGAAACTTCTTAGGTCTTGGAGCACCAGAGTGTCGCCATTCCATAGATTGTTGCTTTGTTCCTGGTACCCAAGTCTCATACATAGTAACAATTCGGTTTAAGAAGTCTACATCGTTTTCAAATCAAGCACATAACGAACGCGATGCTTCTACCCTTGTACGCTTTTGGTCAACATTCAAACATTTGGAGATCCATTTTGCAGCAATTTTTCTCATGTCAAAATTGACTTGAACGATATGATGAATGCGTTCGTATGAAATATTCAGTGTTTCAGATATCCGTTTTAGCCCAATTCGACGGTCTGGTAAAATCATGTCATGAGCTAAATCGATATTTTCGGGGACTTCCCAATCGGTCATCATCTTCAATGGAAAATTCACCTCTTTTGAAGCTTGCAGTCCAATTTTTCACGGTCTCATACGAAGGACATCGATCACCAAGGGTATTAAGCATATCTTCGTAAATCTGCTTACCTCTTAACCCTTTTAAATACAGGTACTTAATGATGGCTCGATACTCCTATTTTTCGATTTTCACAATTTCGGTGGACATCCCTTTTCTTTTTATTTATTGCGTAACTCTGGTTGACTTTTTTGACGTCAAACTTTACACTGACACTTCTAATAAGTTATTGTTCGTTGCTATGGTAACGGAATATTTTATTTATGTATGGAACTGGTCTAGGCTAACTAGTTATCAATACTTCCTCGTAAATAAACTGCCTGCTATAATAAAAAGTTGTATAGAAAGTATTCACAGGTGGTGCATCCGGCGAATTTTAGAATTTCTGGTATTTCAATCGTACATAAGAGCCGGTTTAAGGACCTATTTCGCGAACTTATTCATAACAGTATATTTTTAAAAATTATAACTTACTTTCGCTTTGCCCTTCAGACATTACTCGAAATATCTCGTTTCACATTTTAATTCTTCTAGTTCACAGGTATAATCATTGAATAAATGTGATTATGGTAACATGAGTTCTACAGTTCATTTACTTCTGTAAACACATTTAGTTCTTACATGAAATATTTAATTTAAAACAGAGCGAAATCTGGACAAACTATATCAATGCGAATTATAACATCTGAAAGCTGAGACCGCATTTTTTAATATAAATTGATTATACCATACATTTAAAGACGTTCATGCTAGCAAATGTTGAATTTAGTTCGGGGTTGGGAAATAATTCAAAACTACAGCCAACAAAAATTTCTATCTAGATATCTATCTAGAAAATTTAAATTTTCAAATGTTTTATATTTATTTATTGCAAGAGATGGTTTTTACATTTTTTTTTCAAAGGTAGAGTCTTCCTCAGAAAATATAAAAAAAAAATTGTTGTAATTTGTAAAGAAATACGTTGAATATTTGAATACACGAATGAAATTTATTTGAATATTTCTTGAAATTGATTGGGAAAAGAATCAATTAAATTTAAAATTTTTCATGAACAGAAAATATTATATGAAAAAAATTAAAATGATTAAAAATGATACAGTTGATACAGTATCAGATAGTGAAAAAAGTATTAGTACGGAAGTCATTTGAGAGTTAGGACATTTAGATTTACATATCCAATGTCAAAGGATTATTTTAAATATGTATGGGTTCCTAAGACCAGAATATAGAGATCAGCTAGACAATTTTATTATTAAACGTATTAAATAATCAACTATATGTCCATTTTCTGTCTTGTACAAGTTGAAGTTGTTTTTGACTTGGAGACAGATGTTTTTTTGATCATTGAAAAACTTGCTTATTATGGAATCATTCCATCTCGTTGAGTTTCGACAAGAATGTTAAGACCTAACGAGACTTAAACAGTAATAGTAATAGTCCATTTGAACAAAGCCCGGTTTGATACAAATAACGAGTAATTATTCTTCACGCTGGCAATGAAGATGGTTTTGTTTACTTTTAGCCGCTAAAAACATTCCCCAATACTTTGCTTTATACATGTGCACGGTATTATTTGAAAGATGTGTCACCGATCAGCGCCTACCAAACGTTCCGCCATTGTTATGGATAACCCATCTGATCATTCCTGAATACTAAACAAAATTTGCTGTATTGTTTATCCCATTCTTCCTCTTTCTACTTGTTGTACTAGCTTTTCTCGTGTCTTTTTGTTTCTGTCACTTTTCTTATTACGCTTTGTAGTCTTCTCCTCTGTATGTGTCCGTACCAGTTTGAAATAGTTGGTTTCCTATTGGTTCCTGATTCAACTTTTTTATAATTACCTCATTTCTCATCCTATCCATCCTCGTTTTCACTGTTCTTTCCCTTAGTTGTTTGATCACTGCTGCTACTGCTTCACTTCCATATATTAACGTAGGTTCTGTACTCGAGTTGTATACTTCTTTATATCTTTATGTTTTAGCCTGCTTCTTGATTAGCTTTTCTTACTCTGTTCGCTAACTCTATATTCTTCCGTCTCCTATAAAAATAACTCCTAAGGATTCAAATGTGATTACTTTTTCTACTCTTTGTAGTTTCGTTATTAAATCTTCCTCATATTCTCTTTTTTGATTTACCACCATTATTTTGTATTTTTCGATGTTTACTTATATTCTAAGGTCTTTTATTATCTTATTCCTAAAAATATTCTCACAAAAAGGGAGTCGCTTCAAATTATAAAATGTTGAAATTAAAAAAACGAGAATGTTATACGTAGCATTTTCATGTTTATTTCTATGAAAATAATTCGGACTACATTAAAAGAAAAATCAATATAATCGTTAAGTGTTATAGTGATTGGATGTATTCGTCAAGTTATGTCAAAAACCGTCATTGGTATTGAACACATTGAAGAAAGTAAGTGTATATTTTATTTTATTGACCATGCCTTGATTTTCAGATTAAAACGTCAGTAAAAAATATTTTTTTTATTATTTAGTAGAGGTTTATATAATAAATGAGATTGTAGAAAATTATACGTACGAAACTAATGCGTAGTAAGTTATGATTAATGAGCGCCCGTGGGGTGGATTTAAAGCAATGAAGTGATATTTTACAATTGCTAAGTTTATTTGATGTAATGGGTAGAATAAATTAATGTGATTGCGAATAATTTATATTATATACTTCCTTATTGATAGCAAAAAAGAAACATTTATATCAAAATTCGAACCAGTTAGGTATGTATGAAGATAATTTCATCTCTTTATAACTAAAAAAGTTCTTTCCAAATTTGCAAAGTTATTTTTGAGAAGCTTTAATAAGCTGTATAAAACGCAGATGCATTACGGGATGGTTTGGATCGAATGTTTTTTGAATGAGTTAAATAAAATATTACAATCTCACGGCAAGACTTAACAGGTAACATTCTACAGTTTGGAAAGTATAATTAAAGTGACGAGAATGGTATAGTGTACCGTTAGTTATTTGATGAGTGATACCATTTTTTCAAATTCAAGTTAGCCGTGGAATATCATCGTATTTATAAAAAATGAATTTGAACAAGAAAAATATCGTTGTCAGTGGCTTTGTTAAATTTCGGCTGTAAAATTGGCTATGATTGGAAAAAAGAAACACTCAGTGTTCATGTAAATGTTATTTGAAAAAAAGTAATTTCTATATCAGATAGGCCTCTGGATGAAACATGTGCAGTGTGCGAAGTCCATTTCGAAAAACATTTCATTGGTAAGCACTTCAGGCACATTATAGATGGAAAAGAAGTGTTGACATTAAAATCTACGTTTTAACCAGAATGCATTTCTATGCAAAAGAAATTGAATAAAAACCGGGAAACTAAACGTTTTAATAATAAATGTTCGAAACTGAGAAATGTTGAATAATTTTGATAAATTGAAATTCCGCTTCTTATTCCTCTGTATTTTTGTTAAGTAGACACAACATTTTCCCGCCTAAGAATCACATTTTTAGTATGTGACCTAACCAAAAGTAAGTATTTAGGTTTTATTTGATCAAATTCTCATCTTCTTATATAAATATTAGTATTGCAGGTAGCCGGAAATGTATGTCGTTCAATTCAATTTTTCAATTTTTTGAAACATTAAAAGACTAAATTTAAAATAAAATTACCAGTAAATTAAGACCATTGGAGAGGTAGTCCTAAGAGATACTCAACAGTTTTATAGTAAAGAGAAATGTGTGTGTGCCCTTCAAATATTGGATTTCTATGTGATAAGGTGGATGAATACTCAAAACTAGTCACTATTCACTATATTATACACTAAAACTGATTACTATTCACTAACTTATATAATTTATTTAAATTCACAGTTTACTTGTCTATCACGATGTTTTCGGGATGAGATCAGATTATGAACTGACTTCCTCGATGATAAATATGCGCGTATTTATACAAAAATAATTTTTCGATAATTCGGTTTTAGAAAGTAAACAAACAAATAAAAAGACCTTCCTATAAATTTATTCTATAAAAATAACATAAGCAAATTGCCGCTGTAATTAAACATATGAACAGAATTTCCGAGAACCTTCGCATCTGCCAAGCTTTAGTTTTTTATCATAATCGAACAGGACCGACTTCACGGTACATATCACGGACGAGTTCGTAACAGTATTTGGAATTCAGTTAGTTAATAGAATATTTATAATTTTGAGATACTTATGTGTATATCTTACGCCGAAATCAAATATATAATTGAAATTGAATATTGACCACTACCTAACCTAGCCTAATCTAACCTAACCTACAGCTGCCGACGTTAATCGGATGATCGAAAATTAGTAAGGTTAGGTTCTATCCACACGCGTTGTAGCTGTTTAAAATGGCCACTGGACGTTTTAGTTCTTCGGTCTTAACATATATCAAATATTTGGTCGAAAGGAAATATTGAAAAGCTAGTCATTAATGAAGAGTTTGATGGATTTACTTTATTCAAACATTGAGAAAAAATTGTTATCTATTTTTAAACATTTCTTTGAAAATAAGGAAGAATTTCAATCATTCAATATAATCTTTAGTATTTGTGTGACAAATAATTTCAAACACCGTATATCCTATCCCCGTAAAGACTCTAGCACCATCTGCGAAATGTTAAGTTAAGAAGAATAACTCTTTTCTTCGTACAGCACACTATGCTACTTTAGCCACCGTAGTATAATGGCCAATCTTTCAAGATATCATTGATAGTGTACCCTCTTCCCCGCAAAGAGCCATCCATAGCAGTGATTTGATGGAGTATTATTTTCTGTGCTATTTCATGGATAGATTATTCGTAAAATAAGACATTTTTGTAATTAAATTACATGTACAGAAAAGTTCAATGACATTATTTACGAAAAAGAATCTTTGCCATGGGGTTTCTCAATCCAAAGATACAGTAACGATTCTTCACAGTTGAAGGAACTAAAATGGAATAGATTTGAAAAAAATTGTTCCACATAGTGACCAGAAAACTTTTCTTGATATTGACTTTTGTGAGAATATGACATTTTTTGACGTTTGGCAATAATAAAAATGCGGTTTAACATTTTCTCAAAAATATAAACTGTCCATGCATTTTCAATTTCTGCAGTGCACTTACCGTTATAATGTCAAAATGTTGAAAAAATGTAGTTTCGAGTTTTTTTTTTAATTTTGTTGAGAAATTTTTTAAAAGTAGGTTAATAATTTTCAATATAATAATAAAATAAATTACCAAGCCGAAATTATTGTTTACCCTCTGAAGATCTGATTGAGAAAACTGAGAAAAATTACATTTTTCCGTTTTCATAATTTTTTAATGTGCTGTTTATCTATTATGCTATTTATTTTTCATTAAAAAACTACTGTTTACACTCATCATTACATAAATTCTCAAAATTACACTGTCTAACCTAACCTACCCTTCTGACTCTGAAGACGATAAATTGGTTATCGAAACTATCTTCAGACTTCATATACAACTTAATTGGTTTCTTTTACAAAGACGTCAAGTGATCCGAAATAGCAAATTTTAATCCCAAAAATTTTTGATTGTTTTGGGATATTCTCTTGAAGTAATTTCTAGGGTAGTTTAAACAATTTTCTAAGCATTTTCTATAGTTTATTTCAGAAAGGTAGAGAGCAATAAAATCTCATTTGGTATGCAACGGGACCACAGAGGCGTTGGCATTGATTTCATTGTAAATTTCTTCCTTATTATCAAGTGCAGATAGTACCACCCGGGTTGGTGTCAATATATGGGATTAGCCTATTGTTATCTATTCACAAACACTGAAAATAGTGTACCAAAGGGGTAGGATACTCGTAAAAAGGAAGCCGAATCTGAAATAGGGTTGAAATTAGACAGAGGCACTAATAGAAGGTTAAACGGTATCTGTTAAACGCAACACGTAAATGTATAATCTACTACCCAAGTAATCCCTACACAATATTTCGATATTCACACTTCAGGCCAAAAAACATACTTTTCCTATTTCTCTTACGCAATTACTTGAAGTTTTAATATTACAAACAATACTATTTCAAGACCTATACCTATAGCCGACACCAAAATTCAGCCGAACTGGAAGAAATTCCCCATTTTATTACTCTACACCTTTCTGAAATAGACTATAACATTTTTCGACTTTAAATCCTTTACAGAACAATGCAGATTTGCCTTTCGGATGCTACTTTAATTTCACATTCTCTTAAACTACATCTGTTTTTACACTACGATTTGTTTATCAAGTTTTCACAAAAATTTCAATAATGGATTTATGAATAATTATATTGTGTTTCCATAACAATAAATAATATTTGTGATAATAGAATTATGTAAATATTTCCTTAACCCTCAAAAAAATATATTGTTTTCGGCAAGGAGAATGGAAAGAGCGTTGTTTCGAAACCTTCGCAAAAGGAATAACAGTGAGTGTGTAAGGGAGGCATAATGTGCGATTGTGTGTGTGTATAAGTGCGAATCGATATGGCAGTCTGGGTCTGGTTCGTTGCCCCGTGACGTCACGCCGTAATAATGCGTGCACGAGCCGAGGTCAGTGACGTCTACGCCACCACGACGTCGGAATCAGACGAAGAAGATTACTGCTTATGGATTACGGCTTACAACTACGAGACTACGGCTGGTACTGGCACTCAGACAATGCCGCATTTCGATAGTTTTTTTTCGAGGTGTGGGTTAGCGTAGGTTGCTGGTCCCCATGTATATCCCCTATTTCTGTCTGTGAAAGCTGTCACGGGTATAGAAGTTTTGGGAAAGCGGTAATGTTCTTTCTTTGGGGTCGAGGATCGAATAGATTTAATCTAACTTGACTGACAAAAATATTTCAAATAATTGAATTCACATAATTTATTATTTATTAAATAATCAATTAATTCCATAAAGTATACATTGTACTTAATGGCTTTTTAATATTTAAGTTTATTTTGTAATTTTCAGTATTCTCAATAAAACATTTCTAATAAAATCTGGACAGTTAATTCTACTCTATGGTTTAATAATTCAAAAATTGCACAGTCATATTGAGTTTTACTTCGGAAAATTCGTATAAATTTTGTCATTTGTAAAGATCTCTTATTTCAATATCAAGGGGAAAATCAGTGTTGGCAAATATTTCGATTCCTACCGCTTCAATTTCCATTAACTATGGATTGATTAGTTTTTATTCATCACAACGTTTTTGAGATGAGGAGAAGACGCAGTGTTTCAGCCGGGTCCAGGTTATCTAGCAAAACAAGTTTTTGAACTTGCTAGGGAAGTTTGTGTTTGCATGATTTTATAATACGTTACATGTTATTCATCAGATGTCAGTAACGATCAAAGAAACAAAACTTTGTTCTTAAAAACCATCGGACTTGTCTACATTTAAAAACATTGTATTGACACATATTCTGGAATCGGACATAGATGCTAGGGTTTTGCGTAGTACGAAAAAAGAGAGCTATCGTCACCGCATCGTCTTGTATTATTTAGTGATTTTGCTTTGCTCTATCCACGCAATGGATTGATCGAGAAAACTCCCCACTCAGTAAATGTATATTTGCATTGTGCCATTTCGACGAAAATTGAGAAAACTCTAATTGTTACGGTTAGTGAGGTAAGCACACTTTGAAATCAGAAATTATTCTGCCACGACACTTTCTCCTCATCACCGGTAAAGAACAAAGATAATTGTTTTTTTATCTTTTGTCTAGCACACTAAAATAGATGAGCTAGAGCGTAAGGTTGTAAATCTACCACTTTGACCTATTGATCTATTTTGTATCCCAGACTGTTCACCAGTCAGGCAGCAACGACATTGTAAAGTGAGCTACCCGTTTCGGGGCTACACGGCTCACCTCTTCTGGCTTGAAAAAACTTGATTATAAGAACCGCAGTCTTTATTTTATTTGGATCCCTACAGAAGCGACAAAAGTTAGGAGT
Organism: Diorhabda carinulata; assembly: GCF_026250575.1. Lineage (NCBI taxonomy): Eukaryota > Metazoa > Arthropoda > Insecta > Coleoptera > Chrysomelidae > Diorhabda > Diorhabda carinulata. Next base: position 15,428,735 of record NC_079468.1, on the reverse strand, counting down.
TTCTTTGATGTTTTTCAGATGGCAGTTCTCCAGACAGTGTCCAGTAAGCATACCAGTAACTCTTGTCATTGTTCAGACCAATTTGTGGACTAAGAAAAAAGTTTTTTCGATTGCTGCAAATCTGGGGCCTTATTCCATGTTTCTAATTTCTTCTCGTTTTCTTACTACTTTATTACCATGAGTTGATGGTTCTTTGGGAAACCTATGAAAGGTTGTGGTCCTATGTAACTAGCGCATTAAGTTTTGTAGGAATCTTTTCAAGATTTAGCAAAGTACTTTCGACTATTTACGTAACAGGTATTATTTCTCCCATGAGCGTCTTCCCTTAATTAAGAGTTTCTGGTAGACGGTAGGATGAAGATGAAATGTACTGAAACTATCTTTTCTGTGTTCACAGGCTCAAGAAACTTTGGTTTTATAAACACTTCGAATACAGCAGATAGAATTTCAAATGTATGTAGACGACACGTTTTGCTTTAATGTGTCTTCAATTATTATTTACTAACTGTAAATCCTCTCTACTGAGTACCTGAGAAGGATTGCAAAGGAAATGTCTCATAGTTTTTTCCAATACTAGATTAGGAACCACTGTCGATACTTTATTTTCTTTCCATCCCTTTTGAGGCTTAAATTTCTCTCATACAGCTCGTCGCTCGTTACTTTACTTTGTGATTTGTCTAATGTTATCTTGACTAGCTTCATAATTTCTTTCAGCTTCACATTTCATTTTTATATATTGTGTGATGAGCCTGCTTAAAATCTAAACACAAATATGTAGGTCTTGATTTTGCTCACATCTCATATCTTCCTTTTTTAAAATCTCATTTAGAAAAGCAAAAATATAACTGTCCAATAGATTGGTGATATGCTTCGTTGCCAAACTTGAGAAAACACGATTCTATATGTTGAAGAATGGCGTTCGATGCTATTATGACAATTATGCTATTGTTGTAGCAACATTGAGCCAAATTGAGTTACGATTTATTGCCTTATCGGTCATATTCATTTGATCTGACTCCCTCTGACTACTTTCTGTTTGCAATCACTCGAAATGACTTGATAGAAAGTGATTTCAGACAAATGGCAAGGTGATGGAATAATCGCATATTATAACTTCAGAAAGATAAGTTTGAAAAAATTATAAAATCGCTGGACTGAGTGTGTAGAGGTGGAAGAAGATTTTGTTGAAACTTGAAATAGTTTTTTTTAAAATAGTCATTCTATTGAAAAAGTTGTCTTATTACGTCGGCAGAATGTGTTTGCTTCTAATCTGATGATATTAGACTGTGAAATAATATCAATAAATATCATATCAATAATGACCACAGAAATTAATTTTTCAATAATTTTTTTAATACATCATCATCATACATCATGAATAAATAAAATTCGCTTTTTACATTGTTAAAAAATTTATTATTTATTATATTATATATATACTGAACACATTTACACTGCGACTACATCAACACTCATAATTAGATTGCTGAGGCGCATTTTGATAACCAATTTGAACAGTTTACCTTCAGTCTCTGAAGACGATAACTTGGTTATAGAGACCCGCGTCAAACAGTGTAATTGTGAGTGTTGATGTAGTGGTAGTATAAATAGTGTGTTCAGAATGAATATCCCCAACGGTTCCAGAAATTCCAATATAAAATAATTTAGATCATAGTAAAAATAAAATTACTGTTCAAGGAACCAATATTTTTGTCAAATGATAATATCAGTTAATTAGCTGTAATATCAGTTAATTAGCACGCAATTACATACAATTCAAATGCACATTCTATACAACAATTATTATTCTGATTCCCTATTGTGCCAGCCTACATTGAACTGATCAGTACCTTGAATATAAGAAAGGTATATAAGTAAAATTAAACTTAAACAAATATTGAATATTGAGTCTCAAATGTAAAAGGCTTATTATCAAACTTCAAAAGAATGTATTTGTGCAAACAAATATTCATTTCCACATGAAAATTATAGTAATTTTTCCAATTGATTATTGTGATAAAAGTAAGTTTTTCTGATCGAAATAGAATGTTAAGATCAAAAAAAATTTTAGGAGTTTAAGTAGCTCTCAATTAATATCAAAATTGTGTCGCCAGATTATGGCTTAACCCACAAACAACCAAACAACGTAGTAAAATGAGGAAAATAATGTGAAAAAATGTGAATAATTTATCGTTATGGAACGCACAGAGGTATAACATTTTATTAAAATGCAAAATGAAGCGAAAATACTAAAATTTATATACGATTATTATTCCTCAAAAAAAAATGAATGTCGTTTTTTGCGATATAAAACTGTTAATTGAAAGTTTAGTTTTTTAATTAATTGACTTATAATTTTCTCTTTAAATACCCATTTAATGCAGTCTGTCACAAATAAAAGAGTTAAATTATTAATCAAAATGATACAGGAAATGATAAAAGGATTGAAAAAAATGTTAAATCTTGTGAAAATATAAAGATTAACCTAATTACTTGAAAAACCATGGTTCCGAACTGAACAGCTTTAAGAGTAATGCAACTAATCAGAAATATTTAACGTTAAGAATATGCTAGTGTGATAGCATCCGTGGAAATAGGTGATACACAAGTTCACTTAGCTCCCTGCTATGGCGTGACCCAATCTACGTTCTTCGGAACACTGGCACGGTATTGAGAGATGCGACCTCTAGGCAAGAATGCCACAGCTACATCGATTTTTGATAATACAGGTACTACGAAATCACTTCACTACAACTATTGCACTATAAAAAGAACTGGTTCATTGATACGATACCGCATAAGCCAAAATAAAGTACGTCGAAGGTTGGTATTAAGCAGTATTACTGCATATAGAGCCTCAACTGTCCTCTTCTAACCGTAAACATCGCATACAATGTTTGAATTTAGCCAGAGAATATCAAAATTGGGCCACGCAGATGAAGCAGTGTATTGTTCATTGATAAGTTATTTTTATGGAGCGCAATTAGTTTGGGTATTAACACTGATCTAGTGATAATAAGGTGCGATCTATCGACAATTTTACATTTTAGAGTCTCTTGTAATGCGACGTTCCCCATTTATGAGAAATGAAGTGCTATTAATGATAATACATGTCAACCCGTATATAAGATGGTGCAAAATTACTTCCAAGGAGTAGATATTCATGTTTTGGATCGATAAGTACGAAGTCCTAATATCAACCAGATTGAACACTTGAGGAACAATTTCAGTCACCAGGATTGAGTTTTACTGTATTCACCTGATAGTCTAGATGAGCGAACAGTCATACTAACTAAATCAGATACATAATTTCAAGTATCCCAAGAATCTGTAATATTAATTCGACCAAAAGAAGAAAATATATATAGGTGCTTTACGCACACCTTCTAGGCACATAGCATGGAAGTGATTCTTTTCCACTCTATTTTTTGCTTTCGTTTTCCAGTCTTGAATTTCTCTCCCTCTCTCTCTCTCTCTTAGGTCTTCCGTCATCTGTGGGTACCGTCTTTTCCTTGTTTTTTTTCTTGTTCCTCCTTGCTCTATGTCCATATTTTTTTTGTTGCTCTAAAATCTGGCATTCTCTGTAAATGACCCAGCAGCTCTATTCTTTTGGTTCCTATTATTTTGCTTAGTTCTGCTTCTCCAAATAAATTCCTTATTTCATTATTTGTTCTCTTCCGCCATAAATCTCCCTCCTTTTTACCGCCTAGTATCCTTTTTTTTATTTTTTCTTTCCCATAATTCTAGCTTCTCTTCCTTTGTTTGATTAAGAGACCACGTTTCGCCTTCGTACCTCACTGTTGGTCTTATTATTGTTTTATATAGGTGTAGCTTCGCCTTTCTGGATTTTTTTTGGGATCTTATTATCGCGCTCAGCACTCCCAACTATTTACTTCCCCTCGTTATCCTCGCTTCCAGATTTCCTTCCTTATGACCGTTGTTCTTAGTAACCACCCCAAGATATACATAACTATGAACATGTCCTAAGTTCATTGCTTTTTCTTCGTTGACTCGTAGATTCACTGTCTCTGCCATTTCTAAGAAGGCTCTGCACGTTCCCTTATGCTCGTTTTCCGATGTTAAAAGGATTACTACATCGACTGCGTTGTTCTTGTTTTTTGTATCCCTGTTCTGTTCAAACCGATTTCACGTACTATCCATTCTAATACTATATCGAACAGCTTATTGGATAAAGGATCTCCCTGAAGGAGGAAATGACGTTATTAATTCTAAGTTTATTAACTAACTTTGAAGAAAATTCTTTTTTTATTAGTAGTATTACTATGCTTTATTTTATGCACCAGAAAAAACGTTATTTGATATAGTTAACAGCTAATATACAGCCATCATGTAGATGGAATATAGACCATAAAGGAGCCGTCTTATTTTACAAAATATTCGTTAAATTTTCTGCGTAGCGTATGTGAATATATACTCTCCCTTCGTACCAATAAAATCATTTTTTTATGAGAAGTTAAACATAAAGCTTTGCAATTATTTTGATTGAATTTGTTCATAATTTCGATATCTTCGGGAAATTACAATTTTTATGAAAATGAAACTCATTATTAACAAAAAATAACGTTATCGAAATTTCAATAAATGTATGCATATATCTAGCAGTTGAGAACATTGCGGCTCTAGAGAGAACCATTATATTATAGTCTAAAGACTAATTTTTTAAAAGTATAACAAAGTAAATGCTATAGAAAAAATCTTCCTTAATAATTATTGCAAATTAGAACTTTTGCTTAAAGTTATTTTTTCATTATACACGGTGATAACTTGGCATTTAACAATTAAACATTCCAAGCATCCTCCCACATTACCAATGAAGAGGAAGGACGATAGACTCTAAAACTTTTTATATCAAAATATACAGGACTCTAATTCGCTAAAAGTTAGACTACGGTTGTTCTTTATATGACTACAAATCAGACTTTAGATTCAGCTCCTTATGTGGAGCTAGTGTGTCCCCACTAGATTTAACAACAGCAATTTCTTCTTTCTAATCTTTTTAATCCTGTTTACCTTCTATTTGTTGTAAGTACTGGAATAGTTTATATTTTCTGACGCGCGTTTCGATAACCACTTTTGAGTTTTATTCCAGACTCTGAAGACGATAATATGATTATCGAAACGCACGTCAGACAGTGTAGTTATGTATTTTGTTGTAGTTGTAATAAAAACAATGTGTTCAGTACCTTCTTCTTATATTAAACTCTAACAATTCATCAACCATCTCAGTAATGAAACCAATGCCATTTATTTTATCCCATCTTCTTGACGGCATTGACCTTTTACAAAGAAGCTCTTTTCCTATTCCCTATACTCACAACACACAACACCCCAGCAACTACTTAAATAAAATACCTTAAAAGATATAACAATTGATTGTAACTATGTTTTAATATCATACAAGGAGACGCATACAAATAGTAGGCTACTTAGTTACAGTGTCATCAACTCCAATAAAATCAACTCTTCTTCTACAAGCAGCATCGACTCAAGCAAACTATGTAGCATACTACACTTCCCATATTATAAGCTAGTTGCAACATTCTTTAAAATAATAGTGACTGTCATTTGGGTACCTTCCCATATTGGCATTTTGGGTGACGAATTAAGAGACCAAAAGGAAGAATTGCTGCACAAATACCACTCGATAGGTAACTCTCAACCAAGAAATTTTCCAAGCCGCTCAAGACAAGATTTAACTTTATAAGAAGAGTAAGGATGGATCCACACATGGTTATCTAATGCCTCGAGACCCAATTGTACCAACTGTACTTCTAATTTCACTATTAGCCTAAAGACAACGATTCGGAACAAATTACCTACTAATCCCAATTTCCCCAAGATGTGCACTTTTATCACAAATTATAGAACAATTGTATATTCATAGTATGTTTGTATGGTTGTAATAATACATTGGAACCGCCCCTCAGTGGCCATAGTAGTTCGCTAGAAATAAAATTGCATTGTTACTTCTTATCAATATTATCAGCACTAATTTAGATACAAATAGCATAAGAAAAAGGAAACTGGATACATTTGTGCCTTTCATTATAAAATTTGTGTAAAAAATTGAAAAGAAACATGTACACAGCAAACAAAAAATCAAATGTCTTATTCAACTTTAATTTGGATTTGGAAATCCATAGAAGTTCATATAGCTTTGGTGTTTCAAAAGCTCACTGTTGCTTTCGGATTGAACATTTACTGTGTACAACCAAAATTTTAATAAAAAGACAGATATTATGAACTTGTTTAATTATTAGTTACCCTAGCTGTCATAATTTCGTCGATACACTTCGTATATGAATATTATATATATTCGAAAGTATTCGTGTCATTAACTATAAGACCAATATCTTTAAAATTCCAAGATCTAACGTGCGTTCGAGCGGAAAATAAAAAACGATCAAGACAAATAGAGCACTACAATCGAACCATTATGCAGAACTACAGCAGCGTCGATATAGTAAGAGAATCAGGATCGTTAGGTAAAGAAGATGTGTCTGGGCATGCGATATGAGTCAAGAAGCCACAGTGCATAGTTGATTCGATGGAATGAAATTAGAGGTGGAAGCCGTTTTCTTGAACACTATAAATTCGCATTTCAGTTACAAGTTTCGGTTAATGGACCTTTTATTTAATTGTTAATGAACAAATATCAATAGAACAGGGTCGATACTATTTTAAATAAATAAAAAATAGTAGTAGGATGAAACCAATTGGGAAAAAAAGAGAATATAATATAAATGAAAGGATAAATAATTTGCGGACGGGAAGTAGGAGGAGGTAAAAAACCATATTTATATAAATATAATACGAAAAAATGTTTCTAATTTTCATAGTTTATCTGACTATGTTAGTTTCTACTCCTTTCTACTGGTTGAAATATGCTCCTGGAATGCATCCCGCTTCACTTCATGTATATCATTTGACTTTGCTTAAGTTTTAATAATATTCTTGTTGTGAATTATTTGAACAATGGATGTAATTACAGGCGAACTATAATAATTTAGGCTGGTTACAAGGTCTAGATGAATAAAGTCTTTATTAAAAGAAGATTTTGACATAACCAAGGAAGAAACGTCAAAGTTGTTGAAAGAAAAGTCAAAAAGTAAATTGCTTTGTAATTTAATTTGAAGTTTATGAGAGAATTATCTAATTTTAATTGCTATGACTTTCACCTAACGGTGTTCCACTCGTGAACGATTATTGAAAGATAGTACCATATTCATTATAGTGATCATTATTATTTTCTTTGAGGTTAATAGGAGTAGAAGGCTATCATTATTGTTGAGTACAGATTCTTGCACTACCGAGGCGTTAAACGATGCTGGGCGAAACATATAATGGGTCTTCTGCTCCGAGTGACATATACTATTTTTTCTTTAAGCATAAAAATAATACATTGAAATTCTTTTTCTTGGGATATTTTTACAATACACTTTCCAAAACTGACAAACATCAAATTAAATAAAAATAAGACAGTTCCTGCCTATTTGGTTACAACGCCCTTAATAAGACGTTGCTATCGTTTCTCATTATTTTGTTACTAGTACAATAATGAGCGTTCATTATTTTACTAGTAAAAGGATATATTATTTCTACGATCTACGTTGCCAAAAATAATATAGATATTTTAGAATATTTCATTATACAATAAAGTTACATTTACTTTAAATCAAAAATATAATTATTAAATGTGCATTGCATAAATGACACGTTCCTTAAACTATTCGATACAACAGTCGAATTTTCTTGTATCGAAATAATATTTCGTCTTGCCGTCATAACTCCCGTTGATGTACTTGGTCGCAAATCCGATGTTATTTCAGCACTATCACACGTTCTAAACACACTAGCTATTTCTGTCCTGTGTGCTAACGATACATCAACATACCCTTCAGCGATCATTAATGACTTCCAGCCGCCATGTTTATTTAGTGTCATCAAGTCTCCTCCATATTTAACTAAAAGTGTAGCAGACGATTTTGGAAATGAATATGAGTTGAAGTTGAAGAAAGTTAGTCACTGTTCCGGTAACCTTATAAAACTGATTTTTACCCACAACCTGATTTGATGCATTTTCCATTGTGACATGCATAAAATAGGCGGCGATCCTTTGCTGCTGCTGGACGAAGGACTACGTAAATTCGGCAAAATTTAACATATTTATCTGTAACCACAAATATCCTGTTTATATCATTCTGTATTTACTTAAGTTTAACTGTTAATAACAATACCGAAACTTCAATATCATCTAATGTTACCTGGCTGAATTCAAAAATTCGATAAGCTCCTGCAATCCCAAAACAACAACAACCTTGATAATATTCCTCGGAAGCATTATTTGAAAAACCACTAATTTGTGTAAATCTCAGCTTTCTTACATTATTATTGGGTCGTAACACACTTTCAATCATTGAATAATTCGACCACATTGTTGGTGGCTTTTGTTGTTGCGCCAATAATGAAAACTAGGCCAATGAATAACATGGTTTCCGAGAAAGAGCTGCATGTTTTTTCCATCTTCCATTCCATGAATTTTCCGCGATATAGCTAGCAATAATTTTTGTGACGCTACTTTGGCTACTTCTACTAATTGCGGTGTCAAAGAAAGCCAGACATTTCTTTCTTTATAGTATTGAAAATACTGAACATTCACCAAGTTCACAATTCTTTAAATCATATCAAAAAATTGAATTGACAGCTATTTGATTACTTTAAAAGTCTAATGGTCGTTATAACGGGAAAAATACTAGTATTTCTTGTTTTATGTCCCAAACAAACTTTTTTTAATTTAAAACATTGATTTTTTACCGCACTTTGACTTAATATCCTATCGAAAATTCTCACGTCTCAATATGGATTTTTTTTTAAAAAAAATTCCAAAGATTTTTGTTCGTTGAAATATATATTACGATGTTAAAATATCTATGAAAATGCAAAAAACAGAAAAAATTTTAATACTTGGTACCTCGACAGTTCCCCAATTTTCTATAAAATACCTTTTGATAGACTAATAATTTAGATAACACTCCTTAAATGCCCCGAGTTCTTTGAAACATATTTACACAAACAAACCTCTTGAACAATTTGAACAAATTAAGATTCAGCTGCATCTACTACAAAACAACTTCTTATATGTCAGTTATTTGTGAGTGCTCTCTCACCAAGGACTACAAGGAAAGAAGACGCTCACAAACATGCAAAATACGCTATGGTATGCAGCGATGTACATGTAGTGAATAGTTCGATTGATAGTGACGTGAAAGCCTACATAAAAATGAAAATTATTCTTCATTGGTAAGCTGAGTGGCATGGTTAATGTCAAAAATTAAGATGAATAAAGAAAAGTGTTGAGCAGTAGCCGCGTACATGCAATAATCGCCCAAAACAAGTCATAGTAACCAGACTAAGAAAAGGTCTAATCAGAGTAAAATTATGCTTGAATATTTATTATGTAGAAGTGACAAATTTATGTGTACAACTTGTGATTAAGAACATACTGTATAACATATTTCATTAGAATGTACATTATAAACATCGTATAGACTAAAATGTAATTTTTGGAATGATATGAAGACTACTAGGAAAGAACTGCGACGTGGATTATATCTAAAAGTATCTGTTAAATACCTTTTTACTTATGAAATGTGATCAAAATCATCGCTAATAACCAGCATGGTTCATGCGAGAAAATAGAAAAAAAATATAAAATTCAAATAAATAGTTAAAAATTATACATAGGAAGAAAATTAGAATGAAATAATAGTTACTTATGCAACAAGTGAGTAAAGTAATTCTCCATTTCACGAGTAGAACGGATTGACAATTCCTACGAGTGAAAAAAATGTTACTTTACTCACGAGTTTCATACAAAAAATTTTCTACGTCCGTAGACTTAAAAAAATTGGACAAAGCTTTTATCAATTTTTATTTTGTAATAGTAATATTAAAAATACAACCGTGAACATTATTAATTTGGAGTGAAGAAGAAGTTACATTACTATTGGAATTGGCAACATTTAAGGAATTCAAAGAAATAACATCGTCTATAGTTGTATTAGTACTTATTGGATTGTTGGTAGGATCGTGAACATTTACAATGAAGTCGAACTAGTTGTTCTCCTTAAAATTTTCACTGCGGAAACCATTTTGTTTTTTATTGAGTCGTCTACGTAACCCTCCGCAACTGTGTTGGATTTCCACCCACCGTGCTTCGTTAGTTGAATTATATCACCACCTGAATACACTGATAGAAACGCCGAGGAGCGTCGAAATGTATGCCCAGTGTAGTTTTTTTAATTAGGTAAATTCAAATATGGATAAGCGAGGGAATTTTTGAAAAGGTATTTATACCTACAACTTGGGTTTTGCGTTTTCCATTTTTATACTTCAAAACAAAATGATCTGTTTTGACATTTGTGGGTCGTTGGTTTTTATACTTTCTATAAATGTTTACCAAGTTTACTCAATTATTCCCCCAATAACAGTAAATCGACGTTGAACATGAGTTTTTGTATCAGGTACTGTGATAATTAAAACATTTCCGGTATTATTAATATCGTTACACTTCATTCTATATAATTCCTTCCTCCGAAGATTCCGAATATTAAAGCAACCTGAAAGATGTTACAAATAATATCTAAGCTGACATTAAAATTTTTTGTTGTCCTACCTTATGCATGAGATAATGATCGTCTGGAGCTTGCAACAGAAAATTAATTTCTTCACGGGCAAATGTTTTAGATTTTTTGGGTCTCTAGCCAACTGAGTTATTTTTCAAATATGCAATGAGTTTCGAGTATTTACTGATGTCTACGTCGTTATTTACCATTAGGGTGCCTTTCAGTTTTGAATAAGTCGACCAAAGTGTTGAAGACTTCTACATTTTGGATTTAGTTTCAAAGTAAGCTAGTAACACACTTTCTGTGAAGCTGTTTATTCCATTTTTAGTAGGCAACTCAATAAAAGAATTATATTCCTTTAAATACTGTAACCTGGGTTTCTCAGGGAGAAGATTCATAGTCGCTGCAGTTGCCGAATCAACAACATCTTCTGGTGTGCAGCTTAAACTTTCTTCACTATTATTCTCCACCACTAATAATAATACTTCACTCCTTTTAATTAGACACAAAACTGTTTTTTTAACGAATATCAAGAAATAAAATTCTGACAGTTTATCGGAGAAACGAATTGACATGAGGCTGTTGACGCCTCATGTCAATTCGTCAATTGATAAAACAATTTTATAATAGCGTTAAAAAATGATACGTTACGGCGCTTTTTTACGCAAAAGTGTGAAAAAATGAATGCCGATGAATGAAAAAACGGGAATATTATAACGGACGTAGAAAAAAATAATTATAATTAAAAACATAAATATACAAAATGTTAATATAAAACACTTTGAAAAATTAATCTTCTTCAAACGGTAGGGTGTCGCATAAAAGATGATTGTCCGCAAGTATTACTCGTTCTTTCTCTGGAGAATATAAGTCTAGATTATTTAAAGCAAACTCCTCATGAAAAGTTTTTAAGAACAGAGACTTAATGTCCTTATCTGCGCAGTATTCAATATAATTCCTGTACAATTTAGATTTGCTTTGACAAATTGGCTAAAAATACTTCTTACTCGATGAAACTCGACAATAGTGAATTTTTTTGTAATTCCATCAAAAACCTTGATTCAGTTCAACACAATAATTTTCCCTTTCCTTTCTATCGATTTTATTTTTTCCTAGAGCATCGTTCCATTTGAATTTGGAACTAAAAATACTATAAATTCATTTCTTCTCATTCCGCCGTAAATCTTGAAAACGAGTACAATATTAAAATAAAAAAATCATATCGCAAATTATCTTGTGATCATAACGTTTCAAACAAAGCCACAGAAGTCTATTCTAATATTTTGTCAGAAAACAACGTAAATCAAAACCTCATTAGTTCTCCAACAAACGGGTCAAATATAACAGTCTACATTTAAAAGTTGATTATGGCTTCCTTACCTTATGTTTCAATAGAAAACAGTCATTTTTTTGAATATTTTTTTTATTTTACGCAATATTTGGTTTAAAATCGTAAGCAGATTTTGAGCAATGACAGCCGAATGCAAAATGCAGACTTAAAAGCTTCCGAGTAATTCCATGAGATGCATCGACATTAAAGATTTTGCGATTGTCCGATAGATGTCGTTATAATCAATTGAAGAGTCAGGATGTTAAATAAGGATATTTTAAATTCATTCGTATCAAAATCTGATAAATCATAAAAATCGGACTTAAGAGGTTTTGAAAGTAATCCGACGAATTGTTACATATCTAATTGATACGGCACATTTTCCATGTTACGATAAGCGCGCAGTATCTACTTAAGTCATGAAAACATTTGCCGATGTTTCCATAACAATGACTAAAAAATATTGCACAAGTAGTATTGATGTCCTATAGAACAGGAAATAATTTTTGGTTTTTTTAATACTAAAAATTCCGATTTATTTAATATTGATTGTACTGGAATAGGAGGATCTAGTGTCGGAAAATACACCTCTAGGTAATTTTCAAAAAGCACCCAATGTTTGTAATAATTTGCTATCAAGAAGATCAGGACAAAAATATGAAATCAATAATTTGCTGGACTGGACAATTTAAGTAAAAGGTAAATTTTTTTCTTGGCAATAAAATATTTTGAAGAAAATGTAAAACCATCAATGATCCCAGTCATCGATGCTGAGGAGTAAATAATCAATAAAAACCTTAACTGCGCCTTTATTCAGAAGGTATTTCATACGAGACTCTGCATTTCATGATTCTGCTTCATAAATAAGTAGGGTCCTTTCAAAGGAAGTTACTTTTCTGGCTTATTTACGTCCGACTGCACAAGGAGTTACCACTAATCTTTTGAGGTATCTAAGAATTTTGATGAAATGTATTGGATATTCGCAGAGTAGATGCTCTGTTGCCATGCATATCGTGGTACTTGACGGGGCAGCGACCTGTCAGTAGACCTCAGAATTAGCTGATATGGCTATAAATCTTTCGGATTGACTTACACCTGGAATAAAAGTGAAAAGCTTCTAATCTACAAGAAGTTTTGAGCGTTGACATTATTTTTTAGGTTACCGTTAAATTTGATGGAGATATAATGCTTGGTACAAGAGATAATTTTGATAAATATGTTCAATAAACTCCTAAGCATTATTACAGTATGCTTCATAATTTTACGAGAAGACTAACTAGCATCAATTTAAAAAAAGTTAATACTATAAAGTATAAATTGTGGTACGTACCACCTCTACATTATTCCGGTACTTCGTGGTATTTGAAACCATTGGAGAGAAAAACGCCGTGGAGTAGACGCAAGTGAAGAAAGAACGGAGAATAGATACTCACGGCTCACGCCTCACGTTACAACTTTAGATCCTCGTTCGGTGCTCAGGATAGGAATCGTGACGAGATGTTGCGAACGCGTGACTGCATCGACTTTTATTCACGCATCATTGACTATACTAAGTTCGAGAGAATGGACCCCCGCTAACCCTCCCTCTTAACGCACTTCTCGGTCTTTCCGTATTTTTTTTTCATTCGCGATTGTTATCTTGTGATGTATATTGCTTTTGTTCGTTCTTGTGGGAGTCTCTAGAAGTCGTGAAGACAATATCGGAACGTAGTGCTTTTGAAATTCTGATTTTTTAAATGTTATTTATATGATATGGTTTGCTACTGATGTTTTTGCGTTTCATATATTCAATATTTGATAGGATACAATGCAAATTAATTAGAGCTAGTTCACATACAGGGTGATTCAGTAGAGTGTTCAATATCTAAACTCTAAACTATAAAAAAAAAATAGATTTTTCAGCCCAGCTTCAGTCCAAGTTTTCCGTTTTGAATCTAAATTTGAATATTTTTTGTTTCATTAGTTTTGCGTCAGCATTACAAAGTTTTTTGTCGTTTGATTTTTACAAATCTGATAAAGGTAAAGTTAAGTTTCTTGTCAAGAGAGTTTATTTACGAACCAATCTAAGATAAGGGAATTTATTCAACTATATACGCAAAGAAATTCGCCCATCTTTCACGAGAGGGTAAGAGAGTTGCCTTTTAACCATTAATATTCCTCTTATCAACAAGCAGCTGTCATTTGACTCCTGTTATGTGTTTCGACAGCTATTGATAGCAGATTTCCTCAATTTTGAGAGAGATTTGAAGAAAAAATCGAAGAAATTTTGTGTATTCATTAAGCATTCTTTGTGCGAAAAAAGCCATGAGTAAAACTAAAAATAAGCTATGGGAAATCTAACCACATATTTCAATGCAAAAAATTGGTTTACTGAAGTTGGTTGAGGCTGTACATGCAAGGAAGATAGCGAGCCAGATGTCAGATTTGTATGGCTTTGTAGTTTCAGTTTGGATTATACACGTAGATATGAGTAATCTTTCTGAAAGAAAGCGGATTCACCACATCACGCATCAGATCAAACAATTGTTAAAACTTAAGATTTATCGGTGGTAATTGGTGTTAAAGAAGACTATGATGAGTTTATCAGCCGATAAATTCTTTGTGGTTATTTTTATAATGCACATTGTATTATCCAGGTTAACTACTTCAAAAGAGTAAAAATAAAATGCCCCATTGGCTCAATCTGATGGGGACTGCATTTGTCAAAATAAATCATGACAATGTAAGAGGCACATACATGATTTGTACATGGCATTCATGAATTGAGATATGAATTATTCCTTAATCTAGCCAATTTTCAGAATAAATCACCGAATTATAATTTATTTTTTCTAAAACTGAAGAAATGCACCGGCGAAAAGATATTTCAATCCAACGATGAAATTATCTTATTCACAAATACCTATTTTGGTATAAACAATACTTTTTCAATCCAAAACCTATGTTTAAATAGAGAAAAACATATTGACTCACTTTCGATATTTAATAAGATATTTATTCATCCGCTGAACTTTTTATAAAATCATCATTGCATCAAGAATATCTATAATAAGAATAATAAAAACATGTCTGTAGCTTTTTTGTGAATGCACGAAAATATGTCGTACATATTGAGCTTCAAAGATTTCAATGAAGTTCTGATTATTTTTAAATCCCGAATATCATTTTCGAATACGAGAGAAAAGAGGATTGAGTATGAAGTAACTTTGGTTAAGTGGAGATCACTAGAGTCGAAGAACATAAGAGAAATATATTAGACAATATTGCAATCATCTTCATTAACATCTAATTTACTTGTTGCGTAATAATTTGAATGAAATTAATCTATAAATAACAATTTGAGAGGAAGTGAATAAGAGATAATTCCATTGTTGATAAGTATACTAAAAATGTTGACAAGATCGTTGAATCGAAAAGAAAATACGTTTTCTTGCAACTACAAACGTAAATAATGCATTTTTATATCGTATAATTCTAAGAAAACCTAGGGTTCCATCCATATAAAGAAATCTTTCCGTATATTTGAGGAAACATATATACAGTTGAAGATGTTTCCATCCAATCTAAATTAACAGTGACCAAAAGGCCGAAAGGGTGCTAGTCATGTTGAGTTTCCAAAAGAATAAAGATCGTAAGATGAAATTCATATACCAGATTGAATAAATTACAAAAGGAATAAAACACGTAGCCTTGGTGTAGAGTGTATGTATTTTACTCGTCAGTTTGAAGCTGAATTTGATATTATCGAGGTATATAACATTTTCAAAAACTTGAGTGAAGTAATACGAAAGCACGTAATCAGTAACGAAGCGAATTGTCAAATCTTCAAATCGTATGAATTGACTTTGTTACTAATGGGGTTCATTTCCCTTTGGGAAGTTTCTACCTTAACTAATCGTTAGTTCTAAGCTTTGGTTACCAATCCCTAAATTGGGAATTTTATCTATAATTGAAGGAAAAAGCATTTTGTGGTTAATAGTTAAAAGGTGGATAGTGCAGAGTACTCTCCTAAGTACTTAAATGTCTGTACTTTTTTTCAAAAAAAAAAAATCCACGATTCTGATGTTATTTTACTTAGAAGAGATGTTGTTGCATTATTAATGTTTTTGGTAATTGACATCAATGACAGTCTGCGTCAGTACGTAAGATTATATTTCATTCAGTTGAGGTTTGTTAAAAACTACTGTGGAAATAAAGTTACTAAAAATACTTTTGTATCATTTTTCTCAAGATCTCCCTGTAGGAAATAGTTAAAACGTTTGTTACTAAATCCATTTGAAGAGTAAATTGTTTTTTATGGGATGTTAGGATGAAATTAATATTTGTTTGGTATGGGTAAGAGGTAAAACTCCAGAAATATGTAGAGAAAAAAAATATTACTTTTTCACTCGACACTTCCTTAAAGAGAAATAGTAATTGTTGTGTTTCAAAGTTGAAGTCGAAATGGAGAAACACAGTCCTTTAGAATAGACCGGGAAAAGAAATATAGCAGAAAACGGATCACTACTTCTCGTGCAGATGGAAAAATAAAAACAACTGGTCTGTCCAATCGTTAAAAAAGTGTAGCTCGTTTGATATCGTTGATAAATGATGAGGGAGTTATCGTTTCCAAAAACAACAGTTCAGGGGCGGAGAAGCTGACAGAAACCACGAAGAAAAATCGACTACTGCAGTAGGTCAAACAACACCGACGTATGTCTGTCTAGTGCAGACTGGAGTTGAGCTTGTAGTAGTAGTAGAGTAGTAGTTCGTAAATCACTATTACTATAATAATTACAGGAATGCTTATTCATGTTTATTGCTGATTTTTTATCGAGATTTATATTAAATCTTTATGTTGATACTGAAATAAGAGTTAGTAAATTATCTCTAATTTTATTTATTGATAACTGATGAACGTTTTTTGAACAAGAACTTCGAAAAATTCAGTTTGGTAATTATATACTCTCGTAGTTACATCGTTTTTTTTGGCTCTAGGAACTCGAGAAATCATCCGATACATAAAAGAAATGGAAGACATCTCATTTGAAGATTTTATATGGTTTTCACACTTTTAAAGGATAATATAAACGCACCTTTTTGATATAATGGTTAATACTTTTTTGTAAAGCATTAAACGAAGGTCATATTTTTTTGTTAATCCAGTCAAAAAAACCAACATTTCGGAAAAAAATCGTGTTAAAATGTTTATTTATAAATTTTTTGCAATTAAAATTTTATTAATTTTTATTAAAATTAATATTTTTTTTATTAATCGTATATAAAATTCATGTATGTTGGGTTAGGTTTGAAAAAATTGTTTTTGCTTATATTATTTTCATGTTCACTTCATAAAAAAGTCAAATAACAATATTTTTGTGAGAAAAGATCAATTTTGAAAGGAATTGTTATAATTTTAATCTGTATCAACATGAAAAATCAATATTTTTGTATAATTTCTTCTAATTAGTTAATTCGTATGAGCAACTTTATCCAGATTGCCTAGAGAGAATTACCCATCCGGTTAAAGTCATGGTGTGGTTTATCATTTCAGTTAAAGCCTCTTTACATTGTGGAAGGTACCATGCAGAGCCAATAGAAAGAAGTAGTAGAAACTACTACTAAAATTCGAAAAATGATTTCCTGGTGATGCAGAATACATCTTTATATACGATTCTGCTTTTCTGGCTGAAAGAAACCTCAATATTTTACCTTGGCTAGAGATTTTCCTTGATATGAGCCTCATACTGATCACCAATAAGCGAAAAAACTTGAAACTCCCATATCACAAGAGACATGGAAGCAAATAATAGAGAGCATCAATTATTACCAATAATTTTATTAGATATGCGTTAATTCATATTTCACTTTTATATACGAATAAACCGCTTTTCTTGTACAAAATGTTGTTTATATGATCCTGATAATCCAATCTTATAAGAATTGGTTAGTAATAAAAATAAATTTATTATCTCATGCTCCGTTGGATTTCGAGAAATATATTTAATTTTTGTAAACAGTCCCGTTAAAATAATCTCACCTACTTCTGTCACGGTATTTCATTTCAAGATTTTATTTATTGACCGTATTTCACACGTTACCCAGACAGACAGTCTACTTAGTGACATTATTTTACAGTCTTTGTGGAAATATATATTTTTCAAAGGTTTGAAATAAAAAGAACAAAGAGTCTTAGCCACCAAAAATCGACCGAACCGTCCGACAAGAGACGAAGGAAAATATCCCAATATACAAAGGAGCGCGGGGTGTGGAAAATCAAAAATTGGAGGATCGGGGATTTGTACGATAGAAAGAGGTGAGCGGTATGAGGAGCGAGTAGAAATACACGCAATGGTGTTGAACAGAGAAAATATTAGCAATATTTAGTATGATATATTTGAAAAATCACACTGTTATTTATTGAGTAGTCGGATGACGAGTAAGTTTAAACACGAGATATAATTAAGTTGGAATATCTGGAACCGTTGGCGATATTCATACTGAATACACTGTTTATAGCTTCACCACACCAACAATCACAATTACATATCATTAATATTGAGCTGTGGAAAAAATACATTGTTACATAAATGTGAAATACTAATCAATGATAATAATTTCCATATTGAAAAACTGTTATATTTTATTAGAACTAATAATGTCATTTTTTTGCCGAAGAAATGCAAATAGTAAAAGAAAGAGACAGATGGCTCTGTTGCTTATAATGGATAATACACGCCGTTCTAATCAATCAACTTTTGCCTATTTTCTGGTAAAACCATGATTCCGTCACTAAAGTCACTAGACGAAAGTGATTTTCACCTTTTTTGAAGCCAGTTCTACATTATTTAAAGTAATTTTGCAGAGATCGAGACAAATTACAATCCAACTGTGATTGTACAGTAGATACATCAAAAAACTTCTAACCAAACTATATTTTTTAAGTGTTACAAGATATGTGCATTCAAGCGCTGTGGTGATCGAAGATAGCACATCCCTTATTTTTCTTCGTCTGCTTCAATCAAATTAATTGTTGATATAAAATATAATCTTATCAAAAGTTTGACCAAGTTCAAGCAATCTAATCCCGCCGCACGAATAATCTCTTTCGAAATTAATGGGATATTCGACAGTGGTAAAAAAATATTTTATGGCCATAGATCTCAAAAATTTCTAGAGAGAGAGATTTTTTCTCAAAGAAAATCATTAGATTTAAACATTGTGTCAGTGATATCACTAAATAGTTCACAGTTTAATTTATTTTGCTTCAGCTTGCTGTGCATCGGTCATTTTTAGTAGAATTTTTCAAAGAAAAATTAGACTATTACGGTAGGCATGCTAGAAAAAAATTGGGGGGCACATCATTTTTCCCATGTTTTAAGACCTCCTGAACACGATTATTAAGCTACAATTCTTATTTTCGTCTCTCGAGCAATTGCTATAGGTCCGATTTGGTTCAAAATTAGCATACATGGCTTTTTTGGCGGCGGATTGATGTTATTAGAGTTTGGTTGAAAACAAATGAATATTTCGAGGGATCGCAGTGCAAAAAAAGTGTTTTTTGACCTTTGCTCACCTCTGCAGGTCAAACGAAAAGCGACTGAAAAATGAAATTTCACATGTAGGTTCAATTAGTTGCGAGATGATTTCCTGTCTAAGGTCGAAACTTTCCATCTCCACCCCTCTCCATTTTATGGTCATTTTTGTTATTTTTTCTTATTTTTTGGTCAGAAAAAGTTTAACTAGAGGGTTCGAACTTCGCATGCAAGTAGGGGTGATGTTGAAGAATTGTCTTTCTCAAGTTCAAAGTTTTCTTCTTCAGTTCTTCTAGCACAAAACGCCCGAAATCATTTTGATCGTTGTAATTGTTGAACTGGACCGCCTCCAATTTAATGAATAATACGAGTATGATCGTTGCTAGGGTGATTTTTTTTACTTCACATTTTCGAAATTTCTTATTATTATGACAATTTTTTCTTTGTTGTCAATTGGAATTGAGCAAGAGGGTTCGAGACAACCGGGTCTATTGAAATTGCGAATTTTCATTCGAGAGAGAGAGTTAACTTGTGAAATGAAAAGTTATTGAGGAATAGCAAATTTTCCATATAAAGAAATAAGATTGAGAATTGATATCATTTCCAAGAAATTCATTTTATGGAAATATTTGTTTGTGTATTAGTTAAATTCTTCATTCGACGAAAAATACGACTTTCGTGAAGGAGCTCTGCTGCTCACGGCTTTTTTTTTCTTGTGGTTAACAGACAAATTTACGAGTTTATATCTAAATTGAATTTTGTTCTGTATATTATCATACCAAGCTGGTTTGGAAATGCCTGGAAAAGTTAAATGCTTACAGATTTACTAAAGTAGGTGCGGATAAACCCTTTGTAAAACCTGAACCCTGAGTTTAGCTGAGTATGCGACATTCTCTCGGAGTGTGAGAGACTATGTGTAAACCTGAAGATCTTTGGCAGCGAACGAAGGCCTTTAGTGACTAGGAAAGTATGCAATCCTTGGTAGGTTTCTCCTCGAACAATATCTCGTCATCATTGATATATAATAAATAATTGTGATTAATGAATCAATTATTAATAAATTATTATTATATAAATGAAATCATTTAATTAATCTTATTATTGTTGTTATAGCGCCTAATGCCCCTAATAAAGGTTTTCTCTATAGTATAATTTTTTTAAAATACCAAAAACATAAAATTTAATGATTGCAATTGCTAATTCAAGGGTTAGAAGTGAAATTTGAACAATAATTAATAAGTTTACTAAAGTAATTGCTATTATTGGGCCTGTAATTCATAATAATGTTATTAATAAAAGGCTGATAATCGAATAGCTAAAGTTTCTGGTCGGATAATATTTCTAATAGTTTCAATACACACTATAAAAGGTATAAGAACTAGAGGGGTACCTTGGGGTACTAAAAGGGCTAACACATAAATAGAATTATTTAGCCATCCTGAAGTTCCTGAAAAGAGTATGATAAAAGTAATAGCTATAAACAATGAACATCTTCAATGTCACACTAAGAAAAGTGGACACAATAGATCCTTTACATAGCAATGTGTATTACACAGGAAATTAGATATACCTACATATAATTTCCAGTTTCAATGTCATTTTGATTATAAAGTTGTGTCTAACTGTCAAATATCAAATTTTTAGCTCTCACTTGTCTTTATACTTGGAGAATGTGTATACATAATCATTTGATGAAAAACCTGAAAGATAGATATGAATAAAAAAATGGCTAAAGAAAAATAATATATGATAATATGGTTCAGATGAAATTTATTGAGATTTCATTTTTTCAAACATTGGATATATATAGAGAACAAGAATACCATTAGGCCTCTTTTATGCATGGGTTTTTTGTCGCTGGTCGCGGGACGACAAGAAAAGCGGCGTTATTTCATGAAACAATATCCAAGGGTTTCTTGTCGCGTGTCGTTTTTAAATTTGCTCAGTTTCAACCGTTGCAAGTGTACCACACAACGTGATTAAAAATGGATCCATGCGTTTTTACGTATTTGATATATAAAAATTTCGTTGAAAAAGATGCCAGAGACGTTGGGATGTGCATCCAATTAATAGTGCAAGAATTGGACATAAGTCTACTTACAAATATAGAGATGCTTTCGGCAACCATTTTAGCAGCCCTGGTTGGGGCAGAACTGACTGTTCAAAATGACAACGACAAACGATAATAAACGCGCTGCATGAAAAATTGAATGCCATTAAATTTGATTTTAATGGCATTAATTAAATTTGAAAAATTGCTGCACAATGGATCTCCAAATGTTTGAATGTTGACCAAAAGCGTGCAAGTATTGCGTTTGATCTGTGCTCGATTTGAAAACGTAGACTTCTTAAGCCCAATGGTTACTATGGATGAGACTTAGGTACATTTCTACAAAGCAGAAACAAAGCAACAATCGATGGAATGGCGATACTCTGGTTCTCGAAGACCTAAGAAGTTTCGTGTCCAAAAATCTGCTGGAAAAGTACTTGATACAGTTTTTTGGGATTGCTATGGAGTAATCATGGCAATCCAAGTGTAGAACAATAACTGGAGATTACTATTCGACATTACTGACCAATCTACGGGAAAAAATTAAAAAGAAAGCTATCGAATGGTGTCTTATTTTTGCAGGAAAACGCTCCTGCACACAAATTTCATGTTGCCATGCAAAAAATTCGTGATTTAGGGTTTGAATTACTAGAACACCCTCCTTATTCACCAGATTTGGCTCCCTGCGACTATCATCTCTTTCCTCAACTGAAAAAAAGTTTAAAAGGTAGTAAATTTTCTCTGAGCAGGTAATAAAAGCTGTGGAGATCTGGTTTGCAGAGCAAGAAGAAACATTTTTTTAAAGGTCTAGAGACATTGCAGGTTCGCTGTTATAAATGTAACCAATTAAGAGGAGAATATGTTGAGTAATAAAATATTTTGACATTGAAATTTTGTTTGGTTTGTTTGGTTCTATAATAGGCTAAGAATTTTTCAATATTTCCTCGTAAGTTTATCATAATAAATAACTGAAACATTTGGAAATCATGTTAGAGATTCGAGAATTGAATTTATAATTAGATATTGTACCATTTTTCATTCAATGGTAAACTAGTAATACAATGAAATCTGCCAAAAGTAAATGATGAATTTTGGATTAATTTAATCATTACATACGTGTTTATATACAGCCGTTCAACGTAGATATACATAAAGTGTTCCTTGAACCCACTTTTCTAATACTTTTGGACAAAAGGTATTTCCTCAACATCGATGCAAAATATATACATTTACAGGCCTTTAAGGCAAATGACTTATTTTTCTTTTCTCGTCGGTATTTCACTAATTTCACCATTCTTCTCCACATATTGAGATGATTGCGCTCCTATTCGGTTCTACCTCTCTAATATCCTTCAAAACTGCATCAAACGATTTTTTCCTTAGTCTTACTCTCCTTCTAACTCCTTCTACTCAATGATCTTTTTTTAAATTTATTTCCCGGATCCTTTTAGTATACCCCTACCATATTACTCTTTAAGCTTTCATGTATCTTGATAGTTATTTTTACAAATCCTTTAGTTCTTCTTCATAGCTCTCCACTTGTTTTATTCCCTCAAAAATATTTCTTAACACGTTTGGTATATTCTAATTTTGGCTCTAAACATTATGTAATAATTCCACGTCGTCTGCACTTCCTTTGGGTAGTCTGTTATTTATATCAGTCCCCTCTTTATTTTTATTTGACATTGCTGCTCTCAGGTAATTGAATTTACAAACTTTTTTTCTTATATTTTTCGTCCTTTCCCGCTTTAATCTCTATGTATTCCTTTCTACCAATCTCATTTTGTCTTAGCATCATATACTTTTTTCTCTTGGTTTATTCTTAATCCATAATTTTATTCAGCCTCATCTAGTTTATAGAATGCTCTGTCCATTTCTTTCTTTGTTCTGGTTGTTGAAGTTAAATCGTTCGCATGTGCAATAATTTAATGTTTTCCGGTACCAAATTAAAAGCCATTGTCGACATTGGATATCTTTGTTCTAATCCCTTTTCCACAATTTTTTTCGGGATTTCTCGTAGATAAAAGGCAACATACATTTTATTTCTATCTACTGTATCATAAGTCTGCTTAAAATCGTAAAAACATAATATGAAGGCATAGATTTCACTTATAGCTTTTATCCGATACAGTCTTAAGGGTGAATATCTTCCTTTCTTGAAACCTTCTTGAAATTCCTCTACTATCCGTTCTTGGTACTCGTGGAGTTTATTTCTCACACCTTTATACACTACATCCTGATGTGAGATCCCTCTATAATTTTCACATCTACTTTTATATCCCTTCCTGAATATTGGACATATTATTCCATTATTACATCTCTCAAGCATTTATTCTTCATTCCAAATTTTATTATTCTGCATATTCTTTTCTGTATATCTTCCCCGCCGTTATTGATCATTTCTACTGGGATACCATTCTCTCCTGAACTCTTATGGTTTTTCAAACTTTCTATCTCCCACACAAGGTCCTATATATCTTTTTCTTGTTCCGGTTCTTCTTCTTGTCCATTCAATTCAAACTAATGAGCCTATCTTTTAACTCATTAATGGGGATCTATTAAAAATCTTCCCTCGTTTTCCTTGATATAAGGTACTTGGTTATTAACTGTGCCCTCCCCTGATTGTTTGGCTTCTTAGTGAAAATGTCTTTGAGTTTAATGCGCATGTATATTCTCTTATACTGTCTGAGTATCTTTTAAGTGTTCTTTCGGATTTCTTCTTGGCTTTTGTCGATTTAGTTTCTAGTGTACTTAGTCGTGATAGATTCCTTCTCAGTTGATTTCTTCCTTTCGTGCTTGTTTTCTTCTCCAACTGTAGTGTTTGCTCTGAGACCTGTCCCATTAATTTTTCTACTTCCATCTACTCCGTTTCCACTAGAGAGAGAGAATCGCTTTACAGTTTGTAAACAAACGTGCTGTTAACAATAGTATAAAGCATAATGAAATGAAACTACGAAATGTCTAAACTGCACATAAACTGGATAAGTGTCGCACCTGCCATGCTTTGTCCTTATTCATCGCACGTAACAATGCGTGCATCTTCTTTCTTGCGCTTTCACTTACTTGGAGCGAGAGTCGTTCACAAACTGGCAACCATGGATTTTCATGTTCAATGTATATAAAACTTTAATTTTGCATGAAAATTTGAAAAAAAAAAAAACGGTGAATGCCGTTAATTAACAAAAATATACCTGTTTACATCTGGCAACCCTAATGCTGCGGCCGACTGAGAGCTAGCAACCTTTTTTATTTTGATTTGTGACATAATTTTCTTTCAAATGCTGTATAGCTGCAAATCATATTAGTATATTAATGACATTAAAATTAATTAAAGGTAATCGCGGCTAATTTTTACAAGGCAACCTATCCTAAATCCATTCTATACATCCTCAAGATTCCTGCAAGATCAGCGGTGGGATCTTAGACTATAAGCACATTTAGAAAGAAATAGTAACATATAAAATTTATAAATCTGTGTGCTTGCCACCAAAAATAGGAAATATATAATTGAATTATCAAGATTTCAAATAAAAATAAAAGTTTTTGAATTGTTCACTATTATTTTAAAAAACTGTAATGAGCGGCTTCAGAAGTTATCGACAATCAAATGCATCAAGCTTTAATGGGTTTTTGAATAGTTAGGTATGCAGAGAAATGGAAAGGTAGATGGGTTACGAAAGGATTTTCACGAGTACGTTGTCACTCAGAATAGAAGAGTTGACGAAAGTTTTTTGAACAGGTGGAGGGAAACTATCGATATTTAACACACAAAATCATTTTTAGAGGGTTGTTCAATTTACTGCTTCATCCGACAAAGTAAGAAATCACCTAGGGCTTCTTATCGAGTTGATTATTGGCCACTGGCATACGGCAAAGCAACTTAAAACTTAAGATGATAGGGATCACGCAAGATGCTCAATTTGCAAGATGCTAAGTTGAAGAGAAAACTTTTCTCCACGTATTGTTTTCTTGTCGTTCTCAAGGTTGTTCGAGAAGTCAGTCTGAGGAAGAACGCAAGGAAACACAGAACATCAGAATACAATTCCAATTTGAATAAATAAAATTGTTAGAATTTTAATTTACGGTAAACTATGGTTGTATCAATGAAACAATATACTGTTCAATTCGTGTGGATTGTCCAATTCCATTATTGATATGAACTACGTTTATACGAATAGTTATGGGGGAAGTCAATTCAAATAAGAGTCTAAACAATACTGATACATGTTATTAATAGTTGGAGAGTTAAACATCTATGCTGTTATTAAAGATAATTGTTGTTATACCATGAATAATTCTGAAATATTTGAAATAGTACTGTTAGTTTCATCTGTAAAACAATTATATGTTACGGCATTTTATTTATAACTGGTTTTAATCTTTTCATTTCATGATAAATTAGTATTTCATGCTAATAAGGACCATGAGATATAAATGAGTTGCATAAAAAACACACAGAATATATTTATATGTAACATTAGTTCCAGTTAAATTAAAGAGGGTTATTCGCCGCAAAATGGATCGTTCGATAAGATGAAGTAATAATTGTACTCATTTAAAATATCCCCTGAATATGACCAAAGTAACTTTGTAGAGAGAAGAAACATTTTTTATCAAAGTGTAGAAGATAGTTGCGCATACTTAACCACAGAAGGAATTTCCACTAACCCTTCAATCGAGTACTGGTGGATTCATGGAACTAACTAAACCGAAGAAAGAACTAACTAACCTAACCAAATCCTTCACTCCTACCGCAAAGATCGCTATTTTCTAGTTAAATACCCAAAAATACCTAAAATAAATTCTAGAATTCCTAAAGGCGCACCTTTACCTACTTTTCAATGCCGATCTACCAAATAGCAATGATGTATCAACAGTCACATTTGCAGACAGCACAGCCATATTGTTGCATTAAATATACTTCAGCTTTACCTCGATGAAGTTAAATGATTGACGAATTAGAGCAGAAGAATGAAGTCTGTTCAGTCAACTTTCATAAATCTTAAATGCAAATGTCTGGAAGGCATTCTAAATAATCGAGATGTACCGCAATGGGACGTTGTCAAATATCGAACACGCCTGTTTTTGCGTTTAGCCTAGAGGAAATATATCTTCACCGCGAGGAAACTTATACTAATAGATTGATATTGGCTGTTAGGTAGAAAATCTCATATATCTAGAAAGTAATCCTTAAACTCATATCGAATTTCTAAAACGATTGCAATCGAAAGTGCTAAAAATTGTTGTAGATGTTCCACAGTTCCATGGTTTGTCCAAATTCTGTTATAACCCGTGATCTTCAACTGAAATTGGTCGAATCAGGAATAGAAAACTTATTCATAAGCTATAAGAATAGATTAATATATCATTAAAATACACTGACATTTAACCTTATGGTACAACTAGCGGTCCAGCGGATAAGAGCGATATGGATCCATATGACCTAATTAATAGGTGTTAATGTATTTCCAATAAATTGATCTAGTATTTAATTAGTTTTGTTTAATTGTAGCTGTAAAAGAATGTTTTCACTTGATTCATGTCAAGCATACCAACTGATTGTATTATCACACAATTTGCCTATCAAAGAAATTATTATAGACTGCGAATAAATAGAAAATAATAAAAAACATTGTTTTATTTTCTGATATCATTTTCCATTCGGGAAATACGAGAGAGAAACTAAAGTATTCATATCAGGTTATTGTGAAAACATTATATATTATCTCAAGTTCATAGTGCAGTTTATTTTTATCTTGTTGCACCCAAATATTGTTGTTTCTATATTTGATGTGGAAGTTTCAAAAGAGGAAAGTTCAAAATTATATTATACATGGATTTAGAAATAACTGAGCCAATTAATTCAAACATTTAACTTTCCTTCTACGTAAAAGTTACCAATTATTCTATTTTATATATTTTTCAATTAAAACAAAAAGTAGGTTCATAAGAAAACATGACCCTATCAAAAAATTTAAAATGATTATTGACAAATTAAAACCAGAGCAATAGGCTAGGCTTTGAATTTCTAATGATTAACCATGATAATTAGTAAATAAAAACACAACTGTTCTACAAAAATAATAAAAGATTAATAATATTTTTGGAAAACAAAATGGACAAAATGAGGCGTTAATCACGTGACATTAAACAACAATCAGAAAAGCGTGAAGTCATACCCCACGAAACGTACATACCCCATTGACGCCGTTATGCTTGACAAATTTTTTGCATTGAACACCTAATTTTGTTCATCGAAAGTCCGAAGTGTTAAAACTTTTATGTAAGTATTATGTGAAGAACAAACAAAGTCTTATTTACTTAGCAGTTACCAGTCTGAGAGTCGCATTTACCTACTGTGGAATAAAAATACTTAACTGATTTTGAGGTTAGCGAATATAAAGTTTCTTAATTAAATCATAACATTTTATATGTTATGTGTGGTATATTATGGTAGATTTTGCAAAATTCATTTCTTTTACTATATATTTATAAATAGATACATCAGTTTTGTTTGATACTTACATCAAAGTGATCTTCACAGAAATAATTTGTGGAATTAGTTGATAAAGTAAAGCAGCTTGCCTCCTTGCCATTTTTAACCACGTATTTCTTTATTGTTTGGAACGTATATGATTCATTTTTTTGGCGATATTGTCGTTGTACTTTCACATTAGGGCACTATACAGTATTTATAATACGAGGAATTCATTATTTATTAAAAAACACAATTGACTGTCATAAACAAACACAGCTGTTTCTCGAGGTGTGACGTCTTTCAAGACGCCATGATAGTCTTGGCTTTTTTCACGGTAAATTTCAAGTTCAATTCTAAAAACTCAAAATACTAAGGTGGAAAGCCTATTTTTCTTAAAATAATATATTTTAAACTGATTTCCAAATTTTGTCAACTAGCCTATTGAATTAGTATTCCTACCAAAACATTTTTGTGAAGGTTTATTCGCTCCTAATTCAATACTGAATTGTTTGAATAGTGGAAAAATTATTTCCAGGAATTGCGAAAGCACCAGATTTTCATATACTGTTCTTTAAAACTTTTGATTCATATCATATACTTAATAGAGATTTTTATTATTAAATTATAATATTCTAAACTTGTGAGTACCTACTGGTAAACATTGACAATTTTACTTTAACTTTTTGACATAATACAAGGGCCTCGATTATACATCTGTGAAATAACTTTGATAGTTACCAGTATTTTTTGGCTCTATTAGTTTAAGTTAGTAAAGATTCTCCGTCAGAATTCCAAGAGTAATATACAAGAAATCGAAAAGTGGAGTCAAGACGTCGTCGATTTTTCCGACAATAATAGCTTCCTACTTTATTTAAATTTAATGATAAGAGGTTCCGATTGATTTCAATAATTGTGCAACGCTTAGATATGACCTTAGGAAGAATGGAAAGCCATTCAGCTAGGAATGAAAACTGGGAATTTGTTTTACTTTGTATTTATAAGAAATGGAGGACAGTACCATGCAATAGAAGACTTGCACCAAATATTAAAGAGTAGTGTTTACAGAACTCTTCATTCTTTCATTGTTGCAGTGAAATTTACTTTGTTTAATGAAGTAATTGAATAACTCGAGAAGTTGTTGGTCAACGATTTTATGATGCTGCTAGAATAGAATGTGTAATAAGTATTGATGGCACGTTGATTACCAAGGCAAGCCCCATGAAAATGAGGCTCAAATCATAGATCGCCATGGAGATTAATCTTTGAATTTTATTACATTTAATTGCCCCGTGCACCATCCCGTCACGCTTGCAGTGTTCAAAATCGTTCATGTCATGCAAGTTATTATAAACAATGAACCCATTCAAAAAACATCATATATATTAGATAAAAATTTAAAATTAATAATATTCATGCCCACGAGAAGTTTTTTTATAATACTATTTAATGCACGATAAATATCAACACGGTAGTTGAACTCGTCCGAGATATCTGCTATTAGGAAGTGCATTGTACATATAAAATTGAAATAAGTAATACTTAGCAATGAACTGTCCTGCACTTAATCCATTGGACTTTTTTCTAAGGGATGATTCATAGTCCAAGGTTCATACAAATATATTAAAAAATTTGCAGAATGGGCTAAAATAATAATAACTGAATACAGAGAAGTCTTTCAGAATGAATAAATTGGCTTGCATGTTAGTGCGGTTAATTAAGAACAAATAATAGCAAATCAACAAAAATTCCTACGTTGATCGCATGTGCGCTACATAACTTACTCAAGGTCAAAGACCAACTCCTTAGGTTTCATAATTATTTATGATAAACAGTAAGTTCAGTCAAACAAATAGTACAAACATTTTAGTATCATAAAATTATCTACGAAAAATGTCACATGCTAAAATTCTCATGAGATGTTGAGCTTCTAAAACTTATATTCTATAGAGAGTGTCTCATAAAAAATGTCAGTTTGCAATGTTCACTTTGTTTTTTAAATATAATATTCGAAATATCGTATTCTATGCTTTGAACCCACCGTTCAACAATCTCTTTGAGATTTATGAAATCATTATTTGGGTTTTGATTCTTTGGATTGAAATTTCCTCCCACGCATGAATTTCGCCATGGTCCTGAATAAATACTATGAAAAAAGATTCTTACTAAATGCTGGATGTGGTTTGGAGCCCAATACTACGTTTTTATTTCGCGTAACGTTCACAGTGGCATAGCATGGTCTTGTTGTAGGAGAATCCTCTTTCGGTTAATTAAACCTCAATATTTCTCCAATAAAACCTCATACATTCGTATTAGCTGTCCACTCTAGAATAATTTCATCAAGACGTGATTAGGAGTCTTTAGAAAAACAACATAGACTATAAGTACCAACGAGTCATCAAAGAACTTTATACCGGAACCAAAACAAGAATTAAAACTAAGGTAGGACTCTCTGAAGAAGTTCAGATTAATACTGGGGTTCGGCAGGGAGACAGTCTCAGTGCAACCCTATTCAACATCATAATGGATCAAATTATCGAGGAAGTCAACAAAATCAAAGCAGGATACAGAATGGGTCACCGCTCCCTAAAGGTATTGTATTATGCAGACGATGGTATTGCCGTAGCAGAAAATGAATACGGCTTACAACGTCTACTATAAAAGATGAAACTTTCTGACGGAAAATTTAATATTAGCATCTCAGTCAACAAGACACAATCAATGGTAATATCAAAAAATACTATTAGATGCAAATTGGCAGACGATAGCGGAATGATACAGCAGGTATCAAGATTAAATTACCTGGGAGTGATTATATCTACTGAAAGAGAGATATAGTGTGGAGAAACAAAGCGATGAGCTCATAGAGCAAGACCAGAATCTATAAAACGTGTGTGAGACCTATTCTCACATATGCCTCAGACACCAGAGCCGACACATCAACAACAAAAAGAATAATGAGAACCACAGAGATGAAAATACTTTGAACTATCAAGAGAGTCACCCTCAGGGACCCAATAAGAAGTGATGACATAAGAGATGAATTGGGCGTACAGGATGTGGTGAGATGGGTCAGGGCACGAGAAAGATTCTGTAGGGATGACGTAGAAAGAATGCCAGAAGACAGATGAGCAAAGTGGGCTAAAACTCAAAGACTGAACACCCGCAGACATGTAGGCAGACCACCAAAGAGGTGGTACGAGAGCTGGAGTTCAGCTTCTGAGAAAGATTCAGGAAAAGGGGCCAAACGTACAGGATTGAACAGGACCTGGTTCTATTGAAAGAGGAAGAAGAAGGCGCAACAAGACTTTCCGCTCGAAACAACCTCTCTTTACGACGGGCTCTGGTAATTGTGCTTTGTCTAACCACTGACTTTCCATGTTACGGTTGTTTAGATAAATCAGTTTTTATCGCCATTAACATTACGTCGAATCAACTCTACTCGACGGTACACTTGAATCTCGGTTAATTCGTGTGGCAGCATTCGAAAACTTTTATGTATCTTACCTAAAGATTTTAAATGGAGATGTATGGTGCTAGTACTGGGTTAGTTTTCTACTGCTTCCCTTGTAATCTCAATATCCCTCGCAATCTCCACTATTGAAACTATGAAACCAACGATGTGCGTGTAATAATTGTTTCTTATTCTTCTTAAGTTTCACATATTTTCCTTGCGGCTGCTTTAAAGTTTTGTTTTTAATACACGAATTTTATATTTATCGTATTCCATACTATTGATTATAAAAATAAACAAAGAGAGAATAATGAAAAAAAGTAAAGCAATAAATCATAGAATTAGAGACTAGTCTTAACAAGTTACGATATGTTTCAATGGAGGTGTAGGAATTTTCATATATAAGCACCGACATTACTTATGAGACACTCTCTGTTTAGTTAATATGAACGCATATGTAATGTTTAAACTTCGTCAAAGTATTGATATAAGTGGGAAATCAATGTACCATGCCTCTTTTTCCTTACCTATTCATGAGTTTTATACTTACTTATACTAAGTAGTCCCTTACTCAGTCTACCTACATGATCTTGAATATTTCTCTGCTCTATTATTCATAAATCAACACTCCTATATCTGCTTTTTTGCGAATATTCTAAATGATGTAGTGTTGAAGGTTCTCTTCGAGTAAATAAACGTGTTTATTGCTCTGGTATTTCTGTATGTAGTAGGTGCCTATTAATATTCAATAAAAAGTGTCTCAATTTTATTTTATTTGTAATAAAATTTTGACTGAAGTTGAATAAGTCGTGGCATGAGAAGTTTTATCGACTAAAGTATTGAGAGATTGACAGGTTTGCTGATTATTCGACAAACTTAATAGAGCGAAAAATAGGGTCTTACCTTTGAATTATTTTACTGTGAAGCGATTTGCATGAAATTTTGGAATTAGGCTCATCTTACCCTTAACTTGTGAAGTGAAAATGATCTGAGCTCCGCCTATTATTTTTCAGGGAAGTGAACAACCCCTTTGGAAAAATTGACATTGGGCAATTTTATCACTAGAAAAAGTGTTTAATATTAAGGAGTGAAATTGTAAAGTGTTTTCAACACAATTACCTCATAATAAAATTATTTTCAACACCTTGAACCCTTGCAAACAACCCCTAAATTGAAAAAATCACAAAAAATTACTTTGGTATGACATAAGATTTAAGTATAGAGTGAATAATATTTTATGTTCTCTATTGTTTTAATCCCTTTCGACCTTTAAAAACAACCCCTTGTTAAAAATTGTTTAAAAACATTTCTTTTGATGAAATGAAAAGGATTTAAATGTTATTCCACATTCTTGTAAACGATTATAATATTCTCAAGCTTTTCAACCCTTAAAACTACCCCTAAATTAAAACAGTAAATATATCACCCGGCTTTTTCGTGGTTGGCCCCTACGAGCAATACACATACTTACCTACATTCAAATGTGTTATATATACATGTATGAATGTTGGGTATGTATTCATGTCTACGTTTCTAAAATATATGTGCCACAATATGTATATATGCGTAAGACAATAGTTTTGGGTTTGTACTACTGTGTACTTTCACTTTGCTCCAAATATTCACACTCCGAAATTTTCAGTTTACTAAGTAGAAAAAAATACGATTATTTTTTGGACCCTAACTCCAATTTTGATGCTATCACAACTTATGAAAAATCATTTTAAAGGTAATTAAAAGAGATACAACTTTCTTTATCACAATATATAGTGAAAAGCTTTCTATTTTAAAATAGTGAAGGGTCAAAGGGCTTGAGAGAAACTGTGATTGCGCTGCCGCGCGCTCTTTATACATTCATATATCAGTCAATTTTTGTGTGACAGAAGAAAAGAACAAAATTTTTGTCAGAAAAAGACCTACAAGTACCTGTATGTAAAAGGGTTAAGAGGTAAGCAGATTTACGAAGATATGCTTAATACCCTTGGTGATCAATGTCCTTCGTATGCGACCGTGAAAAATTGGACTGCAAGCTTCAAAAGAGGTAAATTTTCCATTGAAGATGATGATCGATCGGAAAGGCCAGTTTCTGTATCAGTCCCCAAAAATATCGATGGAATGGCGACACTCTGGTTCTCCAAGACCTAAGAAGTTTCGTGTCCAAAAATCTGCTGGAAAAGTTCTTGCTCCAGTTTTTTTGGGATTGCCATGGAGAAATCATGATTGATTCTTTGTATAAAGGTAGAACAATAACTGGAGATTACTATTCGACATTACTGACCACTCTACGGGAAGAAAAAAAATATTCGAATTTTTTTTTTCTTAAAACAGTGATTTATTTGAAAAATATGTGTCCTAAAGCATCCAAACTGCTAGAATCCATCAAACTCTTTATATTAAAGTTAATTCTAGACGGAATACTATTAATTTTGGTGAAAATGGCACTTATGAAACCCATTGACCTAAAAGAAAATAACCTTCAGCTGTTTCTCTTATTTGCATTACAGCTCATCCATTTTACGTGCAGAAGACATTTAACAGTACTCATTTTAAAGTTTATTTCAACCACTACAAAACCCTATTTCATTAGAATGCATAAAATCTATCTGCTCGCCGCTAGATAACATTGAATGCATCGATTAAATTTCAGACAAATTAAAAAACGGCTTTGATCTTTAATATACCGCTTAATATTGCACACTTTATAAAAAACGGATTTGTTGAGTTTTTTACCTGCTACAATTCTTTTATCATGAAGTTTCTGTAAAAATGCTTATTTTTGGAGATATTTGCAAAAAACTAATAAAAAAAAAGTATTGGGTTTTCTGCAAAACCTTACAGTACAGTCTTAAAATTAATTCTAATTCCAAAAATTAATTAATCCTAATTAATTCCAAAATTTTATGCAAATCGGTTCACAGTAAAAAAATTCGGAGTAATAACTCTTCAATGACTGTAACTATAACGTCTGTTAGAGTGCACGTGAAGCTTATACACACTTAAAAATTTGATTCATACGGTTAAAAAGCCACATGGAGATCTAGCACATGAAAAATCAATCAGCTTCGTATTAAAGCGAAAGAAACTGATTTTCACTCAAAAGAATGTTCCTTATTATGTGACGATGAAGGAGCTGAGGTTGTCGAGAAGAAAAATTACTGCTTTTTTATTAAAATAAATTATCGAGATCGTTCTGATGAGGTTAGCAGAAGGTGATGTAGAACACCTTCATTTTGAGTACGATTTGATTTCTGCTGAGCCTAT
This sequence comes from Diorhabda carinulata, assembly GCF_026250575.1. NCBI lineage: Eukaryota > Metazoa > Arthropoda > Insecta > Coleoptera > Chrysomelidae > Diorhabda > Diorhabda carinulata. The sequence continues at coordinate 15,394,005 of NC_079468.1, read as the reverse complement.
ACGGGGATTGTCTGAAATTTGTCGACCTTAATATGAAGATGTCAGAAATTATCAATATTGGGAAATATATTCGCGCATGCAAGAGTTTTTTACTAACAAATCAGCTATATTGGATGATTGGATTCTATTTGAAAATCGTATAAATGGCAAGAAGTTGAGTATCGAGTTTTTTAAAAACCAATACGCTTTCTCGAATGAATGAGTAGTTACACTTGGTATGGAGACTCTGCACTATTAATTACGACCATAAAATCTTAAGCAGATGAAGTCGAATCGTGGTCGTATCAGCTTAACAAGCGGTCGGCATCACCAAAAACTGTGACAACCAGAAATATTGTACAATAAGTTCACTCAAATGGTACTAAAGGTTGGATAAAGGTTAGAGAAATAGAAGAAGCTAACGGCAAGAACCCATTTGCCATGTACTGAAGAATTATGTATGCGTGAGTTAGTGCCACGTTGAACACATTGGATCTAATCCATAACTACACTGAAACAAAAAAAAAACAATCAAGACAGTGGATTGATAAAAAGGAAACTGTTCCTAAAAAGGCTAACACCGTTTTATTGGTCAGAAAAGTGATGGCGACCATTTTTTTGGAACAGTCTTGTGGTAAAGAAAGAAATTAGAAAAAAAGATCGCATTAGAAAAAAGATAAAGTGCTTTTCCACGAGAAAAATACACTTAAATTCACGTATTGTACTTCAAATTGATTGAGCACCTACCGTATTCACCCCAGCGACTTTTTCCTGACCTTCACTTGCATTTGAAGAATTTCCATTAGAAGAGAATGTTATACGTGAACGGATATGTTAAGGAGAAAGACGGCAACTATTATAAGGGTGGAGTCTCGTTGGACGTGTTGAGTCCAAGCTAAAAAATAAAACATATTTATAGAAAAATGTCATGCTTCGAGTTTAGGTCGGGAACTTTTCAGACAACCCTTGAATACAACAATCGTTATAAATTCTTCCTGAAATTCACCATTGGAAGTAAAATTGGCCGTAGTCAAGATGAATTTGTAAATACTGCGATGGAGGAAATATTTAAAATTCTAGAAAACAGCGATAATTGCAGTTTATATTGGATGAACTGAAGAATATCTGCATAAATCTAAATCATATCATTACTAATAGCATTGTATAAAGAATACATGCTACATACAATGCTAATAGTATTAATAATTAAACTGTACTAAATATATTATTTGCTAAAATTCTGCAATAACCAATAGGATACATATCAGGGAATTTTCAATATTTAGAATCACGATAAACAGAAAAGGTGATTTTTAGTAAAAAAGTATATCGGCAGTTTTTGTAAATAAATTTATGATCTACAAATTTTGTCTGATCTATTTTTTTATAAAACTTACTGATTACCAGAAATATACAAAAAGCCTAAAATTTTACCTTTGACCTTCTTTCAATGAGGATTTTTGGTAAATTATTTCTAATGGTAAATATAATGTTTCCATCCAAAATTCAGACTTGCGGAAGTTTTTGTTATTTGAGATATTATTTATTGTAAAGTTACCACTGTATAATAATTCATGCATAAAAACATTAACTAGAATTCGAGAGTTATTAATTTTCCCTTTACTTGGTTGGCAACCCCAGGAGTAAAAGACAGTATTATCTCTCTGGTCTATCGTAAAAGTGAGTGAGGAGCAGCATAAAGAAAACGCAAAAGACGAAGCCGTGAGAACAAAGTGGGACGTAGAAAAGCCAGTCATCAATAAATTAAAAGCCTACCAGACAAAATGCGATCGATTTGTAGATCGCTGCACTATTGCGTGTACATTCCCACCAGTTCTTCCTCGTATTTGTCTCCCGTCGGCCCCTAATTTCGTTGTTTTTTTCTAACCGCCTTTACGTTTATGGTTTCAGAGGAAAAGTTGGGAAAATTAATTATATATAGCATCATTATATTTATTGAAAATAATTTTCACTTTACAACTATTTTTAAAATAATTTGTCACATTGTACATAAGTATCTTTGACATTTATTAGGAAGCAATATTCCCTAAATGATCCACTTTCCTTCACAAATGTTATTTTTATACTTTCAGTTCATGCTAAGCCTGTACCACACGATGCGTAAAATGCTTCCAAGGTTGTACGCTGGTATGTTTGGACGCATCGTAAGGTCGTAGTGCGCATGTCACTCGACAAATGCTTTGCTTTTAATATTGGCATTGGAAGGTTTATTTTTGACCTGCGTCAAAGGAGTACCCAACATTGGAACGAAGCTGGAACCAACACTAGTGGTACAACTACACACACTTCTTGTCGTCTTGCGCGTGATTGCTACGTGTTTTGTATGAAAAACAAAAGTTACCAATGTCATCCAGTTTATTTTAAAAGAATCAATATCCACCGTATGCTGTTCATCACATTTTTGCCATGTTTTTATTTCTTTAGGAAAGTTTAATTCTAAAATTTTATTTGTATTTACAGTATTTACAACAGATTTTTCATGTTCTACTATGTTGTCTGGTAGGTATTCGTTCAGTAAACAATTCTATTGTCTTTTGAAGGAATGATTTATTCCCTATTTACCTTGGGCGTTATTTTATTTACAAAAGTATGGAGTGAAGAAACGAACAAACCCTCGATATATCGACCTGTATGAAAAGTATCCCATTCAGTTAAATAGTGAGCACCTCGGCTATAAGAAAAATACCTTTCTGCTTGATGCTTGGACAAAACTAGCGAGAAAATTTATTTTTTCTCGCTTGTCTGCAACTCTGCGTCCAGTCTTCTTCCAATATTCAGCCAACGTTGGAAGGTTAATGTTGGCGCAAACGTTGAGCGCATCCACTGGTACAGGTTTAAGATGGTTTTAAAAATTTTTATCTCGCTTCTATTTCCCTTAAAGCATTTAAGTATTATATTATCCAGTGAAAAACTATTAGAACCAATGTTATTCTCCCACAAAATACTTTTTATTGTCTAATAGATTATATTTTTTCACTATTGCTGTAAAAATATATTTCTACGTCCATTTCTGTAAACGTCAAAAATCTTACTATCAACATTCCTTGTAAATGACATTTAACAGTAACATGCACGTAATGAGATCTCATAACATACACGTGCGTTTTGAGACGAAAACTTAAGCTCAAATTTTTATTTACGTAAGACTTTATTTGGTCTATTTACACAAATTTAATCAAGTAAAAAAATTAGCATTAGCGAGATATATTAAGGATTGAAAGGGTGATGCCCCTAAATGCAGGCAGCACATTATGTAATTTCTTTAAAAATAGGACACGTTTTCTTAAGTAGCACGCGATGAAAATGTGATGTCATTTATATTGTCAATTTCTTGAACAAAATATTGTTGTATCTGAACATTTCCTCAACTTTATCTACGAATATGTCTGATAGTAGTGAAAGTGATAAAATTATGAGAACTCCACCGGAGATTTTAGAAAAAGCTCAAGCTGCCACACATAATTTGTTACCGCTAAAATCCAAAGAAAGGTACGAAATAACCTATCAAAAATTGTCGGAGAATGTTTCCTTTATTTCTTAATTACAGAAATGGAAAATGCATAAAACAGGTTGCGGGGATAAATACGATCGGTAATACACCACGTAAAATTGCTGAATATCTTGAGCTGCCGTAACCAAAGCAATACACCGGCTATTGTTTCAGGAGATCATCAGCCACTATGTTAGTTGATGCAGGAGGTGATACGCTATCATTAAAACGACTTGGTGGCCGGCAATCTTCTACAGTAGCAGAAGGCTTTGTAAAAAAATTTCTTAAAAATAAAAATGACAACGCATTACGAATGTCGGAGGCAATTACCAATTATCAATCTTCGTTTTCTGATGTACCAAGCACTACTACAATTATAAATAACCTTTCATCACCATTAGATATTAAGGCAAAATCGATTTACTATAATTGTTCAATTGTTATTAACAACTATTATAATAAAGTTTAAATAATTGCGATGCTTTTTATTTAATGAAAGAAAATAAATGGGCGTAGAAAAAATATAGTTACATTACACGAGTTGTGAGGCCATTACGCACTCATGAAATTTATAAAATTTTTCTTGTTACGTAATATACTATTTTATATATCATTCTCAACTATTTATTACCTCCAAAGCACACCATTACGACTTCTAGACATCAATTCAATTCGAATTAAAAAAAAATAAATATATGAATATTTTCACATTGTTCGTAGTTTTACTGATATATATATAATACTGACAACGCTGCTCGTTACGAGTGCGTAGTTTCCTTTGTGCATCCGACGTTTGTTACCCTTGAAACCCTTCGCTGCTGCTTGTTTTCTTGCTGCGTCGTCCGCGACCATTGTCAACCTGCATCCGACGTGGAGAATGCCGAAAACTACGCCTCGTCCACGACACTGCAATCCACCGACGCTCGATGAAGATTCAGGGCTGGACTAGAAATTTATGAAATAGAATTTAATGTATTATAACAATCTACTCTACCAAACAAGAAAGTTTGAGAGTGGTATTGGTCCTATTGTACATCAGATATTTTTATAAAAATCAATGTCTGGTTGCTGAAGTTGTTCAGGATTTATAATTATGACCACAAATATATTTTTTAAAATTAAACTAACAGTTCAACGTTTAATAAAGAAGTAGAACAGAATGTACTAGCCTGTATTACAATTTTTCATTTATTGCAAATTAATTTAAAGATATGTTCCCACTCTATCGATAATCAATTGTGAATAAATAATACAGTGAGCCAGTATTTAGAAATAACAGTTTAATGAATTTGTAGAAATTATCTTATGTAATTATTTGTCTTGTTGTAAAAAGAGAGATGTAGATGATTATGTATGCGTAATAAAGATGAAAGTAGAAGTATAAACAAGCTGTATTCATAAAAACTTACGTTCAAGTTGTCTGCTTACCTAAAGTTTTTTCAAACCAAATGAATAAATTGAGCAACAACTATCACTCACATAATGGAACTAGATCTGGAAATAGCTTAATACGATGTCGATATAATACGGTTTGACTTTATGATTTCACGTATTGATTCCAAATAATGTTATAAAGGAATTGAACACTTAAATTTGTGATATAAGTAAGCAATTTTTCCCATTAAAACAACGAGACTTAGCTTAGTTACACTTGTCCATTCATTATTTCCGATTATTTTCTACGATATCCCACACTTCACTTAGGGTTTGCGATCTATTTTTTGTCGTTTTTACCTCCAATATTAGTTTGTATCGACTTTATATTAAGAGTTATTTTGATTACGAAACCTATTGCGTTATATTAGCCCTTCGACTAAGATGTTTTTTAATAAGAGTCCCCAACTCAGCACTGTATATTTATGTATGTTAAGGGTAAATAGATTATGCGTTGGACGTTCAGCTTTGTCGATATGCTGAGTTTCTGAGCTCCTAAATTATCTGGAGTGAAGAAGTTTGTTGGTATCCTGGGGGCAGCAATTGAGAAATTATATTTGTGGATTTAATTATAAAAAATAACAATTATACATGTATATATAAGAACAATTACTCTAATTTCTTATTTCTCAACATGTTCTTGATTTTAGGTCTCTTCTGTATTTTGACGTTTCGACTTCTCTCTAAGTCTTTATCAAAATATATTTTGATGAAAAATTTATCTTTCTTTTAAAAATTATGAAAAAAACTAATTTTAAGGCAAAAGAGACCTAAAATAAATAGCATTTAGATGCATTTATATAAGAACAATTATACCTCTGTTTCGAGATGTTCATAAAAAAATTAAAATTAAATGAAAATAATTTTAATTATGAATATTATTTTTTTTCAATTTTTATTATTACAATCATTGTATGGTTGAATTATTTTCAAAATATTATGTACCCTTTATATTTCAATAGCATTTATTAAAAATTACTCAATTCTTTTTCTAATTATTTATTATTTAGCAAATAATATAGTTAATTTATATTTATAACCAATATAAAGCCAGAACTCAAAGAGAAACAGAAACCGAAATAAATAAATAAAAGAGAGTAATAATAATTAAATTATGAAAAATAAATACAAAATTTTTCAAATATACAGGATATGTACAAAATTGTAAATAAATTTATATATAGATCCAAGTAAAATCGACAACATTGCTAATCACGAGTACGTCACTCCCTCTCTGCATTCACCGTTGGTTATCCTTGAATTTCTTCTTTGCTCCTTGTTATCCTGCAGCGTCGTCCACGACCACCATCAACGTGCATCCGACGTTGAGAACTACTAAAACGTCGACGACACTGCACACCGACGCTCGATCAATATCCAGGGTTGTATTAAGAATTAATACGCGTGCTTCATAGTCTGATATGTTTAAAATTGGAAAAGTCTGAATATAAAAATATATTTTTATTAGAAAACATTTATAATTGGCTATCATTCTGTCATCTACAAAGTGTGAAATAACGATATTTCTCGTTATGTGTTTAATGGCACTTTTGGTTGTTCAAAAATAGATATTTTCTTATATTCAATATTAGTAGTCACTTAAAGCTACTATCGTAACACATTATTCTTAAATATTTAACTTCGATAACTTCTAAGTAGTTCTTTCGATCATATTCTACTGCTAATCAGTAGTACCAATATAAGAAAAGTCACAATTATGATTTGAAACAGAGTAGATTCTAAGAGTTTTCAATTGCTGCAGCTTATGTGTGAATGATTAGATAATATACTTTAGTGAACTTATTTCTTTTAGTATAAATTTAATAAAATAAAATTATTCAAATAATTAGCATTGATGATAACAAAGTTGAGAAAGTATATTGTGATCCTATAGGTACAGAAATGTGAAGTTATAGTTTGTCATATAGAAACTATTACGTTCTAATAATCAGCTGAAAAATCTGTTATTCAGAAAAGTTGAAATTTATTAACGAATAATGTGATGAAGTTGAATAATTAACGAATGGTTTTATTGTGTGGAATAGCTAGTTGTTTTACAAGTGCTGGAAATCTTATTTTCTACGACCGTGCGTTTTAACCCACTTTCCCGCACGCATTTTAGTTTTGAAAGTGTCACTTTCCCGCACTAGTGTACTAGTGCAAATGAAGCTAATTCCGAGCTGTTACCTGCCAAATCCAGACTAAAGTATGAGAAGCAGTACGACCATTTTGTTACATGGTGTAAGGAGAAAGGGGCCAAAACTTATAAGGAAGAGGTATTTCTGGCGTATTTTTCGGATCTAAGTAAGTTTTTGAAATCTAATACATTATGGTCCCGCTATTCGATGGTAAAAAGTTTCTCTGTTCTACAAAATGACTTAAAACTGTTGCCTTCGTCATCGTCATCTTTATTCGACCTGCAACCGATGCCATCCTCACCGACGTCATCTACCTTCCAGTTGAATCAAATAACTCCACTGGGCCGGCAATTCTTACTAGTCTACAGAATACAACAAATTGTTTTTTCAATATTAATATTTATAATAATTAGTAGTTTTTAGTTAAAATTTTGTATATTATTATGTTTGTTAGATTAAAATAATTTTTGAAAAATGGGTTGGTATACTTTTTGTATATACGGTCGTAGAAAAAATAATGTTCCTAACTCATGCGTAAAGTGTCTTTCCCGCACTTGACCGCTTGCAGTCGCGTGCGGGAAAGTATCACTTTCCGCACTTTTTAGGAAAATGTGAGTGTGTGTAAGACTTATAATAATAAGTCAGTAATCATATTAGTATCGTTATTAGCACTTATATTATTCATAATAATTATTGATGTTTATTGTAATTGTGTTGACCATTATTCTTTACTTTGAGAGTTGGCGACACTATTTATCATATTAGAAGTCAGTTTGTTAGTCAGTGTGTGTCAGAAGACTTGGAACAAGGACTAAATATATACATTACATACAATATATACATTATTGGTTTCAATTTCTGTATTTGAAGAGTTTTCGCGAAACGTTTTTGCTTTTTGTTGTTGAAATGTCAAGAGTTTTCAGCATGTTGATATGAAGTAATTGTTCTGTCACAATTTTTTCACTAGGGGATAAGGCAACACAAAATTTGTAATTTTTATATAGAGCTCTCATTTTCTCACAGAAACGTCACGTTTAATGCTAATTTTGCCTTGGTAATTAAAATATTAATTTTCTTAGCAGCAGGCATCGGTTATAGGAACAAATAGCTAAAGAGTAAATGAGCGAATTAATTCCATGAATTGTGGGTATTTTTTTCCCCGGCTCGCAAACTCACTGTATAAAATAAAGTCGGGTAAGATGATAAGCTGTTCTGATCCAGTTCAAAATAAGCAGATGTCGCGCAGTTTTTCCCAATGTGGATGGCTTGCTATAATAGTGTTTGTTTTACATTAAATTCTACCAGTTAACAGGTGGAAAATTTCATACACGAGTAATTTTTCGGTATGTCTAGTCATAGTATAATCTTCGACTCAGATTTTTTACTGCAGTTATTTCATGCGTCTATAAATTCATACACACAATCAACATACTTTATATAAAACATATTCCGAAACACTTCAAGCAGAGCCTATATAATTTACCAGATAAAATGAGACAGACTTTGAAGATGTATGAGGGACATAAATAATTTGTTCCTTTTATCATTTTTTGTAATGTCTTTAATTCAAAGCAACATTCCTATAATGTACAAGCTTAAGAAGAGCTCAACTTACTGTAGCTGAAGTGAAGATTATTTAAATAGAGCGATAAGAGTAGTACAAGAAAGCTAAAATATCAACCAAGCTGCCCAACGTTTCTTGGACAAAATTCAAGCAAAGAATTTCTACGTCTATATTATTGAATCCAATGAGTCAAACTTTTGTATTTCTTGAAGAAGATGACATAATTTTATTAGGTGTACTCAGTCACATAACGCATTATCTGCAGCACCTAGCCAGAGCTTTCTCTTTTATTACACGTCATTAAACTGGAGCCAAGAGAAAAATTTCTATATTGTGATATAACATATTATGCTATTATGCGAAGTCTGTGTATAGTGAATAAACTGTCTTCAAAGCAACTACGATCATTCCATTGCATCGTACTGCAATTTCGGAATATGCTTATCTTAGTTTACAGATTAACATCAACACATATTAAAAAGGTATAGTTAGTCTCCGCAACCCAGTTGTTCCACAATTTCGGAATATGCTTATCTTAGTTTACAGATTAACATCGACATATATTAAAAAGGTATAGTTAGTCTCCGCAACCCAGTTGTTCCACAATTTCGGAATATGCTTATCTTAGTTTACAGATTAACATCAAAATATATTAAAAATGTTAGTTAGTCTCCGCAACCCAGTTGTTCCACAATTTCGGAATATGCTTATCTTAGTTTACAGATTAACATCAACACTTATTGAAAAGGTATAGTTAGTCTCCGCAACCCAGTTGTTCCACAATTTCGGAATATGCTTATCTTAGTTTACAGATTAACATCAACACATATTAAAAAGGTATAGTTAGTCTCCGCAACCCAGTTGTTCCACAATTTCGGAATATGCTTATCTTAGTTTACAGATTAACATCAACATATATTAAAAAGGTACAGTTAGTCTCCGTAACCCAGTTACTCCACAATTTCGGAATATGCTTATCTTAGTTTACAGATTAACATCAACATATATTAAAAAGGTATAGTTAGTCTCCGCAAACCAGTTGTTCCACAATTTCGGAATATGCTTATCTTAGTTTACAGATTAACATCAACACTTATTGAAAAGGTATAGTTAGTCTCCGCAACCCAGTTGTTCCACAATTTCGGAATATGCTTATCTTAGTTTACAGATTAACATCAACATATATTAAAAAGGTATAGTTAGTCTCCGCAACCCAGTTGTTCCACAATTTCGGAATATGCTTATCTTAGTTTACAGATTAACATCAACATATATTAAAAAGGTATAGTTAGTCTCCGTAACCCAGTTACTCCACAATTTCGGAATATGCTTATCTTAGTTTACAGATTAACATCAACACTTATTGAAAAGGTATAGTTAGTCTCCGCAACCCAGTTGTTCCACAATTTCGGAATATGCTTATCTTAGTTTACAGATTAACATCAACACTTATTGAAAAGGTATAGTTAGTCTCCGCAACCCAGTTGTTCCACAATTTCGGAATATGCTTATCTTTGTTTACAGATTAACATCAACATATATTAAAAAGGTACAGTTAGTCTCCGTAACCCAGTTACTCCACAATTTCGGAATATGCTTATCTTAGTTTACAGATTAACATCAACATATATTAAAAAGGTATAGTTAGTCTCCGCAAACCAGTTGTTCCACAATTTCGGAATATGCTTATCTTAGTTTACAGATTAACATCAACACTTATTGAAAAGTTATAGTTAGTCTCCGCAACCCAGTTGTTCCACAATTTCGGAATATGCTTATCTTAGTTTACAGATTAACATCAACATATATTAAAAAGGTATAGTTAGTCTCCGTAACCCAGTTACTCCACAATTTCGGAATATGCTTATCTTAGTTTACAGATTAACATCAACACATATTAAAAAGGTATAGTTAGTCTCCGCAACCCAGTTGTTCCACAATTTCGGAATCTTAGTTTACAGATTAATATCAACATATATTAAAAAGGTATAGTTAGTCTCCGCAACCCAGTTGTTCCACAATTTCGGAATATGCTTATCTTAGTTTACAGATTAACATCAACACTTATTGAAAAGGTATAGTTAGTCTCCGCAACCCAGTTGTTCCACAATTTCGGAATATGCTTATCTCAGTTTACAGATTAACATCAACATATATTAAAAAGGTACAGTTAGTCTCCGTAACCCAGTTACTCCACAATTTCGGAATATGCTTATCTTAGTTTACAGATTAACATCAACATATATTAAAAAGGTATAGTTAGTCTCCGCAAACCAGTTGTTCCACAATTTTGGAATATGCTTATCTTAGTTTACAGATTAACATCAACACTTATTGAAAAGGTATAGTTAGTCTCCGCAACCCAGTTGTTCCACAATTTCGGAATATGCTTATCTTAGTTTACAGATTAACATCAACACTTATTGAAAAGGTATAGTTAGTCTCCGCAACCCAGTTGTTCCACAATTTCGGAATATGCTTATCTTAGTTTACAGATTAACATCAACATATATTAAAAAGGTACAGTTAGTCTCCGTAACCCAGTTACTCCACAATTTCGGAATATGCTTATCTTAGTTTACAGATTAACATCAACATATATTAAAAAGGTATAGTTAGTCTCCGCAACCCAGTTGTTCCACAATTTCGGAATATGCTTATCTTAGTTTACAGATTAACATCAACACTTATTGAAAAGGTATAGTTAGTCTCCGCAACCCAGTTGTTCCACAATTTCGGAATATGCTTATCTTAGTTTACAGATTAACATCAACATATATTAAAAAGGTATAGTTAGTCTCCGTAACCCAGTTACTCCACAATTTCGGAATATGCTTATCTTAGTTTACAGATTAACATCAACACTTATTGAAAAGGTATAGTTAGTCTCCGCAACCCAGTTGTTCCACAATTTCGGAATATGCTTATCTTAGTTTACAGATTAACATCAACACTTATTGAAAAGGTATAGTTAGTCTCCGCAACCCAGTTGTTCCACAATTTCGGAATATGCTTATCTTAGTTTACAGATTAACATCAACATATATTAAAAAGGTATAGTTAGTCTCCGTAACCCAGTTACTCCACAATTTCGGAATATGCTTATCTTAGTTTACAGATTAACATCAACACTTATTGAAAAGGTATAGTTAGTCTCCGCAACCCAGTTGTTCCACAATTTCGGAATATGCTTATCTTAGTTTACAGATTAACATCAACATATATTAAAAAGGTATAGTTAGTCTCCGCAACCCAGTTGTTCCACAATTTCGGAATATGCTTATCTTAGTTTACAGATTAACATCAACACTTATTGAAAAGGTATAGTTAGTCTCCGCAACCCAGTTGTTCCACAATTTCGGAATATGCTTATCTTAGTTTACAGATTAACATCAACACATATTAAAAAGGTATAGTTAGTCTCCGCAACCCAGTTGTTCCACAATTTCGGAATATGCTTATCTTAGTTTACAGATTAACATCAACACTTATTGAAAAGGTATAGTTAGTCTCCGCAACCCAGTTGTTCCACAATTTCGGAATATGCTTATCTTAGTTTACAGATTAACATCAACATATATTAAAAAGGTACAGTTAGTCTCCGTAACCCAGTTACTCCACAATTTCGGAATATGCTTATCTTAGTTTACAGATTAACATCAACATATATTAAAAAGGTATAGTTAGTCTCCGCAAACCAGTTGTTCCACAATTTCGGAATATGCTTATCTTAGTTTACAGATTAACATCAACACTTATTGAAAAGGTATAGTTAGTCTCCGCAACCCAGTTGTTCCACAATTTCGGAATATGCTTATCTTAGTTTACAGATTAACATCAACATATATTAAAAAGGTATAGTTAGTCTCCGTAACCCAGTTACTCCACAATTTCGGAATATGCTTATCTTAGTTTACAGATTAACATCAACACATATTAAAAAGGTATAGTTAGTCTCCGCAACCCAGTTGTTCCACAATTTCGGAATCTTAGTTTACAGATTAATATCAACATATATTAAAAAGGTATAGTTAGTCTCCGCAACCCAGTTGTTCCACAATTTCGGAATATGCTTATCTTAGTTTACAGATTAACATCAACACATATTAAAAAGGTATAGTTACTCTCCGCAACCCAGTTGTTCCACAATTTCGGAATATGCTTATCTTAGTTTACAGATTAACATCAACACTTATTGAAAAGGTATAGTTAGTCTCCGCAACCCAGTTGTTCCACAATTTCGGAATATGCTTATCTCAGTTTACAGATTAACATCAACATATATTAAAAAGGTATAGTTAGTCTCCGTAACCCAGTTACTCCACAATTTCGGAATATGCTTATCTTAGTTTACAGATTAACATCAACACTTATTGAAAAGGTATAGTTAGTCTCCGCAACCCAGTTGTTCCACAATTTCGGAATATGCTTATCTTAGTTTACAGATTAACATCAGCACTTATTAAAAAGGTATAGTTAGTCTCCGCTACCTAGTTGTTCCACAAACATATATAGTCTAGATTAAAATAGACCAAAGGAAAACGAAGAAGTAAAAGTAAAACACATATATTAAGTCTGGCACTATCGAAGAGACAGACAGACATGCTGTAGTGACTGCGGCGGAGAATAGCATGATACCACAAAAAATGCTGCAGCTAATACCTTATATGCGAAGACTACTGCGAAAGATAGTTTCAGTCAAACAGATAAACCCATACCAACCATAATATTATCTCACCTGTGTACTGGTTAATTTTAAAGTGAAAGTTACTTTTTATTAACACCCATAATGAGATTCAATCTACCAACCATAGGATTGTAAGCTGCGATCACTAACTATTAAGCTATTGAATCTATTTTATATTTAAAACCTCATTTGTAATCAAGTTATTTCAATTTAAAATAATATACCAGAATCATAAAAATGTCAAATAGAACATTCTGTTTCATAAAAAAATTAAGTTAATTGATTTACGCGATATCATATAATAGTGAATCGTCAATTGCCATCTAAAGCGATAAAGAATGCAAAATATTAAGTCAATCATTTAGTTTGATTAAAAATTCTATCTAAACTAAGAGAAAACTAATAGTCAGACTTTACAACGGTGTATTATACGTCAGCTACTGCATAAACATATAGAAAACACACATATCAAATCTAAAATTTGTCAACTACAGTTAACGAATCCTGAAGGTTTTCTCAATTTGCTGACCAATAAGTACAAAGACACAATCCAAATTAACCGCGTAATTAGTGGCGTATAACACCTCGGTGGACAAGCGTCTGCGTCTAGAATGTCGCGTCGTCAAACATTCATTGCGTTTCCGTTGCACCCGCTGACCCACTTTTCTGTATGATGATGGCGGCGATGTATCTATCCGTCTTTTTCCTTTTCTGTATTTATCTCTAGCTCCTCTTTTGTCTGCTGGGTTATCCTTAATACGGAGACGCAATAGGATTTTCCGAAACAGGATTGGAATTACGGAATTTGGTAATAAGTTAAGTGGGCTTAGGGTAAAAAAGTTCGGGAGTAGTTGCTAGGATGGAACCATTACTAGATACTGGATTTGTTTATCACAATTATTGCACTAACAAAACAGTTTTAGGCAAAAGTTTATATGTGCTTTGTGATACTGGAATTGTTGTATCCAGTGAATTAAAATAAACAAGCATTGATAGTTTCTCGCTAGTTATTCTTAACGTAAGATTTCAAGTATGAGCGTATTAGCGATTATGACAAGGGTAAATTCGTGGACTATCGAGGTGTTAGTTTATTCTATCCTGAAATTGTCCATGGTGTTAATGGGCTTAGAAAATTTTAAAAAAGTATATTCTTTCTTAACTACATTAAATACAACTTAATTTTACAAGAATAATGGTGTTAATTTTAAGTCGACAGGATTTGTATTAACAAACTTACAAAGTTTAGAAGACTGGGTATATTTTATCCGAGATCCGTTCTAAAAAGTTAATACGTCATCAGCGCCGATTGTGTAGGATAGCGGCCGGCCTCTTTGACAAAATGCTACTGAAGAGCATAGGTTTTTCGTGCTTCTTCAGACAACTTGCCTCAAATAGATTTAATGACATAAAATTCGCGGCATGAACCATATGAACAGACATATCGATAGAATACCATATTCATGAGGCAAAAACAAGAAAATTTTATAGATACGGAAGCTCTTAATCCTGAGATACCAAGTATTAAAGGTGTGAGCTATTACAAGGAAAATATTATAAAGAATTATTATTGACCAATTCAAAATGCTGCACGCAGTTCTATACGACAAAAATTGCAGTCAGATCCCTGTAAAAAGAAATAGCATTAAGTTCCGTAGAAATAACGAAAATGATAAATTTGTGAAGTGGAAATACCCCTAAGGGAACGAAAATTCTATCACATAACCACGATAGAAATAGCTTGGCAAAGTGGGTAAGCTGCTACTTGCTTGACTGATTTTTTTTTGTATCGAATCGAACAATGAGGTTTCTGTAACAAATCGAATTGAATATAACCCTGTATTCAGCAAAACTTACTGAAATCAAATTTTTAATAGAAAACAACGACAGCAACGTTTGTTCTGTGAGATTATTTAAAAAATTGATGTCAAAAAGGTGTCCAAATATTAAAATCAACAAATTATTCCCAAGAATAAGTTCAGAAATGATTACTGGCTTGTATACTAAGGAAAAAAAAATACTAATCACTCCGTTGTTAGTCGATTGGTCAAAAGTGATGTACAAGAGCAAGAGCTTATAAAATTACGTGCCACAACAATGGCACCTTGATATATCTTGATCAGTTATTGAAACTAACACGTCTGTATCTTCACTTAACTTTCCTAATTGTTCGTTTGTTAATTGAACCTTCACATAAATTGTCTTTCTCTGTATTTTGTCTATAATTAACATTTTTTAAATGTTTTTAACTCTCAAACATTGATAAATGTTCAAAAAATTTATAACAACTTTTTCAAGCTTTCGAAATCTGTTATAATTTTTTTTATTACATAAAAAATAATGCTTTCTGACAATTTTGACTGCATGTAATCATATTCTATGTTATCGAGGGTGGTTCGAGTAGTCTTTCATTTTTCGATATAATTCAATACACTTCACACAACGATACTCCAACTTCTTTAGCCCGAGTGAAAAATGTGTGTTCTCGAGGCCTGCATAGTAAGCTTTGGTGGAGTTGATGATCTCCTTTGGCTCAGAAAAGTAGTCGGGACCAATTCTCGGAAATACAGCTCATAACTGCCGTTTTTTCTTCAATTCAGCATCGAGTTGGCGAGTTGGTAATAATTTGACATAGAAGAGCTCTGTAACTACCTTTTTAGGTAGTTCTCTAACTTGTGTCTAACATCGTGTTTTTCGGAACACATTGCTCGGTAAGTCGATTATTTTGATTGTCCCTTGGGCTTTGGTGTGTACCAAGGGATCCATTTGTCCTCGAATATCACGAAATGATGGGGAAGCTTCTTCAAATTGCTCTTAAATAATATGAAATAATGTGTACGCGATACTCATTGCTCCAGCAGCTTGCTTAATTCCAACTATTTTAGCTACCTCACGCACCACCACCAATCGGTGACCTTCCAATACGAGATAGATGTTTGTCACGTTATTTTTCGTGGCATTCGTTGTCTGAGTACCTGAACATTGTGACCGTTGTTGAACCAGAAGGTCGTTGAAAAATAGTGAGGTTAATTGTAAGCCACGATAAATCCAAAACATGTAATAGAAGTCGATCAACAAACACGAATTGTTAGGAACGAGAAGCTAAAATAAGTATAACAAACCTAGTATCTAAAATTCAACTTCTTACTCCTAACATTAATATTTTGTATAAATAGCTACTTAAGCATAATGAATGGGAAGATAGTTGTATCGTTGTCAAATAAACGTACTACAGTCACCGACAGATTGTCGCGGCTCAGTACTGACATGTTAGATACTGTTAGTTGTTATTAAATGTGTAAGTAAGGAATATACCAGTGATTTTGAAGATGAGATTTTATTAAGTTCCCATTGTTTGTAGGCCCCTCACCTTCAAACACCACATGGTGATCCTGCCACAGGACATCGTAAACCTATGTAGGACCACATTGAAATTCGTTAATCAATTTTTGAAGGTGTCCATTGTAGGAAAAAAGTCACCGCATCCAAACGCTCGTTGATCTCGTTCCGTGATTTTCCTTTAAAAAACAGAGATCGAATCACCACCTCTTTTTCAATTTTTTTATTTCGCTTCCACACGTAGTCCAAACAAACCCACGAATCTGAACCGGTTAAAATTTCAATAATAGACATCCATCTACTAGAATATACTACATGACAATAAATTGTTCTAGCTATAGGATAAGTACTTATCGGACTTCCTTCGTATAACAGAAAATTTTTGATTCTTTTGGTATTTGTAGCTTTGAAAATTCTTCATATATTTTCGATTTTTATTTAGTTTTCTCATTCTGTTTTGTTTATTTTATTCTATATTAATTTGTTGAATTTTTGCTGAAAATATCATCCATCATCAAAATCTTTATTTTCGGCCTCAACTCATCCATGGGATGTATAATTTAACTTAGAAGACACAACATAATTATTCGATTTATCGCTCAAAGTAACGAAAACGATGATACCTAACAGTTGTTAGATATGATCTATGCATAAAAACTATTCCGCTGAAACTGGTCACATTAGTGTCTAAGATATGTTCATTGACTTGATACATAGATAGGTAGATTAGTTAATTATGTCTGTTTTTTGGTTGAATGGCCCAATATGCTTCAACTAATTTAAAAATCAATATGTTAATTATTCTATAATATGTTTTTGATGTTAGTAAATTCAATGTAACATTATATATATGAATATAATTCATCTCAAATGAATATTTCCGGTTAATTGCCTAGAACTGGTTTAAAATATTTATTCGATTTTTTTGTAAAGTCTGTTTATCTCAACGAATCTCAAAAATTATTAGTGGTTTTTCAACAATTAATGGAATCGGATAAATTTTATCTAAATATTCTCGATTTTTACTTATAGACAAAGACAATAATTCTTCTCGTAGATGTACACGTGTCGTGGAGAGACATTTTTGAGAAAACAATAATACTAATGGTAGGAATGTATATGTCGTTATCTTAATTTGATTTATCAAAAAATCTTCGATGCCACTATCGTTAGAAAAGTAATAAAATGTGAATATGACAAAACTTCATTTACTAAAGCAAGTTTCCAGAAATATTTCATTTCAATAGCACAGTATCATAGCCGTAAAGCCCATCTGGCAAAAAGTGGATAACACTGTTCAGCTATTCTCATCTCGAAAAACGTTCTTATCTCTAGGGGATATGTGGGGGTGCATGACGTGCCATAAAGCAATGGAAAGCAGGGGCGTTCTACGAAACAGTGTAAATTAGATAAATAAAGATATAGAATATCACGGGAAGTACATTGGAAATCGTTTCAAAAAGCCAGAAAGAAAATAGTAGAGAATACGAAGAAATGTTCGTACTTGTGTTTATTTTCCCGAGGCAAGCATTTTTCGGCAGACAGATTATGTTTACGATGTATCGAAAATGTAGTTCCTCCCTCTAACAATCCCTCATATTTGTTTTGATTTACCATCCTAATTTCACAAAATTCCATCCGTTTCATATTGTTGTCTGTACTTCCATTTAAGGGTAAGCATTCACTTTAAAAATATACAGAGCACATATTTCATTTATATCAGGTTGTTAAAGATTTCAAGCATATTCATTTCTCTATTTTGACGAATTTTATTGATTGGATTCTCACCTGGTATTTTCGCGTCTCGAGAATTTTGAATACAACCACAATCTGACTATCAGTGATTTATGTATGAACTGGCTTATTTGGATTAGAGCCAATGACAAAATTATACTTTGATTATTCTTTGATGTCTCTCGAACTACCATTCCAATTTTTTTTTTATAATTTTCAAAATTATAATATTTCAGTTTCAGGTACAAATACCAATTAACGAACAAGAGCAATTCATATTCATATATTCCTATTCTTTATTACAAACCTCACAAAAAGGCCGTGTGGAGCTATTGCTTCAGAGTTCTTATTAAATTGTTGACTCGATCTTCTTTACTGAATGTCTCCATTTGATCCTATCCAGTTCCTTTTCTTATGATCTTCCTATACGAAGCTACCTGACCAGTGGTTCGCAGCTGGAAGTGAGGATGGCGCTAGTAGCGTTCGCTGGAGAATGTTTAACTACATGTACCAAATAGCGACGCTCTTTGACATTGTCTTCAGTTTTCAAGCCCGAACGATGGTTGTTGAACTGCTCTGATGAGACGTAATAACGTCGAAACTAGTCAGTAGTTACAACCTCTCCTTGTAATTGCGTGCCATTGGGGATGTTAATATCGATAAAAAGGTCGATTGACATCACGGTCATCTACAGTCGTAATTTAATAATAGTCGAGGCATTAGCCAGGAAAGTAGTTGTTTTCTCCTTTGAAGAACGGCAGAATACTTTTTCGAAATATTGACTTCGAAATTTTCTCAGAGGTGAATAGTAGGAATCTTTTATTTTGATACATACATTCATTTCATAAAGTCTAGTTTTTAATATTTAGGGATTCAGCATTGCCTTTATGTGTTACCGCCCTTTTCCATTCTTTTTTCCACCTCTAAAGTTTTTATTGTTAATTGTTGTTAATTGTTACACCCAGATGTTCAAACTGGGTTACCTCTTTAAAACAGTATTCTTTTCGCTCGTCCACATTTATTGATAAACGGCTTGTTGGTCTTTTCCAGTACCTTCTTTGCTCATTTATATATAGTCCTTGTTCTCTTTCTCTTACTTTTAATCTGGTGATAAATAGGATCAATAGTATCAGTATGACTTCCAATATTATGTTAAACAACGACGGCGAGAGTGGGTTGCCTTGTCTTAATCTACTGTTTATATTGAAAGCTTCTGATAATAAACAATCTACCGTTACCATACTTGTATATATTTCGAAAGATACGCTTACTAACTTGATTGGTACTCCAAAGTATTTCACGGGTTCATACATCCATGTTACTCTGTGTTAATTTTTTCATATAAATTATAAAAGCGCTATAACAGGAATAGAGCAATTTTAAATAACTAATATATATCCGAATAGCTAGCCATGCATTTTGAACAAAATTCTAGCAACTCTAACAACTCACAGCAATTTCTTGAGTTTAAAACTGCTAATGAAAGTGACTATTTAAATTACGGTGACCATGATAACAGCATATTTAAATCCCATTAACTTTAAACGAACTGAATATCTCCATAGACTAAAAATTGTGCTCCAAGACCTGACAACATTCCAATAATCTTTTTTCACATGTTCCCAAATCATACCTTCTACAAATATACAACCTTATCTGGTCAAAAGTATTTCCCATCCATATGGACACAGGCGATCGTCATACCCATACCAAAAGCAAACTACCCAAAAACCGAGATAACTTCATAACTTTCCGTAAATACATGTCAGCTTTACAACCTCATTGAATTGGTATCCAAAATCCATGAATTTTTGCAAATCAACAAGATTGCCTGGCAGTCCTCATCGATATCACAAAAACTTTCGATATAACCTGGCTCCATAACATTATCTAAAATCTTTATTTTTTGGAACATGAAAGGAAATATATTAAAATTCATACATTTCATACAATTCATTGTTTTTTAAATCGTTTTCTTCGTATCCGAGCCAATAATACCCCTTCAACCTTAAGACACCAACTAACGGAACATCACCAGGATCTGCCATGAGCTCAATACTTTTTATGATAGCTATGAATACTATATCGAACCATCAGTATGAGATTTCTTGGAATGATTTTTGACAAAAAACTTAACTGGAAACAGTACATACTGCACGTCGAACAATCTTGTCAATGCGGTATAAGCCTTTTGAAAACGAATCACAAGCAAATCCTGGGGATCTGACTTTAACTGTTTAATGTACATATATAAGGCACTTATTTGCTCAAAACTACGGATCTATAGTATACGCAACTGCCAAGAAAACAACTTCACCAACTAGTAATAATTCACAGCACAGCATTCCGTTCCAGACCAATAAAAAGTTTGTAAAGCGAAACCAGAGAACCATCTCTACATTTCCGATAGAAATATATTGCCGCTTGCACTATGCATCAGTACAAACCAGAAGAATCCAGTTTACTCCAATGCACAGCACAATCGTTACAAAATTCCAAATTCGACTAACATCAAAACTCATCCGTCTTTTCATGTATGAGCCATTCAAATTCTTGGAGAACTCTGAATCAAATGCCCAAATCTCCTGCCTAACAAAATTGAAATTCCTTCTCAATGATCGATCAATACCCTTCCCACCGATAATATACTGTGCAAATTTAACGAGTTAGAATTTCCCAATACCCTGATTAGAAAAGAATTTGCCTCTAGACTTGATAAGTTTCCACAATTTTACTTTGCATATACAGATGCATCCAAAACCGCTAAGGACGTAGGCGCACAATGAACGTACAAAACATCACACTTCAATTTAAGCTACCTGAAACAAGCAACGTCTGTACTGTACAACTATACGCTATCCTGCAAGCACTCATCCATATAAAAATAAAAAAATATTGAAAGATCCCTCATAATAGCAGTCTACTAACTCAATCCATATAATTAGTTTCACACACCCAATACCACTTCAAATTGAAGTTCAATTATAACAGTTACAACAAATGAATAATTGTGTCTCGATCTCGATGGTCTCCAATAAATGGGGATAGGTTAAGTTTAATTCGGGCAACTTCGTTCTAGATTTATCGTAGTTTACTCAGAGATCCATTATGTTACCCTTTATTTTCCACGATTTGGAAACTAGTTAAATAGTTAACCCCCTCCTATATTTTCCCTTTTATAGCTTCGTTTCAAGCAATTCCAGTCCAGAATAAGCTTTTGACGTTTTTTATGTACAATTCTGCTATTTGACGTTGTTTCTCCATCAGATGCCCGATCGTCTCTTCTTAATAGTTGATCACTCCAATGATCTCCTGGATTGAGCGTTTCGTGAATCTAGTTATATTTTGTTGTCCTCTTTATTGAATCTTGGCTAAGTCGCAGTGGATTCCGTGCACATTTTATATCGATAGCATCTTTCAACAATTCTATCAGTATTAGCACTGTGACTGTCCTTCAACATTCTATTCCCACGTCCCATCTGTATAATCTTATCTGCGATAGAGTTACGCACCACTTTTGTCCAGGTATCCAGCAGAGGTTTACTCTAATTCAGGAGAGTGCCTCGTGATAGCTCATTACCACATTGGACTTTGTCGTATTTGATATTATTGTTTCTAATGTTGTCTTGGTAGATTATTATGTTTCTATTTGATTCACCATATTCTCTTATCAGTCTGACGGCCTTCTCTATTGCGTACAACTTTTGGAGGTTAAGTGAAAACACGCCGGTTCCTGTTCCATATTTTGTAACCGATCCATCTGTGAAGATTTAGGTTCAATATGTGAAGGATTACTATATATACTCACAACAACACTCATCCACAAAGCTACAATATCGCCAAAACAGCATAAATCGTTAATCTGCTGTACTCGACTAGGGGTATGTAAATTCACTTCAACTCGGTCGATATTAAAATCAAAACAAAATGGCCATTCCACCGAGTACTCGAATCTCAAGTGAACGATGTCAAACGTCAATTATTAAGAAGTCAAAGAATAAAATAACTAATGACTTGCAAATATTGAACTTCTCACCCCCTGATCCTATATATAGTAGGAAAGATGAGACCACAGCCTAGCCAATAATCTTTTCAGAATATAAAATATTTTCATAATTCAGTGTTTCAGGGAATCTCGAAGTGCGCTAGTGAACAGAATATCCAGGGATGGATGGCGGTTGTTTTGGGGGTGGTGGGCCATTTTCTGAGGTCATCGGTGTAAAATGCAAGCCGTCGTCGTCACATTTCCCCCGTCTCCGTCAACGTCGTCGTCGTAGTAAGCTTTGCACCAGACAAATTCATCGAAAATCGATTCGTGGACGACGCTCTGTCTTATACACTGCTTTTTCGACGGTTTTCTTTGCTGAAGGAAATACGAGAAGGATAATCATTTGATGAATTTTTTAGTTTCTTCATAGAAGAATAATCAGAGAGCTGAATAAAATAGTAATATCGCTGAAGGAGGATTTTCCAGAAAATTATCTTTTATAAATTGTCCTGTTTGATGTACATATATCTGCTCTAATTTCACTAAAATCAATGTTTTTTTCCTATAGTAAGTAATACTGACTCTTTGTTTATGATTGCTTAGTTTGAAATACGATGATACGTTTGATAAATCACTGGAATATTAAATCTTGAGAATTAAGTAAGAAGACCTACTAACTGAATAAATGAATATAGGGGTTTGGCAAACAGAAAAACATAAATATATTGGGAAAAAATCGCTTAATATAACCTGAAAACGTCAAAATATTGAAAACATATTGATAAATGTCCAGTGTCTTATCAATTTTGTTGATGTTTTCCAATAAAATTTAGTTATTACTTGTAGAGATGAATAACGATATCATTGTTATGTTTTCTCATTTTTTGATCCGTTTATCACGATGGGTTGAATTTTTATACACTAAACTAGTCGCTCATAACTAAAGTATACACTTATTACTAAATACTTATATAATTTATTTAAATTCACTGTATACTTTTTACTATTATTATAATCAAGTCCAGTATGTTTTAAAACTCTAATTTGCCGTAAACAAATGAAAAAGCTTTATAAGAGATTGATCACAACCACATACGGTAAATATAATGTACCCATCGCATCCGCCAAATTTTAGATTCTATTGATATGAGATAACAAGACCGGCTTCACGCTTTATGTCAAAGGAAGAGTTCGTTACATTCTGAATGATCCAATTGCGTTTTGGAAAAAACTAATTTCTGAATCATGAAATGATGTTAATTCAAAAATGTAGCATTAATTAGAAAAAGTAAGCATTTTGATGTTTTCATTGTGAACTTACAAAGATAATTATATATATTAATATTAAATAAAAACCTTCTGGTATTAGTTATGTGAGTTAAACATTCCCTTGAAAGTTCTTGCATGAAAACAATTTATAAATATAAAGTAACTAAAAGTCTGTGTCTGCGTAATTCTCTATAACTCAAATAACGGCTTTAGCTGTGCGAAGGAAGATCGATCTCGAACGCTTCCATATTCGAAGTACTACTAATAGAGTTATACATACTAAAGTCATATTTTGAATAGTCAATAACTGTACTCCAAAAGACATAACATAAAATTTATTGAAACTAATTCTTCTTTTTTGAAATCCAGATAATCCGGTATCATTATACAGTTGTGACTGATTGTGAGAAATTCAGATGTTCTTCTATGTTTCCAAAAAAGCTTACCTTGTAGAATTTGATTTGATAGAACAGTTGCCACACAAGAAATACTTATCAATGTTAAAGCTTGGCGCGTGCACCTGTTTACCTTTTTGTATTGTGTTGTATTCAAAATTAATTGGATGTTGAGTATGATAATTCCTAATGAGGCCTTTTTATTTGTATACAGCAATCTCGAGAATTCAAGAATTCGAAGGCAACAGAAAGTGGTTTTAGTATATAAGGCGAAAGTACAGCAGCCTTAAGTCAGCCAACTATTTGATGGCGTATTGAATACATCAGGTCAGTGTCAAGTGAATAGAAAAATGAACTTGAATTCAACATTTATCATTTACGTTAAGCATGTATGTATTTTTAATAAGGCCTTTTTGTTTGCTTACGGCCGTATCGAGAATTCAAAATGTGAAGGCACTAGAAAGTGACTTTAGTATATAAACTGAAAGTAAAGTATACCTCAGATCAGTCAACTATTTGATGGTATACTGAGTACATCGGGTCAGTGTAAAGTGAATAAAAAAGTGAACTAAACGTTTTATTCAAAATAAATTAGATTTTAAATATGATTATTTCTAAGAAGGCCTTCTTGTTTTTACGGCAATCACGAAAATTCAAGAATTCGAAGGTTCCAGAAACTTGTTTTATCGTATAAGGTGACAGTAAAGTAGCCTCAAGTCAGTCAACAATTTTATTTCATATTAAATACATCTTGTTAATTTCAATGAATTGAAAATGAACTAAACTTTGTTTAGTTTATAATTAAATTCCGTAAATAAGATACTCCGCGTGTATAACTTGATCTGACTCGTTCAGTGATATGATAGATACTGTTAATATGAATAACAGAAAATTAAATATAATTATCTAATAATATTTGATAATATACATTTATTTTTCGATATATTTTCACAACTTTCATTATGCACAAATAGACAGTTCGTCGAGTTATTTATTTAGTATCTATCTTGCGCTGGACTGGATGCAGTGAATTTCTTCAGCCATCGCTTTAGACCCCCAAAACTATAATGTGGGTCATCATAGCTAATGAAAGAGAGCGCAGAGTACGCTCGTGTATCCCTCATGAATAAGATTACAGTAACAGTCCAAATCGGAAGGTAGGTGGATTATTCGAATTGGTCGATTTTACTGAGTTATTTATTAAGTCCGCATCTGCAGAGTAGAGAAAAATTCCTTTTGGATAAGCGATCTGAAATGTGGTATTGGTTCAGATTATCATTTTTAATATTTTGAATTTTTTTTCAGGAGGTCTCCAGAACTGTCGGGTTTGTGCACTAGCCGCCCATATTATTAGTTTAATTTAAAATGACCCAACAACGAAATAACCCAAATTTTTTTTCAAACTAATAAAGTAGTATTATATAAAGTAGTTCAGCTTGCTAGGATGATAATAATTACGAATAGTTTTTAAAAAATTGTATCAGTAACGTATTTTCCAGGTTTCCAGGTCCTGAAGTATTAATCGTTTAAAAAATGGCGAAAGCGCTGGTTAAACCGCCATAATTTCAAAGTATGGAAAACATAATAAAATGAAATTACAATTTTACAATGGAAATATATCGAATGCAAATCTACACATATATTGGGTTCCATTTATTCTAAGAAAAAAAATTGGACTATACTACTGGATGGCTGTCTCTGAAAGGTTGAGACATAGCTTCAATGTAGACCACTGGGGTGAGAAGTTGATCCAACCCAATAGTTCAGTTGCTAAAGTTAAACCAATAAATTTTCTCACAGAAAAGTACATTTAGATCGATTTCCATCATTTTGTTCATGGTATGTTCTGGAAAGCTAAGGTTTCAAGATTGTTCTTGTTATCATCATTAATTTGTAACTTTTTTAAAATTTTCAGGAAAATACTTTTTTTAAATCTGCTCCTCATATATTTTTTAATCCGTTGTACATTCTGCAATGTATCAGAATCGTCTAAATGGAATAAAAAGAGATTGGAAATAAAACTCTTCATGGAAATAGTAGATTCAAAACATTTATTGTGAATTGTGATCATTTTCACGCAAATCCCAATCCTCAATGGAAGAAAACGTTCTAGAGACCTTCGAAAAACATCCTGAAAAAGATTTGCTCGAGGTTCACCTAGTGTAATGGAAGTTACAAGAGCTCTTACGAGTAGATCTCGAGTCGCGGCTAATATTTTAAAGATATATTTGATTCTATAATAAAATTATATAAAAGTATAGCAAATTCACATAACAAATATATGTTTCAAGTGAAAACTTGGTGGGTGAAACAGGACAAAAGAGTTTAAAATGTGGTTGACATCCAAAACGATATTTATATAACAATATCATGGAATTTAAACATAGAGTACTCTACAATTAACTAGAAGTAGAAGAAGTAACTTAAATTTATATAATATATGGGGTTTTCCATTTGAAAAATCCGTCATTATAGTAACTAGACCTTTCAGGACCGTCATGTATATTAACGCGAAAAGATGCTTCTATGTTACTTTTTGAAATCTTGTTTCTATATACGAGGATATAATGAAAAATTCTTAGCCTACTAAAGAACCAAACAAAATATCAATGTCAAAATATTTTATTACTCAACATATTCTTCTCTTAATTGGATACATTTATTACAGCAAACCTACGACGTCGCTAGACCTTTCAAAAAAAATCTTTCTTCTTGCTCTGCCAACCAGACCTCCACAGCTTTTATTACCTCCTCGTTGGAAGAAAATTTACGACCTTTTAAGCTTTTTTCCAGTTGAGGAAAGAGATGATAGTGGAACGGAGCCAAATCTGGTGATTAAGAGGGGTGTTTCTAGTAATTCAAACCCCAAATCACGAATTGTTAGCATGGCAACATGAGATTTGTGTCCTGCAAAAACAAAACACATTTGGTAATCTCCAGTTATTCTTATCTACAAAATTAATCATGATTACTCCATGGTAATCCCAAGAAACTGAAGCAAGAACTTTTTCAGCAGATTTTTGGACTCGAAACTTCTTAAGTTTGGAAAACCAGAGTGTCGCCATTCCATCGATTGTTGCTTTGTTTCTGGATCATAGAAATGTACCCAAGTCTCATTCATAGTAACAATTCGGTTTAAGAAGTCTACATCGTTTTAAATCGAGCACAGATCGAACGCGATGCTTCTACCCTTGCACGCTTTTGGTCAACATTCAAACATTAAGGGATCCATTTTGCAGCAATTTTACTCATATCCAAATTGACGTGAACTATATGATGAACGCGTTCGTATGAAAGATTGAGTGCTTCGGATATCTGTTTTAGCCCAATTCGACGGTCTGATAAAATCATGTCTTGAACTGCATCGACATTTTCGGGACCTGACTCATAAAGTGGCTTTTCCGATCAGTCATCATCTTCAATGGAAAATTTACCTCTTTTGAAGCTTGCAGTCCAATTTTTCACGGTCGCATACGAAGGACATCGATCACCAAGGGTATTAAGCATATCTTCGTAAATCTGCTTACCTCTTAACCCTTTTAAATACAGGTACTTAATGATGGCTCGATACTCCTATTTTTCGATTTTCACAATTTCCGTGGACATATTTTTTCTTTTAATTTATTGCGTAACTCTGGTCAAACTTTACACTGACACTTCTAATAAGTTATTTGTTCGTTGCTATGGTAACGCCTGGAACTGTTCTAAGCTAAGTAGATATCAATACATCCTCGTATATCTATTATTTTGCGAGATATTGAGATTTTTCCTCACTTTCAACTAATTCTTTATTTACATGTACATTGGTAAGTATTGCATTACCTTATATTTTCTTCATTTCTCAAACGTGTTGAATTTAATTAGTTTTTTCCATCCTTGTTATATAAGGTGTTGTGAATTTCAAGCAAGTTATTTTTAGTGTATGTCAGACTAAGTAATCAGACATTCCCCTTTATTTGGATTAAGCCAACTAGTTCTAACGATACCTTGGGGATGACAGTCTGGTTTTAGTTCTCGGAAAATTGGTTTGATCTTGAAATCTGTTTGGGATGGGGCTGGAAACCTCTTAGTAATACTACGATTTTTAAATTGTTGATGAGTTGGGCATAATTAGTATACATTTCCAAAATTTTCGGTTAAATATCAGACGCTGGGCTTACAGCACTATTCTCCTTATAAATGATATTCGAAAAAGCATGAAGTTTGTACATTTTATGAGAGACTCATTTTGGCTTCAGCCGCTCTATACATGTATAGGGTCCTTCACGACGAGCTGAATCGATATGTATTTGGGAAAGTACTGCGACTAGTGTTCTGAAAATTTGCTTGCGTGGGTTTTCCGAAATGCTGGTTTCAGCTAAATAATTTCAGTATTCTGAAACTTCCGGTTATACCGGAAGTGGACCCAAACTTCGCTCTTTTAAATGGAATGCTATGGTTTTTATTAAATTTTTAGAATCTACGCAAAATTTCAATACAACTTTATATAAGGCATAGTAAGCCTAAAGTCCACAATTTTTTAATTATTTCAAAATTCTTGGACACATACAGCTCTCCACTAAAAAAATTATATTTCTAAGTTTAAGTGAGTCAGGTCTAATACTTTTGGGAGTTGGACAAATAACACTTAGAGCTTTTACAATCTGTGAAAACATTGACAAAAATTTATGTAGGGTATTCAGAAAATGGTGCCGAATTTCGCTATCTAAAAACTTCAAAAACTTAATTTTTTCAAATGGCAACCCCCATTTTTCTCTTCACCATTGGATTCTACGCTTTAAATTGAGGGGATTTCGTCAGTAAATTCATTTATCTCAAATTAATGGTTTTTGTAGAAACTTGAAAAAACTGAAATCTTCATGGTTTTTAATTGTCGGTTCTCTGAAGCGACCAAACGAAATGGTTAACATATCAACAAACAAAGATTTATTAATGAAGATTATTTCAATTTGCTGGTGATATACGTGGAATATGGTAGGGTTATTAACCGGGCCTACGATACTTTCCGTTTGTGATATCCGGATAGACCACGACCCACCCCTGATACACTTACGCGGCTCACTCATAATGTAAAACCCACAGTCAGTTTGTTACATCGTGCGACAAATTGGAACCTGTCGTAGACAATGAAGCCAATGAAATTACAGTCTTGGAATACTTCAGTATCCTGAAAATTCATTAACCGATGCGGAAAGAGATTTGGGAATATCAGAGATAAGTATTCACAGGATTCTTAAAAAACACGAGTTCCATCCGTATTCAATCTTGTTGGTACAAAATTTACAGCCAGGGGACCATCAAAGAAGAATTGATTTTTGTGAATTTATATTAATTAAAACAACGAAAAATTTTTACAAAACTTAATTTTGACAGATGAGTGTAAAATTCAGAAGAATGGAATTTAACCGGCGTAACTCTCATTATTGGAGTGAAACTAATCCTCACATGTTGCTTGAAAGACAGTTTCAAGTATACTGGAATTTCAATGTTTTTGCTGCGATAAAAAATGACAGTATGCTGGTGGTACATTTTTATGACGAAAATTTGAATGGTAATCTTACTATTTAAATTTGAGAACATTTACTTTAGTTTGATTTTTAGTTTTGTTCTTCTCCTCTTAGTGTAGTTTCTACAAAAACCGTTAATTTGAGATATATGAATTTACTAACGAAGTCCCCTTAATTTAAAGCATAGAATTCAATGGTAAAGAGAAAAATGGGAGTTGCTATTTGAAAAAATTTTTCGAAGTTTTTAGATAGCACAATTCGGCACCATTTTTTGATTACCCTATATAAATTTTTGTCAAGGTTTTCACAGATTTTGAAAGCTGTAAGTATTATTTGTTCAACTCCCAAAAACATTAGACCTGACACGCTTGAACTTAGGAATAAAATTTTTTTAGTTGAAGGCTGCATATTATTTCGAAAATGTGAAATAAATAAAAAATGGTGGGCTTTTTAGGCTTTTTAGGCATACCATGCTTCATATAAAGTTGTATTATTTTTGCGTAAATTCCAAATATTTAAATAAAAACCATAGTATTTCGCTTAAAATAACGAAGTTTGGGTCCACTTCCGGTATGACTGGAAGTTTCAGAAGACTGAAATTATTTTAACTGAAACGAACATTTCGGAAAACCCATGCAAGCAAATTTTCAGTACATTAGTCCCATATGCATATAGATTCAGTTCATCGTGAAGGACTCTATATAAATACGGTATTTTGTGCGGCTGTCTACGTGTACTCCGTACAGAAACGCGCTTATTGTTTTATTAATCAACTTCCCAAGGAGTCCACATTAATGTTTCGAGATGCCAAGATCCCTAAGCATTTAGCAGTTGTCGTTCTTTGCCATGCCAATCGTCTTTCACGGAGGATGCTGCAATAACAACCACCTATATCGTTTTTGGACATCTGAAGAAATTCGTCAGACTTCTTCGTTAACATGGTTATGGATCTTTTGGGAATGACATTAGGTGTTGAGTGTCTCTTCAGTAAACTCCATCTGATTCTTTAGTCTTATATTCATCTCGTTGTTATTGTGATATCTCTTGAGTATGGTCCAGTTCACAATATGGAGGCGTGCGAAACTCTCTACTACCTTATTGGTTAATCCTAGTTACCTGGTGACCATATTAGGGTTTCTTTCTTATTGTAAGCTGGTACTGTTAGAGTATGTTAACACTCCCATGTTAGCTTGGAAATTCATTCAATAGTTTCCAAGGCATTCAAGGCTACTGGATGGAATGTAAATCTGTTGTCTAACGAAATTTCTTGTCGAATAATCCTGTGCCCAAGAATTAGAATTTTGTTTCAAAAATGCCCAAACCAGTTTTGTATATCACAGAGATGCTTTTAAAGCTAGAGGAATATGTTTATTTATCCATGATTGGTAATCATTGATTACCATTTTGAATATGATGTCTATGTTCAGCCTCCTACGCGTTTGGTCTATTGGTTTGTCACTGCTCTCTACCTTTATCGCTTCCAAAATCCTTAGGTCCTGTTAGATTCTTCGACGGTTATTTTTTTATTTGTAAATTCTAGAGTATTGGCGACAATATAAATATTACAACGAACAATGAAGGAAAGTTTTCAAAAAATATTTGTGATGTTACAAGAACAATGATTTTCTATCAGTAACATGAAGAATTAGAAAAGGTCTCTCGAGTTGGAGTTATCATATTCATGAGAAACAAGACAGAATAAAGTTTTGTTCCACTACGAACGGCACTTCAAAACCTCACAATGTTCATTAAAACTGCGAGTCTTTAAGAAGGTTAATTTCCAACAGATTGTATGGAACATTCGGTGTTTCTTCACCGATTCAATTCTTTACACAGACACGCTATGTAAACTAACATGTGTTTTACTAACTAACAAGTTTAATCGTCAAATCGAAAATACATATCGGGTTTGATAAAAAATATAATTATTGACTGTTAATTTCGAAGCAACACGAAAGCAAAACGTTTTTTTAATTGAGGGATGGTCATATTTATCATGAAGTTGAGAATTCTCATTTCTTCATATTATTATGCTATTTCAAATACCTTTATCATCATCCATACCTACTCTTTGAAAGTTCAGTTGGAACCGTACATCTGGAAAAGCTAATTCCGAACAATATAGACCTATATGTCACATGGTTTTAATATCATTTTGATGAAACCATTGATCAGGATAATTTCTCAAACATTTGATATTTTTCAAATAAGCTTCAACTTCCTTACAAAGTTCCTTTGGTAGCTATGCATCATATTTCCTAATAATTTCACAAACAACAGTGAAAGTTAATATATTCCCAAAGACTAGTGATAGGATCATTATTATAATAGTATTAGACATTATTGATTCTTCTTACCGCGACCATTTATCTAGTTGTAGTAAAACATTGGACCAGTTTTTAATCTGGGGCTTGTCTTGTTTTATTCATAACCCACCTTATCAAGCTGAGGTATAAGCTTTGACAATATTTTGTTCTTAAATGAATTTAATACTCGTTATTTCCATATTTTGTGTATATGTTAGTGTTAAAACTTGTTTCTAGTTGAATCTAGCTTTTCACTAGACATATAAATCCATATGACGTTTATGAAATACCAACTTTCAAAAGAATATATGTAAAATGACATTCGGATTAGTCAGAAAAAAGTGACAGCGATTTAGGTGAAGCTACTTTTGTTATTTTCAAAACTATGAATTCAAAACAATTTCGTGTGTTGATTTATCTTTGCTTATTAATGAAAAAAATACTGCACAACATCAGCAATGGCTTCAAAAGAGTTATCTGGACTTTGCTACATCGAAAAGAACCATTTATTATTGATTCCCTGAATGTAAACGTGGTCGTATGGTAATATGATATAGTGAAGGTTGTGGTCGTCCAATTGTAGTGGTTACTCCAAAAAACACCAAAAAAGTTCACAAATTGGTTATATCTAATAGTAAATTGAATTTGCGTGAGATAGCTGAGGCCATAAAAATACCAAAAGTCAGTGTGTTTACAATTATGCATAAACATTTGACCATGAGAAAGCTTTTTTCAAAGTGGTTTCCGTGTTTACTCACAGTCGAT
This sequence comes from Diorhabda carinulata, assembly GCF_026250575.1. Taxonomy (NCBI): domain Eukaryota; kingdom Metazoa; phylum Arthropoda; class Insecta; order Coleoptera; family Chrysomelidae; genus Diorhabda; species Diorhabda carinulata. The sequence goes on along the minus strand of NC_079468.1, from coordinate 15,361,392 downwards.
CAAAAATAACAACATGTTGATGATTCAGAGTAGTGTTTGGTTATGTTTACACGTAAAAGCCACAATCAATAGCGGATACTACATAGAATGGTTGGATCGACTGTTTTACTAAGACAATGCACCGATTCACAAGTCGATGGTAACGTTGGTTAAATTGAATTAATTACACTTTGATCTCACAAAAATGGTTGCCAGTAAGAAATTCAGCTCAAATGGAGAAGCTATTGCTGAAAATGAAGCTTATTTTAAGGCAAAAGACAAATCCTTCTATAAGCACACATCACATACATCACTTCAACCTAATATTCTTGACTAAATTGGAACTTCTAGAACCGTAGCCGATATTCACTCACAATCACACTGTCTGACGCGCGTTTCGATAAGTTATCGTCTTCAGAGACTGAAGGTAAACTGTTTACCCCAGATTTGAAAAGTCCTACACCTCAATTAAAACGGCAGCAAAGGAAACAGGTGAAATTGAAGGGGACGACACAGTTAATGAGGGAAAATGGCACAGTGTTAGTTTAATGGTTTCAATAGTGGAGATTTTGACGCTTGAAGATCGTTTGCACTCAGGTCGTCAACTTTCGTGGGATATTAAGGTTACAAGGAAAGCAGTAGAAAACCAATCTAGTACCAAGACTCGCCAATTATCGGATACCCGTGCATTTTATAAAGATAACGTATTTCGTCATTCCAAATCATTCAGTAAGATATGTAAAAGTTATCGAATAGAGCTACATGAATTAATTGGGAGTCAATTGAAATGTCGAGTGGAGATGTGTAATCATCTCTTTGCTCTTCGGAAAAATGATTGTATTATGAACTTTATTGTTACTTGCATTGAAAAATGGATTAATTTAAACAACTTAATATGGATTAACTAAGTTGGAATTTCTGGAACCGTTGGAGATGTTCGTACTGAATACACTGCTTACACCACCACTACATCAACACCCAGTTTACCTTCAGTCTCTGAAGACGATAACTAGGTAATCGAAACGCACGTCAAAGTGTAATTGTGAGTGTTGGTGTAGTGGTGGTGTAAACAGTGTATTCAGTAACTTAATTTGGAGAATCAGAAGTTGGGCGAAAGACAATTTATCAGAATTCATTCTCGATTCGAGTGGAAAACCTTGGTTGTGTCTAGAGAAAGTATGAAGATTTAGTTTACTTAGAAATCAATCCAGATGGTGGAGCTATTAATGCCTAGGTATGTAGTGGACAGTTAATTCGAAAGTATGAGGTTTTGTCGGAGGAATATCCGAATGCGAAAAATATTGAAAATGCAGTGGAACAATTATTTCCATCCCTTACTAAGCTCTCGAGGAGGTTGCGGGATATTGGGTTAAAACTATAGAATACGATGAGCTATACTTCGAATATTGAGGATATTTTTGTTCGATTATTTCACAACCGAAGTGAATATTGGAAACCGAGATAATTTATGTTCTTTGGAAGATTCACTATGTATGTCTAACAACCCAAATTTTTCCAAAATTGATCCTGACCTTTATGATTCTAGAGAGTAAAATTAATCAGTATGATATGATCATTTGCTCAGAGCTCTAATTTGCAGAGAAAACTATTTTCACACTATAATCTTCCACTTTGATTTGTATTGGTGTTTCAATGAACGTAGAATTCGATTTTGATTGGTTAATTGGTTTTGATATAAAAGCAGAACGTTCTTGTCTAATTCCATCTTAATTTTTAGAAATACGTAGTGTTTAATTTCAAGCCAACGGCATCATGGCAGGTAGCAAGTACCCAGTTATGATTCCATTTGTTATTCTCTTCATATTCTATAAGGTAAATAAAATCGTCGTATGGTATTCAACTATGAAACAGTATTAGTTCAAATAGTCTACAAATTATTCAAAGATTTCAAAACTAGCAACATCGTAGTACATTCGATACAGTTGAATTCATGAGTTCCAAGATATAGATACTATAATCGAATTTGCTAGAGTCTTAAGCTACGATCATGATATTAATATTGAGGTAATACAGCTGCAGAAATAGCGGGAAACCATAAAAGAATTGAACCTTTCGATTGGTAAAGTGTCAAAAGTAGAGTAATGTGCGTGTTGAATTTGAGTATGTCATTGAGAAAAGCCTCAGTTATTGAGTAGTAATGTCAATATTTGCCGATTTATCTTTCGGATCATATTGTAATGTTAACACAACTGTCTTTGTTATATATGTTGTTATTGTTATAAATAAGAAAAAGTAATTGGTTTCCAAAACCCCAAGTAAAAAATTATTTTTCCACAATCCATTATTAGACATTGAACAGAATCCGCAAGTACTGATAATATTAATGTTATTGCTGTAGGGATTCCAATTCCTATTAATTTTCTTTAACCTAGAATTCAAATTTCAAAAACTATTCGATAAATTATTTTGCCTTAGCTACATTTATTTGTATGATCGTTATATATGTAGCAGTTAATAACATTACTTCCCCTCATTAATATACTTCATCTTTCAAATTAATGATTACATGCTTAATAGAAGCCGCAAATCTTGATTGTGTACCTTTCATCGCTAGAGGATTCCAATTATAGTATAATTCCCCTTATTCTTTTCAAGCTAAAATAGGAATTTCAAATAACATTCAATAGATAATTTGAATTATGTCTTGAATACATTTATTTCCTGGATTCTTAGATATAAGTTGAGGAAATCAAAATTTGAACTAAAAACTTCATATGAAATAAGTGTGTGAATTATTGTTATTTTGGATGTAGGATTCCTTAGAAAGCAGTGACGGCTTGTCACTAATTAGAATATTTTTCTTTCTAATAGTAAATATGTTTGAACATCTCTAAAAATATCACCAATTCATAATATAAAATAGTCCTTTTACTTAAACGTTCAAAATTAATTGGTACTATGCGCTTCGAGATGGCAAAAATTAGAGAGAGTTTATGAAACTCTGCAAAGAACAAGAGGGTCTTTTAAAATAGCTTCTATATGTGGTGTTCGAAGCCAGTTAATTTTGCCCAGAAAACATGAGATATTTTTTGCGTATCCATTATGACTTAAATAACAATTTTTTTTGTCTTTAAGATAACATAGCACTTCGTTTCCGAATGAAGAGAGAATTGGTTTCAAACTTTTCCTAATTTAGTAGATGCTTCACTGTGACTCTGGTTTGGCATGTTTGACATAAAGGCGCCGTTTCTTTATGTTTGGTTTTAATTTCGGGTATTATCAGTTGATTTATTCCAAATTTGAGACAATGTGTGGCTGTCACTTAAATCTGTAGTTGAGATGTTGGTAGTAAATAATGTTTTCTTAAGTCTTGTGATATTATTTCTTAAGGTTTTATTTTGTATGTTTTTATAGATAAAATTGAGAATTTCGATTCAGAATTCAGATGGTTGGTTTGAATAATCTGGTGCGATTATTTCAGAGTTGTTTGATTGTCTTTAGTAAGGTGGGCGAATCTTCACTTGTTGACTGATATTTTTTTTGTTTCTTTTTGATTTGAGTGTCTCAGTAGTTTGAGCGAAAGTGGCGGGAGGGCTATCTAATCATTCGGGTGATATTGAAATTTGTCTTTTTGTATTGATAGGGGTGTTAGTTCTTGAATTTAGTGTATTCCGTGTTAATGTGGACTTGATGACATTTGACGAGGTAGATGTTGGGGGTGTTTGAGATGTGGTAGAGGATATTTCTGATAATTGAGGCTGAATATTCTCTGTCGTTGACTCTGGTGTGGCTTCTGCTATGTTTTCTGTGTTCTCTGTTTCTTCTGTAGCACTTTTGTTCGATATTTTCATTTTGTGATGGTCCTTTCCAACAATCATTTCTTCTGTGGTGGTATGTATGTCTCTTTGTTTTAAACATGCGGATTCTTCTTGACTTATGGATTTGCATGTGGAGCAATTCAATCCATCGATTGAAAGAAATAATTGGTAGGCGGTTTTATTGTTTATTATCACAATAGATTCTGGAATAGATTTGTTTTCAATGGGAGAGATGTAAATTGGTATCCGAAAGCTTAACACTTAGCTATAATCTGTTTCAGGCATTCCTACTCTTAGGAATATCATTTTTGATACTGTTTTTATTCCCATCTTTTGGATTTCTTCTTCGATGTGTGAATTGGGTATTGTTGGGCATACCTTTGCTATAACTAGGCGCTGTTATGAGGTTATTAAATGCCTACATTCCATTTATTTTAATTGATTTATGTTGTTCCATCAGGTTATCAACTGTTGTTTTGGAGGAGAGGTAGATACAAATTCTGTTATTTGTGATCCGAGATGCATATAAAACGTTTTTCGGTTGAACTATGGATCCAACACCTACAATGTAGTCGTTAATTTTGGCTCCATCTATTGATATAAGGATGATAGTTTGTTCCTAAGGAAGGGTATTTATGGATGGAATAGGTTTATTGTGAATTGGAGAATTTTCTAAGGTCGACTCGGTCCCTGGTTAATTTACGGCAATTAGGATAGGTTCCGAAATAACCCGTCGGAAATCCCTCGCAACGAAACCAGATCAAAAGAGATAAAATACTTGAAATAAGTTGATCTAGTGATCACTGGATGGTCCTTGCCAATTGTTATGTTTATTTTTATAAATTAAATAAGACCGAATTGAACTTGGTATTATCAACCAAATTAAGGACCGGCCTCCAAATATCAAATTTATTGAATAAATAATGTTTCACTTATTTTTTGTAAGGAAAAAAATGGATTAAATATTTAGGAAGACCAAGTTCAACATGAAGTTCAACCCAAATTTGTACTAATAACACAATTTTCCATATGTTTAGTTTAATAGCGAAGGAATGGCAACAAAAGCTGAATATTTAAGACATATTCATAAAGAAATGAAAACGCTTCTTCACAGACGAACAATAGCAGCGCTTAATGAGAAACTTGTTAAGAATAGGTATGTTAGGTACGTTTTAAACATAATTATTTCTTTGTATTAGAGATCGCGAATGAAGTAAAAAAAGTAATTATATTTCTGTTATTGCCGATGAAACTACACGTGTATTCAACTAACTACAGCGTCTTATTGTTTTGCATATCATTACTACCAAAAAGCCTATAGAGAGGTTTTGAAACTTCATAAGCTCTGTCGGTCTTAATGCTAATTCAATAGCTGTAGTTTTTTAGAAAAATATTATCTGATTAGTGAGACCCTACACAATTTAATCGCCCCAAATGATGATGGTGGCACTGTCATGTGTGGTGTTCTAAATAGAGTCCAAAGAATAAATAAAATAAATATCCCGATGGAAATTATAAACACTATTATGAACACCCAGTTAATTTGATAATGTCTACAGCATCAACAAATCCATAAGATTTTTATACACACTTATCAGGAATTAATTTTCTTTATTAATATCCTCTCAAAGAGTTCAGAACTAAATGCCTTCCCAAGAGATTACGATCGTCACACACTAGGTGGAATTTCCTTTCATGAGTCGTTAATATAGAATACAGAAAAGAACTGATTAACGTTATTGAATTTATTGAAAATTATGATGAAATCTACACCCTAACAGGATGGAGCTATATACTTAGATTAAATGATAGAGATTTCATTTTGTGGTTGAGAACTTTTAACAAAATTATGCCCCATATGAATATAATTTTGCAAGTATCAAAAATAGGTCCAATCAAGGCTGAACAGGATTTGAAAAATTGAAAAATGTAGAACTTAGTCACTATTTACTTATGGAATATCGAAGAAGCCTTCAAAAAACGCTAATTTAATAGTATCAAACTAAAAAAGGGAAACATTGGAAGTTTGCCATACAATTTATTGAACAAATACTATCACTACTTATATAATTACTTCACTACTCTTATAATTTATTTAAATACACCTGTTACTATTTACTATTTCGATCCGTTCACTTCGACTTTTAATTATAAACTGACTCATTGCTAAAGCATCACGAATTTATACTAGAGAGAAATTTTTAGAATTCTCGAAAGTAAATGATTAAATAAAAAAGGACGTCCTGGAAATCATAAAGAAAAATAATATCAACAAATGGCTACTGTGATAAAAATATGCGAACAAGGCAATATCAAAGACGCCGCTGTCACCAAACTATAGACTCTCATTATAACCGTACAGAACATGTTTCATGGTTCATGTCGTGGACGAGTTCGTAACACTATTTAACATTGAAGAGTTTGCAGATAATGTATAAAGCTTCAAATGATTTCCTAGTTGTAATTATGAGATATTATCTATCTGTAAAAATTGACTAAGAACAGAACAGTTATTCATGAATAAGAAGAGTTCGAAGATGTTTCTGGTGCTTGCTTTCTCATATTGTTTTTCAAGAGACATTGAAACTCATACAAATTTCAGTCACTACTCCTATGTTAACATCAGAGCCCGAACGCTGTTTCTCAATATTAAAAAGAATTATAACTTTCTTTTAAAAATCGATAAAAGAAGAAAAAATGTCTACTTAGGGAATGTTGTCTACCAAAAAAAAATTTTTTATTAATATTAACAATTTCAACAAGCGAGTAATTGACGTTTTGTCTACTAAAAATAGATTGAGGTATTTTCATATGACAATAAATATCATTGTGGAGTTACATTAAAAATTGTACCCTATTTTTATTTGGAAGAAGGTTGTTTTTTTCCAATTTTGCCTATACGGTAAAAGATCCACAGTTCCTGCAGACTAGAAATCTTCCAGAGATGACAAAAAAGTTAGAATTGTTTTGAACTAATCAAATGTTTGGAACCATCCTTTGTTAAAGTCACGGCATGCCACTGTTCGAAACTATAAAATATTTCGTTTTCTGTTTTATTAACATTTTCGATGCATTGATTTAAAAGATTTGTTTTAAAACCAACACTTATAACGTGATTAGTCCAATACAATGCACAGTCACGAGTTTGTTCTGTACAGAACAGAATTTTTGCCGTTTCAAAAACCCAAAAGCCAATACGATAAGATAACATTCAAATATAATACTCACAGTACGAGTATTATGCACAACTAAAAAGAAAAAATAATGTACTCTTGACACCAAATCAATAAATTATTTATGTACGATAAAGATATATGTGCTACTGCACAATGGTAAATATAAGTGGCAAAATTTAGAAAAAGATAATTAAAAAAATGTTGGTAGGTAGTACCTAACATTGTTGTTGACTAGGAAATAATAAGATTCACGAAATATTCGTGAAATATGTCGATATCAAATCAAAAGGAAGATGAAAATATTACGCAAAATAATTATTCAAAAATCTAAATGAAAATGGAAAAATCTCTGAACTAATCAGTATCACTTCCTGATCTGATTCGCAAATTATAATTATTGCCAGATAAGTCTGCAATACCAGAATGTTGATTTGAAGGATCATCATCAGATTATGATCTGAAATATGCCAGTTACCTAAGTCATTATCAGAAAGATCTTTCAAATTATAAACTAATTTAGAAATACCTTTGATGACAATACAAGGAATATATTTAGTAGTAAATTTAGCTGCAAAATTATTCAGACTTGGATGAAAGAACATAATAATTTCTTCATAACCTGTCACCAACATGAAATTGAAAATCTCTCTTCCGTAAATTGTAATGTTTAGGAAGGGGTTAAGCATCATTGCAGAAATTGCACCGTAAAAATCTCCACTTAATGGAACGTTGCGAACAAAATGTTAGAATAAATAAATCCGAAATGACTACTGTGCCACAATACGTGAACAAAAGAATATTCAAAAGATGTGAAGAAAAACGGAACAAGTCTAAACAATATGTAACACGCAGCTTTAATTGATCCTCTTCTGTAATTTGCGTTCTTAAACTTGTTTAAACTTTTTTCACTAGAGGAAATGTTATATCGCAACCGTAAGTACTTCCAAAGCAGGAAAGTGAACGGCGTGCATATTCTCGAAGGTATGGATATTCAACAACATTTTTCTAGATTTCTAGAAATCCTTTTTAGTGTGGAGTGTGCTCGCCAAAATCCAAAAATCTATTTGTATACTCTCCTATTAAAGAATCCTAGACACATATTCATCGAATATTTTATTTTCACAGTTCTGCTTATTTAACATTTTTGCTAGTTACGGGAAGTATTGTGCAGATATCTCTGAGCGAGAAAGCGATGTTTTGAAAATTGATATTTTTTTTCCGAATGCTTGGATCTTTTGGCACATTTCATAACTACTCGAATGTTTAGTTTCATTTCACAGGCAAATATTTAAATTGTTTTGTTTTGTCATAATATTAGACAAAAATGAAATGTTTCTGATAAATACATTTGATAGATCAAATAGGTCACATTCATCGAACGAAACTGTTGTACAACCCTAGCGGAATCCTTTGCTGACATACGCTACAAACTCAATGCAGTCAATGACCAATGAATTGACAAATATAAAGTATTTATAATTACTGCAAAATATTTAGAAATAGAATAAGTTTTTACTGAGATCGTTTACATCAAGAAAAACATAAAGCTAGAGACGTGGGTTATTGTCTGGATCTCATATTCCTTGGAAGGTGGATGGTGTGATATTTACTTAATTTTGAATCATTTACCTCTGTATCCTAACGCGATATATAAATTCGATACTAACATAATCTTTCTTAACAATTATTTATTTATACATTTCACTTAACCTACATAGGTGATTATTTACTGTTAGTTATTGGATAATTCGTACTCACTGCTACAATTAAGTTCTCGAGTATTTTTGTTATGATTTTTTCGGGAATATACCTTTACCCATACATCAACCAAAATTTCAAAATTCAAAATATTCGATAAGACAAGAGCAGATTCGAGATGGCCACCGAGTTGTTATTTATTACGAATTTAATTTCTCATAGAGATTATTTGAAATGTGAAATGTAGCAGGTATTTCGAAAAGTGGGAGAAAAATTTTTCAAATGTCTCCTTTACAATTTGGAAAAAAGTTTTAAGAAAAATAGATACTTATACTGCTACTAGTTTCTATGTTTAATGAAAAGCTATTTTGATTTATTGACTGAGTGGAATTGTTGAAAATAAATGAAATTTTTGTCGAGACTTGACAGCTCGCAATTTTATCAATAGTAGATATGTAGATAATAAAAAAATGATATCGATAGAAACTATTTTTTTAATAAAACACACTTCATTTGAGAAATAAAACACGCTAAACTTGAAATATATTATATTATTAATTTCTAATGATTATATAAAATACTATATAGAATTACAAAACAGCAAAATACATTATTATGTTGAATTACATGTTTATTATAATGATATTTCATATATTTATTTGTTGAATCATGTAATGTCATGAAAAGTGAAAAAGTATGGAAATTGATTGAAAACATTTTATTATTCACATCTAAATTAATAAATTAATAGACAAATTAACAGATTGAGTTGAAGGATGGTAAAAAGTTGCAGTTGAGATTCCTTGACTGTCAAAAAACATCGCTCCAAAACAAAATAGTATTTTGCTTCTTCCCAATTATACTAATGTATCAATATTTCTCATAATCTATAAATTAATTAATTCTATGGAATTATATTCATCAATAACTGTCTTGATCTCTCTTAAAATATTATCACAATCACTATCTTGATTTTGAGGATAATGCTCCTTAAAATTTTATGGAAAGAATATATTTCCATATCTTGATTTGTTACTTATAAGACAAAAATGTTGTATTTGTATTAATTTATGAACTTGTTTAAAATTCACAATCATAGAGCAACCTTCACCTTCACCAATGGATTATAGATATTTAATCAGTGTAGGTAGATTTTCAAAATTATCTATCTGCTTTACTAATTTTATTAATAAATTAAAATGAATAAAATATACAGAAATCGAATTATATGTTTTACAGAGTGATAATAACATATTATTCACGAGTGTATAATGGGGGTGAAGTTTACTACATAGTTAAGCAAAATTACTATATAAATCACCGAGCGAATAATAATTCATTATAAGCGAGTAGAATACTATACTTTATCCACAACTACTAAATATTATGTTGAGATTTTTTTTTGGAAAATTTCGTTAGATGATTAGAAACACTATTATTTTATTCTAACGAATATTCCATACAATATACTATTGAATGGAATATTATATATTTCTAAATTTAAAATTATCCCATATAACATTTACAAATAGTCGCCTGCAGCATGAATATCAAAATTAAGTTTTATCTAGATTTATTTTCAAAGTCATACAACTATCTATTACCGATACAATTACTCTAAAAAGAAAATGATTTAAAAAACATAACAGTTAAAATAAATGAAGTGATTCCTATTAATATTTTCCAAAAATTTAAGGAAAAATGTCGAGAGAGAACTGTTTTACTTCTTAATAAATGGAAAGAAAAAAATATTAAGAAAATTGATAACCTAATATTAAAACAACAACCTATTGCTGAACATACAAATGAAATAAAATCAAAATGGATCGAAAATTTGACCGATACATATCAAATGAAGTGAAATAAGTTTTATCTTTAGGTCACAATTTCGCACAAAACATTTCTAGTGACAAAGAAAATAAGATCTGATACTTGTAATATTATCTCTAGTTTCAAAAAAAAATTGAAAACAAACAACAATAAAACCAAAGAATTCATCCTTGTACTAATTGTGACGCTATCTATATAGGGCAGACATCTCAGTATTCAGAAAATAGACTAAGAGGTCAACAATTCGATAAAGTTGTTCGTTCTGTATTCATTTACATACCGAAAGTTGCATTTTGAGTGTTCCATGTAGTGTTCCAATCTACAAATTGTATCGAAATCACAAACACATCTACAGAGATTCCATCAACATCTAGTAGAGATATACATATTCCATCTGCATCCAATCCAATAGATATTAATAATTGTCCTGGAGGTACAATCAACCTTACTTTTTGCAAATAATTAATAAATTGATATTGTCATTGCAAACATCATTGAGTACATTTATATTGTTCAATGAATAAAATTTTTATAATTCTCTATTATTTATTTTCTTTCCTCAGTGTAATTAAAAAAGTTTAGGATCTTATGCGTCGTCTAAAAAATGTGTACGCCGCGGCTGAAATACTACTTTGTTGGACTCGTCTGTTTTTCGCCTCGTTTCGCTCGTCTCGCAATTTTCAGACTCGTCCAACAAAGTAGCACTTTCAGTCCTTGGCATACAAATAACTATTGTTTCAAAAGCTATTTCAATTTATAAATTGTTTCACAAACCATGGTACGTTGAGGAACAGATATACGTCAAACGCATTATCGTTGACTGCTCAGTGTTAATGTTCCAAGCCTACAAAATGGAAGTCCCGGTTTCGAATCTGGCTTAGGAAAATTTATTTGTTATGTGTACATAACTAAATTTAAAATATTTAGTAGTGTTTTACTTGATAAAATTATGAAAACATTTAACAGCAGTCAGATTCATTAATCTCTGTCGTGGTTAAAATTTATCATTGTTTATGTTCTTTCTGCTTGTTTTCATCACCGTTAGCGAAAACCCGACTCTGATGTTATGTTTCTTCATTACCTTAGTTTGGATTCGGTATTTATAGTTGATATGTGATTTCTCATTGTAATATATACCTCGAAAATGCTAAGGACCTGCCCACACGCATTAAATTTTGTGAATCACAAGGGTCGCCGCAAACTGAAATCGCTATGTGCCGAATGGTGCAGCTTCCATATATTCTTAGTGGAGAGCGAAAATGTACCAAAACTCACGTATTACTGCACGGAAAAACCCAACCTACTATGTTTCTCGCCGCATTACGTAACGTCACTGGCACAATACTTTCAGAGGAACCTATCAGAACATGGTTACATATGCCTGGGTTAAAGAACTCAGAAACTAGACCATAAAAGAATAGAGAAATTGTTTATTCGCGAGTCCAGGTTCCGTTTGAGTAGCTGCGATGGACCTAACTTAGTTGGTGGAGAACTTTACAAATTATGAAAGTTGCTCAAGTTTGGAGATATAGATCGAATTGATGGGTCATCCGTTGTACAGTCCTTGTTTGTCATCCAATGATTTCTTCTTATTCCCGCAGATCAAAAACAAATTTCGAAATCAACGATTTTCTATACATGAAAAAACGGTTGATGCATTCGATTATAGGTTTTGGAGGTACCTCTATATCGCAATGGAAAAATGCTTCGATAATTGGTCCAATTGCATGCAGAAGTGTATGGATCTTAATGGAGAAAAACAAGGAATCCATATATTTGTTTTGAATAGTCTATCTCAAAACATAAGTTGCAATTTTCCTATTTTCCTACTGAAGTCGAATAGTTTGGGTTATTTTTCTCCCTGCATAAGTCTTCAATAATTAATGCTGTTTTTCCATTGCGGAGTCTTGATTTTATAATTAAAAGTGCTCCTACTAATAATATGTACTACTATCGAATATACAAGCTTTAATGTCTTAATATCAAATAGTTTGGGTTATTTTTTCTCTCTTTTGCAAATCACAGAGTCATTGGATTGTAAAATAAGAGGAGATGTGGCTGCATTTAATCGAAATCTAATAATCGTTCATTCAATACTTCAAAAAACATATTTTAAGCTAGAATGCAATAGTAGAAGGCACTAACCAGATTTCCTTCCACGATTTTTTTGTATCTTTCTAAGGTGGATTTGAAAATTTTCATCTGATTAACAAATCTGTCTAAGTACCCAATCAACTCGGGAATTATTTTCATTCTTGTATCTTCAAAGTACTAAGTTGTGGCTGTTAACGAAGCTAATTTACACAAAAAAATTGAATAAAGGAGTTTTGTTTTTGTTTCCAACGAAGTAGGTGTTTTGACATGTACATTGAGAAATGTAGTTACTTCTTTTGTTAAAGCAAAAAATCGTTTTAAGCAGCTTTTTTCGCTTGACTAGCGTGAATAGATTCTAGTCATCATATGTGAATGTGAATTCCTCATATAATCATGTTTACACATCTCATGATAATTATGATTGATAAATATAATACTGGACAGTGAATTCTCACCTTTCTCAATAAACCAACAAGGCCAATCTGAGATCCAACTATTGCTTTGCCGCCATCTGTTACCAAAACTAATAGGTGACGTGTGTCTCAAAGGTATTCAGTACTTTCATAACTGCGCATAAAGTTCTTAATCATTGGTTGTATCTTGCAGAGACGCCATAAATTGGTATCTTAGAAATATCGACAGAAAACTGTTGCTTAGAATAAAGTTTTCAAATTCTATTATTTAATATTTAAATCTACCACCACCCACCAGTTGGTCATCCCTGGTCAAGATAATTGAATGTCTTAGAGCACCGTATCAATACATATGTTTGATAAATTGGCAGAAGATGGACAAGCTTATATGCGTGACCAAAAAACTAGAAGCACCAATCGAGTTAGTGGTAGGCCGGAGAAATATTCAATTTTGTACGTAAAATCCCTTACTGTAAATTATATATTCTTATCTATTATATATTACATAATAAACTATGGTTCTGTTCATTTTATTTATTCAAAAAATATCTCTGAATTTGTTTGAAGTTTTCAAAAATATCTATGATCCTTAGCATTTATTTATTACTGCACAACTGTTAAATAACATAAAAAATAAAGAAGAAATGTATATTTTAAGGAATTTTGGAAAGCCTTGGATTAAAATTTGCATTAATAATTTCTAAACATCGCTCAAAATGTAAATTTTTGACGACCTTGTTGCAAAACCAGACTTTTGCTTCGCTTCGGCTACTAGTTTCTTATTGTACTTAATTTGGCAGTTGGAGTCAGAAAAATATTATGTTATGTAACCAAGGTTATCGACTTATTCTTCTAGTAGGATAAAAAATATTTTTGGTGTACGTCATGTGAAAAAAATCACATACGATTATTACAGACTTCTTTCTTATTACAATAATTAACAGTAATTTGGATTGGATTAAAGTTAATTTTTTATTAAGAGAGTAGAAATTACCATCATTTCCGAGACATCAGGGTGAGTTGGTCGTGGTTGTACGGAATAGACGCTTCACTCCTTCTTTTCTGTTCCCTTCCATTTTGCTCAGTTTTTTTGTGATTCCCGTATGGAGCTCATATCACCTAATTTGGTATAATTTTCATATATAAGGTGTTTAAGAAATTTTCGTAACGCCATCCAGTATTCAAGATGATACATCCAATGAATTTATTGTTATGTCTGACCATCATAGAGGGCGCTAGTTACACGGTCGTATCAACTATTATTGATTATAACTTTTTCAATATTAGATTTATTAAGCAGAATTTCAAGTGAACTCAAACATCATTTTTATTCTAAATATTTTTATTTGAAAATGAAACAAAAAATCACAAGATTAAAATTTAAAATAAGGCTGAAAACATAAAATAGAACTCAATCTAACTAAGTGTTCAAAATATACAAGTCAATCCTTCTTTCTAAAGAATCCATTAATCTTCTAAACGGTTGGGAATCAGCTATGACGTCATTAAAGTGACTGTCTGTCTGTCTGTCTTTCAATTCTTGAGGTAAATTTACCTCTATAGCATAAACTTTTTCTGTGCAATCTAAGGTATTGAAATAGAATGACCGAGGAGGCCAATGAATCGGAGCTTCTGTACCACTCCATCGATTCGGGTAATAGTTACTCAACCAACTACGTCACCTTCTATCAAAGTGCGGTAGAGCTCCATCGTGCATAAAAATAGAGCATCGTTTAGCGTTAAATTTTCTAATATCTCGAATAAGTGATTGTTTAAAACATGCAGGTACATATCACCATTCAAATTTCCAGGTAGAATATGATACCCTATTAATTTGTTACCTAAAGTTTTTGTCCAAACTCTCATCACACCAGTAATGTGCGTTATGGGAGTTAAATGTACTTGGTCGTGAATAAGAACACATTTTAAAAAAATTGGATTGAGGGCTGTATTTGTTGGTCTTCCCGCTTTCCTTACTTTCCTTGGATTTTGAGCAACTAAATTTAAAATCATATTTTGTTTATAAATTGTTCTTGTTGTTTTTTGCCAATCCGAATTTTTTTTTTTTAGTTCTTACATTGCAAGTTTTTGACAACGTCGTTCAATGGCTCTAAATGGTAAGTTTCTTCGAGGAAACTTTTATGCATAACGCCTAATGGATGCACTAGAGTTTCCTTGACACTCGCCTAAAGGTAATAACATATAAGTGTATTTAAAATTTGAGTACATTTTGATTAAAAATATCTATTTTAACAAACAACAAGGTTTTAGAAATGTAATTATTATTAACTCAACGTCATATGACAGTTTTCCATGGAAAGCTCAGAGAAAATACTATTGCCGTGTGAAATTCAAAGTTAAATAATTAAAGGGACTGAGTATGAAACCAACAACAGTTTGAGTCCCAGAACCGCAATACAAGATCATCAAATTGTTGTTTTTTTCATACTAAGGCCTCTAATAACTCAGTGCCCATATTTTTACTTTAAAATACAAGATCCTATACTGAATAGACTGGATTTTTGTGTAACGTTAAAAGAAACGGACGCCTTCAGTCCCAATTTTTTTAAATGTATCCGTTTTATTGATGAGGTCTCATTTACGCGACAAAAAATTCTTACTAATTAGAATAATTTATAACTTTGTCAATACTTTATACCAGCATCGGTTATTAATTCATAATTTTGAAATCACAATCTAATATCGAGTTTTATCAAGAGAAGCTATTTGGTGTAAAATTAAATGTCGCTTAATTTCACTTAAAATTTTGCTCAATAAATCTAATATTGTAAAAGATATGTTCAATACGAACCGTGTAACTAGCGCCCTCTATGAGAGTCAGACATAAAAATAAATTCGTTGCATGTATCAGCTTCCAAAACATATTCGTATAAAATTTTAATACAATGTTTCTAGTGGTTTCATCAAAATCGTAAAAAGTGTGTATAAATTTTTTACTGAGCAAACCCGAAATATTTTTCAACTTTCTATCTATCCTAGAGAAGAGATCACCTTTTTTTGAAACACCCTGTAGATACCCCTATATGTCAGAAATAACACAATAGAGCCTATCACCTACAAGATGAACCTTATGATCATTTTCCCAGCAACCAGCATTTTTTTATCTTTTTCGTAATATGTATCACATTTACTAAGATAGTAACTGTTTTCGCTAATATGCCTGTGACCTTTGATTCTATTCCTATATGATAAGTATTTTTATTTTTGTGCTTTATGATATTTTTTCTTGTTTGAATCCACGTTTCCTTTTTAACTTTTTATGAGCTATATGTTCCCCAGAAGCCAAAGTCTTTTGCTTGCTGGGTTTCCGAGCTTCTTTTATTTTTTGTGACATATATGAAATACATTTTGACATTCAGGAAGACGTCTATTCACGACAGATGTCATTGATATAGTTAATGAATCATTCTCAACTTTATTTCTAGTGCCAAATGGAGTAATGGGCAATATGTTTGTAGCCTTAGGTAAAAAAGGGGTTGATCACATGAAGATCACGATTGATGCATAATCCATCATTGCTGTTGGACTGCATGGAAATACTTGCGCCTAAATTATGATACATCTATAGCCGAAATTGTTTATAGAAATGATTTAAATACTACAGGCTTCAACAGCTTAGTCCCCTGACGTAAATAAGTATTAACCTATATCAAAATATTTCTGAGGTTATAAAAACGAATTTATCCACTTCGATATTGACTTCCTTCACTACCTTCACTATACACGTGACTTCGACATTGCAACATATTGAGATTGTAATGGTTTAACTATCTTCAGCTGATGTTGTCCATTCAGCTTTTCTACTCTTTCCTGGGGTGTCTTGTGCATAAAGAGACTTCCGATGATTTTATATGAGAATTATTTTAAGCAAACTACAGGAAGCATTGATCGCGATTTTAAGCAATAGGCGATTTTGTCAATATATGTTTGTTTCGGATCATTACCTTACATTTCTCCAATTTATTGAATTTATGTATGATGTTTGACTTTTTAGCACACTGCAAGATAATTATGTTTTTAACTCTTTTCGATTCACGCAAATCTAATGTGCTGTATCTAGTATGTTTGAATTACATATAATAAATCTATACTCATGGTATTAATGGTATCCCACATACGAAAAGTTCTGGATTCTTCAAAACTTCTAATATAATTCAAATTTAATGCAATTGTGGTTAATTCAAAATAGACCTGTTATATACCAAAAATTATTTTAGAGACAAACGTTTCTATTTTTAATTATTGTATATTCAACCAATTCGATATCATTCAATTTTCAAGGCGAGTTCAAGTTCAGTATGGATATACGATAAAAAAATTGTATTGTTTATCTTGCAACTGCCAAAAATTTGAATTTAATGTGTTTATTGATGAAACATACGTCTTGAATTTAAACTACTGGCTATCAATTAGTTTTTCTCACGTCATTGAACTCAGTATTTTATTTCCCAATATCGAATCCATAACATTAAGATATTTATTCAGTTTCTTATTCACGCACATACTAATAGTAATTGTGATTTATCTAATCTTCATTTCTTTTTATTCTTCATGTACCATCTCCATTTCGGACGTTAGCTGTCATCATAGCTATTATAACTGTGAAAGCTGAAAACTGCGGCCCTAAATAGTTCAGATGATGTGACGTTGAATCATTTTCGCAGAATCTCATATTTTGGACCTCTCATGATGTGGCCAAGATATTGAGGCTTTACTCTTTTCACTTCATAAACGATCTCTACGTCCTTCTCGTCAGAACATCTACATTGTTTACATCATCTTTCCATGATATTCTGAGCATTCTATGGTAGATCCACTTCTCGAAGGCTTCTAAACGTCGCTGGCATTATGCGTGAGGGTTTCTTCACCATACAAGAGAACTGGAAATACATAACACTTGAGCATCCGTGTTCTCAGCTCTAAGCTCAGTTCGCGGCTTCAGAGAAGCTTCTTGATCTTCATAAACAATACATGGGCTTTCTCGATTCGAATCCTTATTCCAAAATAGTAAACCACAAAGCAAACAACACTTGTACCTAGGTAGTCATACCTCTTGACTCTATAGAGTCTTTCGCCTTCTACATAAAGTTGTGTGAAAATAATATGTATCATAAAAATTGAAGGAGATACATTAAATCAAAGTTTGCATTCGCGTACCAAATGTGGCTTATGCAACTTATTTGAGCTGCACCCTTTTCAAAACCGGGAGTTGGAGAACTTTTTATTTGATATGACGAAGTACATGAACTCCCATATAAAATGTTTTTTTAAAAAAGTTTCTAGCTTGAAAATTGAGCGAGTAATTGTCGAAAAACCAACTGTCTTTTTTTCAAAATTTCGAAGCACGAATTTTGGAGCATTGGAAAAAGAGAAACGTGGTCCAAAAGCAAAATTTCTTTATAATACTGACGAAATATTCTCAATTCAATATAAATACACTTTTGAATAATTTTTAATTATAAAAGAATCATCGAGATTATTATTTAACTTTTCATATGATTAGGGGTTGAGTTGGAGGGATTGCATGAATCTGGTTTATTATAAACGCGTTTGAAAATGTCAACAAATTCACGAATAATACATTTAAACTTCATTTTACCCGAAACATGCATAAAAATAGGGATTTTGCAATAAGAGGTAGAAGAGGGTTAGTAGAGCTTGAATTCAAATTTTCATAAAAATCGACATGGATTAACAAAGTTCCTCAGTTTCAACGTTTTGTACCGCTTGTACCCGGCCTATAATAGTTGCTAATTTAACCTACTTATAACGATATATGAATGCTAGAAATTACCGATAATTGAGGCGATTGCACGTTCGTTTGACTTTAGAATCACCCCGTATTTACCCGGAAATAAATATCAGAGTGGGTTTTGGTTTTAGAAAAAAGGTCGAAGGTCCTTTCACATACTCCCGAAACACCATATGTCACACTCAATTTACAAACCAATCCAAAAGTTGAGACGAGTATAGTCATGCCCTAACTTCCAATAATTCGAATCGCCTCAAAAATTTCATTTCACCCTTATCAATAAACGACGAGACTGACATAAGTGCATTAGTTTATAGATTTCACTTCAAATCACTGAGACCGGTACAGTCATTATAGTCCTTGAAATAATCATACCAATGTCTCAAAGTGATTTCAAATATTGTTAATACATGAAAATATCACAATTTTCATCCATTATTCAAACAATCAAATAAAAAGTATGTGATACGTGAAGCAAAACATAATTTGAACATTATCGTATTTTATGCAATTCCGTTATCGTCATCAGTGTTACGAGAGGTGAGTTCAAGTTCAATGTCGGCATTGCACTTGACCTTGAGTACCATAATCGCACTGATAAAAAGTAGTGCACATACACGCGTAACGCGTAACTCACACAAATAAGCATTGAAACTGCGTTGCCATATTTACTTATAAGAAATGTCTAATCAACCAGTCTGAAGTGACGGGAAATTTTTATAGCTCACCATTTGGAGATAATCAATTATTGTACGAATGTAATTCTATTCAAAATCAGAAAAGCAATTGAGGTAGAATTAACACAATACATTTATGCTCCAAAAGTCGTAGAGTCATACAGGGTAACTGTGCCTATTTTCGACCATGTCCATTAGTCGACTACTCTAGCATAAACCATAGTTAAATAGACTTCTTCTTTTCCAAATAACCGAACTAAAAGAATCTAAAAATTCTGCCTTGTCTTTCGTGTCGTGTCTTTCGTAACCCTAACGTGGTTAATGAGAGTAGTGTCTTTGCGGGCGAGAATAGGTAAGTAAAATTTAAGTTTTGTTTTGAAATGTTCATTACCAGATTAGATAATAATTATATATCCCATAATATTATGTCATATCTTAAGATTTCGTGTCATAACTCATATATTTTTTGAAAAAACCAAAGGTATAAAACCCAATAATTCCTTTCCTCAAATATCATTTTATATCTAAAAAATATAAATTTTATAGTCGACCATCAGGACTACCGCAGGTTTCTTATCTGAGTCGCAGTTTTAGCCTCTATTTATCATGTAGAGTTCAACATTCACATATTTGAAAATTTCGTATCAATAATAAAATCCAGTAGTCGACTACATGTAAAGTATCTGGTGGGCACTGATGCCAGTGTTCGACCACATAAATAATTATTCAGTTATTTGGTTAATTTCAAAATATTTTTAAAACTGATTGTTCAATTTTTGTTTCAGCGAGTGAAAATGCTCCAGTGCAGAAGATCAATACATTAATACTCATAAAAATCTTTATCAAATGCACTCAAGGCAATTAGAGAACAAAACATTTATGTCAGGGAAGCCGCCAGAAGATTTTGGGTTCTCAAAACCACATTATTAGTTAGGATTAGTGGCAGAATAAAGGAAGGTCCTCGCAAGATGTGTCCTACTACATTATTTACTATAGATGAATTAATTGAAAGTGCGTTTCCACAAAAAAATGTGAATTTATTGGATACAATTCAGACTATTATTCTCAAACAGCAACGACCAACACAATTCAATCATAGAAGACCTGGTAAAAGATGGTACAGATCTTTTTTAAAAAGACACAAGGAGCTCTCTTTTCGAGAGCCGGAAGCTTTAATAACCGAACAATATATTCGAAAATGATTCAAATATTTAAACGTCTTCTTAATTGAAAACGACGCAGATGGCATTTTGGATAATCCTGCAAGAATTCTAAATGGCGATGAAACATCCTTTTCAATGTACCCAAAGACCGGGAAGGTTATTTTACTGAAGGGATTTAGAAACCTTTATGTACATAAAAGAGGAAATGAAAGAGAAACCATAACAGTACTGCTTGTTTTTAATGCAGAGGGAAAAATAGTATACCCTATGGTGGTTTTCCCTTAAACACGACCACCTAAAGCGGTTATTGATTGTATGCCAAGTGGATGGTTTCTTAGTAAATCGGAGTGTGGATGGAGGCGAGTAGATCTATTTTATTAATATATAGCCAATGGTCTAAATAATCTGGGAATCCTATGAATATTCATAGTGGCCTTAGTTGAGAGTATACCGTTTATAAATTAAAAATAATTGAAATTCAACATTCAAATCTTACTTGAATTAATTCTCAGCTATTATTTTGTTGTTGTTGTAGTTGATACGAAAATTGAGAGGTAAATCAATGGAATTAATAAGAGCAGGTAAATTACAAGTACGAATTCGAATAAGTAATTGAGAATAGACAGAAAAATAATGGAACAAACATAATATTGACATGAATGTAGATAACTCAGTAGTGTATTAGTCTCTGGCATAATAATAACAAAGTAATAATTATTTTCCATCCTAATAAGTTTTATTTTTTGAGAGATGTTTTCAGTTTATGATTCATACAATACGTAGAAAGGACGATCGAAGAAAGCAAATCAGCAAAGCAAATCCAAACCAGATTCAGACCGATTTTAGATGAAAAAAATTTTTGACAATATGATGTTCTTAATATTTAGTTAGGTTTTCCTGGAGAATGGAACAGTGGTGAATTTGCAGTCCATCAACTTTATCTTTTTTAGTAGAAAGAGAGAAAAAATATAGGATTTAATGAGGAATATGAAAGTTAGTGAACAATTGATAAACACAATTAACAATAAAATCAAGACAACAGAGAGTTAGCAGAAAGATGACAAGTAGTTTTGTAACTGACAGAGAAGTAAGATAAAGAGGCGTTCTAAGCCCATTATTGTTCTTTTTAATTATGGACGAAATAGTTGAAGAAGTGAACAAAGAAGAGAAAGCACACTTAGAATATTTAGACTGAGACCAATCTACATAAATAAATTAATTAATGAAGAGACTACAAAATCGAGAGTCTATGGTGCTAACCAACAAAGTGAAGCAGAAACTAACAACGAGCGAAATAAAGCTACAGATAAAAACATCGGGAGTAAAGATACTAAATAAAATATAGAACAATCGAACAACAAGAGATGATTCGGACATAAAATGAGAATAAAGGAGGGCAGAACAGCAAAATGATAGAACTAAATGGAGAAGAAATATCACATCCACATACAAGTATGGTAGAAGAGGTTGCGAATCAATGAGTAAATAAGTGAGTACGTAGAAATTTGGGTTTGTAGTCTAAAGAAGGATTGAAGACACTATGATACATTCCGGTCTCATTAAGCAGTTAACCACGTCTTCTATACTTCCAACTACCAATCGAGAATCTATTTCTCTGCCAAATAACTGGAATCTATGGAATTGATCTTGTTCAATATTATAGCAAAACATGAAATAAACGGATGACAATTTCTTCATGGATTTTTTTCATTTTGAAAATAATAACAATTTTCATGTAACTCGGTCGTGGATAACCGGATAGTAATAGTTTTTTTTATCATTATCCAAGTGCTGCTGTTTTGGAAATATATTCCACTGAAATAAGAATGGCCGAATTTATAAAGACAGTTTTTATCTGCTGGTTTCTTTGTCGATATTGAGTTTTGAATCTACGCTAGATATTTCGGAATATTGACAAAGCATCATTCGATTGAATTGGTTTATGATTTTCTTCCTT
This sequence comes from Diorhabda carinulata, assembly GCF_026250575.1. Taxonomy (NCBI): domain Eukaryota; kingdom Metazoa; phylum Arthropoda; class Insecta; order Coleoptera; family Chrysomelidae; genus Diorhabda; species Diorhabda carinulata. Next base: position 15,338,853 of record NC_079468.1, on the reverse strand, counting down.
GTTAGAGCAAAGTTTGTATGTATTGGTTTGTACTTTTTCGTTTTATTCCTGATTTTCGAGTCCATTAATTGAATTTGTCTGAAATTTTTCTACCGCTTCTTCCACTCCCAAACTATATTTTGTTCAAAATTAGTTGAATAAAGTAAAATGAAAACAAAAAACCCTTTGTTGTTAGATGCCGATCTGACCAGTGGCGTCGACAAAATATATTTTTAAGAAAGTAATCAAGGAATTATATGGTTTATTTTAGATTTTTTGAAGACATTGTTATAACAAGTGTTGGAAATAACAGGTAACATCTCCAAGTTACCTTTAAATTCACAATTAAATGGGGGATTCTAAGAATTTTTGATGTTGGTTCAAATCAATAATATTATTTACTGACCACAGAATAAGCTACCAATACATCCTCCTCGTCAGTTCGGCAACTTTTTCTATCATTATCTCACTTTCCAACATTTCAGTTTTGAGTCAATGGAAAATCATACTTTTTAGATGCAATTCCTTATTTTTAGATTCCTAAGAGTCGTTGTTCTTCTATTCTTCATTTAGAACTTCAGTTTCTTCAAAATATATCCAATACTCCATAATTCTAATTAAACAATTGACACATTGAATCAATACCCGAAAAATATTTTATTAAATCCATTAAAGCGAATAATGAGTTGATGTGATAAATATACTAGAAATTAAAACTATTCGTCCTTTTGTTAACAAAGTGTAGCCAGAAAATATGTATTTTTAGAATATGTTCGTCGGGACACAATGCGTCGAAAGCTTGAGTAACAACATTTTCTAATATCTTTTTCTCTAGATTCCTATATTCCATGTCCCTATTATAATAGGACGAAATAGCTTTGCAAAATTTCAATTTCCTTCCTTTGTTTGATTGTTCTTTTATTCTACTTATGGACTCATAGACACTTCTGTATATGTACGTAAATAACTATAGTTAGTTGGTTGCTAGTCGGAATAGATAAATGAATGGCAATGTAAAACCAAGGTCAAAAATGTGAGAGAGTTGTTTAAAAATAATACTGATAATGTGCAGCACGGTCGCGAATAAATATTTTGAAAAAAAAACAGTAATTTTATTATTCAAATAATTGAAACATTTTATTATTTCCATGAAGGATCTTTTATTGTTAGTGTTCCTATCAACATGAAAATTTCTTATTTCTTAAAGAATAATAATGTTACGGGTTGAGGACTAAAAATAAAACTGTTGCAAGAGTTTTTTAAAATGCCAACGTTTCGATCTTTATCAAGGCTAAAAATATATGGTACATTAAAACTCAAACGTTGATGAGGATAAAGAAGTAAACAAAAAATTGTGAAATTAATAGTAAAACGATAATCAGTGTATCAGTATAAATATCTATTATAATTTCTTATTTCTTAGACTTTTTGATATGTTTATGTTTCCAAATCTTCTTGATTTCAGGTCTCCTCTGTTTCAAAATAAGTTTTTTTTGTTAATAATGTTTAAGATAAATTGACGTTTCCACTTTTCTGTTAGTCTTTATCAAAATATTTCAATTAATCAATATTTCTATAAACGTCAATTTGAATATTGAATTTTGAAACTTATGAATATAAAACTTTTACAATTAATACGAATCAAAATCACCGACAATCTTAATTAATTATTTCTTAGGCGATGGATACATAAGTATTTGAAAGCTTGGAAAATATATTAAAATATATTATAGTTATTCCACTTTGGTGTTTCCATATATATATATATATATATATATATATATATATATATATATATATATATATATATATATATATATATATATTGACTGAAATTATGGTCAATATGGTCAATAAAATTATGGTCAATAAAATTTTACTTACAATATATATAATTGAATAGAACACACTGCATCTAAGACAAACTTTATAACAAATAAGAATATTGTTATATTGTATAAAACTGAAGAACAATGAAAAAGTTATTTAAAGAAACCAATACATATTCCGCACAAAGAGATAATTCTCCTGTTATTCTAATATTACCAAATTATTCTAAGTATTACCATTAAGTACTAGTCTTGTCAGCGTGTTGACTTATAAACATTCAAAACATGGTTATATTGAACCCCACATCGGTACGGTTATTAACTATATCATTCAGTTTTATGTGGTTTTTTTGCATATTTATGTTCCTAATCCAGAATTTTTACATAATCAAAATTAAAGTTGTGACCATCAGTAAAATGATGTTGGACCAGAGCTGTTTTATCTTTTTTTTTTTCTTGGCAATCATATTCATGCTGGTATATTCTGGATTTCAAGTACTGATTAGTTATACCAATGTAACACCTATTGCAGTCTAAACAATTTATTTTATATATCATATTGTAATAATGGAGTTTAGATGTTTTGTCTTTGATATGTGTGAATAAGTTGCCAACTTTGTTTATTGGGTAGAATGCCTGCTTACAATTATTTGCGAGTGCGTTTCCAAGTATTTCCGACAATACTCTAATACATGGAAATTTATAATACATTTTACTTTCGTTTCGAGGTACCTGTATTACTTTATTAATAATATGAGAATATTTTAATTATGAGAATAATTGATTTTGAACTATGTAAGGCAATGTAATTATTGAATAATATCAATGATAGGACATACAGTTTCCTTATAGTTATAGTATAGCCGCTGTTATTTAAACAGATAATTTGTATTAGTTGTCTTTTTCTATTACTATTCAAGAAAAGATCCTGAATTCCACTCCGGTTTTCGTTTACATTATGTAATACGAAAACGTTACATAATGCAGTATCCATTCACATCTACTATAAAATGGATGACCAATCAGCAGTAAAAAATGAATAAAGGACTAAGGCGGGTTTGTTATTGAGGTATCTGCAAAAAAAATGATAATTTTTTCATTAGTTGTTCACGTTATTTTTAATAGAATTAGGATTGAGAGTAATTTTACCAAAATTTTGTTTTTTGAATATATTAGCTGTGATTTTTCGAACTTGTAGAGTACATATCATAATGACACAATAGTAAAGGTAGAAGCGATATAATGTTTATCAATTTTTTCTCATATATTCTATCTAAGCACATCAATGTTTGTTGTGAATCAAAAAAAAGTTATCTACATTTTTTTTCAAACTGTAGATGTATAAAAAAATTATGTTATAAATTCTACACCATATTCAAATTGTCAAAAAAATGACATAGGAATGACTACTAAGATGGAATTTTTAGAACCGTTGGTAATATTTATACTGAACACACTGTTGATACTACCACCACACCAACACTCACCATTACACTGTCTGACACGAAACTCGCATCAGACAGTGTAATTGTGAGTGTTGGTGCAGTGGTAGTGTAAACAGTATGTTCTATACGAATGACTACACAATATTTAGAAAATAGAATAAGTGTTCACAATTGTACCAAAAATGTAGAGTCTCACATAAAAATCAACAAAATGATAACATATACTTCAAACACACAAAAATTTCAGGTCAAGATGCGAGTTACCTATTTATATAATTTAAATAACACAACATAAACGTTCAGAATTAGGTATAAAAGTCAAATTAGGATACAGTTTTGTTAAAATTTCCAAGGTAGGTATACTGCTTTTCATCTTATTTTTCATTGACACAATTGTTGAAATTTCAAAATAGTTTCCAGCTAAGTATAACTGTTTCATTCATGGCTTTTACAGAATTTATTAATATACCCCAATGATTTTAGAAAACAAAGAAAAAGGATCGTTTTGTAATAGAATGTAATCAAAATTTAAAAATATCTCAAAAATTTGTCAATAGCGCTTTGTTTTTCCTTTTGTCAAATTTTTGGTATTCACCTCTCAGATACTTTGCTAGTGAAAATTTCATAAGCCATGTGTGCTGCGCTTGATACTTGTAGAAACTTCTATCAGCTTGTCAATAGTGAAGCACCTGTTCTAATGAATTTTTTCAATCTTCAATAATGACCTAGTTTGTCTTTTTACATCATTTAAATTTATCCTACATTTTTTTATTTCTCATTACACCTTTTTTTTCTATCTAGAAGCTGAAGTGGCATCGATAACTATATCACTTTTCGATACTTTTTTTAGGTATACTAGTCACGTCAGGAACTTGTTCATACAACTTTTCAATTAGTATTTCCCCTCCACATATATTAAGGATCACGTTAAGAGTGTACCAAACCAAGGTCCATCACAAACTTAATACGGCAGTGTACTAATATGTTTATACGAGGGTTGCTACTTAAGTTTTGAGATATGGCAACATTCATGTGAATACAGATACATACAGATACTTGAAACCAACAGCAGTTTCCCAATCAACTCGATTCGATTTTTAGTGATGAAGCACTATCTGGAGTCAACATGTTTCGCTGGTTTGCAAGATCGTCATGTGACATACCGTGAGATTGAGACAAAACTGGGCATTAGAGCACGTTCAGAAGACAAGCACTTTCGTTGAAGATGGACGTAGAAACAGTTTTAACAGTGATAGTATACCGACGGTAGAAACGACGCAACAGAAGACGGAGATATTGGGTCCACCCAATTTTGTCACGTAAGCTTACTGAGGGCCAGTAAATAATTTTGTATCCTAAATTAAGACAATTTGAACTGAAATATTTTAACTACTTCAGAATGTCTATCAAGTAATTTGATGACTTACTGGCTCTCTTAAAAGATGAACTCGTAGCAGATAGAAACGCTGGGCGATATAGCATTTCACCAGAAGATAAGCTCATACTTACATTGAGGTAAGGTTTTTATTAATCAACATATCTATAAATCATTCAAATTTTTCAGAAAATACTTTATCTAAAGTTAAAGAAAACATTTCGTTACTCGTAGAATATCTCTAACTCCGATTCTCTGTTGGCAGTTGGTGCTGGCGATGGGGTGTTCCTGAAGATCCCATTGCTGTAGTTAAACCATAATAATGTGCTAAAATTTGGTACACTATATTGCTGTGATCGATAATGTTGAAAGCCTTCAACATAAGCTTGATTACGCTGCTCTTGTGTTACCGGGCTACGATAATATTTATTTTCAAATGTCTGATATCGCGGTTCTTGAAGCACATTTTGGTTTTTAAAAATTAAATTATAAATGGCAATTTTAGTCTAAAATCGTCTATATTCCGGAATTTTTTTAATCCCTTTAACTAGTGACAAACAAAACAGCTTGTCTTCATCGTCAACTTCTTTCGGATGTGAAACATTTTTCTGTGCTAAGCTCTGCTCTAATATGCTTGCAGATCAGCAGAGCTAAATTTTTGTTTTTTTCTTGGTGTGAATTTACGACTCTTAAAGGCAGAGCCTTCTTCTTCTTCTTCTTCAGCAACTTCAGACGAAGCTCATGCATTATTTGCAACTACTTTCTGTACTGTAGTTGGCTATAGATTCCTGTAGAAATCATAGTCTAATATAATGGATATAAAAACAGAAGTTTTAGAAGCTCCTGCCCCAGTCTTCATTTTCTTCACCTCTCTCATATAATTATCTGTTATACTTGTCCATTTCTTTTGCAGAGATGACGCTGAAGAAAACCGTATAAAGTAATAGATTTTTTTCATATATTAGGGCACAGGGACATTAAATTACGATTATAAAATTGGCAAATATACTTCGGTTACCATAATACCACATGTATGTGAAATTATTTGAAGAAAATTAAGACCCATTGTTATGAGTGAACCAACGAAAAAAAAGAGCTCGAAGTTTCCCCATTGTTTGGGAGCCTTGGTTGGAAACATATATGGCTTACCCAGCCTAAACACACTGGTTCCATGTATTATAACTACAAAAGTTATTTTTTACTAGTTTTTCTAGCGTTAGCGGATGCAAACAATTGTTTTATGTGGATTGACATAGGTGCCTACAGTAAAAACATTGATTCAGGTATATTAAAGAATTCTTCTTTGTACAAAAAGCTAACGGAAGATTCATGAGACCTACCTGAGGCAAAGGCATTGATAATACATTGATAATTGTTGCCATATGTGATATGGTATATGCTAAAAAATATTTTATAACCGTTTGACATTAGCATGCCGGTATGTTGAATGTACTTTTGGAATAATGTGCAATAAATGGCGCATTTTTCATAGGCCGTTAGATGTTAACATCGGTTTGGTTAGGTTGGGATGGATACAATTATGAAGATACACTGAAGATACCACTAGAAAATCTAGCCTCACATAATACTGGACGTTCTGTGCGGCAGGCGGATAATGTTATAGTAAATTTAACAAATTATTTCATCAACGAAGTCAAAGTTGATTGGCTAGATGGAAATATTTAATTTCTAACACAAACTGATTGTGAATGTGAATAATTACATGTACTCACATAAAAATTTCTTTATTTCTTCATTGTCATCTCCTTCACTGAATATGAGGACGAGTTCTTCCCAAACCCGTCTCCTTAAAATCTTATTTGAATAATCGGTACCTGTCATGTCTCATATCGCAGGACGTTTCTCTATTTTATCTATAAATAATTCCGTATTGAAAGCTACGGTGTGCATTTTAGACAATTTCTGGACGGGCTGATAATGAAAAAAAATACGTCTATTCGCGTAGAAAGAGCGAAATATAGAAAACGAATGATCTCAAAGCTCGCGTTGATAATAGTCGAGCGCTAGCGCAGCTTTCAACGCGTTTTGATAACGCGCGTTGAGCGCTTGTCATATGAACGTGCTCTTAGTTCGCGTTGGATACCGTATAATTAGACAATCGCTCAAAAAAAGCTCGTGTCGATTGGTGCAAAAAAATGCTGGAAAAATTCAATCGCGTTGCTTCAAAAGAGGTTTATAGTATCGTGACAGTCGACCTATTATAGATCTATCCATACAAATTGGGAACTAAACACAATCGACTGGATGAGTCTTTCACCACGAGCCAAAAAAAAATCAGGAAAATCAATCCTAGAAGACGAATCATCCTTTAACTACGACAATACGAGCTCTTACACATGAGTACAAATAAAAACGTTTTTGAATAGTCAAAACATTGAATTGATTGGTCCTTGTTTGGAACTCAATGATGTCTTCTTATTCCCGCAGATCAAAAATAAATTGCCAAGTCAACGTTTCTCTACCCCCGTAGATCTGCGGTCAAATCATATATTTTGAAGGTACCTTAAAAGTGTATTGATCTTAATGAGTAATATTTTGAAAAACAATAAAGCCATATCCAATCATAAATACGAGGCATATTTTTTAAGTAAGTACCGTTTTGGAATTAAAAAAAGAAGTGCAAAGATATCGCAATAATTTTATTTTAACATGAAAGCCTATACCTTAATCTACTTTTCTACATAATTTCCTTGAATATTGAGGCACTTGTCATAACGTGGCACCAGTTTTTGAATGCCCTCCTTATAAAATTCTGCCACCTGACTTGTTAACCACTGTAACACAACTGTTTGGACGTCGTTATCGTCTTAAAGACGCTGACCGTCCAGGTGTTTCTTCGTAGTCGCACAATGATGAAATTGTGTCCACTTTCTGCACCAAATCTTCATTAACGACCGAAGGACACCCACTCCGTTCTTCATCATGCACATTTGTGCGGCCATCTTTAAATGCTCTCACCCATTTCCTTACCATTCCAACACTCATAATGTTTTGTACGTAAACTTCACAGATCTCACGATGAATATCGTTCGGTTTTACGCCTTTAGCACTAAGAAATCGTATAACTTCACAATCGGCGGGACTCACGATTGTCGGAGGCATCTTAAACACTCAGTAAACAACGTACACAATAAAGAATCAGACTGTAATGGCGTCAGTACGTAGACAAGAGATGTAGGTAACCAGCGCGCATGTGCGGAACGCCGACCTTGGGGTTACGGCAGCGGAATCGCAAAACGGTACTTACTTAAAAAATGTGCCTTGTATTTGTTTTTATTGGTTTATTTCAAAACTTAAGTAGCAGCTCTTGTAGCTTTATGAAAAGTTAACTTCTATTAGAAAAATCTACATGAATTATGAAAGTTATAGACGAAAACAAAATGTTGTGCATGTTATACACGAAGGAAAATCCTTATGGACAATTATATGTTGATCCAAAGAATATATTTTTTCACAAAAGAAGAAACATTATTTTGAAAAATAAACAGACTAATAGGGAAATTTTTACTCCTAGATCTGGAATTCAATCTTAATCTTCAAATATTATCGTTTTAATAAATGTTTGGTTCCCTGAAATATTCCATATTTTGAAATTCATATGAATAATCAATATAATATAAACAACAAATGTTTTAAAATGGTAAAATATAAACTGAATTATTCCCCCAGTAGCTGCTTCAACCAAGACTTTCAGTTTTCAATTGTCAATGCAATTACTTTACTATTATCAATTAATTGTGGATATTTCAAAAAGTTAGTCAAAAAATAAATTAGACTTTATCTTTTTAAGTCGAAGAATATATTTAAATATACGGTTGAATAAGTCTATTCTCAGTTTTGTATAAAACACTTACGAAAGTAATAACAAATTCTTATATAAACAATTGGATGCAGCTCAACTAGAATAAAAACTATGATTTCAATGTGGTATACCATAAAAGAAATTATTAAAAGAAGTAATGAATTTGTTATCTTTCCTTATTAGCATTCGTAGATTTGAAAAAGTCTTCTGCATTCAGGATTTCTAATTTTTATTCGAATATATATGTCGTTTTAGAAAAATGTATGTATAAGCAATAGCTGGAACAAAATTTTACACAAGTAATGCATCGCAAAAAATATTCATTAGTATTAGCATTAGCAGTACCCCACAGAATATTAAAACTACATTCAGATTCAGATTTAGACGAATCAAAAATCATTTCACATTTGCAGATGACAGTGTTGATTAGTTTTGGGAAACAAATAAATAATGGAGAGCAATATACTGAAAATTCATTAACAAGGAAAACTACGCAAGCAAAACAAAATTACTTATATAAAAAAAGGTTTTGTGATGTGATGACAGATAGTCCACCAAAGTTCTGTTTTGGTGACCAAGAAATTAGAAGAGAAATTGAGAAATACCACAACATCACTGGTAAGATGAAATTTTCAAGTTTAGAGAGCGTTTAGTAGGATACAGGGCAGATTTGATTCATCTAGAAAACAAAACTTCATTCAGAAACAGATCAAGCTTAATTATGATTAATTATGAAGCAATCCCGAATTATATAGCAGTAACATATCGGCAAAGGCCAAATTACTGGAGACAGAAAGAACCTTGTTACATTCTTCACTACTCAAAATAATTTCTCCTGAAATGGATGTACACTACTGTCGGGACTCCGATAACTTGCCTAACATGTCCCTTTCCACTCCAATAATACGACAATGGACCTCGCTCATGGTTTTTTCAATCGCTGCAGCATTTTCTGAGCTCACTTGCAGCTATTACCCACTTTACTATCGGATAGGAATGTTTCTGATATGAAGATTTTTCTAGCCGTATCTTTACCGGTTTTTGATCGATAATTGCATTTAAAGAACCGTCACTGTTTCTTCATTCAGAATTAAATCTCTAACAATCAGTGATTTATCGATTGATATACTTAAATTAAGAATTCCCGCTTCTTTTCAAAATCAAGGTTAATAACTTTATGCTTGCAATGTTATGCAATGCTAAATTAAAAACACTTTGGACTTACTAAAATGTTTGAACTCATCTGACGTACAAAGTAATGCAAAACACAATAGAACTTTATGAAAAGCATGTGCAGATAAGACTCATCTAATTAATATCAAGATATAGCACTCTGCGTCTAACATTTATTTACTTTGCAAAGTATCAAGCAATATGCAATATTTTAACTTGTTAAGAAACAAATTGAAAGACCTATTCTTTCTTGGCCTTTATGCCTAGTCAAGTCTTAAGTTGTCGCTCAATAGGTTCTCCGATGCGAAGATAAATTATCACGAGTAACTATCCATATGTGCATGACATTATTGCTACATGTCCCACTTCGTTTCCTTACCATACATGTCTTCCCCTGCAGTCGTTGTCATGTTTATTTTCGTTTCAACGGTTTACGTCATTATGGATCGTGTTATTACCCCATGATTTTTCGTTTTCACTTTATTAGGCACGTTTCAAAGTAAATTGTTATACATACTGCCACTCCTGTGGTTATGTTAGTTCACTCTTTAACATCAGCTTCAACGTCCTTGTAGCCGGTACTTCTACACCAAGATTTTTCATAACTTTTTCAATAATTTTGTGGTTAGAAGGAAGCTTACAACCCGTTGTTATTTTGTATCCAATAGTTTTAGATGTTATCACCATAAATATTGCTTAGGCTCCGAAGGTCAGCATAACATATAGGAGCTAGGAAATCTTATTTAATATATTTTCCTATCAATATTGGTTCGGAAGGTTTATATAAATCATATGTGAATTTGGTTCGCATAATATATGTTATCAATTATTTTGATTAAATTCTAAGAAACCTGTGTTGCGTAAACAAGATGTATAATATCCGTCAGTTGAATGCGATCGAATGCTTATCACCAACATATTTATCTTAATTCGTTCAAATATTTACTTTGTCTATGCAATGTCATATATGTGATTTTCTAGTCAATTACAACGAACATAACAAACCAAAGCATTTATTTATATCCATATACTATTTACTACCTTCCGATTGGCCATGATGTTGATTGCGATTTCAATAAAAATAATAGGTATACATCGAAGTAAAAGCATATTCCTATACATTAATCTATATTTTTGTACGAAAAAGTATTGATTTTTCAACTGAAAACACAATGTGAATTTGAAATCTCTATAATGTACCACACCAAAATATAAAAGAAAAAATAGAAGTAGAGGAAATAGAAGAAACAATTAAAGAGTACGTTGAAAACGCAATAAATAAAATAAAAATACAAGAAAGCTTATATAGAGGGTGAATGATAAAAGATGGAAAGGAATTGTTGTAAATTTGAAGAAGCATGTAAAACACAGAACAATCCGAAACATTGGGAAAAATATAGTACAGAGAAACTTGGTTGGGTGGGACCTGGATAAGTAAGAAACCTCATGCTGAGGTTCCAGCACTTTGGCACGGAATTACCTCTATTACATATTACAATCAGGGAATTTTATATGTATAAATATCTGTACTAAACTTAAGCTTAAGTTTTACTTTATTATCGCTTATTTGAAAAATGTCTAAACGATGACTAAAGTCTTTATCAGTACGTAAAAAACTAAGGTTAATATTCGTTTATCAAAGTTTATCAAAGAAGTCACGCGATGAAGTCTGTATCGAAGTTAATGTGCCAAAATCTACTTTTTGTGGAATAATTCAGAAAAATTCAATCAAAACGTTCTGAGGGACAAGGAAAACTAAAACGTGTACGTTTTACAGAATATACTGAACTTGATTATTGTTTGCTAGCACGGGTCAAGCACGTGCTTAAGAAAAATGTTTTAGTAAGTGAACCGATGATTGAAGAAAAGGTTTCGCGCGAAGCCTCAGTATTCAGAAATTTTGTTGAAGCAATGGTTGGTTGGTATAGTTTTCAAAGCAATTGGTGGAGAAAGTAATGCCGTTGATTTGAACAAATGTATCCAATGCATTGAAGACCAACCAGTTCTGTTACGCAATAATTCTGTTGATATTTTCAACTCAGACGAAGTGGGTTTATTTCCTTCTACCCGATAAAGATTTACCTTAAATAGCGGAAAACTTAGTGAAGAGCACGTTACAATACTTTCGGGTGCTAACATGTTAGGAACTGAAAGCTGTCTATCATATCAATTGGAAAATCGGAGACTCCAATTTCCGGAGTTTCCAAGGTGTCGAACCTTTGCCTGTAATTACCAAAATAATAGAAAAACATGGATGACTTGTACTATATTTCCCGATAGGTTGAAGAATTCGAACAAAGCAATGAATGACCACAAGCAAACAATTCTGATGTTTGATGAAAATTGTACTGCTTACAATAATATGCCTAAGGTAAGCCACATTAAACTTATATATCTGCTTCGAATACGACAAGTTACTTGCAGCCGATGGATCAAGGTATCATCAACAATTTTGAAATTTGTTACAGAGAAGAAGATGTTCAACATGTTATTGAACCTATAGAGGAGAATTAGTGCCAAAAAATCAATATTTTCCAGGCGATGAGCTTCGCTACGAAAGCTTGGTTTTCTGTGAACAAATGTATCATAGCAAACTGCTCCAAAAAATCTATATCTAATCTGAATGAACTGTATTCTAAAGCTTATAAGAGGATTTAGAAATTAATCCTGAAGATTGGAACCTCGGCATCAGCAACGATAATAAATAATAATAAACAGGCAACATTCAAACATTCTATAAACGTCGACGACGATTTAATAGTTTCAGGAGAACTTGCTGAAAGCGACATGCCTTCTTATCTTCTTTATTCTAAAAAAGGTCTCAGTTAACCAGGTGTCACTGCACTATCAATATACAAAAAAGGAAACAAATAAATATAACAATGCTCTACCACAAACAAATGGATATGATTTTTTTATTTTCCAAATGAATACACTATAAGTGAATGAGTGGATATTACAAAAAATAAAATGTCTATGCATGAAATTACTTTTAAGCCAAGTACCTAACAAAAAAGATATGAAGAAAAACAAAAAAAAACAGTAAGCATACAGGAGATATATTATTAAAATTTCTAATGCATACAAAATATATAACTATCAATGCAATGCAATGGCATATGCAATAGAGAATTGAGAAATCAAGAAAGAGAACAAAACTAGAATTGAGTCAAGAATGCAATGGTGAAAACAAATCAGAAACAGACACATAAGTGAAATAACATGGCAAACATTTCAATGAACGACAGGAAAAATGGATAACCGAAGGAAAAAGCACAAAGGAATACTAAACAAACAATGGATTGATAAATAGAGGAAATAGGGAAATCTCTGAATGAAATGAAATTAATTGCCAGGAGAAGGAGTCTAATGTGTGAATAAGCATGAAGTTGAGACAAGAAGAAAAAGTTTCCTGTATCACTTTGTTAGCGGTAAACTTACTTCCATTCCATCCTCAGATTAAGAATCAAAGTACTTTTCAATTATGTACAGATTAAGGACTTCTAGTGTTTTAACCCGGTGTGCTTTATTGTTGAGGGATGATTTTCCTCTTGAATCATACCGCAGTGCAGCTTATTATTCATGAACTTTTGTTTTTTTTTTCTAGCAATAGCTGCAGAAATTCGGAATATGTTGAAATTGTGTTAGTGACATTATTAATTGATACACTAATGGATTGAATTCGTGGGTCGAAAAGTTTACATATTTGACAGTAAGCAAACATAGAAATTCAATTTGAATTAACTGTTGTGGAAATTTTGTTCAATTCGACCTATGTTACAGATAGTGTCAAATCAGAATATTGAGGGAAGTAGATATATGTGGATATTTAATGAACATTATTAACAATACTTACAAGTGAAATTTAATTTGAAATTAACGTCCTGACTGTATCCTCAAATCTGATAAATCGAATACAGTTCGCCTAGCTTCAGTATTCTACAAGATATACGAGGATGGTCCCAGAAGTACCTGGTCAACGAAGTAAACACAAAAGTTTTGGATAAGAATATATTTATTTTCCAACGTAACCTCCTTTTAGTTCTATAAACTTTTCCTAGCTCCTTGAAATAGCCATTAACTGCCGACATCATCTCGTCATTGTTAGAAAATCTTTTTTTCTAGTCTGGGAACAGAAAATAATCCGAGGTAACTAAATCTGGCGAATAGGGTGCATGAGGTAGCAATTCAAACTTTAATTCATTAATTTTGGCTATTACAATAACGGATATGTGAGTACATTGTCTTGTTAAATCAACTCTTTCTTCTTAGTCAAATGTGGCTTGATTTCTTAGCTTAAACGTTTTACAATGAGTCCGCACAATAACTCACCATTGATAATTTTTCCTTTTTCAACATATTCAATTAAAATTATGCATACGTGTATCCCAAAAAATCGATGTCATGACTTTGCCTGTAGATGAAACGATCTTTGTCTTATTTTGTGCCGGTTTTCACTTTTCAGTCCATTCAGCTCTATTTCTGTGAAACATTGCCAAACACTTGATGGAAACATCTTTACGACGCTGTTTTTGTTCCATTGTGAGCAAAAGCGGTACCCATATTGCGCATAGCTTTCTCATGTCCAAATTTTCGGTTACTATGCGATTAACCTCACTTTTTGAAATGCCTATTATGTCTGCCAGCTCGCGCACCCTCAGTCGACGATCATCCAGTACTGCTTTTTGAATTTTCTCCAATATTTCTGGAGTCGTCACCTCATTTGGTCGACCAGTGTTATACTGGTCTTCGCAAATCGTACGCCCTTGTTTATATTCTGCTACCAAATATTTTACTGTTGATAACGAAGGAGCAGTCTCACCTGGAGTGGAATCTAGTTCATTTTTTATATTGGTTGCTCTAATGCCTTTCAAATTGAAATATCACAAACGATGACCAATGCTCGATGCTCACAAATTCACTGAAGAAGTTTACTATTGATGAGTGCCAAACAAATCCCAAACCACGTGGCATCTTCAAACTTAAAACATATTATGCAGTATAGATTGTGTACTATCTAATAGTAATGGTATTTTTCAAGCAACTGTTGCTATTTCTAGGTCAGGTCAGTTACATCTGGGACAATCCTCGTACACTAGGATAATGTAAGGAAGATTGGAAGAAGAAGTAGACAAGGAACTGGAAGAGCTAGCCCCACTCAGGAAAGGAACACAAACAATAGATAATATTTTCATACTAAGAAATGTAATAGAAAAACGATAGAAAAAAGAGGAGCACTGCACTTATCGTTCAGAGACTCGATGCAAAGAAACAAATTGTGGAAGATATGAAATTAGAAATACATAACAAATAATGAGTATTACAAGAAGCGTATAAAAGAGTAAAAGGGAAAGTGCAACTGATTGGACAAAGATCAATAGGCTTTATGATGGTGAAGAAGATAAAACATGGAGAGAGTCTAAGACCACTATTGTACATACTAACAGTTGATGAAATTCAAAGAAATGTAAAAAAACGGAGGTGACACCTACAAATGAATATAGGATGCCTTAATATGATCTCAATAAATTTAGAAGACTCACTGTGTGCAGACGACATTGTCATTATGACAGAAATTCACAGAAAGATGGAAGCACTAACAAAAATTTGGTTAGAAGAGATATGCAATTGGACATTAACATAGAAAAATGCAAAGCAATGATAATAAACGAGAAAAGTGGAATCAAAGTGAGAATAATGGCAAATGAAGAAGAAATAAAAAAAGTCAAATCTTTTTAAAATCTTACTACAATAATAACAGAAATATAGAAGTGAAGGCTACAAACAGACTAAAAAACCACAAATATGTACTATGCATTGAATAAAACACTGTTCAATAATAAGTAGATATCAAAGAAAGTAAAAATGAGCGTATACAATACAATAACAGGGTAAGTAACAATAGAAGGTATCGCAATCGAGGAATACGAAGAATAGAAAGTAAAACTCAGTCTGGTAGAATAAGAAATGAAATTATAAGAAACAACAAGAAACAATCAAAGAAAAAATAAATAACACATAAACTGGTTTGGATATTTTACAAGAATGAAACAAGATAATTTAACAAACCGAATATGGAGAGCAAGAACTACAGGAAGAAGGAGAAGAGGAAAACCAAGAAAAAGCTGGAATGAAAAAAATAGCAGATATAGGAACACAAAGGCAACAGACAATAAATCAATTGATGATACTGATAAAGGCCAGGAAAAGATGGAAGAAATGGGTAAATGGATAATAAATATATTTCTGACGCACTACAGAGGGTACAAGCAAAAATGAGAGGAAGAAGAAATATAGTTTGGGAAAGTAGGGTCAAAAAATGGATTTCACTTCATTTACCAGAACTATCTAATACCTAAATTCAGCTGCAGCTGGCGATTTAGCATCTGATCACTTGGAATTTGAGATTTTTACGATGATATCTTTTTCCTTTTTGCTGGTATAAAAAAATTGTTAGGAAATTTTATACTTTTTAACAGGATAGAAAAGATATTTTTCACTCTTTATGTTTCGAAAAGTTGAAAAAAATGGAAATTTGTTTATTTGTATAAAAACAAGGTGAAATCGATATTATGTGTAACTATAGAAAAAATATTTTGAAAATTTAAAATCGCAGGAGCCTAAATTGAATTCTTTTCAGTCTCTGGTATTTTGTCAATATTCAAAATTTCCGGATACTATTTATCACAATAGACAGACCAAAAGTTTTATCTGAAAAGATTAATATTATATTATAGACACATTTTTTTAAAGTGTAATGATTTAACGAGATTTATTGTCGAATAATACATGTCCATTTCCGTTTCCAAGTATAAAAGAATAAGTCCCCAAAAACTACAATTTTCATGAAAAACTTAAAATAATATCATCAGAATTTGAGATTCAAAAGACCGCTACATACAAACAGAATACTATTTGGGTTAGATTGTTGAATTTAATCTGCGAATTAATTGATTTTTCTTCTTCATTTCATAGATATGTATGAAAAAGGCAGATGTCGTAAGTGAGTAACCATAAACTGTGTTTATGAGCCACGTCGCAAGATTCATCAGAATTTATTAGAGAACATAGGTAAATAATTGAGAGACATGATATCACTTCTATCTAGAAAAATGTGGTTTTCCTAACTTCTCCGAACTATTACATTAAAATGTTTTTCTGAGATATATTAATACATTATACAAGATGCATAACCATTTTTTATAGATATAAAGATTTTATTTTATCGAAATTTTAGTTATTAGTCGGCATAACTCAGGTAGAAAATTTGCATTGAGAGAAAAATATGTAGAAAAAGAGTACTGTAACGCTTCAAATTGATCCCCATCTTGATCAATTCATTTACAGCACCGTTTCTCAAATGTGATGCAGGTCAAGAGAAGCATGTAAAGTTATCCTTTCTATGAAGACTCCACAGAAAAAAATCACAGGGTGTCAGGTCACATGACCGTGAGGGCCACTCAACGAATCCTCGTCTGCCTATCCGTTTCGTAAACCGCGTTCGGACGCAGATACGACGTAACAAAAAAACATGAACTTGTATTGGTTATTTTGAAAAGCGTCTACTCGACGAGCACGTGTTATCATGGCACATAAACAACTGTATGAAGTAAGCTTCGTTTTGATCTTACTCGACAGCATTGCCAGACTTATGAACGTTGCCGGACTTATGCAGATTTTTCGAGAGCGTTGCCTGACTTATGCCAATCTCTGTATATACCAACTATTAATTTGCGAACTCTAAAAATTACATAAATACATTTTTGAACATTTAAAATATGCAGCTGTAATTTAGTTCAAGCAACTATATCATAAAATATAATATATAATACTTCAGTTTTATGAAGTAACATATTTGACAAAAAACATAGAATTTTGTTTCAATTTTACATAGTAAAAGTATGGAAAGACACGTGAAATTATCAATATAATTAATATATAATTAATTTGAACGGTACTGATTGACATAATCAGAAAAAGCTGTGCATTCATGGAACGATTTGCTATCCGCATAGTCAAAAGTCCGAGACTCCATAAACTCAAGCGAAAAAGAAGAAGAATAAGAAAAAGAAAAATGAGATTGCATTTCATGGTTGAGCGACGCGGTGGTTCACATCGAGAGACGCTAATTACGACTCTAGCGATATTGCGAATCGCGCTGAAGGATATAAAAGGATACGGATGCACGTTAATGTTTTAAAACGATAAAACGTTGGCCTCGACTCTCTCGCTAAAGCAAAAGTCAACTTGTCACGCTCTGCACGCCCGAGATGCACACGTTTCTTCCTGTTCCAAGCTGTAATCAGAGTCAGTCTGGCCCATTTTGAAATTTTTAAGTGGGTACCCCCACTTTAAATTACTCGCATTATAATAATATCGGACGTAATAACAAAGAAATATATTCATCGCTTTATTACAATGGTTTGAAGATGAAACACATTTTATACTTACTCAATACATACCTAAAGTATTAAAAAATTACTCACCGGTTTGTGATAGAAGAAAGTTTTAAATTGTCCGAAATTTCAAATCTCAATATGAGTCAACGAATTTGACTGCAATTGGGAGAATATACGTGAATTGGTGTTGTAAACCAAATATTCAATATACGAGGGTTGTCTGAAAGTTTCCGACCTCACCTTTAAGATGTTATCACTAATCAATATAAGATAAGAAATAGAATTGAGCATGCGCTGAAAGATTCTCATTGTGGTTTCAGCTATTTCAGACGTTTAGTTTCTGTTTAACAATTATTTTAGTGAGTTATTATTATAGTCTATTTTTATATACCTCGGAGTAATAAAACCTATTTAACAATATAAAACTTAGTACGGTCATTTTAAATATTATTACAGAATAACCAAATATTTCCTAAAAGTTTCATGAATGTACCTGAGCTAATACAAGTTTTTGAGTCTTTACTTGTCTTTTATAAACATAAGCTGTACAAAACAATAGAAAAAGGCTTGAAATGGTCAAAAGCCTTGTGTACTACGAGTACATTACATGATTGTATAATAAGATCTATAAGGTACCGTTTTCCCAATAAAAGCTAGAAATGTTTTTATCTCTTCCATTCAAATTTCACCGAAAATACAATTTTCGACTTTTCCATATAGTAAGGAGGTCCAAGTTGTGCATTCTTAACAGTTAGTTTAGTTGCAGCTTGTAAGGTACTTTAAAAATTAATGAAAAAACATTAACTTTGATTGTTTTGAATCATTCACATTCAAACAATTATGTAAAAGTATTGATGACACAGTGGAAATAGTAGTAGGTAGCAGTAGTGGTGTTGCGAAATCTACGGTTGACAGAGTTATTAAAGACGACAAATGTGGAGGGTTTCAATCATCACGTGAAGCTCCAGGAAAAAATGTGAAAATGAAAATGATTTTAAAGATAGACTTCGATGAAAAGTACGTGCATTCTTCTTTAGAAAAGAATTTCCGACAGTAGGCAAATTTCTTGTCATCGTTCGAGGTGATAAGGATTACCCAGAAGTGTGTCGAAGCACACAATGGAAACATTCAAAAGAAATAGGTTTACGCTTGAAAAAGCAATCCAGAAAATCTATTTTAATAGAAAGAAACGGTATTGTAGTATGGAGAAGCAATGAGAAACCAAAAAAGAAATATATTTTATTTATGGAACATGGAACAATGCGGGATATACACCACATAGATTTTGACAAGATAAAAGTCGAAGACAGGCTTTTTGAAATAATTCATCTTCTGGTTCAAGTCCACCAATAGGAAAGGGACGCAGACAGATATTACACATCGGCAGTTCAAACAGTTTTGTTAAAAGTGGTTTATTGACTTTTGAATCTACTTATTTCGGTGACTGCCATGAGGACATGAATGCTGATATTTTTAAATAATGGTTCGAACAAATCATAGATCTTTTTCCTTAAAACTGTATAATAGTAATGGATAATTCATGTTACTCAAGACTTTTAAAAAAAATTGTCCAGAACCAAGTAATTATAAAAATATTCACAGAATTGGCTAAATTCAAAGAATGTTAAGTTCCATCCCAGTTATGTGAGAAAATAACCGTATTCTTTGTTTTCCCTTCATAAAGAGAAATTTGAAAAATATGTATTTGCAGAAAATCATGCAATTATATTGTTTAGATCTCCACCATATAATTGGAGACTAAACCCAATTGAAATGGTTATCGATTGTTTTCCGAAATTCATGTAGACACTCTTAAAACGGAAACGGGTGAAAAAATTACACAAGCACTTACAAAAATTCTCAGCACAAGTGGTAGATCACCAAAAAATCTTCACTTGGATCAAGGAACGGAGTTTTGCTATAACAAATTTCAATCTTCGATGAAGAAATACGGTATCAATCACTATAGTACATTTGTAAAATTGCAAAAAGAGTTATTAGAACATTGAAAATGAAATTTTGCAATTACTTAAGTCTTTCAATCAGAAAGGAATACAATGATACGAAACTTAGTAAGACTAATTGTAAATATCAAAGATAAATGACGGCAACGAAAAACTGTTTTAGAATGATAAATGATAATTATTTGAAAATTACACGTCCTACAAAATTAAAAGCTAGGGATATCGTGTGAATAATTGGAGCAAAACTTGCTTTTGAAAAAGGTTACACTCCCAATTTCACAATTAAGCTATTCAAAATTAACTTAACATAGTGAAAATCATGAATTCTGTGACGTATTTTATTGAGGTTATTACTGGAATACCTATAAGTGGCGTATTATATGAAGAAGAATTACAAGAAAACCAAAAATCTCGACATTTATCTCATCGAGAAGATATTGAAGAGAAAGACGAAACATAATCAATTTGTTTAATCATCGTTATCATCATCAGAGTTGATAGTCTCGCAGGCAAGCAGAGAAAATATATAAATTGGTTTGCATCAGATTATATCAACAGTCAAGATAAGTCAAGATTCCGGGTATCATTCTAGTAACGATTAAGAACCGAGTTACAGCCGTGATTTGAATCATTATTATGGTGAATTATTTATTTAAACTTATGAACCTGCCACAATTTTATTATCGTCAATGTTTATTGAAACTGTATCACCTACCAAAATATCTTTCAATATTATAGAATGACATGATACTGTAGATGTGCTACGTACTCGTATAAGTGAAGAATACTTCAAAAATCGAAATCATTATTTATTCGATACTAGTCCTATAATGATAGATTTTAGATTTGTAAGAAAAAATAATTCTTTTAAAATGAGTATAGATGCTAGACTTTATGTCGACAGTGGTGAAGAGGTACCACTATAAACAAAAATCGATAACTAAATAAACTTACTATATATACAATAACAAAATTATGTACACAAAAATAATATAATATGAAATAATATACAACGAAAAACAGCTTCGTCGCGTGAGCTGAATCTCTGGAAACTCCATAGCTCTACTGGTAACTGGTCATGAGTAGGAGGATTATTGTTTTATTGAGAAAGTTGTTCAAATGTCTACCTGTTTTAAGTATTTTTAAATGCGAGGGCCAAAAAGTAAAATATAAACCCTTAAACCCATATAATAATAAGACAAAATGAAGCATTTTAGGAAGAATAGCAATTTTTCATCTTCAGCTGTTTGGAAGTTATAAACAGGTTAAATCGATGGAAATATAAGTGTACATGCTCATAGAAAACTACTCGAGGTATAACGTAAAAAACTATTTTAGCTGTCTATTAAAGATGTGACACGCCTATGGCTTACGATTGCTAATTTTATTACTCTCACATTTCTTAAAATAGACTACAAAAATTTGTTTTTATAAGACAATACGCCTACGCAAATGAAAGACACTGTATCATCAATTAAGGGGGATGACGAACTTTCAGGATGACCAAAAACTGCGACAACCAGCGATATCATCGAAAAAGTTCACCAAATGGTACTTGAGGGCCTTGAGGCTGGAGAGATTAGAAGAGGCTACCAAAACAATTCATTTGCCATATGAAACTTAGATACACCAATATACTTCTGAAATGAAAAAACAATCAAGATAATGGATTGCAAAGTACAAGCCTGCTCCGAGAAAAGTAATGGCATAGTCTTGAGATTGAGTTTATCCACTATTTTGTAAAAGTTAAATCATCAACTGTAGACGGAACTTCTCACACTTTCGTGATTACCATAGCTAAAATTCACAATTTGGACAACCGTTTCACCTTCAGGAAACATATGTATTCTCACCACACGAGCATCTTATAAATGAACTCTGATTTTCAGGAAAAAAAACGGCAAGTATTAGTTGGAAGAGTGCAAAAGATTAGAGCTTCGTTGAACTGAGTTTACATACAATCCTCGTACAATAGAGTTTTCATCTGGCGGGAAACTTTTATCATTATTGCTTTGAAAAAAACTATTTATCATAAGAAGTTTCAAATGTCAAAGAATATGTTTGTTGTTTATTGATTCTTCTTCCACTCTCAGAAGCCAATTGTCTATGAAGGAACGAGTCCAAACCGATCAACGAAGCTTGGAATTCATAACCGAAACCCAAATAAAATAATTTCGGCATGTCTTTATGGAAATAAAAAACTTTGGTGAGACATGTGTGCTTCAGTAACTTTTTTTAATTTTAATATCACAAAAACTAGATGCGAAGTTATGCTGTAAGCCTCAAATGAAAAGGAAACGAGAAGAACAATGTATTAGATACAAGAGAATGTATTTGTTGCTGGGAAGAACAGTCCACTCTGTCAATTTTTAATAAGCTACGTGTATATGAAACCGATAGAGATCTACGGGATTGAACTATGGAAATGTGACTGCGAAAGCAACACCCAAATAATCCAGAGATTTTAAAATAAAGTGCTAAGGAGCATCGTTGATTCACCCTGATACTATCGGGACCTAGAGACAAACACGGTAAGGTAGGTATCCACAAAATTTGTAAAGAGTTACGAAAAGCGGCTCTTAAAACATGTGATCATCGAGGCAATCCAGAGTCTCGACATCTAGAGAGAAGACTGAAGCGGATAAAACCTTTTGAGTTATCTAAGTGCTCAGTGTTAAATCAGAGCAAAGCGTGGAATTCTACATGTTAGTGTAAACTATTATAATTGTAGTTATAATAATTGAAGGAGGTTCTGTTGAGTAACACCCTTAGTTACGAGATATTTATAGTAATTTAGAATAGAATAAAATTGTTCATTGATCATGATAATGATCAGATCACAATGATAGGGAAACCTATCTAGGTTTTCTAGAAAAAAAAACAAATACGTCAATAACAAAAATTATCTTTCGAAAGATGTATCGTCGTTAGCAACGTCAATGCACTGGTGATTGCTATAACTATCACTAAAAGTGATGGAAAAAAATTATAGAAGCATTATAAGGCCAAATTATGGAAGTTAGTAACGCTAATGGCACGAAATTGAATTATAGAGGTTTTTATTGAGAGGATTACTTATTATAATTTCATTAGCCAGAAGACATAACGGTCTTCTGCTCATAGGTACAACGTAGAGATACGCGATTTTACGCTTTCCGATGAGGTTTAATCAATTCGGTTTTTCGGCGTTTTCAAGAATGTATGTATGTATGATAGTAACTATCTTTTGGAGTTATTCAAAACGTCTATAATCATCTTAAAATCGTAATGAAACGCTTCAAAATAGCTTAGAAATAAGTGAAGTAATTGGATCTTCAACGCCTCTAACACGTTAAATACGCAGAAATGTATTTAGAAGCAGTTTTCAGCATTTTGTGAAGATCTAAAATTCATTATTTAATCGCACTGGTTGATACTCTAGCAATCAATAGTCCCCAAAAAATTAATTGGGCTACGTTCTCGTGATTTTCCAGAGATTACGTCATGTAACTCATAAAATAATCGATATTTTCAATGCTCTTGTGATATTACAATTGATTAGAAATAGATATTTGAAGAAATTTTCATCGCAACAAAGTTAGAATGCTGCTTGTAGAATTTATAATTTATACCTACTTTTGTTCAAATTATTGTTAGAATGATATATTTTCTGATAGAAATTTTTCTTAAAACCATTAAATAACTCAATATCCGCGTTTCTCTCTACTGCAATGTCGTCGAAAATTAACAATTCAGGAAGCATACTTCGTCCCATCCGTTCATCCCCTATAATTGCCTCCTTAATGCGTATAACCCCTCACAAATTACAAGCCCACGATACCCTATATATACACAAGATCAAAACAATAAGAAATAAGTATCCAACAGAGTAAAACCACGTTGAGAGAATCCGAGGGTTGCTGCCACCCCTTATGTAGGGCAGAGAGAGACTCCGCCCACTACCTAATTTCATTGGCTCCTGCTGGTTAGAGGCACGCCTGTGCGTAGGTGACTTTCTGGGCGAAAGAGGGTTGGTGGGGCAATGGGCAATCGGGTCGACTTACGACCCTTTGTTTCAAACTTGGAAAAACAATTTTATAAGGGTGCTAAATAAAATATTACCCATTTAGAGGGATGTCTCAAGGAAGTGGGAGTAGTATATTACAAAATGTTTCATATTATACAGGGTATGTTATAAAGGAATGCTTTAAGTAGGTCATTCAAAGTTTTTGCGGAGAATGCGTTTGGATTAAATCAACCAAAAGACTAAAATCAAATTGCGTTTGAATATATTATATTCATGTTTAAAAATTTATTTTGACTATACCAGTAGCTGATTTAGTATATTTATTAGTATGGAAAGTGGATAAAGTTTAAATACAACATAAAATAAATGTATCATTATTATTTTACATTTCAATTGAAAACTAAATATTTTGAACAGGAAAATAAAGAGAAGGCCGCAATTTTCTTGGTAATTTATGAAGGAGATGCTTCATTTTTTTACATGCTTTCCTTGTTTCATTGGAACATTGGATTAAGTATATTGTGTAGAAGTTTAAAGAGAGTTTACCGTTTTTGCTTCGATTGCTATCTCCAATATTAGAAGAGATTTGTAAACTGGTTACTGTTTTTGGTATTTACACTGTTTTTTCTACTACACCTAGATCTATATTATCTACTTTTTGTACAAATTAAAAAATGAATATGAAAACCACAGCGGTCTATTCAAAGTATACGATATCATTTGATTTTAAAAGTATGTAGCACTAGCAAATTTTTTTTGAGTGATTCCATTTATGAATCAATGAATCCATATATTCGCTTAGCCGTAAAACGTAGGTATATTGTCGTTTATTTCAATTGGTACAATAATATATTTTGTGATCCCTGGCAAAACCAATATGTACGTATTATTAGAAAATTTCGTGAATATTGTTTTTTTTTATTATTTTATCGGACAGGAGGCCACTATTCATCCCATAAATTTTGGCCCAATAAACTTCCATTGCATGAATTGGTCAGGGTCCTTTAAATGATATTTCTAAGTTTTTTAGGTAGGTACTTATGATAAATATATCCTATAGATAAGCATTACGAAATAATTTCCTGTAATTTATCGAGAAGAAAAATGTACTAAACAAGTAGGCCGATTCAAGGAAATTGGTACTCGATATTCGACACATTGTTTCCGCCGTTCATTGTCACTATCCTTGCAATTCACAAAAAGAGAAAATATATAAAGATCGATGCAAAATCTTCATTCAAATTCAATAAAAAAGTGGCAACCACGCCATGTGCCCTTGCATTTAAGAATACATAATACAGGTACAGATACACGACATTTTTTCCTTCGAACGTTTCCTCAAACAATTTTCTCAATAAAACAAAAATTCTTCGAACCTGGGAATTTCAAGTTGTCTTCTTTTGTGAATTCCAAGTTACCTTCCTTTTATAACCTTCTAATTTCCTAACATCATGCAGTTAACTTAATCCTTTCCTATATATCCGGTAGCACGTTTCAGGAAACCCAACATACCTTGGGACGAGCAGATCTCGAACACCTAGATGTCATCTCAGTTACGCTGCTTCTACAGATTTGGGACTTGCGCCTTAGTTTAATTTTTTTTATATATGTTTTATTGGTTTATTTATATATATTACAACGAACCAGCAACGTCTCTAGACCTTTAAAAAAAATGTTTCTTCTTGCTCTGCAAACCAGACCTTCACAGTTATTATAACCTCTTCGTTGAAAGAAAATTTACGACCTTTTAAACTGTTTTTCTGTTGAGGAACGCAATGATAGTCGGACGGAGACAAATATGGTGAATAAGGGGGGTGTTCTAGTAATTCAAACCCTAAATCCCCGAATTTTTTGTATGGCGACATGAGATTTGTGTGCAGGGGCGTTGTTCTGCAAAAACAAAACACCTTTTGATAGCTTTCCGCGTCTTTTCTCTCTATTTTTTTCCCGTAGAGTGGTCAGTAATGTCGAATAGTAATCTCCAGTTATTGTTCAACCTTTATCTGAAACTGAAGCAAGAACTTTTCCGGCAGATTTCTAGACAAGAAATTTCTGAGGTCTGGGAGAACCAGAGTGTCGCCATTCCCTCTATTGTTGCTTTGTTTCTGGATAGTAGAAATGTACCCCAGTCTCATCCATAGTAACAATTCGGTTTAAGAAGTCTACATCGTTTTCAAATCGAGCTCAGATTGAACGCGATGCTTCTACCCTTGCACGCTTTTGGTCAACATTCAAACATTTGGGGATCCATTTTGCAGCAATTTTTCTCATGTCCTAATTGACGTGAACTATATGATGAACGCGTACTTATGAAATATTCAGTGCTTCAAATATCCATTTTAGCCCAATTCGACGGTCTGATAAAATCATGCCATGAACTGCATCTATATTTTCGGGGACTGATACAGAAACTGGCCTTCCCGATCGATCATCATCTTCAATGGAAAATTTACCTCTTTTGAAGCTTGCAGTCCAAACGGTCGCATACGAAGGACATTGATCACCAAGGGTATTAACCATATCTTCGTAAATCTGCTTACCTCTTAACCCTTTTAAATACAGGTACTTGATGATGGCTCGATACTCCAATTTTTCGATGTTCACAATTTCGGTGGATACCTTTTTTCTTTTAATTTATTTGTATTTAATTTATTTGTATGCATTACATGTTTCACTAAATCAAGTGGATTAAATATGATGTTTAATAATGTTATGTTTTTTGATATCGAAATTTTTTGATATTTAGTTATACAGAAAAAATTATTAATTTTACTATTGTTGTGATACGACAATGACTTATTTCTTATTTGCTTCAAATTTTCAAATTATATGATTCATTTATCTCAACTCTCTCAAATAAATTGATAGTCTGATTTCTACACATTCACTTCGTTCTTAATTTATGTCGGAAAAAAATAATTAGATAATTGCGATCTTCTTGTGTACTCTAACTATTTTCCGAATAAAGAAGTGATGTAACAATCAGACCACCCAAAGGAGACTACTCTTCCTACTATTACATACTTTTTTTCAGTTAACCTCTTGATTTGAATCGATGTAGAATTGCCAACATACGGTCACGACGACAAATTCTTATACCAGTCTTCGCAATGCAACTTAGCGGTTTTTTTATTAAGTAGCTAGCTCACCTAGAGAAGTTTCGATCAGAATTTTAAGTAACAACAATATATTATTCATACCGAAAAGTTGCTTCAGGATGTAAATGAATGAAAAGTTTCATCCTAAATTCTAAAAAAAAATTAAGCACTGTTAATTGAATACAGCAATTTTTACAATCAATGGAACAAACATCACTGATATATTTCCACAAAATACTTATATTATAAGATATAAGTGTTATCCAAGAAGTTTCTTACTTCAACTTGAAGATGATAGTACTTATCAATATATGTAGGGTGGGCTGGGTACGAGAATATCGTCCAAAATGACGAAAAAAAAATCTGGTAAAATTTGCGTTCTTAATATCAATATTTAGAGGTGCCGCATCGTAATTTTTGATTTCTCATTTAAATTACACGGACTTTTTTTGGAATTTTTATGTATTTCAACGAATTATTGTGTAGTAAAAAGTAATAGATATTTTTGTATGAAATTAAACGGCCTACAAAAAAGTCTGAAATAATATTTCGTTAATTCAACTCTGAAAGTTATTCGCAAATAAAGTTCAACCTAAAATAATATATTACAACTTTGACAATATTTTATAGTTTTCTACAAAAAAAGTCTTAAAAACATATGACAACATAATTTTCGTGATTTTTCTTCCTAAATTTATTGAGAAAAGCTTATGTTACATAGCACGATTCGAATGAAGGCTTTGAAAACTGATTTCAATGTAACTGATTTTAACTAACAAATAATTAAATAATAGACATAATCGCATAAAAAATCTTTAAGTACTTCCGACTACAATGAAACGTTTATAAGATCATGACAGGCGACGAATCATGGATCTGTGCATATGAACCCGAAACTAAACAACAATCGAAGGTACGAGTCTTTCAAGACAAGGCAAATTCACCAAAAGTTGTTCGCGCACGGAGTACTTCTAAGTAAATGGTGGACTGTTTTTACGGAATTACTGGACATATCGCCACCGTTCCATTAGAGCAACGTAGAATCAATACTGAATGGTACATAAGCATTTATTAGTTAGAAGAAGCCCAAAATCAGGGAAACTAATGGCAGAAAACGAATCTTAACCACCACGAGAATGAGAGCCCTCACACATCAGTTCAAACAAAAACGTTTTTGTACAGTCAAACCATCGAATTGATGGGTATCCACCTATCTTCTTATTCCCGCAGATTGAAAATAAATTGAGATGTCAACGTTTTTCTACACCTAAAGAAGCTGTTGATGCGCTCAAATCACATATTTTGGAGGTACCTCAATCAGCATGCTTAGACACTTAGTTCAAAAGCATGCAAAAGTATATTGATCTCATTGGATAATATATTGAAAAACAATAAAACCATATCCAATTATAAATATTTGTTTTCATTTGTCTATCTGAAAACTTGAGAAGCAACCCTCGTAGTAAAAGTTCCTACTTGACCAACTTTCTTTTACATATATATCTATATAACAATATAGTTGTCCAGTTTTTTCAGCATCAGCTTTTATTATTTAAATCATTCTTATGGTCCAATTCTAACAAGTTTACACCAAAAGTTTCTAATTTTTTTATCTAATTCAGAGATTAATTATTCTAGATACCATTTGATTGGCATATTTGTCCTAATCAGAAGGAAATCGAATAACAATAATTAATTTTAGTCATAAAAAAGACTTGGTTTTTTAGAGCAACAAATCAATCTACTTCTTTTTTATGAATAAAAACAGGGATAGCGGTAATGTTTTATTTTTATAAGGATAATTCACAACACAAAAAGAGACTAAATGTTTTTATAGTTAATAATAAAGTACTAAGTACATGCTATGACGCAATGGTAATGTATAGGGTGTGCTCTTTGAAGATGAAAGGTAAGGGTTAGATATCACCTGGCTATCATATGTCACGTACTTTTTTACATCATTATGAAGACATAAATATTTTGCCAAAGCCAAGAAAGTTTTTCAACTTCAACATATTAATATGTGAATTTTTTGGAAATACTGGGAAAGAGTATCAATTTTCAATACAGTACTCACCAGCTCTTCTCCAATTTTGCTGCAATTTTTCTATTCTACTTGGTATCCCATTATATAATATATAATTATTGATTTTAGGTCTCTTTTAATAGAAAATAAGTTTCAATAAACAGGTAGATATGGACGTTTCAAACTATTTCGGTCTGAACCATAACAAGTAATTTTTCCTTAGAAGTAGTATATTTGAAAAACACCTCTCAAAATATATGGTCCACCAAAACTCCAAAAACCTGACATTTCTCTTCGACCAATTGTTCCAAGTATTCAAACTCCTCTCACCCCAATATCTAATTATTTGAAATATGCTCGGAAAAAATTTTGTACCATAAAAAAAATATCAAAAAGACGTGGAATTTCGGACAAAAAATTAAAAATTACAAAATACCTGACAGTGATCAAATAACGAGAATCTTTTTGTCCCATTTGTACCCAGGGCCGGATTAAGATTTATAAGGCCCGGGGCTAAAATAATGACGGGGCCCCCTTAAGGAATTCGAAAACCCGGAAAAATTCACAAAATAATATCAATACGTTAGATTTGTGGTATCATCACATCAAATAAAACAGAATGATTTCCAAATGATGGGGCCCTCTTGGACCTGGGGCCCGGGGCTATAGCCCCCCCAAGCCCCTAGCTTAATCCGGCCCTGTTTGTACCCCATTGCGTACTGAATAGTAAACAATTCTTTTTAGGTCCGTATTACAATATTTAATTTTCAGAATAATTGAATCATTTAAAAGTAGAGATAAACAACAACACAACATATAAAATTAACCCCTTGAAAATGTTAAATAAAACCAAATCAAATAATATTGAGAAAATAATGAATGTGAATGGAGTATTATACATAATTCTATTTTTCTATATCATCAGGTACTTTCAGTAGGGTTTCCGGTTAGTAGTCAATAGTTTATTGTTTTCTGTGCAAATGTGTGAATTATTGAATATCAAATGATTTATTTATAAATATTTTCTGAACAATAAAGTATATGACAACCGTGGCTTCAAGATCAACCATCAACAAGTCGATTTTCAGATTCGGTAAACATCTTACTAGAGCCTAGTACAGAGACCAAACAGTTGAAAAGAGAAGGCAACATCTATCAACAGATGCTCAAAAAGTGATTCAAACTGTTTTTAACCGATCTCGTAGTCGAGGAATGTCCACAAGAAATGCTATCCATGAAACAATGCTTTCAACTTTATACTTCTCAGAAACACACTCTACAAAACCTGATAGCTAAACTCCAATATGCGAAACAATATACTGTATGTTTGCTTCAAACATGATGCCAAATCATCAAGGTATGATTTGGAGGGAAAGTAGCCGTTTGATAAAGTGGAAAAACGAACGTACAACAGAAATTCGTGAGTATCTTACTCAAGGAAGACAAATCTATTGCTTGGTCCATCCATGGTTTGACAGCCACTGTTCGTAAAGCCTGTATAAATGATTATTGGACATGTAAAACGGAAGTATCCTATTCCAGAGGTAAACGCATATGCACATTATATAGTTGTAGGAAGCAAGTTCAGGTGAATGAAGGATTATTAAGTTCGAAGCATGCGTAATAGCAATAGCTCTTTAGATTATCATCAAGATATTGAAGGGACTCTTTCCGACTCTTGGTTCAAAGAAAAACTGGTACCAGTATTACATTCAAACAAATTAATTGTGTTAGATAAGACAAATTCTTAAAATTCCAACTAAATATTCTTCCACAGCAAACATATAGATTTCTACTTGAACAAGATTTATATTTCGAATTACATTATACAAAGACGCACCTCATAGTGGTTTTCGAAACAAAAATAAATGCCAAAGAATATAATGCAGACGAAATGAGAGTTGAATGAATGAAAGAATGTTTTAAGACTACCTCCATACTACTGTGTTTTATATCAAATAGAATTGATATAGTCCCAACTAAAAAGACAGATAAGAACTAGTAAAATTCCACCCACAATTTCCTTCTTCGCTATAGAACTGAAATGAAAAAATGTTCAAACTTTATCATCGAGAATTGGAGAAATACCATGAATCATATTAAAATAGTTGAAAACCGATATATGCAATATATACCAGATTTAAATAGACTTGTAATTGATTCAAACGATAGCCTTTCTGAGGTAGGTGAATGTGTTGCTAGTGATTTAGAATAATTGTAATCTAGTATATGTATTATAAATGAAGACCACAAGGGAAAAACTTCCTAAGTCACAATTTTAAAATTATTCCCCAGTGTGATTTTACTGTTATCGGATATCCACTGTATTGTATCTATATTATGGCAACAAAAACAAGAAAAACAAAAAATGGTCCTAACAATTTTTTCTGTCAAAGGTTCCTTGGCTGTTTGAATAGCTTTCGTCAAAAAGTGCTGTGTAACTTTTAATCTATTTGTTAAGTTACAAATAAAACTTTGAAGTAACAAATTCATCTAAGTATTTATTTTTACTGAAATTAATTTCAGTACAAATCTGCACAAAAATGAGAACATCTGTGATAACATTTTTCCTATTTGATGACCAGCGTAATACAATTCTAAAAGATACATTATTAAAATAATGGAACAAAATTGAAGAATACCTCAAAAATGAAGTATATATACAAATTGACGGTTGCGCCATGGGGGCATCCACATGAAATGTTATAGCGCAATTAGTATTGGAAGATCTTGAGTAAACTGTCTTAAGTAAAATTAACAATTATATTGCATTCATTTCATTCAAGCGAGTTGTTGGAAGACAATTGGATATGATCCGCGCAGTGGTTTAAACAGTGTGTCTAAATCATTACATGGGCGACCTGGCAGAAGGCGACTTACAACTGCTCGTGATGACAGTAAGAAGAAGAATACACCTGCGATTGGCCCAAAACTTACTCCACTCCATTGGCAATCACGCCTGCCGTGGGGATATGTTCTCTTCTCAGATGACACCAGGATATGCCTCCATGTTAGCGACCGAATAAGGCAAGTATACCGAAGACCAAGAGTTGTAGATTGCTGCTTTGAAGTGGTTGGCTGAATGAGTGCTTATGGAAGTGGTTCCTGTATGATCTGGGGTACAATTTCATTCGTAGGAGCGACAGTGTTCAAGGAAGAAGATAGCTAACTTGATCTATACCTAATCTTATGAGAGATGTTAATAGGGCAAGAGAAGGTCATAAAAAATAAAGCTTAATTCGCTTAATTCATTTTTACTATGTTACACTTTAAAGTCACAATAATTTTGAATAAATTTATACTCACATTGAAACTTATTCTTTCAAACAGCATATTCATTTCTTTGACTGATGAATAATCTAAAAAATATAGTTAAAGTCAAAAGTTTATTTATGCACGCAAGTATATAGGTATACACCTAAGTAAATATACATATGGTTAGAATGGGAAGTGGGGTTTTTAAGGCTAGTTTACTGCGAACATAACTGAAAAGAAGGTCGATCATTACAATATTATCGCTATTGGAAATACTAAATGTATTCAGATTACTATTTAAAACTCTTCACC
Source organism: Diorhabda carinulata (assembly GCF_026250575.1). NCBI lineage: Eukaryota > Metazoa > Arthropoda > Insecta > Coleoptera > Chrysomelidae > Diorhabda > Diorhabda carinulata. The sequence goes on along the minus strand of NC_079468.1, from coordinate 15,306,169 downwards.
TGGATTTTAAACATCTATCGACAATACATATGGTAAATAAAAGGTTGAAGCATTAATAAAGATCAAATAAAGGATCGAAACGTTGGCAATTTAAACAAATTCTACACCCACAACACCATTCGGAACTTCGAAGGAAATAATTGTTAGTTTAATACTTTGAACCTAGAAATCCTAAAAATAATTGCGAAGCTTGTCTAGAGGACATTAACAACGCCCACAGTGGAGTAACTAGCGTACAGTGGGCCCATGCATTGAAAACCTGACCAGAAGTCCACATCCTCAAGTGTTCAGAAATACCGTAAAACTTGTTAATTATGCAAAAGGGTTGTTGGGTCTGTAACGGAGTACAATCAAATATACCCGAAACATCCGCTTTTCTTATTATTGGTTCGCACGCATATTGATTGGAGAACACAGAACGGACTGAAATGAGTAGAAGAATAGCATAAGGAAGTTAAGCCATAAAGCAAGTAAATAAGATCATAGTAGTCATTTGGAGAAGCCAAAATTGGAATATATCGAATAATAATATGACCAACAGTAACATACGGAAGTTAAATATGGGTTTTAACAAAGGCAGAAGAGACAAACTAGTTAAATGAGAAATGACGATATTGAAGAAAATCTTTGGAGGAATAAAACATATGAAGAATTCTGGAGTGGAGGATCTTACTACAAGTGAAGAATCTATATAAATACTCATCAGTAAGAAGTTCCATAAAAGCTCAAAGAGTGAGATGTTTGGGGCATATTAAAAGGATAAATATGCAAAAAGGGTAATTGAAGAATGGAAATGAGGTAAAAGGCGTAGAGAGACTAGAGAAGAGAATGGCTGGATGCGGAAGTTATTACAGAAGTAGAATTTGAAGTCCAGAATGGCAGTTTGTGGAAAAAAATGTTTAATAAGAGATAAACTAACACAGAAGTTGATCACCCTGTATATTTGTTGGTCGCACTTGGTCAACGTTTAATAGATGCACCGTTAGTAATCGCCTATAGATGTTATTAAAAAATTTGAATACAATTACGTAGCTACAGCGCTGTAATTTTAAAGATCTTAGATGTGTTTTGTAATATTAATAGGATCAAAATAGCGAAACTGTCAGATAGATTATCTTAATAATAATTCAAGTCATACAATTATCCCACCAATAAAAAATTAATTGGAAAAAGTTTAGAAATCGGTATTGAACGAAAGGTATTAAGTATCTACAGGGACAGTATCTATTAAGAGAATATGCATCAAAATATTTTTGTTCATCATTCTGAATGGAAGCATTCGATAAAATTGATTGAATTGTATCTATAAAAATTATTCGTAAAAACATTTTTAATCTACGGTAGTTATTTTTCGCAGAGTTTCTGACTGATTTTTTCTAAAAATTAGACGGAAAACAGAGCTTCCAAATTATAACGAATGTTTATATGTATAAATAACAATACATCAGATGCCGGTATAATTTAATCATAATTTGAATAAAGAATCAATCTGATAGTATCTTTTAGAATCCATCATCTAATGTGAACTGGATGAATTATGATTTATACTAATAACTTTTATGAATCGTTTTACACGAGAAAAATTTTATTTGATATTAAAATAAAAAAAAAACAGCCGAAATTTTTCTGCAATTTTATTTTTATATGAAATACTTTGTCTCAACCAATATTGGAAATTGCCATATCGTCCAATTTCATTTTCAAAGACATCTGTTGATAACCAATCATCAAATTTAGCCGCTTTGATATTTCTATTGTTGTCATGGTAGTAACCGCTGAAATATTTCTTCAAATAAAGGATGATGTGGTAGTCGTTTTGCATTAGATCTTGTAAAATGGATAATAAACTTGTTTTCAACCAAATGCTCCCATCATTTATTGAATGGGCATTAACGTGTAGCAAAATGATGACTTTTTAAAAATTATTGTCTTCTAAATCGTACCGCGTACCGCAAAAGGTACTTACAAGCACTGCCCGACCGCTTGGTTACACCTGTCAGCATTTTTAATATCCAACGCGGATATAACTTCCTTTAGTTTGAGCGCTTCGTTACAATTTCGTAGAGAAAGTACTACGAGACACTCGATTAAACTGTGAAGCGTTTGTTTTCTTGAATATTTTGGTGCACATTTTCCACTAACTGGCCAGTAATGACGGAAAATTCATTGCGTTTCACATTACTGTCATCAACGATGAATCCTAACTCACTCACATAATGTTTTCTTCCTACATTGCATAGATCTCACGATGAATTTCATGCATTTAACACAAAGAAAACGAATAGAAGATTGTAAGTTGAAGTTGGAGGTGGTATTTAAAATAGTGCAAACAACCATTAACTCCAATGCAATGCCAGCGTATGTGCGTTGTCGGTAGATGTAAATGCATCCAACAAATTGAAAAAAAACGTTACTTTTTGCAAACATCCCTGTACTATATAACTGAATCATCTGAATGCTTTTGCATGACTTCGAATCTGTTTTTTCTGCTGATTTGTGATTGTAGAATTTGTCAAATTGTCTAGATATATTTTATGTTGCCGGAAATGAGAATATTATTCTTAATTATGTATATACTAATATCCCTTATTTGGGTTGTATTCATTGGATATCTTTGTTGTAAGTAATAGTCAATTCAAATCCTAAAGGCCGCTTGACATGATGCAAGACAACGTGCAATGCAATACAAGACGCAATATTTCTTGATCAAAAACATGCGCAGATAAAGTTCAGCTGATTGTTTCAAGCAAGATCTCACACTTGCAACATTATCAGTTTGATGTCATTGCATGATACTTGCAATTTGAGGGAAAAATCTAGTTACTTTTGGCTCAACAAATCAGCTTTCGTAAAACTTTATTTATTTTTATTGTTATACCAGGCATACAATATTAAATGAAATTTGAGGTTAGGATTTCGATTAATACCCTTCTCTGTCATCACACTCCAAAAGCAAAGTAGCAAAAGTTATAATTTTATTATTGCTAGTGATGCACTGACCACTTTTTTCTTGTTTATTCTGCTTATTTTTGCTATTTTCATTTTTAAACCGCACACAAATATTTAATAATATGCTATACTTATCTATGCAATATATTGACTGTGCATGCAATTTCTTGCACGTTGTCTTGCATCATGTCAAGCGGCTTTAATGCTAATTAATGCTCCATGTTTAATGTCGCATTAATTTTAATTTATTCTGTATATTAACTTGAGCCGTCTCGAAACACCTATTCCCAGCTTCTGCTTATTCTTTATTTCTCAATCCCCAACCCAACTCTTTCAGTTTTACTTATTTGTATGTATATATTAGAATTATAAATAGTGATAGTATGACCTTGAATACTTTACAACATATTGCAATTGGAAAGTTTCATTGAGTTATGCGAAGGAAATTTGTCAAGACACAGTTTGTCATAATTGGTAAAATAAGCAAAATTAAACTCAGGACACTTATTTAGTTATAAGAAATACGAACAAAATAAGCTTCAAGAAGTAGAAATAATTAAATTGATTTTTAAAGATTATTACAAAGATCCGATATAATAATAAATGTTCAGATTTAGAAATAACAACAGTTACCAATATAATGTTATCATAATTTTTAGAAATAACATCTCTTAGATCCCATCCTCTAATGTGAATTGGATCTAGTTATATTTCTTGTCATAAGCGTTTTTATTTCGCCGTACTACGCCGTACTACGAAAGTACTCTGAAGACATCCCACGACCTTATTTGCTCTGGTTATTTGTCCTCTTCTCTCGTCTTTTACGTCTTTGTAACTGGTTATGTCGATTCCATTTTCATTCTCTTTTGTATTATTTGACCATTCAGCTCTAATTTGCATCTAATGGGCTCTTTTGATGTTGTCATGCACAAGGATTTTTCAATCGAAATAATCATCTGTGTTCATGTGAAATAAAAGGTATTCAATAATCTTTGAGAATCATTTTCATTTTCAAAAAATATCATGGCACAATGGTCATAGCCAGGATTTACAGTGCATCTGGGTGGTACTGTTACCGGCCCCAAGCCAGGTTAGCAGCCTACCTCGGAGAAAACAGATAACTAGCTCAAAGTACCGATAGAATGCCTCGGATTTGGACGTTAACAACCCACGCCAGGAAAAGGATAAAGAAATGGAGGAGGAAACACATACTGATAATAGCCACATGAAACATAGCCGCCCGCCCAGGTGTTTCTTCAAATAAAAGAAATCATCAACTACAGAGAGTTCCAGGAAGAAAGCACTGCTTTTGAATGTGAAATAGTAGAGACTGATAAAATGAGCAAAGACAAAAAAGTTCTTTCTACGGTTTTCTTCAGTATTTGCTACAAATATTCAAGGAAATAAAGAATCCAATTGATAAGAGCATTATAATGATTGACTTACTAATGGTACATTTTTCATTTACGTGTCTAAGGATATACCAAAAACCAATATTTTTATCTAATTAATTTTTAGTTAAAAATTATCCCGCAATTGAAAATCAAATTAAAATAGCTGTACAGTACTATCTTATGTAATTTCCATTATATTCCGAATAGAAATTAAACCAACAGTGATATTTCAATGGTCAATAAATTCCATTGAAAATTCTTTTGAGATTAAATGTTTCAGTTAACTCCTTATAAATTTTAGAGTAATAAATAAATTATGCATTCGCGAAATATTAAATAACAGTCGTTCCAAAATACTGGAATGTCGAGATATTGGAATATTTATTTCTTTTTTTCTACACGTAAAAAATAGAGATGAATATTTATTTACCCTACCAGACGTCGCGTCGTCGTCTGCTGTGTTAGTAGACCTAGACTAATACATTTCAAATTTCAAGGTGACTAGTTGTTGTTATTGCCGAATTTCTTGATGTTTTTTATCCAAGTTTCATTATTTATATTTAAACTTTAATTTGTATATATTACATACTCGTATTAGATAAATGTGAGTAGATTAAATTTTTATAATTAAACGCATTTGACCTTACAGCAAATTGGTACCTCTAGAATAAAATCTAGCTACGAAATATTTTGGGTCAATTCTCCTCACAAATCTTACCAGATAAATACTCCTACACTATAAAATACTAGACATATTGCAAGACAGAAACTCAAGTTTAAAAAAGGAGATAAAGAAGAACCAGCTAACTATATGGGGATATCAAATGGATACAACAATAAAACTCGTTACAAAAATTATCATCAACCAAGCAAGCAGCAATGTTCCAGATCAGTTAGATCCTGCCTAGATGCAAAATTTATACTACAACAACTAGTTGTATTGAGAAATCCATAGAATATAACAAACCTACATTACTATGCTTCATTGAAATCACGAAAAAGTTTGATCTATTAAACTGGAAGACGTTATTCATCTCTTGTACAGTAGAAACGTACCTATCAATATAATTCAGACCATTGAAATATACTCAGACAATAAACTTCAGGATCGCATTAATAGGGAACTGAAAATCCCATACCAGTCAACAAAGGTATTCGATAAGGAATTTCGCTTAGTCCCAAGTTATGCAGCTTGCAGTTGATGGAATCATAATAGTGGTGCAGCTAAGCAACGGTTACGAAATAATCTTCAAAGATTATTAAATACTTTCAATATTACAGGAATATAATACAAGATGCCAAAAAAAAATTTGCTCGACAACTTCAAATTAGAACTATAAGGTCAAATAATACAACAGAGAATGAAATTTAAGTACCTTTTAATTGAGACAGCTAATTAAGGAGACATAAAAGACGCAATATGAGGACAAGTAGCCAGAGCAAATAATATCGCGAAGTGTCTTCAGAACTTACTTAGTATGGTGAAACAAATATGGACAAGAAACAAAGGCAGAAACATAAAAACTACTAGACTAGAACAAGAAGGAAGTGAGAACCTCAGAATATATCATTAATGAATGGGTTTCACAGTATAAGAGACCATGGGCCTAACATATACGTCGAATGACAAACGATAGACTGGTGAAAATCGGGAGGGTGATAAATCTTCAATTGGAGCATGGAGTGACAATCTAGAGCCGGGATGAAGAGATATATCGAAGAAGGAATAGGCTATAGATCTGTTATGGAAGAAGAAAACGAAGGTGATGGATCAAAATGAACATAAGTTTTCTATGAAACATTGCAAATGGAATATATCTCTTATGGAAACGAATTCTGTACTTTAAAGAAACGTTTATGTCACATAAACTATTACGTTTGCAACGTAAAATATAGATTTGAATTGTAGACTAACCAATGCCAATGTTGTTGTATTTCATTTTCTAAAGAGATTATATTTGATAACAGATAGAAGATTAACACATCTAAGATAACTTGCTGATTGATTCCAAAACTAGATAAACCACCTCATCTAAATTCTTCTCATAGATGTTGCCATTATTATTCACAAGTTGTTGCTAAGGTAATTCTAAAATAACCATCAAGAGAATTATTAGATTACAGAACAACTCAAATGAATTACAAGTACACGTGAGTCTGTTCAGTTGTGGGAGAAAACTTCCGATAATTTTTAACAGATGTTCCAATCAATAAATACCTTAATATTAAATGGGGAAACTAATTTAGTTCCAAATTCTAACTACTTTCTATATTAAATAGATTTTTAGGAATAAAGAAATGGTTTAACAAACATGTTCCATTTTTTTTTCGTTTGGTCCATGAACAATATTATTCTATTTCAACAATCAAATTGCTGGATTTCGTTTTATTTATAATATAAATTAATTCACACCCGAAATACGAGGACAGTTTCACGAAAACTAAATTATTGTCATATCGATGTTTTATGAACTTAATCTAGAAAAATAGATAAATTAGTTTTGATACTCGTTAAGGCAAAAAACCTTAACACGTATACACAGGGATAGGTCATGATCTTTTTTCCAAAATTTTTCTGGTGGTGGACGGTAACAGCTGCAATTCTTACGACGACGAATCGATAAAATTACTTATAAGTTTCGCGACTGTAACTGATTTTCAAAAAACAATGGATGCTTTTGTAGGCTTATTTAAGCATCAAACGATTCATGGTGACTGTTCAGAGTATACTGATTATCGAAAACAAATCTTCGAAATAAATCGAACCAAACTGTATAATTGACGCTATCGACAACCGATTGGAATTTTTTTTTAATATTGTGAAAAAGTACTAATCACATTTTATTTCCGAAAGTCGTGTATAAGATAATTATTCTAATTATACATAAAGAAATATAAATCTTGTGTAGTTTTTCGAAAACGAATATCTATTGTATTTGTATATCCCTTAGCAACAGATTTCGGATACGACCTTGATAGAGCTATTAACGAATTCATACGTCGCGCCTAAAACTTTTGTATTTGTTGTTATAGCGAATTTAATGCGTTAGCGACAACACAGTCGCAAAACATCACTAACAACCTTGAATGTTCTTCACAAAATTATTTACATTTTTTGTGCGTCCTGTTTAGGCCCACTCAATGATGAAAAGTGGATAAACAATAGTACAATCAAATTCGACTTCATACCTAAGAAAATTAACATAATTATTGTAGTTTCGTGTAGACAAATACAGGTTGAATGAAATTGTTGATTCATTCTTTTCGATATGATTTCTGCAATAGTTTTTAAAAATAGTCACTAGTTAGACTATTATCAAAATGTTTTTTGAATACAAAGTAGTTTTTTGAGTAGATTATTATTATTATTATATACGTACATGTGAATTTCTAAGTTTATTTTTTTCACAAGAGGATCTTCATGAATTGATTCCTACATAATCAATAATCTCATTTACCATGAGGTGTATTATTTTCTGTTTTGTGTCGTATTTTTGCTTTATTCATGCTCTTTTTTTTCTCTTCATGTTTTCCAATACTGTATCAAAGAGGGTTGCAAGTTCCGGGCGACAGAAATCCGGGACACTATATAAATAAATAACAATTTATAAACAAAAAAAATTAACAAACTAACTAACTAACTTAACTTCATTCTTCATCAGTCACTACTTTTTCCTCCGATATTTTTTGGCGTTGTGCAGCATATATCAAGCCCTTGTCTTGTTCATAATTAAACTAAAAATCACGACGGTTTTTAACGCGTTCAAATTAGCTTTTGTGGCACTAGCAAAAATCTAACCACATTTCTTATGAACTGTCAAAGCTGATAGAATGATTATCGAATATCGATTTTTTTCTCAATGCACAGTGGAATGGCAGCTTCTTAAAGACCTTCAAAAAAGATATCGTCGCTGAAGTCAAAATTATTATCTAAATAGTAGCAAATATCTATTCCTGGCCATCCCCAAATGAAAATTAAAAAATTGATCTAATATACTCTAAGTTGAGAATACTGCCATTCTGTACTCTTCAGCGAAACAAAATATCTATAATGAATTACGTATATCAATCACCGGGGTAAATAACTATTGTTCAATAGAACAAAAAGAAAACTGATTATAGCAATAGATTACAAGAGATAATACTAGCGTACTTAATCCTGAAGCCTTCCCACAGCTCCAGGTCTAAGGCATGTTGAGCACCCTTTTTCATAGTAATTTCCATTCTATCCTATCCTACGTCTTTTGATCAATTTCCTGACAGCTTATTCCTCGATTTTCTATTGCCATCCCAATTTCCTCTGCCAATCTCCTCATGGATAATCCTTCTTTTTATAGTTTTCTTGCTTCATACATAATCTCACTCACTCAATAAGTCGTGTGACTCACCCACAGATGGCGCTTTCTTTGTCAAATCCATATGACGTTTATGTAACAAGTACTAACTTTCAAAAGACTATGTGTAAAATTTCATGACATTTCGATTAGTCAGAAAAAAGTGACAGCCATTTAAGTGAAGCTACTTCTGTTATTTTCAAAAAAATGGATTCAAAACAACTTCGTGTGTTAATTTATCATTGCTTATAGTTGAAAAAAAATTGTACAAGCTCAGCAATGGCTTCAAAAGTGTTATACGGTCTGTTCCATCGAAAAGAACCATTTGTTGTTGGTTTGTTGAATTTAAACATGATACCGATGATAGTTAACGTTCTGGTCGTCCAATTGAGGTGGTTACTCCAGAAAATATCAAAAAAATCCATAAATTGGTTATATGAAATCGTAACTTAGAAACTAGAAGGCAGTGTGTTTTCAAAGTGGGTGCCGCGTTTACTCACAGTGGTTCAAAAACAATCATGTGATGATGCGTCGATATATGACAATGAATTAAACATGGATTCTCACTTGACTTCGGAATCAAAACGATCTGAGTGGACAGCAGTTGGTGAACTACGTCCGAAGCGTCCAAAGGCACAACAGTCAGCTGGGAAGGTTATGGCTTCAGTATTTAGGGATGCGCATGGCATATTGTTCATCGACTATCTCCAATAGACAAGACAACCAAAAGCGAATACTACATAGAGTTGTTGAATCCTTTGAATACAAAAATCAAAGAAAAACGGTCTCATCTGTCGAAGAAAAAACCACTGTTTCACCAAGACAATGCACCGATTCAAAAGTCGATGACATTTGCTTCCTCATCCACCATATAGTCTAAATATGGCTCCCAGTGACTACTGGCTATTCACTGATCTCGAAAAAAAAATTCGTCGGTAAGAAATTCAGCTTAAATAAAGAAGATATTGCTAAACCTAAAGCCTGTTTTGAGGCAAAAGACAAATCCTTCTGAAAGCACGGCATCCATAATTTGGAGAAGCTTTGGAATGATTGTATTGCTCTAGAAGGAGTTTATGAATAATGAATTAAATCAAATTTTTTGGCAAAAAATTTGCTCTTCTTAGTTAGTCACACGACTTATTGAGTGATGTTATTTTCCTTGTTAATCGATCTTCTTCTATTCTCATAACATGACCGAGCCATCTTAATTGTTCTTTTTATGCTTTGTTTTGGAGAGATGATACGTAACAATACTTAGAATTCACTTCACTTCAATGAAATGCTTTGTTTTATTATCTTTCACCTCAACATCTCCTCCTTCCATTTTATTTTATTTCTAAGTTTTTTCTCCGGACTCTGGGTCAGAGTTTTTCGTTTTTCTTTTTCTGTTAGCAAAATATTTGCTCTTTTATTCCTTCCAATGGTTATTAAATCACAGTTTTTCTTCATTTTTATTTTAAATACTCATAGATCACATAGTAACTCGATATCTAAGACGGTAAATAATTATTAGAGGTTTATTTTTCCAGTCACGCGCCACTCCAACATTATGTTAAAGTCCGTAGAAAACGGTATCTTAAAGAAGAATTTTATCACTTAGCAACAATTTTTGAAATTTCACTACTTAACTGGAGATTATGAAATATTTTGTCTAATTTTCTGATGTTGCACTTTAGTTATCCACAATACATAGTATAACTTATTGTGGTGGATTGAGCGGTGATATAGTCCAGCCACTGATCAATTATGATACGTATTTCTCTATTCAATGCCAATCTCTATCTTTGGATACCACACTTTAGGACTTCAGATAATGCCTATTTCTCCGTACCTTCGACCCATTTTGTACTATATTAAGCATGATAATCTAATCGGATTCCTTGATCAATATTTGAACTTTTTCCAAATTCCTCTATAGTAATTGCGACCAGTTTTCAACTGGTCAATAAATAAAATATTTTAGTTTCACTGCAACTTTATTTGTACTTAACCCATGCATAGAAGATAAGCTATTTTATACTTAAAATATTGATTAGAGTACAAGATTCTGATATAATGACAATCACACCTACATAATCATTCGTTACGAGTTCAAGTTTCTTGTCTGCGTTACTTGTGGTATGTTGAGCTCTTAATACCGTAAGCTCTGATACAAAAATGTTTGAAAGAGCACAGTTCCCAAACTTACAGGGCTTACATTGGCACCCACTCAAGTCCGATCTTCAGGATAAAAGTATCCCTCAACTGATGTACTAGAAAGTATTTGTTTAACGCTGGTGAATTTATTTTCAAAAGTTTTCGATATTCACTATATGGGTGATTCCGTTCTAACTGTGATTTTTTGTATTCAAAATTTCAAGATTTTAAAATTTAACTTTTCTAACTTTTTTATGCATATTATTCATCTATTTTACTGTAAAAATAAAACTCTAAGAGGAATTTACTACAACTTCAAAGTATCACGAGCAAGACACAAATGTCGGATTTTGAGTTCCACGGTACTGACTCATTTATCCACGGTACTGACATGGTAACTTAAGATATTAAACAACAAGTGCATCAATTTTCCTCAGTTTGATCATAAACATTAGAATTTATAAGGTAATTAGTTTAAATCATTTGTTACGACAAAAAAAATTAATAATTTATCGGTAAATTCTAGGAATGGACATGACACGGTACTGACATGGTAACTTAAGATATTAAACAACAAGTGCATCAATTTTCCTCAGTTTGATCATAAACATTAGAATTTATAAGGTAATTAGTTTAAATCATTTGTTACGACAAAAAAAATTAATAATTTATCGGTAAATTCTAGGAATGGACATGACACGGTACTGACATTCAAGTGATGTAGTATAAGTTTTCTTTAAGTGGCAAGTTATATTGTATAAAAATAATGTTTAAATATCTTAAGAATTATTCAATTAACACAAAATTTTTATTAATTGATTATTAATTAATGACTAGTACAAAAAAACAATACAGGACATTGAATATCACAGTTAGAACGGAATCACCCATATTTTCCATGCAATGATTGTCTCAATTGAATAGTTAAAGCAGCTTGAAAAAAGTTTCGTGCATATATTTGATAATTCGTTACTGGGAACGGTAGAGAGAAGCCTGAAATATGGTTAGCTTATGGTGATATATATCAGAGCGTATTAATCTTTATCAAGTGTTTGTACAAATAAAATCTTGTAAAAAAAATTAACGTTAAATTTACGAAATTCATTATTAAGTTACTTTAAAGCTATGCTTAATATTTTGTGTTATGCTTACAAGAGTTTCCATAACAATAATAGTAGTATTAGACCCGAAAAAGTATTATCTTGAGGATTTCGACTTTCTCAAGTTAAAATAAGTATATTTGATAACTGTTTGCAATATAGAAAATGCAAATATGCTATGAAAATTATGAATATTTATATCTTAATCCTGAATATTATACGAGCTTTACATTTGAATAGAACTAAATGCGACTCTCCGATTTTTATGTCAAAGTAAATATAATGTTCCAAAACACCTAATAAAATATGAATATCTATTCGTGAACGTTTCCTAGCTTCCAATATTTACTTGTGGGGTTTCCAAGGAAAGGTAGATTTAAGAATATGTGAATTGAGGAGCAGTCATCTGCTCTGTGTTCACTTGGAAGGGTCTTGTTTTTTAATACTTCTAGTTCTGTCGCCAAGCCGTCAATAAATAAATATACAAATGATATAAAAAATAATTCAGATGATTGTTGTGAGTATAAATTGATCGATTTTGTCAATTCGTTTTTCATTCATCCCAATGGAAGTGCCAGATAAAGATACGTCGCAGCCTTTTGTACAAAATAACAGCGCCACTGACTTCGTTCAATCTGTAAAATTCTTGTTTTAATTCTTCGAAATGGGAGTCACATATTGCTGCTTTATCTAAAAAATTAAGTTCTCTTTGTTTTGCGCTGAGATTAGATTTAGAAGATTCAAAATTTGACATTTTTATTCTTATTCATATTTGAATCTGTTTGCCTAGTCCGTAAACAGGCTTATCCTCTTGTGATGCACAGCTATCCACTTAGGAACGCGGAGCATGATCTTTGTCTACCTACTCCATGTTTACAATCAGTTAAAGGCTCAATACTATACAATGCGAAAAAAATGCAGAATCATTTGCCAATTGAAATCAAATCTATTTTTCCGCATTTGTAGGCATATTTACTGAAAAGTATGCTGTAATGTACATTACATATAAAATTTTGTGTGAATACTATATATTTAGATTTTATTTTCTTTATGTATTTATTTGTGTTAGTTTTGTGATTAATTGAAAACAGTTTTTTGACAATAAAGCATTCTTCTTGAAGAAAAAAAGACAGTTAAATAATTAAGTAATACTTTTCAAGGAACAATGAAATTTGATGTGTTTATTCATTTAATGTATTGAATGATTTTTACAGTTTTATATTTCTACTTATGTAAGGACGGATCTATCTTCAAGAGGAATCGCTTGTCGAGAGCGCCGATACCCCTTGCTGCACTGCAGGCTTCAGTCGTACACGTCTACAAACTCACGCGCATTCCCTACATTTCCTAGTTCCGTGGTGACCGAGAAAATTAACTGGCTTGAGATTAAAGACGTATTCCAGTTTATTTAGTAAAACGTATTGAAGATATCAAGTATTTATTAGATCTAGAGTTATGTGGGTCATAATTTTGATAAAAAATAATCAGATTATCTATAAATTTGAGACTTCTAGAACAACTTAACAATATATCGCCAATTTATTACTTCACTAACTTAATATCAATTATTGAATGAATCAAATATTCTGACAAATACTTTCGATCATTTACCTATAAGATTCATGTTTAGATTCTTGGAATGGTACTCATTATCCTGATAACGTACATGTAATAAAGATTTATCAAGTCTGTCAGTTTTATATATTTTATATATTTATATATAAGGTACAAAAGATTTCTAATACAATATCTTGAACGCAGGAGAATTCGTAAAAAATAAATTCGTAGAGTTCTTCTCTAGTTTTTACAACTTGTTCTCAGAAATAATCGCACTGAAATTGTTCCATAATTAGAACGTACATCACTTCCTATTTGATTTGAATTATGACATATACTTGATTTCAAAGCATCACTTCCTCTTTCTGTTTCTTAATGCGATATTTTTCACTCCGGAAACTCTTTTAGTATATAAATTAGGTCAAAAGGTCAAAACTAATGAAGAATTTCAGAAATTTATTTATATAATTTTACATGTGGAATTTAAAATTTTCCTGTAGCATAAACACAACTTCTCGCTTTTCGTAGGAGGTGAGAAAAACAAGGTTTAGAAGCGCGAGTGGAACAAAAACAGACAATCTATGAGAATGAAACAGACCGAATCGGTGTTTGATCACTGGCGCATAACTATTCATTATGCACGCATTTCGGTCGGGACTGACCGTCTCAAGGATAAATCTAGTCTGTTAGGCTCGACTGAGCTATAACAGCTTTTCCAAAAAGTTTAGACGATGGTTTAACTTGTATTAAATCTAATTTGCGGGATTTCGTGGAAGTGGAATAATATAAGTTTTACAGGTAATCCTAGGAAGCGACAAAACACAAAAAAGAAACATTTTTATTATAGCCTGGTTGTAATCGTTTGGTTTCACAGTATCGTTTTTTAGATTTTTTTATATGATGGGACTTTGAAACATTTTAATCGTTTCCGCTTGAAAAGTTTAAAAACTCAACACCTTATAAAAATCTAATATTTACTTACAGTTGTTCCAACTAGATGATTATTAGCAGTAAATGAAGAAGTTTTTCAAAAATAAAAATTGTGTAAAAACAACTCTCCATTGTTCGATCGTAAGAAATTTAAAAAAAAAATATTCATAAATAAATTATTGGAATAAGAATAAAATTGGATTGTAATTGATTTCAAATGCGACCATATTAAAAATCAACTTTGATTCAATTTTTTTAATTTACATATTCCCTTAAAAACCTACCACATATCTGGTATCCTGTTTAAACTGAACAACCTTATGGGTACGTAATTTTTTCCTCCTTTCTTGCTGTTTCTATTTACTATTTTCGAAAATGAATGACAGCACAAACTCTACAACCCATGAGGTAAAGCCCAATATAACATCATGAATCTGTGTCGTAGAATTTCTGAAATAAAAGACTTAATCAAATATTAAGAACAATTTCCACAATAAAATATTTCGTATTTGAGAAAACTTCATGACACATTTGTTAATGAACATTCCAATAAGGGAGTAAGTTTTCGAAGTTTTCAAATATGATCCGATTTGAAAAATCAAATATTCACAGACTTGTCAAGCAAAGAAAGAAGTGAAAGAATCACGGACTTCAGCTTCAACTGGGAAGAAACCTAACCATGCAATAATTGATCAGACTGAAAGTGCATTCATTTTAGAGAATTATGAATTATTACAGACAATACATTCATTAGACTTTAAGAGAAGAACGATAGAAAATGTACGCTCTGGAATGTTTCATTTTGATAACATTGCGGCTGATTGACTTATATATATTATCGTCCCGTCTCTCAGCGCTTCATATCCTTTTTGGCTGTCGACTCAAAATATGTGTTGAAGGTCTGTAATCCTGGAGTAATAATTAGATTAAACAATTTCCCAAAAAGAGAAAAAATTGGAAGAATAGTCCCTTTTATGACTACTTTGATGTTGGAATTTTACGAGTGACAAGTTTTTGCTTGGAGTTACATTTATTGAAAGTGTAGCAGATCGAATTTCATGCTGCAGATCTCATCTATTTCTGTATTTTATTTAACAGCAAGGCAAAAACCCTTTTTTGCATGCATCGATTATAGGGAATAGCAGCAGAACTTTCTAAGCTACATTTTTTAGAATAGACTTCACAAATGTTTCTGACCAAAAGTTTGTAAATAGTTCTTTTAATACCCTATCACACTGCAATTCTCCTTGTAGATGAGCCGTATCATCTCTTAATCCTATCACTTTCTCATCCAGTTGTTCTCTATATTGTTGTTTTCTATATCGACATTTTTTGACACACTTCAAATTTTGTAAAATCTGAGACATAATCTCCCGAACAATATGGTGTTTACTAAGATCGTCTAAAAACATGATTAATGTAGGAATTTCTCCTAATTGACAATTTGCAATTTATGAAAACGGTAATTTTTTCGTATATACGCAGGGTAGTCCAAGAGCTCTTAGCCTAATATTTCCTTCTTTTAATTTCACTTTATAGCACCTTTGACTAAAGCTTCTATGCCACTATAAAAATATAATGCATTTCTACAGTTAAAATGTTCGTACACGTTTAATTTAACCGTAACAGGTAAATCTTTTACCCTTTAACTCGACCTTAGCTTTACGAAAAAAAATAGTTGGATGGGGCAAGATCAGGGCTTTATGAAGGATGATCAATCTCTGTAAAGCCACACTCGTCTACAGCCTTGGAAAGAGAACCAGAGTGGACTCGAGCATTGACATGAAGCAAGCGCACACCTTGGTCGATTTCGCCGGGTCATTATTAGATAATTATTTTGCGCAACAGAGTTAGTAAGTTATATGCAGCTATCAAAGTTGTATTTAATTCCTTGAAGTTAATCGAAAGGATACCCCCATCAAATTATTGTCGTTATCAAGTTTTTGGTGCTTTTCTTGACCTTTGCTTTTATTGACACGGGCTCTCTTCTCTTATGCCTCAACATGGAATCCCTTTTGGATCTCGTATCACAGTAGAAGACCATAGTTTCATCACCCCTTACAATTGATCGAATTAAACTTTCTTGGTCCTCATGTCAGAGTTTCAAAATTCGTTCAAAACCTTCTACTCGTCGCTGGTTTTGTACTGCGCTGGAAACAACTTGAAACAATTTCTAATTGTTACAAATGATAGACACAAGTCACAACAGCCTCCATTCTGTTTTTGATTGATGATGGTGTTAATCCTTCTTTAGTCAAAAAATCTATAACAGCGCGAAACTAAAAGTGAGATATTTTTCAAAACATCTCCACTGAGTCGTTCGATCTCTACTATAATAAAATGGATCATAGCAGCTGAAACTTTATGTAAAGCTTGTTGAAACTTGTCACTGACGCACTCTACTTACTATATGAGGCCAAGAAATCATGGACCGCACTACGTATCTACTACGATGCGAATTTGACTTTACATTTCTTTGTTAAACAGATTCAAATGGTGAAAGATATCTCTAAAGTTAAGTTAGTGAAATAGTCAGAAAATTCGTGTTTTTTATTAGGTAAAAATATGTCTATATCTGTCGCTAAAATATATTCGAGGACTAACATTGGATATCTGTAATGATACAAGAAATGCTGGTGTTTGGAACATACTTCCACGTACATCAATAAAAAAAGGAGTTCAACTTCACAAAATCCTATACGACCTCCTATCATTTATTATTGATGATTCTAAAAAAAGTTGTCAACTAGAAAAAGCATTTTTCATAAAATTTCTGAAAAGGTCTGTATTTTAAATACAGTGTGAAAACTTTTCAATATCTATGGATTCATCGATTTGAAATTTGTTATAAATTGTCAGTCAGAATTATGATATTCACGACGTTTTTCAAAAATTCCCGCCACCCGTTCCAATACCGCTTTCGATTCGATATTGGGTTGAGATTGGTAAGAATAAGAAACGGTGCAATATTCTAACACTTATAATATAAAATTTCCGTGTATGTTGTCTAAAAGATGCCTAAGAATAAAAGAGCTATATCTATGATTTTTAATTCACATACAAAAGATTTTTACTATTATTGTTTACATTTTTCGCCTAATTATTCGAGAATACTTATTTCTGAATCAACCCTTACTTAAGTTTTATAGTTATCTGGTTTTTTTATGTATATAGCATTCGAAATTGATAGTTAAAATTTCACTATTTTTGGTTGACTTCAGCTGAAATTCAGCAAAAAGTTTGTTCGATTTATACGTGAAAAATACTTTCTTTAGAATATCCACTAACATATATCCGTAAGAATTAAATTACGCTAATATTTATGATCATTAAAATAAATATAAGAACACGTGTGCCACCTTGATCAAATCGAAACTAAGACGCGATATAGACATACGTATGATCTGGTAATCGCAAAACGGTAATCCTCGCAACCCGGATGAGGGCCCCTTGTTTCTTCAATAGAGGCCTATTCAATTCCGCATCTCGAATTCACATTCCGTCTGGCCCGTGTGTTTATTTCCTTTCACAAATTCGACGGTTAGAATCGCATAAAATACAAGTCTTCAGTTATAATATATAAACTGCACGCAATCGATTTATTTAAACTCGAAAAATATAATGTAACGGACTAAAATATTATATTTTGTGATCTAAAGTTGCGACATAAAAGTATATATATACGTGAAATATAGTTAATGTAGATATTAAGTAACCATGTTAATTCTAAACAAAATTGTCCCATATCAACACAATGAGTACGATTTGTTGAATATGCAGGCGGTAGTGACTTATTGATGAAAAAATTACTTTAATTAATTACAGAAAGTAATCAAAAAAAGCCAGATCGGAAAAATATTGCAGATGAGCTAATGAATCGTGATGCATTTTGGATAATTTCACTTTTCATTTCACATTTCAATTACACCTTTGGAATCCCAAAACACCGTGACCATAAACTTAATGGCCGAAAAAAACGGTTTTTGGCTTACGGGTTTAATAGGAGAAGCATCACTCTTTTCCAATTTCTTTCTGTTTGGAGGAAAATCTGTTCTAGTCAAATTCAAATCAAGCAAATTGTCTACAGTGAGAATTCATTCGTTTTTCTTGATGAAACCTTTGGATTAAGTCTTTCTCACAATTAAGAATGTAATTTTTCCATTTTTCAAGTTTTTAATGTGGGTGTTATACGTTTTACACTGCTTGTAATATTTATTCTTTTCTCAAATGATTTTTATCGTGCTATTCCTCTATCATAAGCAAATTTTCTAGTAGAAGAACCAATTTTTAGGTACATACGGTGATTTTGTTCACCCACATTTATGTTAAACTTCAATTGGGTGTGAACTTTGTCTTTATTAACCAAAGCCATATCGGAATTAATAATCTTATCTATAATAAGCCTGTTTCAAAATATTGCATTGAGTACATTATCAATCAAATTGTTAAAGAATATATAGTGTGAAAAATTACAGAAAGAAATAGTAACGATTCTAGAATTAATATCTGAATAAATTCCCGGTAATCAAAAGTTCATTATATTTTCCAATGTCTATTAGCAGGTATTACGTTGGAATTTTTGGAACCGTTGGTAATATTCATACTGAACACAGTGTTTGCACTACCACCACACCAACATTCACAAATACACTGCCTGACTCGCGTTTCGATAACGAAGTTATCGTCTTCAGACACTGAAGGTGAACTACAACCTACTAACTTAACTCCTCTGTTTTATACGGAATTTTCTTACCAATGAACCTTCTCCCACAAAAAATGATTCTAGCGGGAAAACGTCCTTTGCCGGAATCTTCACATTTATTCCTTAACCACTAAACTAGAATTTATTTAATAATTTCATATACATCCAACTATTTATTATTGGATACGAATCCATAATTATGTTTATTTTTAATAATGACCTATTAAGAGGATTCGAATGGAGAGTTTCAATGTGGATAGGTAATTTTTGATGTGTAAAAATAACGCAAAATTATTTTATTAATGATTAGTGCAATTTTTTCTTTACAACCAGACACTTTGTAGACTTGATTTCTGTTTGTATTAGTCGGTTGCTACATGACTACGTGTTATTTTGAAACTTTACAATGGGATTTCCCAGAAAAAATGTTTTTTAAGGCAAAAAATAAGTATTATGTAGCAAAAACAATTATAATAACTTCAATAGACCGTAGGTACTCACAGAGCGTTTCGGGTTTTATTAAGTATTACGACAAATGATTCTTAGAATCTAAACACTTAATAAAAATCTAATAGACAATCCTTGACGACTTAATTTCTCGTGAACATTTTTATTCAAAAAAATGGTACGCTGTTATAAAATTAATTTGGTGAAGACGAAATAGAGAGCATTAACCTATTATGGGATTTTTTGACTTCATAATTAGGTACGTACCTTGTAACAAAGAGAAACGTCGATTCGTATCTTTGACGAAATTAAGTTGACATGTCTAGATCTGATACAAAACATGACAAGACTTGCTAATATGAAAATTTGAATGAACATTTTACATAGAACATTATAGTAGGTGAATATCATTTTTGAATATCTTTTTAATGGAGGAGCAGCAAGAGACTCAATTCATACCAAACAAAATTGGTTTACAAATTTACATACATTTATTTGTCTAGCTCATTCTGCAATGTCTAATTAAATAAAAAACACCTAATCAGATTCGTCAAAGACATAATATCCAATGAACTCAATGGAGTGTATGAAATCCACTGCTCTGATTGCACCCGTTGCTATATTGCCCAGATAAATCGACGTATTTCCGTCAGAGCCAAGGAACACTTGTTGTCTGTCACTAATTCCGATATATCCTCAACCTTTGCCCAGCATTGAGTCCATACCGGACACAAAATCGATTTCAATAGAACGAAAACTATCGCCCCACTCCGCTCCTTCAAGCCCAGGAGAAGCTATCGAAATAGAGAAACGTCCAAACTGTTTGAACACAAAAGACGATAGCCAGAGATTGCCGATAACATGGAAACACTTTCATCCACTTCGGTACAATACCACTCCGGTCAACCACAACATTTCCTCTATAACCCCTCGAGAAGCCGATCTCCATACATTTATTACCCCTCCCGCCAAGAATATTCTTTTCACGCGCGCCAAAACCCCAAAACCCGCCAATTAACTACTTATAATTACAAGGTCCAGGTGACTAGCTTCCCAGTTAGCTCAAGACCAGCAGCGAGTGTGTTAGTGTTAACAGCATTCTTGATGGTAAGCATATTATTTCTATTTTCTATTTGAATCATTTTATATTTTTGTTTCAGCTTTTCATTTCCTTTGTGAAATTTCGAGGAGAAGGCAGATCGAGGCCTTGGAATCAACGAAGCAAAAGGGGAGATTCGTCACGTGGAGTGGACAGATTGAGGCCACATAATCGGACCACTTCTTACCAATGAACGAATAACCACCATATCCCCACCCTTCTTTTGATAATAATGGCTCAAAAGGGAGCCGAAGCGTCCAGAGTTTTGAAATTTTTAAAATTCCAATATATATATGTACACGAACATATGACTGCCAACAAGATTTGTTTGTGTTGTTTACCGCATAATTTGACAACTGTTCAAGAGAAAGATCGTTTCGATTGGAACAAATAAAAGCTGAAAAAATTCAATGACGGTGCTTTATAAGATGCAATCAAGACTAATATCAACGTGTAAACTACACACTATCACTGAGCTTTTCAACAAAAGCCTTTTTTCTTGTTTGTATACGTTCACAAGGTCGAAAAGCTGTAGTTTATGGCTATCTTCCATTTCTATTTTACCAAGGAGTATTCACTATGCTTCTTAATACTACTACTACTACCGTACAACTCCAGAGCTGTATGCCAAAAGTCCACACAGGTTTTAATATTTGCTGATACAAAAGCACAAATAGATTCAATGAAATTTCTCCCTAATATTCATCACATTTTTTAGAATGTGATTCCTAGCTCTTCTTTTTTTTGACATGTGGTTTCCAGCGTAACTTTGTTTCTAATGTGATAACCTCTGTTGAAATTTGAGCATTATTTAATCTTGCTGGCATATGTTGTTCTCTCTTGTTAAAAAGTTTGAGTGCACTTATTTGGTTTCGCTGAATTTGATCCTCCAATTTCAAACCAAAGTTGTATTTAACAGTTAGTTGTTTGTAATGTACCTAGATCTTCTTCATGAAGGTTCTCAACTGCTCTAATGGCAGTAACATCTACGAAAGTTATGATATTTTGCTCTAAATCAGGTCCTAATACATTCCTTCGCTTGAGTTGAGCAGCTTTCTTCTTGTTTTATTATGAATACTCTGATATATCTGACTCTAGGAGTTGAGTCTATTGTTTTGGCATGCCATGTTTCCTTTTAGTTTGTTATACTTTAACGTTATACTGATTACAAAATTTGTACCATACAAACAGACAGAGCGAGTTGAATAAAGTATTGCTTCAAACATTGGAAGATGAAAAGATGTCAGATCATTGATATAGAATATCAAGATTTCAGGATATATCTAAAGCCTTTGACAATATCACCCAAATGTCTGTCCGAGAAACAACCAGTTGTTGTTGAAGCTACTAGCGGAACACGCCAAGCAGAAATAATATGAGTAACAGCTCCTGTCCTATGAAGGTCAGTTTGAAGATAACTTGAAGCTTCTACCAACATATTTGAACGAATTTATCCACACTATAATGAGAATATGATAGTTGACTTTATACGATAAAAAATATCAAAAGTAATAACAAGTTTTTGCGCTCATTTGAGCTTTGGTTTTGTAGACCCATTTTGTTTAATTTTCATAATTATATATTGTTATACAATCCTTTGATCAAAGTATGAATTTTCGTTCAATAGTTAATTTGGATATGCATACCTCCAGCTTCAAATTGGTGTTTACTTGTTCAGTAAACTGTTAATTAGAGATTTGAGTATTGATGTTAGGTATTTAGTTTACACACGAAGATTCATATTGACAGCTTCATCATATCATTATACTAATGATTATGCTGAACATTGAGTAAAATTAACATCACGTTATGTATCTTGCTCTTTCATAAAGATTGCGGTACAATAACTATAGATGAGCTATATGCTATTACTAAATTTGTCTGATCGATATTCATGAATGAATCAAAGACGACTATATTGTATATATACAGTATATTTTGATAAAAAAAACAGTTGAATGCAAATAGGATATGAATTTTTCAGGGAAAAGCGTAACGTATTTTTTTAGTGTAATTTATTGTGTTATTAATTAATTCCAATATTTCCAACGAAACCAAAGATGTTGCTATGATAGGTTCCATCAGCTTTTACAATAATTATAATGTAGAAACTTTTATTTATTCTCACTATTCTCACAATAAGATTTTGTTTGTTTTTTACAAATGTATATATAATAAATAACGAAAGGTGTAAGATATCATTAATAAAACACTAATTCTACGGTTATAGCTAGTTAGGAATTTATTTTGTTTTATCATGATTAGAAAACAAGTTCAGCAACCTAATGTTGTATTATTCTTCAAAGGACTATAAGTGTGAAGCTATGATTTTGTTCCTTACCAAGATTCAAGTAGATATTCATGTACTTTATAACTTAAACATAAAAAATGCCCTACGGTCACGTCGAAGCAACATCAAAATCATAATTTATTTTGTGTACTACAATTCATTTATTTGTTTTCAGTTTTCAACGTTGATTGTAATCAGTGCAACCAATTTTTCACGTAATTTTAACTTAATGTTCATTACAAAGTTTTGTTGGTAAACTTTTCCGAACTTTCAAGCTAATATTCGGTATTATTGGCACGTTTCTCACAATATTTGATTTTACTTTTTCTGGAACAGGAACTGTATTGAACGAGAGAAAACATACAAGACTGAAATCATAATCAACAAATAAACAGTTAATGAAATTGACATATCCTGATACCACTAACACTACATATAACTAAACAGAAACAAAAAAATATATTCAAATTTGTCTTATAAGTACTAATTAATATTTTGGATGCTCGATAAAGTCCTCATATTGTTGAAAACAGAATATTCTTATATTCTATTTACAATTTTCACTTCTTCTGTCATCTTTTATATATATTTGATATTTTCATTTCCAGCTGTGGATAAACTGAACAATGAGTTTGCATCGACAGTTGCAGCATCAATAATACATTCATATTAAGTATAAGTATAAATAATCGACTCTTCTAGTCTCATATTTCCAATCAGCTTCACTAGCTTTAAGAAAACTAGAAGGTTCCTTTTTTTCGAAACACTGCTTGGGTATGAGTTAAACTAGAACCAAGATACCAAGTATTCAGTGGCCATTTCGCATGACAGTAACGGCGTGAAATTCTCAACTAGATTTCCTTCCTATTCTCCACAGAAAATAAAATCATCTAGGCTAGGAATTATCTTATCAGGTGCTTCCAGAGGAGGCAAAGCATTATAAAGGGGGTGGATTGAAGGTGTAGCTTCATTTAACCGGGAGCCAAATACAGATCCGAAAAGCACATCCAGAGTGCTCTCTTCCGGTACCTTTCTTCAGCAACACTCCAGAGAAAGGCTCTGAGTTACAATGTACATAGTTAATCATTTCTTAAAAATATCCTCATATATCCTTATAAGGTACACTATAAGATATAATTTTTGGAAGTCTTAGACAAGCAGAAAAATATGTAAATGAGTTTCCTCTATTTGCCGGAGCAATCCCATAATCGTTTAAATATGTGTTCATAACTACTTCCTAAGCTATTGCAGTACGAAACTTATTAATTTGAGAATAACAATGAAGCAATGTACTTCTAGCAAACAATTTTAGAGTTAGGTTTTTTACATAGTTATTACTTAGATTATGAACAAGATAATTGAAAGGTGGATCTATTATTATTTCTGATGTATCATTAACGATGTCTTATACTAAAATCAAAAGAAACTTTCATTGAAATTTCCTTATCAATCAAATATTTATAACTCATGTTTCATATACATCAAATAGTTATAACAAGTATAGTTTATTATAGTTACATCTTCTATCTCTTTTGTAGAAAGTATTGAACAAAACATTCTTCAGAAAGTTTACAAGTCAAGTGAATGAAAATTCATAGGCAGAAATTAATTCACTCAGATATTTATAAGATAACAGAATAAACTTGTTCAATTTGTCTTGCTGGAAGTTCGGGTCCCTGTTCATTGAGCAGTCTCTCTGGAAATATCTGAAATGAGCCTGAGAAACATAAGTCCAGGCTGTATAAGAGGTGATTCCAGAAAGTAGAAATATCGAAAAAACTCCCG
The DNA here is from genome assembly GCF_026250575.1 of Diorhabda carinulata. NCBI lineage: Eukaryota > Metazoa > Arthropoda > Insecta > Coleoptera > Chrysomelidae > Diorhabda > Diorhabda carinulata. The sequence continues at coordinate 15,281,446 of NC_079468.1, read as the reverse complement.
CATTTCTTTTTCAGCCAATAGTTCATAGTTGGGTTAATCAGTAGTCAGGGATCGTTGCGCAGACAGGCCTTTTGTTAAGCCCGTCATGCCCTACTTGAAACTACTAAAGGTCAATGTTCTTTAAGAAGCTAATCACATAAATTGGATTGAAAAATCTGCAGATTGAGATGACTGTGTTTCTATGGAGTCAATTAAGTATTACTTTGATAGTATGAGGTTTGTTATTGTCATACAGGAGAATCATAAATTTACGTAACATATCTGACTATTCACATCAGATAACTTCACTCAATGACACAATAAAGATCTATGTTGATGGTCTGATAACGATTCAGGTAATCGATCAGGATAACCTTAAATTTCTATGTTACAAGTGATCTCCAAACCATTTTTTTTGCTATGAGAAAGGGGCAAATGTTGAAGTTTCGTCACCAGTGATCAATGAAGACTTCCCTGCCATACTGTCGGTCTGAATAAAGGAAGTTACATCATGCATGTTGCTTCTTCACCATAAAATTTCACGAGTCCATGCCCATAAAAATCGAAACAGAGAAAACAAATTTTCTCCATCTTATCCTATCTTTTACAATCGAGAGTATTTTCCTTCTGGTGAAAAACCTCACCTACATATAAATGCTATTAATCTGATTCATTCTTGCCAACACTTTTCAATTACTTTCATAGTTAGCAAAATTTTAGAGTTGTAGAACTCAACTGCTAAATTCGCGTAACTTAACTCAATCACCAAGAAAAAGTACTTGATTGAATAAAACTACAACAAGTGATAAGCTTTAAATATCCAGGATAAAAATTAAAAGAAGATGAAAGAATCGAGGAGGAATAAGAGGAAGAACAAAAGCAGCAGGAACATTATTTCAAATAGTCAAGATATTTTGATTGACAATCTAATTATGTATTTTATTTCTGACAATCATCTCAATAACCAATTAGTTAGGTTAGTTTTTTTAACACTATTACTTTTTATACGAATCTTGCATAATGTCATACTAAAGCCGGGCATGATTTTATGCAACCGTCAGATATTGAATCCGTGGCGCAGCCTGTCAAAAAGCAAAACTAGCAAAAAAGAAATAACAAAAAAGTTCCAAAAAAGTAGTTAAAATAGTGACAGAAAAAGAAACATTGAATGGAATAAGCAGAAAAGTAAAGGATTCGACTCCACACACGCCCAATATCCTTAAAGCTTAGAATTCAGTGAGTATTTGATTTTTTATATGAAATACTGTTTAGTAGAAATTATATGATAAAGGATGAATTGATAAATGAAAATCTTCTGAAATATTTACTAATTTCAGTTCTTTTAGAGACAAATTTTATTTTTCTCTAGTGGTATGAGAACATTCAAATGACAATCCAACAGTTACATTTGGTGTAATTACTCTTTTAGAAACCAGATAAATGCTGAATCATCGATAATCTTAAAAATAACCCTATTGAACAAGTCATGTAGGTATTTATGGTTGTGGAGATAACTATAATCCATTTTTATGTAGTTTGTGTAGTAGATATAAACTTTTTCTCAATGCAAACCTGTCTAAAGTGCATTTCTCAGTAAAAGACAGGGAGAATAAAAATCTTGAGTTAAAATCAACCAAGACATTACTACTATTATCATTCTGAGTAAAGTATTTAATGTTAGATTCCATAAAAAGTATATCGTATTTCCAAGTGAATAAGATCTTTTGATAACCGAACAACATCTATTTTTACAACAACAAAAACTTTCAACTGTCAAAAACATTTTAAATTATATGGGTGCCTTCGAGTAGATGATTAGGAGAACAGAAACCTTGGGTTAAATCCAACCAAGATACTACTATCATTATTATTCTGTAGTAGTATCTATATTTAAAATCCATGAAAACGTACATCTAGTTTCCAAGATGAATAAAATATTTTTCTACTGATAATTAACCTCAAAAACAAATTAGTATATTTATAAAACTGAGAGATCCTGTACTTTGTTCGATTATCTGCAACAATTTGTTTTAGTGAGGGTGGTGACATCACAGCTATGAAAAAACTATAGGAAATTTTATCTTATATCTATGTTCAACAGTTGGACAAAACTTGAACTGTAACTTACTAGTACTAGTGTACTTTAACAAAATGTTTTCGTTCTCCTTGTCATCTACAGTGTTATTTTTGATAGTTGATAGTTAAGCTCCGCGATCTTAGCACCTCATGTGCGAAATTTTAATTGACGAATTACACCATCTAAAAGGTCAAAAATTGGTTGATCTTATTAATTAATCTTCGTTATAAAATTTTTTATTAAAGTTCGAAGTTTTTCATGGTCATTGCGAAATTTTAACACCTTATTCGCTGATAATTGCTTAGCTTACATAAATATTTGGTTAGCTTCATTTATTACTCAAAAAATTATTTTTATTTGAGGAAAAATATTAGACATGTACAACTATCAAATAGTGGAGAAACAAATAGTTCACTGTTTTAATCTATATGCATGCATAAGATTTGAAGTAAACTAGCTTATTTAATAATAATAATAATAATAATTTATATAAACATGAATTTTTTAGAATTAGACATATTTCATTTACATAAAAAATTACCACTACCATTAATTTCCAAAATACATTTATTATAATTTAAGTTAATCAATTCTAAATTTCTATTTATAAGTGCTCACTGATACAATTAATCGTCCCAAAACATACGCGTTACTCATTTAATTTTTCAAATATTAAATTAAACTCACAAAATGTTCATGTAAGCTAACCAATTATCAGCAAATGCTTCTCGATCGCTCATAGGTAGACTTTTTTTTGCTAATGAGGTACTAAAATTTCTCAATGACTTTGAAAAACTTAAACCTTTATTAAAAAATTTTCTAGCGCTGATCAATTAATAAGGCCAATGGTCCTTTTATGACCAATTTCTGACCTTTCAGGTGTTGTAATTGTTCAATCGAAACTCCGCACATGAGGTGCTAAGATCACGAAGCTTAACTATCAACAATAATACATTTAGTTAAAGTACACTAGTATCTAATCTATTATTATTCTGACTGAAGTTCCCCAAATAAATAATAAGATTCTGACTTGATAATTGACCTCAAAAAAGTAAAAATAGCAAATTTGGTCTAATGGCTATATTCAACATTTGGACAAAATTTTGTATTTTAACTATCAATTTTTCAAAAACATGTGTTTATATTCAGGGGTATCTTTGAGTAGATAACACGGAGAACAGAAACCTTGAGTCAACTAAGACACTATATATCTAACGCTATAATCCATGAAAGAGTATATCGTGTTTCCGAGTGAATTATGAAGTTTTCTTTTGGTACTTAACCTCAAGGAAGTTTTGTCTAATGTTCATGTTAAACCTTTGGACAAATTTTAAAATTTAACTATCAACTCTTTAAGGAGATTTAAATTTACAGGGGTACTGATTGTGTGATCCGTTTGGTAAATAAATGCACTTTTATTTTTAACAAATCAAAATAACTCCATAATAGATTTGCACAAGTCATACTGTGCAAATATTAATTCTATGTACGTAAAATAAACAACGGTCGATAACTACTTAAACTTAATATAAATCAACAAAACAATATAACGTTAGACTAAACTAAGTGTCGCGTGCCGAAACTTTTGGATGTTCGCGAACCACTCGCCCCGCTGTCCCTAGAAAGAATGAGCTTCTGTTCGATTAAAAATGTTTCACTTGGGCTCCTGTAAGTGTATTAGCTTTTCCTAAAACGTCTACTAGGTATTTCAGAAAGGATTGAGTTAAATGCATACCAGTAGGAAATTAAGAAGGTTACAAAGGAGATTTGGAATTCCCTTGGAATTCAGGTAACGGTCAGTCACGGGTGGAAGGATTATTGTTTTATTGAGAAAGTTGTTCGAAGAAATATGTGCCCGTATTAAGTACTTTTAAATGCAAGTACTTTATAGTGTATGAATGCTAGTGATTCTAGTGAGTAACATATAGATACAACAGTCAAAGATCAAATATAGAATTCGATATCGATGGGCCGGCGAGTGAAATGTCGAGAAACTGTAATTTGACCCTCTCGAACAACGTTTGTTATGAGATGTGCTTGATGCATGATTAACCAAATAAGAATCTTAAGGCTCTCAGACACGTGACCGCGAGAATGTCTAAAGATGTGAAAACTAGACAAGGGATTTGATTGAGTCAATAATCTGAGTCTACTTCTAAAATACTACTTTAGTGACTATTACTATTAAAGACAGATGTATGAGTTAGATGGATGTTGTTTATTAGTGGCTTTTAACTCTATGTGGGAACCATGAAGATGAGGATTGTTTTCATTGACTCACAAAACTATTCAACTTCAAGCGAAGCTTCTAAATAAAATTTTCTTGCATTATAGGAATTGAGAGATACGATGGGCAACTCAGCTAATGACACAGTTATATTGTTTCTGATATCAAAATCATCCAGTTTTTCATGCAAATAATTTCTACTAGTTCCATGATAGAGAAATCCTCGAAAAATGTACAACTATGAAGTTCAGTCCAGTCGTTCCAATACATTGTATTGTGAAGCTTGTCTGATGTAATTTGTACTACAATGGTATTTTTTGAGAAGTCGGAAATAATAAAGTTAAATCGTGCCACATTTTCAATGACGAAACAGCTTGTCTCGATAACACCATTGGGTTCAAAATACGCGAGAAAATCTTCTCCAACGGTATTAATTTGAGTGTACGTGAGAAAACAATTAAAAACATAAGTAATTCTGAAATTTTCATCATTTTATTTCGATTAAAATGCACTTGTATATTTTTTCAAACAAATATTACAATTAAAAGTTATTTGCATGGACGCCTTGTACGTAGACGTGGATATAATAGTGTAGTATAATCGGAGTAGATATATTTCTATTCTACATCGAAACAAGACTTGTAGTAACGTGTCCTATGCAATATTAACCATACAAATATATCAATTCTGTTGTATAATTTAGCACCCGAAGAGAAAACGAGCCACCGGAGCCGGCCGGAATGCATGATGCATTCGGGGTTGGCAACATTGCGAAGAGAACGAATCAGGGGGTGGGGTGAGTAGTAGACGACGCGTGTGACGCAGTGTCTGGGTCAGGGAAGGGGAGGCAGGGGGAAGCCGGTGGACTAGCCTAGACTAGGTATTGATCTAGGCCACCTTCACCCACTAATTTCGACGGCAGAGGGCCTGTAACCCTTCCTTTTCCCCACGTTTCCCGTTTAAATCCCCTTGCCCGATTCGAAATACCCCACACTCCGGCCCGATGCACCAGGACATCTTCACGTCTTGACTTTATAACGCGTTCCAGGTAGGCGTACAATTTGGGGAAAATTGGGATTTTAATTTATTTCTTGAAGTGAAAATTATATTAATCGTTTTTAAAAATTTGATTTTTCCACGAAGGCAAAGCGAAGAGAAACTCAATTGAAAGTAGTTTTTGCTGAATTTTTGTTATTTTAAATTAAACGATACAGTTATAAACATGTTATGTTTAATTATATTATTACCAATTCATAAGTTGAAAACAGTGAAATTAAGTGCATAAAAATCGATTTTTTTTCATTATTTGTCTTATTCCACAAAAATTTTCATTTAAATCATGTACTGAAATATTATTTTATATAAAATTTATTCTTTATTTCGTTCTTATAAAACTTTCCGTTCTTTGGATATAATAACTTAAAATAGACTCTTGCATTATCGGGTATGGATGCGACAATTGCAACGGAAGAGGTTAATGAAATTTGCAACATGTAATATAAAGGGCTTGAGGACTAAGGAATCAGAAGTCTTTCACGAGCTTATGAAGATAAACATTGGGTATTGACAGAAACAAAGAAAGGGAAATGAAAATATTGGAGATTACATACAATGGGAAGACATGAAAGAGTCCATCAAAAGTTGAGAAGAAATAGACGAGCAAATAATGACCATAAAAATAGTAAAAACAGCCTACATTATACGACGTTATAATTGCTGGGTATTCCTCCAGCAATGCTGCGTTGTCACAAATAAAAGATCAATTTTATAATAAGCTTATAAAGGTTGTGTCAAACATCAAAAGGGGTAAAAGGATACTCATCTTAGAAGACTTGAATGCAACGACAGGCAACGACAGCTAAAGCAATTATTTTTCTGCAAAAGGATATCCATAAGTTTACGTGGGAGAATGCAACCAAGAATTTGAGGTCAGTTATAGAATGCGTAATGTAGAAGCATCACTCGCAATTGAACATAACAGATATAGAAGTGTACCGTGCATTACAATGTGGGACATAGTACCATGTAGTTATGGCAAAGGTAATAGTGGAGTATAGAAGAATTAGAAGTGGAACAACAAGACCAACAAAGTGAAGTAAATGAAAGTAATTATAAACTAGACAGCCTGTAACAAGAATCTCGAACCAATTCCTCTATAAACTAAGGCTGGCTAATAAATTACAGGACATGGTAACATAAAATGGGAACGCAGAACAATTGTATGAATAGATAAAGAAATACATAGAAGAAGCGGCTAAAGAATGTCTAGAATACATGAGAAAGGGAGGGAAACAACAAAATAATCTTAATTTAATAGATATATGTGGATGTAACAGCTGCTGTCGGAAATAATAACACAATTGGAATGACGGTATAATGATATTCAAGTTGAAGCGCTACGAGTATAAAAAATTCTCATTGAGTTGGTGGAGCATGGATGGAAAATATACCATGAAATTTTAACAAATATATACAATAAGTGCCTATTGAATGGGGACGCAATCCCAGAAGATTGGAATATGGTGTTTTACATTAGTGTAATTACCGTAATGGTTAAGTTGTACGACAAAGTATTTAAACGCTTCCATAATACAGTTTATACATAGCCAAAAATTTAAAACGAGTTTATGTAGCCAAATTATCAGGAAGAATAGAATAAGGCATGTTAAAAAGCAGTCTTAGGTGATGAAAGAGCAGGTAGAGCTGGTAAAGAACAACTATCAATAGGTTTGCGATTCTACGATGAAAACACAGGAAGAAGTTGTAGGTTTTGTAGAAGTAGTGTGCTTCATATATCGCTGAAGCACTTTTTTTATCAATTCTCACTTTCCTGGATGTCATATGGTTTTGGTGCAATGGTATTTATATATAATAATCAGTTTACAAAAAGACCCAATCTAGCGTTTGCCTTAATTGAGCTTCATTCTTTGTATGTGATTAAATTTGATTTAAATTGATATCAAGTAGCTACATAAAAACGCAAACCTAAACGAAAAGTTAGAAATTTGGCACAATTTGTAGATGGAAAAGTCTTTATCGGATGATAAATTGGAAGACGTTGACCTTATGGATCTGTTTAACGGAACATTTCCGTTTTTACCTATTCTTAGAAAAGCATTGAAAATTTTAAACATTATACCGTACAATACAGCGCCTTTAGAATGATGTATCAGTACTCTACGGAAAGTTGAAACTTCTTTGAGAAGTATTGTGAGAGAAGAAGGATTCTCGAAGTTGTGCCTATTGAGCATATATCGTTTTTTAGAAAAATAAAAATGTGCTAATATTGAAAACGGTGCTTTTGGAAAATTTTCAGCCAGTCTTAAAAGTTTACTCTTGAGTTGAATGAAATACATAGTTTTTATTGAATTTTTATGTTTCATTTAATCGATACCAACGAGTATCTTCTGCCTCTCCCTAGCCCCAATCCTTGGTACGCCCTTGAGAACTTACATTCTGAATAAACGAAATTCCAAACATTAATATATTGAACAGAATTCAATATTAAGTGAAATATGATGATTTCATAAGAGTATATAAATCTGGTTTCTATTCATAACTCTTTCTCTGTCACTTATCAAGAAAAAAGTCCACCTTTTCCATATTACCTACCCAATTTTCCAATTTATGTACATTTACAGCATTAAGTACGTCAATGTTTCTACACAATATCATTGCATGTTTTGTAAAATATCACTAAATGGACATTATTAATTTTGCTTTAAAGAAGGACGGGCCGAGGGGGAGATTTATTTTCCTCAAACTAGCTTTCGAATCATTATTGAACGGCTTGAAAAGCTGTCAACGAATAATTATGTCAAGCCTTTTTGTGATTCCTAAGCATTTAGGTATCCAGGGAAATGAAAGGGCCGACGGGTTAGCGAAAAGTACTGTAAGAAGTACGCTATTAGTCTTCCCAATTCTCACACCCAATGGTGTCATCAAAAGTCTGATAGACAGAAGATCTGAAGACAACTTTCTGAATAACTGGCTAACTACAACTTGGAACAAATTATCTAAGGCTAAACATCGGGTTGATTACTGGCCACTGGTATGCAGAAAAGCACTTCAAGATTAGGTTCATCACATAAAATGCTCCAAGATGTAAAAGCGACGAGGAAACTCCAATTTATGTATTGTTCAAGTATACACTTCTCTGGGTTGTTGAAGAAGACATTCTAAGAATTTGGTTGCGAAGAACGACACCAATTTCGTGGCTTTTCGATAGGTCCTCATCCTCAGTTTCGCGCGTAGACTCCTTCCTCTCCCCTAAATTATATGAGAGATGCTGGGATGTCTTATCTTTTTGTTAAGAGATTAGCCTGTTGGCTATACACTTTTGGCTTCTTGTTCTGGACGTCTCAATGTATATGTGTGTGTATTTCGTTGCCTCGGGTAAACCTTTTCCAACCTTCTTTGGCAAGAAGAGATCTTCCTTCGCCTTCTCTATAGTTGTCCCCGATGTATAACTCTGCACTTGCTTATGAAATGCGGAGTTACCGTGTCGGGGAGTGTCATCTTGTGGGCAGACTCGGTTAACCTAGTATATTGTAAAATATTTCTTTTGTTTTCTAGTGTATATCGGTAGTAATTTTCGGGTATTCTCATCGTTTTTTTGAATACGACTTGTTAGTTGCTACACACTTTTTGGTTTTAGTCCATTTTCCCTCAGCTCTGTCTCTACTTGGGGTGGGGGGTGTTTACTGCCAGTTCTTTTATGACTAGCTTCCTTTCTTTTTCTGTGTTGAGTAGGACGCTGAACACCTGACTCAATTATAATTCATATTCAATATACACTTTAGTTGTTGATTTTTGAAGAAGTTAGAAGGCGTTTTCCTTGATTATAGCCGAAAAATAATTGTCCGAAATATTTCCTAATTATTCCTGAAAATGATTGAATTAATTTTTTTTTAATGTTGGATTCTCGTTTTTTGTATTAAAATACCAGACACCATCAACGTAATTACACTTTCAAGATACGAAGAGAAGATTTTTAAAGGAACGATTTCGTAGACAGGATGGTACTCAAAAATTGTTAGCTTTTATAAAAATTCTCCAATATATGAATATGTTGATAGCGATTTCACAAATAATAGTATGTGTACCTCGTAAAAGCGCTTGCTGTTTACATTGTCTCTCATTTATGCATTGCTTTTGGTACTAGTTACACAACTATTCTGCATCCGTTTGGAAAATTTTCTTTATGCTTTATTATTATTATTTTTTTTAAAATCTTTTTATTCTCGCCAAGATTCTTATTAGTTTTAGAACGATTTTTAATATTTTTGTAAGCGGCTTTAACATTAATAAGAAAACTATTTTTTTATATCAGTGATGTGAATTTTGTTTGTTTTTTTTTTGTTGTTTCAAATCCAAAAAAACAAGTGGGGAATATTTCATATATTTTATGAGTAAGTTAGCATTTATAAGTAATGTATTCATAAGTGTTTATCCATAATATTATTTTCAATATATAAAGCGGCTAAAGAAAAAAATATCGTACGTAACATGATCTAAAAGCATACGTTTTGTCCTGGGAAGTTCCCAATCACCCCATGAAATATCATTTTCGAAGCTTGTTACATAAATTACTATTATCTCCATTGTATAGTAACAGCATAATACTGTGTGATATCGGAATATTATTGCTTTATATGTATTTTGTTCACTCGCCTTTAACTTACTTAATAAGTCAACTGCCACTCAACATTATATGTATTTTGTTACACAGTTGCTTCGTATACAAACCGTTTCAAAAGTTCTGTAAAAGGACTCTCTACGTTTACCTTTCAAATTATCATTTACTGCTTAATTTGATTGAATCTCTGCATACGATAACATTTTGACGGAAAAGTGAGGTTTCAGAGTTTGACAACAATTTCCCTGCGTTCATTTCCATATGTTTCAACTGGTTTTTTGGCTGAAAATATAAAGAAAAATACTTTCAATACAATATTTTTTTATGACACAACCATATAAAAACCCAGGAAAAGCTATGGAAAATATCCTGAGAGAACTTCATCCAATAGAATGATCTCCGAACAGATTTGCAATATATTCACATAAATGGTTCTGCAAGGTGGGTACCACGATTGCTTTATACTGATTAAAAATTCTCCCGGATCAAAAATTCAAACGAATGTTAAGTTATCTTCAGATATAATCGTTTATTTATCGATAATAGATAAAACTTCATCATTATACCTCAATAACAAAAATACAATCGAAAAAGTGCACTTCATCCTGGCCCCCGAAAACTATTTTTTACTTTGATCACTATTACAATGTTTAGGGATTGCGAAAGTTTAATCTTCATTGATTATTTAGAAGAGATTTGCTGACATGTTTTTATCATGCCTCTGTCTCTTGTGCCAGTATAGTCGCAACAAAATTAGCTAAACTGTTCTACGATTGTCTTATACGCCATATTCACCTTATTTGGCTTGCTTCGATTACTTTATTATCCAAACAAAGGAAAATGGTTTGGTGATAAGCGATTCTAGACAGATGGAAAATTTATGCTGTTGAAAATAATTCGAACCGCACTCATATATAAAATTTCTATAGATATGATTTTCTGCCCATTCGAAACAGAAATTTTCTTGGTTTGCTTGTATAGAAAATGTAGTAAACACTATAATATATCGTGTTCTCAAAAATTTACTGGCTGGACAGAATGTTTTGATCCTAGATCCTGAGATATAGAGATACCCGACCTAAAAACAAATCGATATACTTACACAGTTACAACAGCTCAACAGACCTTATATGCTCCATCTATTTTTGTTGGCGGCTGCTTCACACCAGTCCTCTATTCCTATTCTTTCTAAATCTTCTCTACATACTTCTATCCATTTTTTCCGTGGACGCCCTCTTTTCCTTTTCGCTCCTTCTCCACTTAACAAGGATCTTTCCACCCAACGGTCTTGTCCATTCTAGCTATATGCCCCATCCAACGGAGTCTTTTTGCTCTGACCACATATCCCATCTCAGCTTGATCGAACAGTACTTTGATCTCTGAGTTAGCTCTTCTTCTCGACTCGTTTTGCTCTCGTACTCTTCCAAACATCCTCCTTAGTACCTTTTTCTCCCATATGCTTATTTTGTTTCCTTCTTTTTTATTCATGATCCAACATGCACTGCTATTCAGCACCGTTAGTTGTATAACTGTCATGTAAATGCGTAACTTGGCTGCTCTTGAAATATCTTTTAACCTTAATAGTCCTCCTAGGGCTCCAAACGTTTTGTTCCCTCTCGCCAGTCTTTTGTCAATTTTCCTGGTTCCACCTCCTTCGTTTGTCACTGTCACTTTCAGGTATTCGAAGTGGGACTGGACTTTTTCAAATTCAAAAAATGATTAAGCCTAGGTTAGGATGGAATACCTAAAAATTTTAGCTTAAAGAAAAAACTTTATAATTTAGGATAGGAGTAAAATCAGTTACTCGGTCAATCTATAGTAGCTGAGACAGGCAAATACACTCCTGGGAAACTATAATCAGGGAAGCTCTGTTGAATGTATGAACCTCAGCAAAAACAACCTACAAATACTAACAGGGGTCTTCTAGGGGCGTTCTCGCCTCTATGGTCACCTGAAGACGCTAGGTTTAGTAGAGAGTGTAACAGATTCTATTACGTAGACGACAAACTTCAATCTACATCCTCTCGAAGTGTGAGAGACTACACTTGGAAATTCCATCTTTCAGAGCTATTCACTATAAATTTACCCACCTTCAACTTTTTCACACATAGAGATACATAAAAATTTATTATACAGAGTAACACAAAAACCATTTATGTTATTTTTGGTAGAGAGATCTTGAACTGATATTTTATGCTATAGCTGTTCTAACTACTGCATATGCAAATAAGAGAACAGAAAGAAGGCTGTTTACGGTGACTTGTGACCCACGTGCGGGAAGTGACCGGCTTCTTAAAACCAAAGAAATTGCAACATAAACATCATTTTCAAAACAAGTGTTTTAAGGATCCGAAATGAGCATTTAAATATGACAAAACTTCTCAACTTCTCAACTCAACCCGTCGAGTAGAATGTTGTAAGCGACTTTTAGACATTTGCCGATCAATTGTAACAGGTAATAGAACCATATTCTTTCTTTATGATCCGACTTCCAAAAGAGATTCCATAGAGTGGCATAGAAAAAAAACCCGTGACTAAAATAGCAGAGGTCATAAAAAGCCCCAAAAAAGTGATAGCTACAATATTTTGGACCGCGAAGAAGTACATTTGATTGATTTAAGGAATTAAATACATCCGTGACCGCGGCTCTTTAATCTGATTGACGAAGTTGTGTCAAAACATTGTCGAAAAAAGGCACCGCACCGTAGTCTGCGTTTTTTATTTATGACCTTTCTATGATAAGCTCTGGACCGCACCTCATATGTTGGATAAAAGATTCTAAATGTTTTTTACACGATAGGTCACGTACTTTCCTTTTGCTTTCAAACGTTAATATTAAATTTTTAGAAAGAAAATCAGAATCTTTTGGTTTGAATTTAATAACGAATCGAGAATATTGGCAGTAAATACTGACATCACTTTCAACACTCAAACATGAAAAAGATTGATGAAAAGAGTTATTGTTTTCGTTTGCAACAAAAAATAAAATAAAAGTAAAGTGAAATCAATCATAAATAAAGTGAAATTAATCCTAAATATACGCTTTAGATTAGGTGTCAAATGTAAATGGCTAAATATTTTGTCTCAAAATATAGATTTTTGCAAAAAACATTCATTTTGACGTTGAAATTATAGTAATTATTTTATTATCGTATAGCTTTTTTAACCAAAATAGAATAATAAAATAAATTCACATTTGAAGAGGATTTCATGTGTTTAAATACCTCAAAATTTATATCAAAACTGTGTCGCAAGATTGCTGATATACTCAAAAACAAACAATCAAACAAAAAGAGCAAAGTGAAGTAAAAAATCTGGATTGTGGTAAACGGCTCATTCTGTTAGAAAGAATAGATGGTGTATCTATTATAGACACATTGTCTATTCATATGTCTTTATTTCTATATTCGGAAAATACTTTAACAGTTTTCCAATGAATTCGATTAACCAATAACTTATGAAAATAACAAACAAACATTAAGTATGAAATAATCAGTATTAGTTACACAATTGCAATACCACAAATGACCATTGGATAAACTATTAGGAATAGCATGGAAACGGATCTGGTTTTGATTATATATTGTTGCTCCAATTTAATTATCATTGATTTCAACATTTTCATTATTTTTAAAGTAATTTTTTTTCGTGAGGAACCTTCACCAGTTTCTTTACCAAAGTGCTAAATCCTCACCATTTGATGGCCTCAATATTAATGCATAATAACTAATCCAAATGATGGCATTAACCAATTAAATTTACTTTTTCAAAATCTGTGCAATGGCGCTCCGTCCTACTGACAAACTATTTGCTCTAATTCTTTAGCAGAAACCAGTTCCTCCAATATATCTATAACAGTGGTGGAAACGTAATAGAAAAGTATAATCCCAATTCCACAAGAAACGTTAACAGAGTTTCTTCAATTTCTTTTAATATGGATGATGTTTTGATATATATTTTTTCACTTGAATACATCTTCTGTGAAAAACGATTATTGTCCGTCCAAATAATTATAAGATTGAATCAATTACTTCCAGTATTCACAATATATGTTTAGAGAATTATAAACGTTTCCACTTTTTTCTGCGAAGATGTAAGTAATTTATATGGTCTATACAGTTTTTCCACACAATGTTTTCTTGATCAACTTCTTTTAAATTCAAATGCTGCTTTGTTCAACTTATCTCTTGTTGTTATATTGAATTCCATAACAATAATTCAATAACCATTAATAATAAGCCAAAAACAAAATTAAATGATAAGTCCAATTCTTGATTTCCATTCCTTGAAACGCCCCGCTTCTTAGAGCTTTTAGCAACACTCATTAGAGTATATATTTTTGAAAATATGTTTTTACTAAGAGATATGCACCATATTCTATGCTTTATAGATTGTTAAATATCTATCATATCTAGTATCAAAAAAAATATTTATTTATAAAGACCGCAATAGGTTGAAACATCAAAATTTTATGTATTATTAAACGAGGTTTCAATTAAAAGAGACCTAAAATCAAGATAATTTATCAAAAAAACTTTACAAGAAATAAGAAATTAAAGAAATTCATTATAACCTGCATAAAAAAATGCCTACCTACAGTGTTATTGAAATCGAAATACTTTTATATAAAACATATCGCACGTCCGCTCAAATAGTGTCACAAGTCAAAAAATCTACTTCATTGCACTATTAGTGTGATAAATTTTATCTTAAATAATATTATGCAAATAGTTACTATTGCGGTAACTATGTAACTTTATAAGTTATCATTCAAAAAGTGAAAAATGAATTAGAATTAATTTCGAACGCTTATTACTCAATAGTTAGTGTTTTTTTTGACTTATGACAATATTTGAGCGAAGGTGCGATATGTTCGTGTCTCTTTTACAAAATTATTTGGTCAAATTAGATGGAAGAGCACGGTACATATAAAAACTAAATTGTTGCACAGAGTAAGGTTGGATTCTGGTGTCATGAGGAAAAATCTATGTATTACCTTCGAAGCGCAGATAGATATCTTTTATAGAATCAAAACATCCGTAATTAAAGCAGTACCAAGTGTTTACCATGTTTTTTATTTTAGAGTTTTGATATTTATTGACAACTAAAATGGATTAAAAGGAACTTTTTCTATTTTCTCCCAAAATTTTTGTATTAAATATGTCAGTATAAAAAGCCGATTACTCAGAAGAGTGATTTTTCAATAAAAAGTGACCTTATATAAAAAATAGTTCTTTTCTAACCACAATCTCCTTTTAGTTCTACATTTTATGGTGGTAGCGACAAATACACAGTTCGGCTAATTTTTCTATATATCAGACGAATGAGCAAGCGCAATATATCCAAGCATTCATTTGAATTTTTTATTCACGTGAGTTTTTGATCAGCTTCAAGTACTCGCGGCACCTGCCTTGCAGATATTTTGGATATTCGTTATATTCGATAATAGTTGTATATTTCAAAGTTAGAAACAGTTTTCCCCATATGAGTATTGAAAATAAAATAGATTAGATTGATGTAAATGTTTGAATATAATCGTCGTAGCCAAAGTATTGTCAACCTTTGAAGTGTCACCATTTTATCAATCCGTTCTCGTATTTTGATATTTATTTGATTGGGAATATTAATATGGTGAATCTACTGTTTCGTAAGAAGCCATAAAATAATATTAAATAGTCTTCTCTCAAAATTTGTCATCAAAAGCTGGCAAATGCAAATCCAGTCTACATCCAAGTGAACTAACCTTAAAAACTTTAGACGTCTGAAGATTCTCTGTATGACCTTCCTTATTAAAGTCTTTTTGCACCCAATTTAACGAAAATTCCTACACCATTAGTAAATTCTAATTCTAATATCTCAAAAATAACCAAAACCAATTTCAAAGTATCAAAAAATATTCTAAATAATAAGATTATTATTGAATTTCAAATGAAATGCTTGCAAAATAAATTGTGTGAAATAAACCCGAATGAAAACCAGAGTTCACGTATATGTGTTCATACTTTTCAGATAAGTTCTACAGTTTCCTTTTCCACAGGATTAAAGACTAACTACGACACTGATATTATCCGAACTCCTCACTCCATAGGGCTCCCGACACTTCGAAAAGGGGGCGATAGTGGTGCTTGGACTCTTTTTAGTTCTAGCCGGGATTCCTGGAGAATTTTCGGGAGAGGGTATGGGGTGACATGTGGGTTGGATGGAGGGAGGATTTTGAGGGTATTTGAACAGTTGGGAATTTCTCTTTGTCTGCAGGAATGGATGCACTTGCACGCAGTCTGCTTGATGTGGAGCTTAAATTGGGAATTCTGGCATTTTATGAGTTGGCTGCCTTGAATTGAGAGTACTTTTATATGTTAACAGAGTTGTTGGTGAAACTTTGGGATAAAAGATATCTGATATCGATGTCATGCACCGAAATAAAACATTTTTATTACAAATAAGATTCGATTGTACGGAAGACTGAAAAAACTGCGCCAAAACAAATCTGAAATATTATTTCATTGTATAATTTGATAAGCAAAAATGCAATAAAAAACAACTGCCGTAAAATTTGTATTTTCAATTCATTCAATATCTCGCCAATATTAATTAAGCGAAAATAATGGTATGCTACTTTTAGTATTCTGTATAATTTTTACATTTTAATTATGATAACATCTAATACTTATCCACAAGAACAGTCCTTGTTAAAAATTCTACATAAAGAAACTTGTTTTCTAGAGTCTAAGTCATACTAGTTGCTTTATTAATCTTATTGAACTATATCAAGTTCATTTCAAATTTAGTTTCCTAACCCTTATCAACATCTTCACAAAAACCGTTAGTTAAAAAAGATTCTAAATTTGTTCCGAAGTTTGATATTAATTTTCACATTCCTATTTACATACAATGTTTATGATTGTCTATAATTTATCAGCAATGATAATTTTTACATTGATTCTGAATGTATACGGGGTGGCCAAATAAGCGAGGTAAGCGGATCTATCTCGGACACAACATAACATCTTGCAAAAAAATTATTTCCATATAACTGACCAAGAGAATTTGCTGGAAAATATTTTTGTTAGTTTGAAGAATGTCTGCTAGAAGCTATCTAAATTTACAAATAATATTGCCGAATAGAGGTATGCTGAACTTTTTTTAATCTAGAGATAAGAGTAAGAAAGAAATGCTTTATTGTCAAAAAAATGTTACAATCTGTAAACAAAAGCTTGTAAAAACTAAAAAGCAAACATAAAAATAACTAAATAAAAATAAAACAAATGAAATAAAGATTGGCGAGATATTTTTTTCTATTTGACCCACTGGAGTGTTCTCAGTTTTGTTATGTTTTAACTAATACACTAGACAACATAAACTGTGCTCTGCTTTCTCACCATTACACTAGCTTAAAAGGTTCAACTCTTTTCAGTCTTCTTACTATCCCACGTTAACCCAGCAGCTTGATTACTGCTACATTCCAGTGGTTATCAAGCCGTTATTTATGCTTCGCAATTCATATAACATGCTTTGGTAGCTTTTTATAATTTTTAGGTTGTTGGAGACCGATACATTTCGAATCGATAGTTCAGTGTTTCTACTTGACAACGAATATAATTTTTAATATTGGGCATTCAGCATTTCCCTTTTCTTATTGATGTTTTCTTTACATCATAGCTTCGTATATAAGTATGTACTTAGCAGTAAATGCATATGGAATAATATGATCATTATTGATTATAGGTATTTGATCAGTGTATGAATTTGTAAATGTGCACGGATTTATTTTTATTAAGTATAAAGCACCAGCTTTTCGAACAAGCGTTTATCTAACGCTCCTTGGAGGATAAACATCTTATTCTGTAGTTTGTTCAACATCTTATTCAGTTTTACTAACTGCTAGTACACTGTACTGTACTGTAGTTTTATCTGGTACATCAAAGGTAAGTAGGTGATATAGCAGTGGGGCCAAGAATACTGCCTTATGGTACATCATTCTTTCATAAATAAATCTAATTCTACAACAGATATTATTGTCACCATTCAAATTACCAGAAATGAAGCAGTGGTCGACAATGTTGTCTCCTAAAGTACCCACTCAAATATTTAATTTATGTGTAACTTTCGACAAATGAATATGTATTAGTTTCATTTCAATATCTTCAATTTGTGCCTATTCATTTATTGATTTAAATAAAATGTACATTCATTTGAAAAACCACGTATCTTATAGGTGATTGGCATTAACCTGCATTAAATCTCTTAGATTATCTTCGCCTAGAATTTTTATATTGAAATTATTTATTCAAGTTTTTATTTGGTCATAAAGAGATGGGATCATTTAGATTTTTTAATAAAATAATGGGTCCGATTTCTAATTTGATTGTTTTTTCCTACTACCAACAACAATTGTTAGTGAGAAAATATAGAATTCACATTATTCGTCTCCATATTTTATTTCACGCTTTACATTCAATAAAAGAAGCTACTGGAGATTATCATCGAACGTTATTATATAAATATTCACTAAACATATAAATCTGAAAAACATTCGGTAATGATAAGATACGTTATTCATAACAATAACTAAATTTGGCTGAATATTTAGTAGGATCTAATCGGTAAACAATTTTTAATATAATGCCGCGGTCATACCTTAGTAGCAGCAAGACAAAAATGAGAAATGTTTTCAGTGATTAAAAGCAATGCATTTGATAAAAATCGAGCTCTTTTCCTCGTTAAGCAAGAAGTTTTTTAGAAATAATTCTATAAGTATTCTTTCGTCAAGTTTATTTTCAAAACCACACTATATTAAAAAGCACCTAAATGTTAAATAACATCATTTTCTTACGGACTTCCATCCTCTCGTCTTAGGCACGCAACTATATTTGATTTAACCCTCAACAATGGACTTGTAAATCCTCAAACTCTCCATATATTTCCGTACACACACCTTTTTCACTATTCAACACCACAAATAGTAACCAAAAAACGATCACCCTTAATAAATTCAAATAATTAATAACAATAAAAACAAAACTGTTAATTAAATACAATTTAATGCATATTAAACCAAATAAACAAGTTAAAATAATTCATTGAATACAACGTTGAGAAACCTTGAACATTTTAGAACTAGCTCCAGTATATTAGTTTGGGGTCGGAAGTCTTTCTACAATCCTGCAATGATAATAGATAATTTATACCATATTGATTGGATGTTTCAATCTTCAACCGATTCCAAGGTTCGTACCGTCTGTTTTCCACAAAACCCATTTACATAAATTCATAAATCAACTTTAAAACATACCCATAACCAAAGTCTTCATTTTCGCTTGACTTTACTCGTATTTTTGAATCCTCAACTTCTATTTTCTTTTGAATATGAAATTTTGATGATAATTTTTTATTCGTCCTTGAAATGAAGAAGTTTTGTCAAAAAAACTCCTATTTATTGTAAGTAATGTAATATAATACATAATTGGTAATTAGATGATGGATTATACATCGTCTTGTATTCATATAATCATGTTTTGAAGAAATAGGAGATCATTTTAAGCTCGTATTTTTATTTTCAAAATCCATAATAGCTAAAACAGTTATTTATTTTAAAGCCCCATTCATAAATTTTATAACAAATCATAAACTGCGAAAAGAATTTTAAGATCTTTTAAAAGATCGACAACACTTACAATTTAAATTTATAAGGGAATGACAATATAGGAAAAAGGAATGACCTTGCGTAAAAAAGTATTCACGTGTCCTATTTGAAATCAAGTTCAATGCATATACTTCTCTATCTTTTTAGAAAATTCATATCTTCGTAGTTATTTGAGGTGGGTAATATTCGTTGACACCTTATACAATTACACTTAATGCAAAAAATTGTTTTGTCAACATTATTAATAATGAGAAATTATTTTTATGACATCGTAAATCAGTAATTGTAACTCCTCAGCTGTAACTCAGATATTGATACCACACAATTTTAAATTTCATTGCTATTTCAACAGTAGATCTGATTAAAAACAAACAATGAAATATATGGTGTGAATTTTAGTGTAATTTATTTTTGAGAATGATTTAAGTGATAGATACTGGTAATAAAAAAGTATATTTTGGACATTTACTACGAGGATTATCTGAAAAATTTCCGACCTCAATCTAAAGATGTCAGCACTTATCAATTTACGCTGGGAAATATATTTACACATGCATTGAGAGATTCTTGATAAAATTTCAGCCATTTTAGATTCTCAGTTTCTCTTTGACATTTGTTTAAATGAGTCGATCTGGAGATTTTTCTGAAAATGGATTAGAGAGATGGAATAGTTTATCGGCTTCTCAAAAAACGCTTTTGCAACACACTTGGAGAATTATGCATGCGTAAACTATTCAATCACAAAACAAATGAATTAAACTTTATTAGAGGAATTTCATTTTACAGAAATTATTACCACTGAATATGGGTTAAGTTATAATGAGCCTATTTTTGTCAATAACTATTCCTATCTCATAGATATACAATGATCATGCCCACAAACAACGACTTTTCCGAAATAACAGTTCAATAATTTAATATCTAAGAAAGTGTTCGAATTTTATATCATCTACCACAATTCTTATAACCTTTATATTGTTTGTATTTACAGAACACCTGACGCTTACGTACTTACTTTATGTCATAAACTACTGACCTTACTGGATTCCTCACCTCGTATTGAATTGTTAAACAACAAATGCATCTAAATAATGTTTACTCCAGCCTAAGCAACCATCACTACACTGCAATAACTTTTTGTCACTTTTTAAGGCTTTCGATTGTGTTATTCATCTTAATTAACAAATTGCAGTACTACAGGGGAACACCTGTCGCATGGTTAAAGATACCTTACCAACAGAAGTCAGCTTGTAAGGGTTTGATACAACGATGTCAACTTGTAAGCCAATAGAAAGTGGAATGCCCCAAGGTCAGTATTAAGGTCTATTTTGTTTCTTTTGTTTATCAACAACATTGCCTATCTAGACATCAGTAGTAAAATATTTTTATTTGCAGACGACACTAGTTTCTCTTGGAGCAACCCTGATCTCACGGCACTTCATAGGACTATATCTAGTGACCTAATCACCCTTAAATCATTGTGCCATTCTAATATTCTGTGTCTCAACGTTCACAAAACTAAAGTTTTTTCATATTAAAAAGCATTGCTGCCTTTTGTACTAAAAAATACCATCATTGACGTTACTGAATCTGAAAAATTCTTAGAGCTTGTAGATAATTTTGTGAAATGGTAGTTAGGTTAGGTTTATCTAAAAAATTAAGTTTTTCCTGTTTTGCGCTAAGCTCAGTTTCCGAGGAACTAAACTTATCCACCTCTTTAAAGGTCTATTATGCTCTTATTCTTCAAAGGACAGAAGAGAACTAAGAGAGCTAACTAAACAGCAGTGCTCTGGCCGGGACTATTTTATTCAAAATTGACTCTTACTTCCTTATTCATCTTTGAAGCCTAATTCACAGGTACGCTTCTCCAATTTTAGAAAGATCATTGCACAGTTATCCACCAGTTATCCAGTTTTATATTCAGAAATGGTTAACGGCTCAATACTTTATTATGCAAAAAAATGCACAATCATTTGCCAATTGAAATCAAATCTATAACATCTTTTCCGCATTCCGCAATAATTTTAGGGCATATTTACTGAAAAGTGCCTTCTACTCTATAAACTACTTTTATTCCAATACTAATATTTAATTCGGAGCATACTACGCACTGGTTTTATGTTGATATTGA
This sequence comes from Diorhabda carinulata, assembly GCF_026250575.1. Classification (NCBI taxonomy): domain Eukaryota; kingdom Metazoa; phylum Arthropoda; class Insecta; order Coleoptera; family Chrysomelidae; genus Diorhabda; species Diorhabda carinulata. Next base: position 15,259,751 of record NC_079468.1, on the reverse strand, counting down.
TTTTTAATACAAATTATTACCTATTTTAGGATTGCCGTATAGTTAGTTTATTATCTGGTTTAATTTTGACAATGTAGGTAGATATATAATGTACGAGTATATTACATATAAAAATTTTCACTTGTACATTTTCAAAGATAGTTTCTTTATTCATAGTATTGTTCTTGTGTATACTTCATATGTAGATTGTTTCTTAGCTTTTTACAAACTTCGATCTATAAATTATAAGCAACTTTTTGCCACTAAAGCATTTCTTTATCTTTCTCTCTGCGTTGGGTGTCGCATTCGCTCACTTTGGATCCAAAGCGCATTCCAATAAGTTTTTCCCAGGCCGTATTGACGTGGATTAATCAATATGAGTGGAACTTTTCGCATCGATTCATAACAGTATTTGTAAATTATAACTGTGTTCACCACTCTACTCCTGAAACGAAAAAACAATCGAGGCGGTGTATTGCAAACGGCAAACAGAATCATGAGATGGTGTTCATAGATTATTTCGAAAAAGGTGAAACAATAAAAGGAAAGTATTGCCATCAATGCTTGATATAGTAAAGAAAACACCTATTTTAAGGAGAAAGGTGACACCTATCATTTGTAAGCGTTGAAAAAGTTAGTGCCTTGCTACACTGAATGTTTAGTCTTAAGTTGAGAGTATGTTTAAAAATAGTCTTGTTTCTTTGTTAGATAGAAAACTTTTGAGATAATCCTCGTTCGTTCATTCACGATTTAACTATTATTTCACACAGTATAACATTTTTGTATAATTTTATAAATATCACATTGTACGTAAATATACATTACAATGAATTTTAACTTTACTAAATTCAGCTAATTATTATAAACTACAAGAATCTGTCATGAAAAGCTAGAAAGGATATGAAATTTTCGGTCAATAAGTTAATTAAAAGTTAGTTAAAATAGACAAACAAATTAACGAAATAAATCAACAGTTTTTTTACAGATACGTTTGTTTAAATTGTTGACGTCATATTATTTCTGGCCAATTTGATGCCGTCAAGGGGTTTAAACTTCAATCAATAACTAACCATTACTTCACACCAAGTCAAACTTAGTTCTTTATAAATTTTCAAATCCATCATTATTTTTAATATGGGGAGAATTTTGGAAACTAAATCCCAAAAATATAAATTTATATATTTTGTAATGTTAATTTTGATAATATTAAAAGTACTTATTTGCTTTTTCAAGTGAAATCTCGAAAAATAAATTGTTAACAGTGTTACAATTCTGCAATTAATTTTATTAATAGCCTTAAAGCAGCAACGTATGTTTTAGAAAATATATATTTCTACACAAAAATTTATATTGTTTGTATCCATAAATTTTGTAAAAAAATTTAAATCTTGATAAGAACAACAGATTATCACCATAATCAGTAATCGGGGGAATTATCGAGAAGACACAAATAAGCACAATGCGTAGATAAGTTTTATATGCACAATGATAATGAATCAGTCAACAACCAGGAAATCTCTATTGGACTATCAAAATAAAATTATTTACTTTTCCATCATTTCTGCCAAATTGATGATTATTTATGCGTAAACCGCCCAGAAAGATCTGTGGATATTGAAATATCAATTCAATATAATTTGTCATCATATAGAATAAATACCATTTCAAAACGCGTTCAAAACATAAAGTTTCGTACGACGATAGAAATATTTAACGTACAGTTGACGTCTTATGGCTTTTCGTTTCCTATTTCCCGGGTTAAATTAGTAGAAAATCTCATTATACGAGGGCGGTTTGACGGGAGAGTGACTTTCCAGAAGCTATGTTAATAACATAACTCATAGTTTGGTTAGTGAGGCTTTCTGGTAGGCCCGTTGAGATAATCAGGCAACATAGTTTGAACCTTTTATTACTACTCACAAAGTAAAGTTTGTCAAAGTGTTTGAACCTGTTTAAGTTTATCAGTTGATAATATAGTTAGTATTTGTCATATTTTTCTGTCATCTATAAAAATTTCACATAAATCGACAGTTTATTTTTGATATAATGAAAAATATGGAGATTTTTTACAAGCAAAAACCGTTAAGGAAACAAAGAAAAATTAACGTATCATCGCCTTGAAATAATTGTGATTTTCCGGCCTGAAAAAATGGACCTATAAACACAGATGGGGCTGGATGTCAGGTATCGTCATTTACTGAACTTTTCCAGAAATGGTTCAAAGTCAAAATAAGCTTCAACTTAAAATTGAAACGATATATTTAACAGTAAATCCAGTGAATGTTTCCGTGGATATGTAACAGTGAATGAAACATGGGTACACAATAACGTCATGGCCCAGTATTTTACTTCGTTAAACGAAAAAACTGAAATGTGTTGATCATAAATTTGAATAAAGATTTTTTTATTTGGGAAGATAAGAGATTTTCCGTCACGAGCATGCCCCTGCTCGCTCATCCGCTAATGTTGGTAAGAAATTAACTGAACTATATACGCAATAATCACCTGATCTCGCTCTTTCCGATTAATTGTAAAAATGGACCAATAAAAACAGATGGTGCTGGAAGTCAGGTATCGTCATTTACTAAACGATTCCAGAAGTAGTTAACAAAATCCTTATATCCAGAGATGGTGGAATAAAAAACGTGAGATAGCTAATAAAGTGAATATTTCATTAGAATGGGTGAGCAATATTTTGTATGGAAGGTTACATATAAAAAAGCAATTGCAAGGTGAATGCAGTTATCACTTAATGCTGATGAAAAGTAAGGTCGATCTTAAAAATGAAACGATTGCATGGATATCTTTCACTAAACTCTAAACCTAGCGAATGTTTCTGTGGATATGTAACAGTTAATGAGACTTGCGTTCACAATGAGGTCATGGCCCAGTATTTTATTTCGTTAAACGAAAAAACTGAAATGTTTTGATGCGTAAATTTAAAGAAACATTTGGTATTTGGGAAGAAAAGAAATTTTCCATCACGACCATGCCCCTGCTCGCTCATCCGTTACTGTTGATGAAATATTAACTGAACTACATACGACGTATTCACCTGATCTGGCACTCTCTGATTACTTTATGTTTCCAAACTTCATTAAATTACTTGATGGGAGACAAAACCGCAAGGTTAGTTTTTTTTAAGCTTTAGCTTGAAATTGTTGTACATTCTTCAAACTTAAGTGTTTAGAATTAAGAGGAAATTATAATGAAAACTAACTTACTTTCTATACAGTAAAGTAAGATTTCTATTAAAAAGTCAAAACGTCCTTATAAATTGTATTACTACTGTAGTATAATATGCAAGAAAAATAAGATTGTATTAATGATAACAAGTAAGTTCACAGAATACCTCAGAGTAAGCTAGTAAGTAGTATGGTGTGAAGATACATCCAGATTGATTTGATTAATTCGAATGACTGATAAAATTGGATTGTAGATGGGAGCATAAATTTTCAATCGGCTCCAGTTGAAAAATATGAGAAAATAAAAGTACACGTTGGAAGAGCTTATATGAATTCACACTCCAAGATGAATTTTTAACGGGCGTCGCAATAAAAATGGCAATGCGCCGTATGTATAAGAAATCGCTTAGTACAGCTGCGAAAATAAATAGTAAATGGTTTCCAGATCAACATGGAAATAGAACTTGTATGTTTAGTACTAGAGGGTGTTCCGGTATTTGATGCCAAAAATTCGGGAGTCAGTAGATGACTATGCTGAATAATGCTGTGACATGAAAAAAAGGTATGCATTCAAACATTATGCATTTTTAATGTGTGTTTGACGGAATAAATAATTCTACACTACTATATGAATGTCAGAGGCGGTTCATGCCCAAAGGTCAACAATCTGTAACTTTCACAGTGACAACCTGTACATTCTAAAGATACCAAAAATGAATTTTTAATCAATTGTCTAACAATCGATTAAATTTATGGTTTAGGAGAAATGTAGTTTTTTAGATCGTTGTACAAGCCAAGGAAATCGTTCGCCATAAAGAGACATTCAGAAGAAAATTATCATAAGTTGTAATTATTTTTTGGAAATTCTTACAGGAAGTATTGAAACACAATCAAAAGCATAAGGAACAACTTGAAAGTGATTAATAATTATTTTTCATCTAGTAGGCTTATGTCAAATAAGCTACTACGTGATCTAGCTCGTAAGAATCCAGAAGGTTGTATACTGAACGCTTTCCTTGCAGAATTGTACCCTACTGTACAACTTTTGTTAGGGTTGATCGCAACTTACTTATTTTATATAAAATGATATTCTGTCATCAATCAGTTTATGTTAATCCCACAATCAGCGTACGCAAAACATCTCTATAATTTTTTATAACTTTTTATAGGATTCTCCAGGAGTAGCTTCTTCACCCCTTTCACATCGAGAAAATGCATGGAATGCTCGTAGGTTTCTAGATAACAATACATTTGTTGGAAAAGTACTGTTTACTGATGAAGCTGTTTTCACACTAGACGGTTTTATTAATTCCAATAATTTCCCTTTATGGGCAGATAAAAATCCTCACGGTACAATTTGAACAAAGAATCAATATTGTTTTTGTATTAATGTGAGGGCAAGAATTGTGGTTAATAATTTACTAGATCTATATTTTTTTTGATAATAATCTGAATAATCAGCGATACTTAGAATTTCTTCAAAATGATTCCCCACCAATGTTATGTATATTCCTCTAAATATTCGAAGAGACATGTGGTTCATGCACCCCTCCCCTCTTCCTAAATGATGTAAAAATAGGTGCATTGATCGGAGAGGTCTATTTGCATGGTCACCAAGCTCCCTGAATTAAATATTCATTCATTCATTCATTTTTTTTTGGATATCTCAAAAGCTTGGTATACCTATGCAACAACGGTAAACACAAGGAAAGTAATGATTGGTAGTATAATTTTCCATTGTGACTCTATAAGACAGGATCTTGAAATGCTCTTCCAAGTCGAGAGATATATTCTCATTATAGTTTTTTTTTGTTTTTATTTGATAAGTTGTAGGCTAACCGACTAAATTTTTCCACATTTAAATTTTCTCTTTGTGTAAGTAATACGATGTTCGGCAGTATGCAGTTCAATTGGAAATGTTTGATTGTGTTTTAATAAGTGTTGTCAATCAATAATTACGATTTATGATAATTTTGTTCAAAATGTCTCTTTATGGTGAACAGTTTCATTGGCAACGGGCCAAAAATCTATATATCTCCAAAGCCATACATTTTATATAGTTAAGCAAAGAGTGCCTTTGTGTTAAAAAATCTATTAAAAAATTCTTTTTTGCTTTGTTTAGATTGTACAGGTTTCACCTGTAAAAGTTACGGATTGTTATCCATTGGGCATGAGTTACCCCTGGCCTTCAGTTAGTTGTGAGGAATTATTTATTGTGTCAAACACATTTTTCCATCATGTTTTTCCATAAAGTCCCGGATTATAAAATTAAGAAACATAAAAAAAGAAAAAGAGTCTGCGTATATTTGTTAACATAATTTTTACCACTAGGAAGACCTTCTCTTCTTGGAAACTGCTCTTCTGCTCAATAAGAAGGTAATAAACTTAAGGAGCAGTATCAATTCCAGAGGTAGCCATTTTTAAAATTTCTAAGATATCTATGAAAAAAAATAAAATAAATTTATGTAGCTTAATGATGAGGAAAACGGTATAATACTTTAAAAGTATCTTTCTGTAAATATAGATTATAATTGTAGAAATAAATCAGATTTTAAACATATAGAACTAGGTAGAACTAACTTTCTGCGCTATTTACAATAATTCTCTTCAATTTCTTATGTGTATATTTCTAGATGTTTTGATTTTAGGCCTCTTCTGTTTAAAATTTTTTTTTGATAATTTTTAAAATACCGAAGTTAAGTCGAAACGTCAATTTATTTATATCTTTTAAGAATTATTAAAAAAAAAACTAATTTTGAAACAGAAGAGACCTGAAATCTGATACTGGGAAGAAACGTTAAGGAACTCGATGAGATAATATATAAAAAAAAGTAGTGAGACTAAACGAACAGCATATATAAAAAATAAGAACAATCATAGCAACTAACATTCGAATCGTTGCCCATTAATTGTGACACAAGCTGTTTACTTCTTATCCACCAACGCAAAAATTGTGAATCATTTAATCAAACTTTATCCAACATTTTCTACAAACTTACAAAAAGTTTTAGCAAATTATGTTTTTTTATGAACACACTGTATAATGAAATTGACGGTTGGGCTATGAAGCGATGTATATAAAGTATTACAGCACATAGAATTTAATAGAAATATCAATAGTAAATCAATAAATAAATTGTATTTATAATTAACATGTGCTAACCAACGCTTGGATAATACTAAGAGATTATTACCGAAATCAAAAAACGGCAGTTCGGTAACTCTCTTTTTTCTTATTTAACCCACATCTCATCATATTGAGGAAGTTATACAAATCGAAATTACACTGGAAATAATTTAATCCGAATCTACGTTCTTTTTATAGAGGTAATATTTGTTACTCTTATTTATTGTTATGAACTGAACGTGTATTCTTTAGGTATCATTTGAGAAAAGTACTATTCCCGTTAATAAATTTCACGTAATTTCTATTAGTTTTAAGGAAATTCTTAATCTCTAAATAAACCCCTTCGCTACCTCACCAATCCGAATTATCCCGATTCTCAAACACCAGCAACCAGCAGAAATGTGTTGCAGATCCCTGCTAGATAACAAAAAATAATGAGCTCGCAATAGCGGCACGCAAACCCCTCTTTGTTCCACTTCAGCCCCTCGTCTAGCCGTAGGTTGCCTATGATTCTTCTCCTCTCGCCCCGCACACTCCTCCGTTACTTCGCAAACTTATTCGATGATCGGACGTGACCTCGAAACGCATAGGCAGCGCCTATCGCCTAAATTGTGAACGGCGGAATGAACGTGTCTGTCTATTTTGCAACTCGCCGAAAAACGCTCGTGCAGAACGTTAGAAGCGGTATTATGGATGAACAGGAACGTACTTATTGCGCCAAAGAAATATTTGAAATAAGCGAATATTTTCTTGTTATAATTTGGTCGAGTTATTCTCAAGTTAAATCAATAAATTTATTACAGTTATTTCCCATTTTTTATTTTCTACATGTAATTGGTTTTATCGAGGTGCACAAAATAGATATTATTTTAAAGAATTCAAGAATTCTTATGATCAGCTATTTATTCAAGTATGAAAATACGCATCAGCTTGGTAAATGCTGGATCGAATAGCTACTTTATTGATATTAGTATGACATCACCGTGACTGCACATGTACGCAGACGTATCGTAATAGAATAGTGATATTTCTCTCATCACTGACCATTCAGTTAGCAGACGGAATGTCACAAAAATTGGAATCAACAAGGATACTGAATACACTGTTTACACCACCACTACACCAACACTCACGATCACACTGTCTGACGAGCGTTTCGATAACCAAGTTATCGTCTTCAGAGACTGAAACTAAACTAAAACCTCCTTGGCGGGAATCTTCACATTCATTCCTTGAGTACTAAACTATAGATTGGGTATAAAAACTGGGCCCTTTGTCCCTATTTAAACTACTATTACATCTAGTAATTTCAATGCTTTCAAATGCACCCAACAATTGATTAGTGGATACATTTTTTAACAATTTTACATTATTAATATTTATGTCATGATTGTGACTGGCAGCGTGATCGTCAATACCAGATTTTCCGGTCAGTACATATTTTAAATGAGCTATGTGCTCTTTAAATCGGACGATAACGGATCTCTTAGTCTACCCAATATACTTTAGACCACAATCTAACCACAATCACCACAGCTAATTTCATATATACCAATCTTTTCCAAATTTGGTATTTTATCCTCTAGTCCACTCATTATAGGGGGTCGGCCTCGGAAAATCGACATACTCAGTATATTACCACGTCAAAACTTGTATTTTGATATCCTAAAACTATTCTCAAAATTCACATATGATTGAATTGTCGCCAGTTCTAAAGTCAGGGGTCAAAAGCCACTAAAATCGATTTTTTACAGTTTTTAAGTATCTTGTTTTCTATGGGTTTTACACTATTTGTAGTTATTGAATTTTCTACAACTTTTGTATTTAATATTTTTTTATACCTTGAACTGTTTTCGAGGTAGAAGCCGTAGAGCGCGTTGTCAGAGAATTATCTAAGGTCAACTGGTAGTCTAGATCAAATTAAGATTATAATTTATTGCTATTATAATTATCATTTTTTATTAACTTTTAGATTAAATTCAATCTTTCTTTCTAATAATACTTAAAATTATCAATTCAATTACAATCATAATCTCTTTCGATAATTGAAAAATTACTAAGGGACATACTTTAATTACTTTGTAATTATATTCTCATATGCACTAATAGCGTTTGAAGTAGAAAATAATCAAGTACATCTCATTTAAAATCCGTGAACTTGCTACAGTTATATTATTAGCAGTTTATAATGCTCCGAAATCTGTGGATGGTATTGATTTGATTATCTCCGTTATACATACAAGTTGGATAAACCTATGTAATTATCAAATACTCGTATTCCACCAACGATGGGAGCAGCTCACCAATCGCATTTCTTATCCAATTCAAACTTGGTAAAGATAGTGTTTAGAACCTCAGAAATAGGGTTGGACTATGCGTAAGGAATTCCTGGAACCAATCATAACTATCTTACCATCCGCTCCAGATGAATTACTCAATACGATATTCTGTAACGGCCAAAGAGGCTGTGGCTCAAGATGTTGATGCAGGAAACAAGGTTATAGTGCTCTTTAGCTTGCAGACTGTGTAATGCTTGTCTCAACGCTGTACCATGCAGATTATAGAGCCTTTGACACAGAAAGCATGAATGACTTGGAGAAAAATGTCGTTGAACACAGTAATGAGGAGGAACTTGAAACTCTGCAGCAGAGGGACGATGACGATGATGATAAAAAAGAATAAGAAGAAGAAGAGAATTGAAATTAGAACTATTTATAAAATGACACGTTTAATAAAAAAATTAATCAAATTTCTTTTCTTCTTTATTTATATAAAAAGTCATTAGTATAAAATAGAATAGAATTAGAATACAATTTAAGTATTTTCCTCAACAATTTCTTAATTATATGACCAGGTAAGTGTTATTAAATAGAATGACATAATGATAAATTGACCGCGCGCTCTACAGCCTCTGTCTCGAAAACAGTTCAAGGTATAAAAAAATGTTAAATAGAAAAGTTGCAGAGAATTAAATTTTCTACAATAATATAATTAATACAAATAGCGTAAAACCCATAAAAAACGAGTTATTTACAAAAAACGTAAAAAAATCGTGTAATCTTTGATCCCCGACCATCCAATTATATGTGAATTCCGAAAATAGTTTTTACGTGGTAATATACTGGGTTTGTCAATTTTCTGATATATTTACTTGATTTGGCTTAAGATAACTGGAGTACTTAGGATTGCTCAACAATTGTTTTAATGGATTGTTGGATTTAGAGACCAATTTAAAATCTACTTTGCTAAATATTCCTTCCAATCCTTTTGTATAAAGAGGATTGAAAGTTATAAGAGCAAATTGTTCTTGCTTCTCATTTTGGGTTTGAAAAAAAGTGGTTCCACATAGAGATTTCTCAAACCTATGACGATTGATTAACCTACTTACAATTCTTTTTTCATAACCGTTAAGTACAGCTACATCCTCAATGAAGGTACTTTCTTCATAGATTCTCTCGATGGTAAATGGAAAGTGAATTAACCGATGTACCATGAAATGGAGACTGGCCATCTTATGTTGGTTACGATGAAAATAATCAGCCGGGATGTACCTGCACGTAGCGGTGTTTTTCCTAAATACATCACATTCTAGCCTATAACTATTCCCAATCACTAAAGTATCTAAAAGTAATAACTGTCAATTATTTTCCATTTCATAGGTGAACTTAAGAGATGGATATTTTGAATTGAGTTCCAAAATGACACTTGATTGATTTGCTTCTCATGAACAGTTCATCTATAAACGGTGATAGGGAGTTCTCCATTGCTGTTCCTTCGTCTTGTTTGGAGATTTCGTTGTTGTACTGAAAATAGTATTGTTCCATACTTTTTTTTGTTAATTGGAAATATTCTTTATCAAAGGAGATTAAAATTTACCCATCTTCAATTTCTGTAATCTTCACTTTGTTGATGAACTCTAACGAACTCTTCATTGAAAAACTCTCAGTTTTGATGGGTAGGTTTTCAAACTCCTTCGTTATCCAACTGGAAATATTACAACTAGGTGAATTTTGGGAAGGCAATAGAGCTTTGACAATGTTAGGCTACTTACGGATAACTTATACTTGAGTGTACAGGTTATCTTGGTTATCGAAACACGCGTCAGACAGTGTAATCGTGAGTGTTGGTATAGTTGTGATGTAAACAGTTTATTCAGTATTAATATCGTTAAATGTTCCAGGAATTCCAGCTTAACCAACAAGGATGCTCTTTCTCAAATAAATGAATACTATATTTATTTGTTTTATGGTATTTTAGCTTCAACACCTGGTATCCTTGGATCTCTTATACACCGACCCAAATGATCTATCGTATCCCCCTTTCTTGCTGCGATACTGGATAACCCAGTGGTTACAACTGATCCATCAATCCCACTCCTTCTTAAAAGTTTGAATCCTCATCAATCAAACCTTTAGGGTGATTTAACAATGCAATCACACCGTATAAATGAGATTTCGAACTTTGAAAATTTCATATGCAAAACATTGAATATTCTAATAGTGTAAATGATGTTCAAAATTTCAATTTGAATTGAAATGAACCTAACATATTGAGATTTATAATTAGTTGTTACCTCCTACATCCAATTATTCTTTTATAATTACGCATTCTATTTGCCAATTTGCTTATGAGAATTTTATTATGTTTATAGTCAAATTTAAATGCTGTATCGTGATGAGTTACAAATCTAATTCACCTTAAAAAGCTCGATCGGATTCAATTCAATATGGTGGCGATTGAGAGAGAGGCAGAGAGAGAAATGCTTTGTTGTCAAAAAATTTATACAATTTTTACAATATACAGAAGAAAATCACAATAAGTAACAAAATTATAGGTAATAGTAATAGGTAATAATTAGTATATATAAGTCCATAGCAAAATATTATTAATAGAATAGAAGTTCTTTTACAGATTAGAGGACACTTTCGAGTAAATATCCCCTCAAAATATTGCGAAATGGGGGAAAAGATGATGTCAATTTGATTTCAATCGGCAAGTGATTGTGCATTTTTTTGCATTGTACAATATTGAGCTCTTAACTAATTCTGAATGTGGAGTAGGTAGGTAAAGGTCGTGCTCCCCGTTCCTAAGTGGATAGCCGTGCAACGATCTGAAATTTGAGAAGCGTGCTAACGATTAGGCAAACGGAATCAAAGATGAATAAGGACGGAAGAGTCAGAAGTCCCTGCAGTGCGCTCTGCTGTTTATTCCGAGTAAATATCAACAGCTCTCTTTTGTAGTTTGAAAACTCGCTCAAATTGAGTCGCACTAGACGTACCTCAGAAGGGAAGGGCATATCGGAGATGCGACTCAATAAGGACATAATAAACTGTTAAGGAGGTGGATAAGTTCAGTTCTTTGGGAACTGATCTCAGCGCAAAACAGGAGGAGCTTAATATTTTAGATAAGGCGATAATATGTAACTCCCAATTCATGGAATTGTCCACGACAAGCCCTAAGAATTTTACAGATTCAACGACGTCAGTGGTGGTGTTATTTAATAAAAAAGAAGTTTTAGAAACTTTGAGACAGAGAGGATTAGAATCGCACGATGATTTAAGGGTTATTAGTCCTATGAAGTGCCATAAGATCAGATCACATATTTTACCACTGATGTATTCAATGACTTGTATTCAATATGGTGGCAATTGAATAACAGTAATTCCTCATTCCTTGACCATTTGATCAATTAAATATTTTAAATGTTAATATATATTTCCTAACCAAGATTTAACATATCACGATTAGTAGTAATTCCCTTTTCAATTTACCAAACTTATGTATCGTTTTTTTTTTAGTTAATCATGAGTAAAGTTCTTTTCTCTCTTTTTCTCTTATCGGGAGTTAGATATTGTAATTAATCAAAAGGGTAAAATGGGTTCGCACGCTATAGAAATGAACTATTAATGTGATTGTTTTTGCTAAACCAGCATATTAATAATTTTTCAATCTCTGATGATGTTTCATAGCAGAATGATGCATATACTTGTTAAGGTCGCAACAGAATATTGCCATACCAACATTTAAAGCAATATCATGTTGATATATTCGTATGAAATGTAAGAAGCATTTAGTTCGAATTCTTACGGTTTGAGTCATCCTATACACTCATTTATTAATTGTTCGTGGCTAGAGTGATATAACTACTCTCTTCAATCTAATGTTACTTGTGTTAATACAGAGATAGAGAAATTGATTGAACACTTACATAGTTTTTTGAAAATGTAACGGAGAATGAAGGCAACATTGTTTCATGAATACTCAGAATATTTACACAATAAAGAAAGCAAATCCGAAGATGTTCGGTAATTTTTTTCACCCTTGAACTAGAACCACGTAGAAAATCGTTGAGATACAATAAAGCTACAAGACTTTTTGGAAAATGATTTTATTTAGGTTAAAAGTGATTAAAACGTATATCAATCCATCTTTGCAACCTTGTATAACTTAGAAGCCTGAATTGTTCTATCTATATCAGTTTCCGTCCTCAAACGTCGACCAAATGAATATATATTCAGGTTAAAGAATAGACAGAGAGAGAGAGCTTTATTATTATAAGAAAATTTCACAATTTCATATTAGATAATAATATAAAACAACAATTTGGCTTGATAATAATAATTATAATACATATCTCACTTCATACTTAATTATATTATGCCATTCTATTGAGTCTATGGTAGATTGTAAAATTCTGCCACAGAATAATAAGGTCATTCAAACAGAATTGCCTTTGTCAATCTCCGGAACTCATTAAATGTATTTGCCATTTTTAATTTTGAAGGTAGCTTTTTCTAGTAGGGTAGTTATGAATGAGTCTCTCAGTTGAGTTGCGAAAGTGTTCGTGAACCAAATAAACATATTCTAAAATGAAAAGAGTGGGGAGAGCTAGAATTCTGTATTTTTTTAAAATGAAATTCGCAATGCGTTCTATGACTTAAACCAAAAATATAAGGAATAGATCTTTTTGGTAATTGAAAAATAGATTCGAAGTGGTGCAAAGTACAAGACCCCCAGAGAGGCAAACCATAGCGAAGATGTGATTCGGACAATGATTATTAAGTTGTTAAAGCAGTACGAGAATCGAGCTCTTTAGACTCAGATTCAATGGCAAAACAAGCAAAGGATAATTTTTGTACCAAGGTCGCTACATGTTCAGACCATTGAAGGGCATTACCAATATGTAGACTAAGAAATTTGATCGACTTCGAGGGTCGTATTAAATCATTGTTGAGTTTTAGAGGTTGTAAAACTCCTTTGTAGGATAAAACTTAAGTTTCCTTAGTGTTTAAAAAGAGACTGTTCGCGTCAGACCAGGACTTAATAGTAATGCGATCTTTGTCTATAGTAGAATGTAAAGCTTGTACATATGGACCATTCCAGGTTACACCGGTGTCATCCACAAATAAAATAAATTTACCATTAATTCGTAAGTCTGTGACATCATTAATGAATACCGAAAAAAGAGTTGGGCCTAAAACTGAAGCCTGAGGTACACCATTGCCAATTAGCAAAATACTCGAAACTTTACCTTTTGCTCATACCAGTTGTTTTCTAAATTTAAGGTAAGATATGAACCATTCTAAAGAAACACCTCGGACGCCATAATACTCTAGTTTGTTAATCAGAATTTCATGATCAGCACAATCGAAGGTCTTCATAAAAAACCGAAGCTGTATAAAATCTATTATCAAGTGATTCTTAATATTTCATTAAGAACAGAAAGAAAAAAGAGAAGGCAATAGATGCTTTTTCATTAGTTTTTCAATTATGTTTGATGAGGTTGGTAATCATCGCCACGCTTGTGCAAGAGAACAATTATAGCTGTTTTTAGACAGCTTGAAAAAAGTCCCTTTTTCAAAGGATTCGTTGATTAAAGAACATAAAACATTAATTATCACTGGAAAATTAAAAAATAACTTTACTTATAACCCGTCGATGCCCCCGGAAGTCTTTGTTTTGAATGCTGAGTATGGTTTGCTCTAGCTTTAATCTATTTACAGGTCTAAGGAAGAGACTGTCCGTGGTTCTTTTAGAAGGAACGAGAAAAAGAACTCCATGACTTGGAGATATTTTAGAGTTAATATTGTTACTAACGTTCACAAATTAAATATTAAATTCGTCTGAGTCGAGGTCAATATTGTTTGATGAACGCATTTTGTTTCTCATATCATCGATAACATAACACAATTCTTTCAAGGAATTTTTAACTCTAGATATTTGATCGTTATGATAGTTTGCCGATACAATAATCCAATCATCTTTTCAGAAATCCCACAATACCAAATCAGGCGAACAGGGCGGATGCTTGCTACATTAATTTACGTGAAAATACAATTGCCTGCTAAGCATATTGGCTTATTCAAAAACTGTAGATAGACTATAACATTTTCTAGTGTAATAGTTTGATGTAACTTTTATCTTCAAGCTTAATGGCCATCACTAATCCTGTGAAGAATCCTGCATAAATAAATTTCTTAACGGGTTTTCGTTTTTTAAAAATTTCCATTTCCCGTACGCTCTGTCATAACAGCAGTCAAAATTATACCATGCTTGTTTTATTTTATAACTAAGCAAGATTACTTTCAAATACTTGCTTCAACAAGAGGTTTCATTTTTTAATTCAATTGTAAATCCGTTCCTGTAGACATAATCCAATGACGTGAATAAAAGAATTATAATTAGAAAAGCCTTATCATTGCGCTGACATGCTATTCATTTCCAAAAGCAATTGCAAATTTTTTTGCTGAATTATAGATATACATTTACTGTAAACATAAAGCGGTGGTACTTTGCCCTCGCATGAGTATTTGCGAAAATATTTTTGAAATACAAATACCAAACGTACTCTGCAAATTACTTTAATTAAATATAAACATTTTGGTTATGCAATCATATATTACAATTATTTCAAAAATGCATGGATATTTGTATGCCGTTGAATTTTATCCATTTCTCTTGAACCAATCTCATTTAGGTAGTTCATTAGGATATTTTCTCAAGTGCCAATATATCGTTGGTTTTTATAGTGCTTGCCGCAGTAAGTTCTCTCTTTCTCCTCTTACTAGCGCTCTACACGAAATGAGATACAACAAGAGTTTTGAAAATCCTGTCATGATTTAGTTTTTAAGAACATTAGCCTTAGTTCAATATTTGCCTCTTGCGACAAAGAAGATATTATAATATTCCACAACAAAATAAATCTTCATGTTGGGATGAATATATAACTAAATATTTCCTATAGTAATAATTTATTGTCCACATTCTGATTAACATAATCAATATTGATTATTTAACAACTATACGAATTTAATAACGCTTGCATTATATCATTCTTTAATGATATACGCGTTTTAATCATTATCATACCGGTAGTAGAAAAATTTTTTGATAGGTACGGGCCCATGTAGGAGCCCGACAGGAATTAGCTTGGGCCAGCACTGAGAAACCTGGCCTTGGTAAACCGATAATGGCCCAAGCCGGGCTAAACTATGGGTAACCCGACATCGGCCATCCTAAAGTCAGCCAGGCTTGGCATAACTCTGAATAATTAAATAAAGTTTTGTTCTAATATCTTATACATAATAGATATCTTGACATTAAAAAAAATTTTTTATGAATAAAAGTCTTTTATGCATAAAAGACAATAAAAATTAGAATAATAAAAAGTAGTATCACTTTTTTATATGTAATCATTTAACTAATATTTTTATGTACATTAATTACAATATATTAAAAACCTATTTTTACAAACAACAAGCCTGGCCCAGGGATGCAAACCAGTCTTGGGTTTATCTAGGCAACCAGGCCAATAACGGCTTCCACGCTAGGGCCAGAGTTGTACATACCTGGTCCAAGTCTGGGACTATGCTAGGCCCTTCGTAAAATTCTATATGGGGTGATGGTGATTACACTAAATATATCCAGCCTTTTTTGGGAAAGTGAGGGAAACTTTTTCATGAGCCTTCCATCGTTCTAAAATAATCTATGCTTCTATTAGCTTTCTTTAAGAGTAAGTAATTTTCAAATTCTTTTCAAATAATTCGTATTTTTATCTAATTTTTCATAGAATGTTAATATCAATATATTTCCCGCATTTTCTGTTGGCAATCGACGGATACCTTTCAAATAAATATTGGTTGACTTAATCCAACTTTTCACGATAATGCTTTGTATTAACACTTTGTTCATGTTTCAGCACTTCAAAATGAATAATACCATGTAAACATTTAGGAACATCCACTAGCATTTTGGATTATCATATAGTATAGGATCCATTTTTCGTCTCCAGGTATCAAACCATCAAACAACGGCTCTGTATGATGTCGTTGAAGATACGTTTTCTGATTATGAAGATCATGAACATCTACTCTGCTGCATATGTTCTTGGATGGTAGACTGAGGTTGATTAAGTTTTTTTCAGAAATTCTCGATTCTCTTGTATAGATTCGCTTCTCTTTTTATCCTCAACATGTCATGATCTTATGTTGTTGGTCTTGAAGAACTCTATTTAGCATATACAAACGGTTAATGCATTTGGATAAACATATGTAATGTTTGTAGTGGCAAACCTACCTTTCCAAAACTCCAAAGACATATAATGAGATGACAATAAAATATCTCAGACACTACATCACTTTCCAGGCTTCTCATTAGTATTGTGAAATATCAGAGTTTCTTAGAGTTGATTATGTTCTAACTTCGATATTTTCTTCTCATCAAATGTACTGATGAGAACGATGTTAGTTAAAACTAGTATTCAGTTACTTGTGTTTATTTAGAAAATTGTCTAAATCAATGGAATCAATATCTTGTAATTATTCAAAGATTTTCAGCTAACAAGAATCATTTGTACTGTTTTAAGGTTGAGTAGTCGAAGAGTGTCTACTCTTGAGTGTTTAGGTAAGGAACTATTAGTGTCTGTAGGATAGAAGTTATGAGAAGGAGAATACTCAAGAAAGACCTATAGAAATTTCTAGTTTTAAGAGGGAATGTATGATTGTTATCTAATCAAGTTACAAGTTACAAGGTAGTTTTATCATCCTAGAGGTTTGGCTTGTCAATATTACCAATTTTTTACTTTTTGGGCAAATTTTAAATAATGATATTGTTTCTTCTATATAAAGAAAGTTGTGTAATCTTTGATTCAATCATAGGAAACAAACTAGATTAGGATTTTCCCAAGAATCATTTATAGTCCATATGATAAGAAGAGCTAAGAAAAATATATATAAAAATATATACTTTTGAATGATTAATTGAAAAGCATTTTTTTATTTTTGAACGGAAATTTTGTTCCAAGAAATAAATATGAAATATATATAATTTCGATATTTTTCTTTTATTGTTGTAAAGAAAAATGGGAATTTTTTGACTGACCTCCAGTCAATATTATTTTTTTATTCAAAATTTAAGGTTCTATACAGAATGGATTTTATTCATAGAATGCCTTAATTTTCTTGGAAACGGCTTATAGTGGTATTATGAACTTTGTTATTTCAAATGGATCACCCTATAAATTTTGTGTTTTTAGAAATTATTATTATTCATATTATTATTAATTCTTATTATTATTAATTGTTTCTCATATAATATCCATTTACTTCTATACAACAAGGCATGCGATTTTTAAAACTTTGCAATCCATTTTGCAGCATTCCTAACTGCATAATTCTTCTTATCTTAGTATGTTTTGTTTTATAGAAGATGTTTCTTGAGTAACTCCACAGAAAATAGTCTAAAGGATTCATGTCGGGTGATCGCGGGGGCCATTCGATAAAACCACGCCTTCCAATCCATCTTCTGGAAAACACATTATTTAGGTATTGCCCCAACACCCACGCATATTGAGGTAGGGCACATCTTGTTGTAACCAAATATTGTCGTTTGATACATTGTTATTGTCTGAAAATTTCTAATAATGAAGTTTTGTTTTAATATAATTGAAAATACTTACTTGGATTTGAAAACATCCGAGCCAACTCAAGAATAATATTATTTTCCAATAAATTTAAATACGCCGGACCATGTAAGTTATCCTCAATGAAAAAGGGACCAATTATTTTGTCGCCTATTATTCCAACCCATACATTCAGTTTTTCGGTATATTGGGTGTGGGAATCACGCATCCAACGAGGATTGTTACGTGACCAGAATCTACAATTATGTCGATTAATACAAAAAGTGGCCTCATCGCAAAACATAACAATTCATAAAAAAATTGAATCTTTTTGGTTGTACCATTTTTCCATCATTAGGTCTACAAGCTTCACGTCTATCAAAATCATCATCTGACAACTCTTGAACCAACATTATTTTGTATGGATGGAAAAATCAAGTTCCTTGAATATTTGTCTAGTACTCAAAATTGGATAGTCTTCTAACAAGACACAAATACCTAAAGATTTGCTTTCAGTTGATACAGCCCTGATTTGGATATATCTTTTACTGAAAATTTTCGTTAAACTTTTTTAAAATTAAAATAGTTTATTCAATCGTAGCCATCTAAATATACATAATTAATTGTAACTCTGGTGGAGATACTGTCAATGGAGTTGTCATGGGATTTCGGTTAGGATATAAATTATTGAAGATATTACACTTTCTTGTCGATTTCTACGTCTATCGCCATATCCTAATATCATTGAAAAATCAATTCGTTCATTTTCAGATAAACGATCTATTGTGACTTTCAATACACTTCAACGATAATAATTTATTGAAACGTCAAATTTGTTATTGTAGCAGTCATAACCCCTTAAAAGTATTATTTCAACTTCGGCCTAGTTAACGCTACAACTTCGAAATTATGGCATTTAGGTATAGGAATTATTGGATGAAAAATAATCTTAAGGATTTCGAAAAGCGAGAAATATATAGGGTGATCCATTCGAAATAACAAAGTTCATTATTTTTCCCGAAAAAAAAAAAAAGAAATATATAACAACAATGTAAATACCATCATAATACCGGTCGTATCACAAGACCCTTGCGCACAGAAATTTATAAAAATCGTACAAGCCGTTTCCGAGATAATTGAGGCGTTCCATACATAAAACTCACCCTGTATATTGAGGCACCATGAAGATTTTAAAGAGTGTTATTGCAACAATTCATTATTATTCACATTTTCTTATTAATTTATTTTTCTTTTATCTTGGCGTTATCAAGAAACAATTTTCAATGACACCAGAAACGGAATTCTCGTGTCGCATTGTATTTGGTCTCGGTAAAGTTGAAACAATTCACAAAAGTATCGAGACTATCTAAGGAAAGACTATACCTAGTATCTTAAAAATTTAGAACATCATTCCATTTCCAATTATACCGGAACGTCACTAAAAATTGCAATTTTAAGAATAAAATGCATTATTATATATTTCCATAGAGCTTTTATTTAAAAACTCTCTCAATATATCAAACACTGTTTTTCTATTTGTTTCTTTACCATTACCTTTGTATTGGAAATTCTTCTCATTTTATATCTTTGACCGCCATCGCCTTCGGTACCTATATTATCTCTCCAACTTCTCCGTTGTATCTTTTTTTTTTTGGTCTGGTATTTTTCAAGACCAACCTAACCAAATGCCGTCCCTGTTCTGTTCAAAATAAGTAATTTTCCATCAACTACCGATATAGTTTTATCAATTTTAAATTTATCATAAATCTCTAAAAACCGCTGATTGGAAAACCAAAATAATTACCCTGTATCTAAAAAATGAAAATCGTATATATACAAACCCAGTTTATTTTTTTGTAATACTGTTTTTTTACATTTCTGAATGGTATTAAGTAAATTATTACATAATTCTTACAATTTAATTACAATTATTTCAAATAAAATCTAATCAAATAAAACATCACTGGATGAAAAATAATTCAACTCCATGTAGATAACGTCATGCAATACCACCTTTACAACCCGCTCATTATCTTCCGTTTTATAGTATCAAATAATCCAAAGCGCAGCATCCAGGAAGACTGCAAACAAAAGAATAGAGCACCAAATTAAGCGCCGATCGGCGTACGTTGTTGCGAAAGACGGAAGAAGGAAGTAAACACCGATTGCAGGAGACGAGCCGCAACGACCGAAGTGAAGATTCATCTAGCCATCCGCGTCCGCGTCAGCATCGTCCACGACCGCCCGCACTGCAAATTTTCGGGGGTAATGCGAGAAGAAGAAGACGAGAAGAACAGAAGTCGACGAGGAAGAAGGAAAGAGAAAGAGCGAGAGAGTGCACACACGTCGAGACGAAATGCATCGCCTTCGGGCGCCGTATTCACACGTTTTCGGCGGGGAATTGCGGGGGCGCTATGCTTAGAGCGGTGTTGCCACGAAATATTAAATATCATTCATCTTAGGATATTATCAAACAATGGACTATTAATATCTGGAAACTATTACCTCACAAGTCAATATAGTGAAGGTTCATCTTTCGTTTATTTTATAAACCAGATTTAGTTTTTTTTTAAATAATAATAGCCTTTCAACACGCATATTTTTTGTATATGATTAAAATTTTTTAATAATCATTCGTTTTTAAAAAATTTTTGGAATATTTGGGAAAGATAGAATCATGCATAGTGCATTCATTTATGTGAACAATATGAGTAAAGAATGTCGATAAATTGGAGATGGTCTGGTTTTGATTTAAAATTAACTTTGAAACTTGAGATTCATTGCTTTGGTACGGGAAAACATTTAAAATGTAACCTTAGCTAATTAATTTTCTAATGAAACAAAAGAAATCAACGAAAGCTACCGAAACCTCAAGTATACTTTCGTACTTTGAAACAAACATGCAATGCCATTGTAGCAGGAATGTTCATTCCATTGAAGAACAATTTTTGAGTATCAGATAGTTAGACCCTTGTATTCTTCATAAAACGCGTTCGATCGAATACAAATACACGCGAAAATGAGCATTTTGTGGAAAGTTTTTCAAACAAATACATATATACCGCAATAATGTCTGAGCAGAAATTCTATACAACAAGCATAAGTTGATACGTTGATCGTAATAAAATCATTCTCAACAAAACATAGAATTCACGAAATACAGTAAATATTAATATAATTTTGTCCAAACATAATACCGTACTTTAATATTTTGGAAATAAAAACTGAAAATAAATTTCACCACATCAAGTTGTATGCTTCAGTCTCTTCATACCGATTCACATTAAAATAAAATATATGCCGTTCTTCAAAGGAGAAAACAACCTCCTTTCCTGGCTAATACCTCGACGAATATTGAATTACATCTTCTCTGAAGAGCATGATGTTCAACAACCTTTTTGTTGATATTGACATCCCTAATAGCTCGTAACTCCAAGGAGTTTCGACGTTATTACGTCTCATTAGAATGGTATAACAAACTCTTGTTCGGGCTAGATGTCTCTAGTCTAAAGGCCTACTACTTTCAGTTTTTATACCACCTCAAGACGATAGTCATGGCAGAGACCGACAGCTCTAGACTTTGAGAGACCACAGAGCATCGAACTCAACGAAGGTACCTTGAAGGACGCTAATACCTTGGGAAGTGGAACATAAAAACATTAGAAAATTAGCCTCCTCTGGGAGGATTCTATGTATTTTGCTAGCAGAGTAATGAGATGCATAGTTTTCTAGATATAGGTGCAGAGTAGGTGGAAAGCCAAAACAACTCTCCAAATAATCTACAATCTAGTGATATATGTGCTTATTACAAAATCATCTTGAAAAGCCCAACACGCTTTTTCCAATCAAAATTATATGTTCTATTCACCTCACCTCACCCTTATTTGAAGTTTTAAAAACTTATTTCCTAATTTTTAGTATGGTCTGCTATTGAAACGTATTTTTCAGTTCTATAAACTATTATTCATTCTCTAGCTTAAGTTTTGTTATCAATATGTGTTTTTCTAATTTTTTGAACTAATATTCATTTATAATCGGCAACATATTCAGAAGTGGCTAAATTGTGAGATTGCTATCGTGCTTTGATAAGATAAAAAAGTCTAAGGACAAAGTTTTTCTTTGGTTATAGAACTGAGCATATCCCTTGGACGTTCGCACCAAATCGGATATAAAAATGTTATTCTGGTGACCCTCATAATCATCGGACAAGGATCATTTCACGAATTTATGGAATTATTGTATTTGCATTTGTCCTTAATAGGTTTGCGGAATTTCAAATAACTCCGATATTTTGAAGTGCCGATAAATTAATATCTGTTACATACATATTAAACTAATTATTCACTATTTCCCTATTCCGGAACGTAAATGGATATTTAAAAAATAATTTGAAGTAGAGAGTATGCTTAAATAAAAAGAAAGAAAATAAGATTTTTGGTAACTATTTTGTGGCGTTATTCCATTGAACGAAGGTAACATTGTTTCTCTGGAACAACGATATATAAAAGAGACAAGATAATGGTTGAAACGGATATGTTTTGGCAATAACATTCCTATTTCTTTAAAATATCACAATAGGGTTACTACGCCTTATACCGTTTACGTGTAGTACAAGTTCTTTTTATTTTTGATGATAATTAATAACAGATTAATAATTTATTTAAAATAATGTATATTTATTATTTAGACGCTCCTTGTAATGCCGTTTATTAAATATCGATTTAAACAATATAAATAGTGAACTTTCATTTAATCGGTTTCATTTGTAAACTTTTATTAACCGGCTTGTAAAGTATATAACAGTCCTATTTGTAAACTTGTAATATATAATCCTTGTCAATTATCTTTTAGAAATCGACCAGTATAATCCATCCCGAGCGCACCAATTTTTCATACAAGTTAATCGGCAACGTTGCATTTGAAGTGGTCCGACACTACCAGCTACTGACATCGCTTTAGCCGCTCTAGACAGTCGACGATCGACGTCACGCCATGGCAGGTTAGAGCGACAGAATAAAAACAGTCACAGCCACCCACTACTAATACATACTTTTACTTCAATATCATAATCTTGTGTATTTGTTGCTAACACGTGCGAACGCAGTGCCGCCATATTGTGGTTCCGGGTGCCTACGCCGACACTGTTGACAGTACCGTTAGAAATCGGCGGGTGACGGTGGTTCCTAATTATTAAAACGTCTAATGCGAAACTTCGATTTTACAAATCAGTGTTGGCTGCTTCAATTAGATTCAGTGTGCTGTGATTTTAGTGCGTTTTCGGACGCATTGCGTAATCAATGACAGAAAGGTATGAACAAGATCTTATTTATAATATTACTTCCGGTATAGATGAACGTAATTTCGCACATGCTTCTAAACATATAATTTGCAACTCCGTTGACAGCCGAGTATGGTTCTAATTTATCGGGACAATATTTAAACTATCAAAATTATTTTTCAAAAGATCTGACAACTACTAGAATTAGTAAACAAACGTTAATTTTGCTATTTAAAATTCTGATCGAGGTTATTTTTGATAATTGAACAAAACATAATTTATCTTATACAAGTTTTCTCGAAGATTTAATTTAATTTTCTCAATTTCATTAGTTTAATGAACTGTAATTTACCATGATATTACCAATTGATTTTGAATTGTCAGCAAATATAACTATACATTGTCCAAATAATTTAATTCAATATGTTTTGTATTATTCGATATCAATGAATTGAAATATCAATTAATGTAATTATTAAGTCAGGTACCATTCAGGATCTCAAACAAAGGATCTTAGAATATTCATTTCGGATTTCAATGAATGAGTTTATGCGAAATAAATTTTTGTTTACATTATACCAACTATCTAATTTATTGAAAACGTTGCCTGGGTAATTATTTACATAATATTATTTGTTAATATAACAATGAATGTAGCAATACTTAATGTAGTTTCAGCAGTTTTGCCATTCAATTTGTATACGTTGATATAAATCTATAAATAATTCCCATAATTATTTCCAATTAAACGGGGTTAATTAAATTGTATAAACATGTTTCATTTCATAGGTTAGTTTGAAGAATTATAACTACAGGTATATTCGTAATAAGATTTCTTTTTATACGAAATATAAAACTGATGTATTTTATATTGGTGACATTAAAAACAATTCATTTATTCACTAATTAAAAATTATTCTCGTATTTATTGTTTATACACATATTTTGTATTTCATATTTTTAAATTACCTACGTATGTATCAACAAGAAATAGTTTATAATCGGTACGATATTAATTTACACGTAAATTGTTTTTTTTTTTCAACTTATACATAGAAAAATAATTGAATATTTCTATACAGGACATGATTACGATTTCGGTGGTGTTACGATTTGATCATGCAGTTTTTTTTAATTAACCCAAAATTATATTATACCGATAAAATTTCTATATTTGGTTCGTTTTCGAGATAACAATACTTGGTTGATTTTTTCTGTTTTATGTTTAGAAATACTGAATAAACTATTCAATTAATGAAATGACTTGATAAAGCATTACTTTATAAGGATTTAAATAAGTCTTGTCGTCTTTCTACTAGATATTAATTACTTCTACAGGGTTTCAAAATATAAGGTAAATATCCTAATTCCAACCTATCAACTTCGAGTGTCAATAACTCAAAAACGACGCGAGTTATCTTAAAAAAATTTGAAATTTAAGTACCCCCTGTTTAGTAAAGTTGAGCCTACTTTTTTGTATATTATCAGATACTTTGTCCAATTATCTTAAAGTGAACGTTGTTTCCCTTGTGCTGTTATAACTCCTCAGCTCATCATCGAAAAAAATAAATGTTTGTTCAGCATATTTCCTCCAATTAACGACATTCTTGTGTGAAACATCATGTTATTCTTTTTAGCAGATTTAGATATTATTTTTCAGTGGAAGAAATGATTACCTTACTTTGTTAAAATCAATTATCCTGTTTAGTAAAGTTAATGCTATTTTTTTGCTAGAAAAATGTATTTAATCAAAATATCAAAAAAATATCACTATTTTCATTATATCATATCGCCACCTCAATACTACAACTAGATAATATATTTTTGGTAATATTGATGTAAAAAATTGAAACATCAATTTACAGAATGAAGTAAATATTAATAATTTTGTTCAAAGATAATAACGGACTCTAATATTTTGAAAATAAAAACTGAAAGTAAATTGCAACACATGAAGTTGTATGCTTCAGTCTCTTCATACCGATTCACATTAAAATAAAATGTATGCCGTTCTTCAAATGAGAAAACAACCTCCTTTCCTGGCTAATACCTCAACTATCTCAACTAAGGAGTTTCGACGTTATTACGTCTCATTAGAGTGGTATAACAAACTCTTGTTCGGGCTAGATGTCTCTAGTCTAAAGGCCTACTACTTTCAGTTTTTATCAAAATTTGATAATTTTATAAAGACTAAAAGTAGCCTAAACATCAAGGAGGTTGGAAGACCGCAGAGCATCTACTCAACGAAGGTACCTTGAAGTACTCTAACACCTTGGGAAGTGGAACATAAAAACATTAGAAAATTAGCCTACTCTGGGAGAAGTCCACGTATTTTGACAGTAGAGTAATGAGATGTATAGTTTTCTAGAAATAGGTGCAGAGTGGTTAGAAAGCCAAAACAATTCTCCAAACAATCTTCGATCTACTGATATGAGTGCTTATTACAAAATCATCTTGTTAAGCCCTTCACACTTTTTCCAATTAAAATTATATGTTTAAATAATCACTTCACCTTTATTTGAAGTGTTGAAAAGTTATTTCCTTATTTTTAGTATGGTCTGCTAAAGAAACGTATTTTTCAGTTCATTTAACTGTTATTTATACTCTAGACTAAATTTTTTTGATATCTAAGTGTGTTTTTCTAATTTTTTAACTAATTTTTTTTTTCAATTTATACATACAAAAATAATTGAATATTCCTATACAGGACATGATTACGAATTGATCATGCAATTTTTCTAATTGACCCAAAATTATATAACCGATAAATTTTAAATATTTGCTTCGTTTTTGAGATAACAGTACTTGGTTGATTTTTTTTGTATTATATTTAGAAATACTGAATAAGCTATTCAATTCATGAACGTGATAAAGCATTACAGCATAAGGATTTAAAGATGTTTTGTCGCCTTTTTGTTAGATATTAATTATTTCTACAGGATTCCAAAATATAAGGTAAATATCCTAAGTCTAACCTATCTAGCTTCTAGTATCAATAACTCAAAAAAGACACGAGTATTTTGGATTATTAATTTTTAAGTCGAAGTACCTCCTGTTTAGTAAAGTCAGATACTTTGTCCAGTTATCTTAAAGTAAATCTTATTTTTAGTAATATTGATGTAAAAAATTGAAACGCATTTTTTACTTTTATGATTAAGTTTCCTAGAACAGAATATATTCTGAGAATAAATAAATTTTGAGTTTTGTAAGGATTTTTATGAAAAAAATTGAACTACAATGTAAAATATCTTCTTTCCACACATTTAAATTAAAGAAAGTTGCCATATTATATTGAAGAAAAAATTTCGATTTCTCTTATAATAAATTACCATACTCTTCAGAGTTTCATGATATTTCTATCGCTCTACTGCGAGGATTGCTCCGGAAATTTTCATAGGAAGCTCAAAGTTTGTCGGAAAGAGAAGGAGACTCCAATTTAAATAAGTTAATTCATAAATCCATCGGAATCAATTGATGAAAATCTAGAGCGTACTTAAAATGGATTCAAGAATGAGTAATTTCATTTTAAGTTGTTCTTTCATATTTATGCATTTTTAGTTGCGTCGGAATAAAATTTCAAACTGATTCGCTTAAAAAATATTAGATGTGTAAGGGTTATAACAGGTGCTTCTGAATAACCATAGAAAGCCTAAAATTTGTCAAAAAGTGTAAGAAATTTTAATTTGAATGAGTTAACCATAGTTGATCCAGCGGAATCCAAAGTGTAAAACGTACGTAATAAGAATTTAATAATGAATCATTTTGTTTTAAATTGTGTTCTTTGAAGTAAAATTTCAGATTGCATCTTACGCACAAAGAATTATAAGAAATACTTCGTGTTTTTGGATAAATATATGAAGCCCAAAGTTTGTCAGAAATAGCAGGATATTTTATTCTAGTTTCTTCTTAACACTTGAAGGAATCGAGCCCCGAAAAAAAAGTTAAATCACTATTTTTCAAAAAGTTTTTCAATTGTTAACTAACAAATTTTTTCCATGGGCATAAAAAATGGGGTAAAAGGTATAAATAATTGGCCTATAAATTTTCAACAATTTGCTTATTTATATTGATCTATAGATCACCACCATCATGAATATCAAAATAAGGATAAAATTAACTTAGCACTTTGTTCCAATAAGAAAAATTAATTTTTCCTTGGTTTCCACATCTCAAATATATTAAATTTATTAGAATTTACAAAATAGAGCTATAAAGTTTACTTAAATTATTTAGGTCTTTTTTATAATTTATAGGTTTTTCGTTCTTATGAATGTGAACCATTTCTAAAAATTCTCTTTATCATGTATTAGATTCCGTTTCAAGAATTTTTGAATCTTTATAATTGAATTTATGTTTTTTTGATATTTCATCGTTCGTTAATGCAGTTCTATTTTTTGTATCGTATTGATGACCTCTTAGTATATATTCTAAATACTGAGCTGTTTGCCTTATGTAGACAGCGTCACAATTAGTCTAAGGATATATAATATTAATATTAATATAGACCAATATAATATATATATATATATATATATATATATATATATATATATATATATATATATATATATATATATATATATATATATATATATAACTGACTGACTTTATGTAACTATTGCATAATTAAAAATGTTTTGGCATTAAACAATGGCAGTGATTAACATATTTGATGCATTTTTTAGGTAATTTGTTAATAAAGTTGTTTTAAAATAATAGAGAAAATCAATATTTTTGAATTTTTTTTTGCTCTGTTGTCCAGAGAAAATTTTCCTTATTTTAATTTTTAATTATTTGGAATCGATTTTTTCAAATTTTTATGTCTTAAATAATTAGTTAAGAATTAATATTGCTATTCGTTATTCGGGTCACCTTTGCCCTTAGTAATAAGAACTTCCTTCTTACCTTCCACCGAAAAAAAAATACAGTTTACTCCTATGGTGTGTTGGTGTAGTTAACTGTATGAGGTCACCAGTTGTTCCATAAACTGGAACCTAATTTGTCACATATTGATGTCACGTATCTCAAATTATTCACTATTTCATTAAATATTTATTAAATTGAAATTATTATATATATATAGTATACAAGTTCATAATGGAGGATAATGCAATCAATAGAAAAAACTACTGGAAATTGTACGTAGATTTAGCAAAGGTATTTGACACCGTTCACCATCAGAAACTACTACATTCGTGATCGAAACTCTAGCAAAAAATCTGATTTTAACATCTCAAAGTCATTTTTCTTAACCTTATAATGAGTGGTCTTTGTTGTTATTGAGTAATTTTTATATAAAGGAAAATATCAAACGAAAGGGAATCTTAAACAATGAAAAAGGGTTATAATTAACAACATCAGAAATACAAAGTTAAAATAATCATTTACATGAAATTAACCAATCAGCTTCCAATTACTTTTTAATGGATCATATAAGTTTAATTCTTCAGTAAGCGCCGTTTTGAAGTCCGATTTCGTGGCTGGTGCAGGATGTCCTAAGTTTTCTCTAAATTCATTCCATAAATTGAATGTTCGATAGAATTCAAGTCCGGGCTACGGGTTGACCAATCCATAGCTGCAATTTCGACATCCTGTAAATACTGACGTACCTGCGGTGTGTGGGCGGACATTGTTCTACATTAGGATGAAGTTTTCGCCGATGAAACTGACGTAGAGAATAACGCATTCCACTAAAATTTCTTCTATGTATCGTTTCGCCTCTCAAGCTCCCGTTTCCATAAAAACCAACTCGGTTTTTGCTTCTATTGAAATGCCTGCCCACACCATCCAGCAACCTTCACTAAAAGCCACTTTTCTTTGATGCAAAACTTCGAGGTTTTCTGTAAACTCGCCCTCTTCTGTATCTCTATCAGCTAGCAGACCCTGCTTTTGTCTGAGAAGAAAGCGGTGCCACATTGTTCGTCATTCCAATAGACGTGTTCTCTGGCAAATTGTAGACCTTCTCGGTGGACTTTTCTTTGCAAACGCTACCGGATTGATTAAAAGTTCGATTACAAAGTGCGAACCGTGTATATAGGTACATTTATAAAAAGAAAAATGTATGTTTTAACCTTTTAATTGCCTTTGCCTAAGTTACTACGGAGATTTGGCCGAATACTTTAAGCACCATTTACCAACAGAAACTGTGTGTGTGTGCATAGATATTCAGGCAATGGTTCTCAATACATTTTGAAATCACTTACAGCGCTCGTGAGAAATAGTGATACTTTCAGAAATAAAAAAATCTTCCAAGTTTAGTGTGCCCCATGTGGTGTTTATGGACTCTATAATTTTGATAAAACACAAAATGGTAACCGTAAATATTGATGTAACTAGAATATTTTACCAAAATATAACATCACTCTATAATTCGTGTGACTGAAAGACATACTGATATACAGATACAGATTTCGTGTCTTAATTTATCATTACTTCTTGATAAAAAAATACTGTACAAGCTCAGCAATGGCTTCAAAAGAGTTTTCCGGACTTTGCTCCATCGAAAAGAATCATTTGTTATTGGTTTGCTGAATTTAAACATGGTCGTACAGATACCAACGATGGTGAACGTTCTGGTTGTCCAATTGAGGTAGTTACTCCAGAATACATCAAAAAAGTTCACAAATTGGTTATATTTGAACGTACATTGAAATTGATAGCTGATGCCGTGAAGATATCATAAGGCAGTGTGTTCACAATTATGAATGAATATATGCATGAGAAACCTTTTCTGCGTTTTTTTTTCAGTCGATCAAAAACAACAACGAGTTGATGATTCAGAACAGTATTTGGCCATGCAAATTATCGGGTTCAATAGAATATTTTGATAAAGAGATAAAGAAAAATCGAAACGTCAAAATTTATCTTTCTTTTAAAAACTATCAAAAAAACTAATTTTGAAACAGAGACCTAAAATCAAGAACATTTAGATGCATTAATATATCAAAAGGTCCAAGAAATGAGAAATTTCATTCATTAAGAATGTCCAATCTCTGAACTGTAGATTCTAGACCTCAAAATATGATGATTCTGCTCAACATGCTCTATGCAAATATTGCTAGTTTCCGAGATTAGGGGCGTTCAAAGTTTAAATTTAAATTTTGATTTTCGCAATAATTTTTAATTGTTTCACAATTTCTCTTTGAAAATTGGCAATTTTACGTTTTTTGGAATGAGGAATCATAATTTGCACTCTAATTCAACATTGCTAATATAGGGCGCTTGCTACACTTGTTTGTGTTAATTAAATAAGTGAAAAGTAAACTTTTTTTGGGCTAAACTTACAACTAAAATAATTAAAAAATATTAAAAAGCGTTAAATTCTACAAAAAAAAGTTACTCTTTGATTCGTGTAATTCAATCGGTTATCGAGTTATTTGCTTCTAAAAAGTTCAATAAATTTTAATCTACAGTTCAGAGATTGGACATTCTTAATGAATCACCCTGTATATATATATAAAAGAGGGGTTTATTATTGGGAACGTGGCAATGAAATGCCAAAGTGGACTAACTTTAATATATTTCCCGTCAAATACAATATAAGAAAAATGAATAAATGTATAACAATAATAAAATTTTACCTACATTAATTAATTAAGATTTTCGGTGGTTTCGAATGTATTAATTCTTGTGAAGATTTTATTGACGTTGACAGAAATATTGATTACATGAAATATTGATTCTGGTATAGGCATTTTTATTAATTTTTAATTATATATATATTTCTCTCATAGTATTTTCAGATTTTCTCCATTATATTATTTTCCGTTTATTTTGTCACTTCTTGTATATGCTTCTCTTTTAGTCCTGGTATTTTTATTTAATTTCTCATCTATTTCGTTATTTTGTTATATTTTATTTTTCAAAACTTTTCATCTTCTTAATATGGCTGTTACTTTATGTTTAGTAAGGTAACGCGAACGTGATAAGTACCTTTGAAAGGATTGTCTTGCGGGAAGGCTGAATTGGAACATTAGTTTTGTAGATCCACGAGGAGCTTAAGCATAATCTCTCATTTAGTTTGATCACTGTCCTCAGTCTGTTAGTTTATCTCAAGATTTTGTTTTAAGATTACAAATTATTTGGCGAATATCCAGAGATTTTCACCACTAAAAATGATACATTTCGTTGCTTTATTACACACAATTCACATTATTTCCTTTGAATTGGTTGGAAATGATAGAATTACTCAATTATTTATACTGTAAAATTTCTAAAAAACTATAAAGGTAATAATATTGTATTATACAAGATAGTTATAGTTATGAACATAATGCATTTAGTTTCTGAATAAGCCTCGTATTTACAGTTTTATATATGGTTAAGTAAAAGGAGAATAACGCATTAAATTTGTACTCCTTATACGGAACACATAGTACATATTTGCAAGTCATATACTTTAAAAAACGTCGTTGATTAAGTTAAAAATTTAATTTCTTAGCTATTTAGAATATGTCGCTTTTATGCGTGAATGGATTAATTAGAAGAAATAATTTTTCGTGAGACACTTGTGTTTTGAAACGAAATCCTTGTTGTAGCATTGGATCTTTATTTTCATTTGATAATAAAAATTTTATTACCAAATAAGGACTAGGACGACGATACAGCGAAATACAAACATATATTCTATACGGCACAAAAAATATAATCTAATCAAGACGTGTTTAATCACCTCTTCCTGAATAATGTCAACACACGTAGTTATAGTGAAGGCATCACATGGTAATCCTACCATGTGATGGGAACTTAAGGAAACAATACATACTCGGTTATTTTTAGCCATTTTGCGAATCAACAATATATTTCATCGGTAGGGAAACTGGTAATTTGACAAATCCTGGACCACCAAAAACAGTGAGAACGTAAGTAGACGTAAAGCAGCTACTAAAGTAGGGTAATCCACTCCTTCTTTGAAGTAAATCTTCCATGAAAGTAATTGAAATTTCTCATTAAAATTATCTGTTCTCTGAAAAATCCATGCGAAGCACTTCTTGTGAGGTCAGACTATTTTCTTAATTTTTTTAACAGGAATGAATGTTTTTCCTTCAAGCAAAATCATGTGATGTGCATTTAATAAGCTATACCGAACATTCATCTATAGGATATATGACAATCAGGTAAATTTAATCAAATTATAGTATTTCTATGAAACTAGTATCTCATAAAGGTTTGTCTTTCTCAAGTTGATACAAATAATTTAACTACAGTTTTGATTATATTGATTGTTTAGTTTATTGTGATTATTTTCAAATAATTATACTTAGATTCTTCAGGATTTAGTATATTGTAAGGAGGTATTTCACTATATATATATTGATGAAATATGAATATTTTCAGAACCGCCTCGAGGAAAATGTCTAATAAAGTCTAGATTTGATCGAATCGTAATGAATATTTTTCAAATATTCAATTAAGTGAACAAAACAATTTTTCCACACAAATTTGTGACATAAAACATTATTTTGCTGAAAGAGGATTTTCTTCGTTCTTGGGTGGTTCAATTGTGATTTCCTTCTTCAATCAATCAATCAATAATGTAGAGAAAAAATGTTAAATTTTCCTTTTCCAAATAGTTAAAGAAATATAGACCGTATTCCGAAATATAATAACTATTCCTAATTTTGAAACCTGATAGTCTTTTCACTTTGAAAAATTCTATTGTAGAGAATGAGCTCAACTTTGATAGCTGTTGCTATGATTGTACTTCAAATAAAAAATATAAAAATATTTCAAGGACTGTTCAGCATGTTTTTGTATAGGACCGAAACACATGCACGTCTGCAGAACTCTCCACATCATATTATCACGCAGAGTGGTATCCCTAGTAGAAATGTTAAACAAATTTCTTACGTAGAAAATGCGAATCCTTCAACAATTTTTTACGAAAATTTTGTAAGATTATAATGTTGTGAAACGGCTACGGCTTTAAATGAAGACCAGAATATATTCAGAAAAAAATGATTTACTTATGACTGCTCTTTTACTCTGAATGGGCATATTAATAATCAATATTGTCATTACTTGAGCGACGTTTCAGGGAAGTTAACACACAGTATCAAAAGAAAATTATAATTTTTGCTGTTAAACCTAGGAATGTTAATATTGGATATAAATTCACTGAGAAATATCTAGTGAGCTCAACTTGAGTTTGCTCCAGTGAAGGAAGTTTTCTTACATGATTTTGTAGAAGACCTTATTCACTTCTACTTGTAAAATAGACATCCAACATATTATTTTATACTATTTAGATAAGAGCTGACAAATTATCTGGAAAATGACTACCACGTTCGCCCAATTTAGCATTTCCAGATTTCTTACAGACAGATTATACGACAAATGGCTGCCATGAGCGCCCGATTTAGCGTTTCCAGATTTCTTTGTATAGAAACTTATAAAATCGATTATTATTTGTAAAACATAGCCTCTAGATTTTTCATATTTGATGAGAATAAAAACAACTGTCTATAAAGAGCTTTAGATAGATCGAATTCGAAATGTTTGAGGGCTGATTTCTTCACTGGTTAGAAACTAAAGGATAACAATACTTTCCATTCAATTCTTATACTGTTATACTGTATTGATCAAAATAAAATAAATTTACTGAGAATACAAACGGTTCAATACCTATAACTGGTACACCAAATTAAAAATATGAATATGATCAATTCTCACAACCGAATTGTTATTTTTCAGATAGAAATATATATAGGGGGGCAATTGAAGTGTGTTTCATTATTTGATTAATTAAAGCATATTATAATTTATTAGAATGCTCAAAATTTTGGAAAACAAAGAAAAACAAAACTGTATGGATATGAATCTAGATTTACTGGTCTAATCCTGTTTAAATTGTATCTGTAATATTTCTCCTAAACCTTTTTGTCATTACCAATATGTCGATCCCCAAATCTTTTTTTTATCTGTATGCCAATTAAAGCATGCCCTACAAATCGTGACGATTTTTAATCCGTTGATATGCGCCACCTCACTTCAGGGATATTTCAGGTAAACGAAAAGGTAGTTCGAGTACATAATAAAAGTCGTGACGGAATATTACCTGGAATTAAGTATCCAATCCACTTTGTTAAGATGGAGAATCACAAAATTGAAACCTAGAATTTCTAAATCCTTTCAAATAGCATTTTAACATTAGATAGGTAATAAACAGTATACAATAGAGAAATGAATTTTAAATAATGCACATACGTAATTAGCTAGGTTAGGTTAGGTTATGTTAGGTTAGGTTAGTCAAATAAAATAACATAATATGAATGTGTAAAACAGGTCTCTTGTAGATACAAAATGTAATTTTTTTATGTGTTTAGAATGTTAAATATTTTTTACTGAAATATATTGTAAATACATATTTTAATTTTGTTTTTCATTTCATAATTGGAATCCCGAGCTGCATAATCTTCCGTTTTTAAAACAGTATTTTTGAAAAATGTTCTGAATACATATTTTTTAGAGATTCTTGCACAACTTTTTTAAAATCTTCATACGCCTTACCGCAATTTTAACTGAAATTAAAATAAACGGGGAGCTCATTTTTCATTAAATTAATAGAGGCTCAATTTCTATCCTCCCGCCACTTAGCATTACTTGCTAAAAAAACTCTTTTCAGTAAATACTGAGATGGCGGGAGCAGAAAGTAGATATGAGACAATCTACAATTTTCTCAAAATGATCAAATGGGGCCGAAGAGTTTAATGACGCGAAAGGAGGTTATGTACTGCGAACGCCCACAATCGTATGTCTGTCAGTGAGTGACAGTCTTGAATATTTGACATTGACAGATTCGTTCAGAAAAGTGTGCTTTGTTTGTGGCTGCGCTGCACTGAGCAGTGAGCGCCCTGTAACTAAATAAATAGTTATTTTCCTAACAAGTGCGGAAAGTGATACTTTCCCGCACGCGACCGCAGTTGTCCCGAAAGACGCGGAGCGGAGTTCGGGCAAGCGGCCAAGTGCGGGAAAGACATTTTACGCATGAGTTAGGAACATTATTTTTTCTACGACCGTATATACAAAAAAGTATTTTTCTAAAATTATTTTATTCAAACAAACATAATAATATACAAAACTTTAACTAAAAAATACTAATTATTATAAATATTAATATTGAAAACACAATTTGTTGCATTCTGTAGACTAGTAAGAATTGCCGGTCCAGTGGAGTTATTTGGTTTCAACTGGAAGGTAGATGACGTCGATGAGGATGGCATCGGTTGCAGGTCGCATAAAGATGACGGTGACGGCAATGGTTTTAAGTCATTTGGCAGGTAACAGCTCGGAATTAGTTTCATTTGCAGCCTTCACAATGGCTTCGGGAAGTTCTTCGTCGGATAAATCCATTAATATTATTGTATCGGATTCGGTTTAATGTGGTTTAATTTAGAACAAGATTGCACTTTGGTCACTTCGGTCACTTCCATGACGTTTTGAACAACTTTGAAGTTTTAGTAACAATTACATGGTTATATAAAAAATATCTGTATTATTTTATATTTTCAAAAAATTAAAAATGCTACAAAAAGCTAGAAAAGGTTTAATTTTTATTTGATGGACTATTTCGTAAATATTTATTTACCTGTAGTAACAATAGTTATAATCTCAGAAGCAAAAAACTATCTAATAAGGTAAAAATTTGCATAATTTTACTTTCCCGCACTAGTGCGGGAAAGTGACACTTTCAAAACTAAAATGCGTGCGGGAAAGTGGGTTAAAACGCACGGTCGTAGAAAAAACAAATTTATGTGACTGTTTAAGTATAAAGTATAATTCAGAAAAAATAGTGTAATACTGTAAAAAACACTATATTTAGCAACTCAAGTCTCATGAATGATTTGAAAGAGTGGTTGTCTGCTTTTAAATGTAGTTATATAAATATTGAATATGTATATTATTTACACCACCTCTACACCAACACTCACGATCACACTGCCTGACGCGCGTTTCGATAACCAAGTTATCGTCTACAGAGACTGAAGGTAAACTAAAATCTAATGACTTGACTTACCTGTTTTATACTAAATTTTCCCACCAATAAACATTCTCCCGCGAAAATTAATTCTAGCGGGAAAAAACTCCTTGGCGGGAATCTTCACATTCATTCCTTGACTACTAAACTATAGAGTTGACTGTAAGGAATTGGCTCTTTGTCCCTATTTAAGCTACTCTTAAATCTAGCAATTTCGATGCTTTCAAATACATCCAACAATTTATTATTGGATAAATTTTTTAACAATTTTACATTATTAATATTTATGTCATGATTGTGACTGGCAGCGTGATCGGCAATACCTGATTTTCCGATCCGTCCATATTTCAAATGAGCTATGTGCGCTTTAAACCGGACGATAACGGATCTCTTAGTCTGCCCAATATACTTTCGGCCACAATCACTACAGCTAATTTCATATATACTAAAATTGGTATTGGTAAATAGCAAATCAGTCAAGAGTTTCAGTATTTTCCCAATGTAAAATTGTTAAAAAATGTATCCAATAATAAATTGTTGATGCATTTGAAAGCATTGAAATTGCTAGATGTAAGAGTAGCTTAAATATGCACAAAGGATCAACTCCTTACAGACCATTCTATAGTTTACTATAGTTTAATAGTCAAGGAATGAATGTGAAGATTCCCGCCAAGATATTTTTTTCCGCTGGAATTAATTTTCGCGACATTAGATTTTAGTTTACCTTCAGTCTCTGAAGATGATAAGTTGGTTATCGAAACGCGCGTCAGACAGTGTAATTGAGAGTGTTGGTGTGAATAGTGTATTTAGTATGAATATCGCCAACGGTTCCAGAAACTCCAACTTAACTATAGAAAGTGATTCAATAATTCTGATCAAAAACTCGCTCGCTTTACAAATTCAAACGAATGTTTGGATATTTTTCAACGTAGACCAAGTGATGTTTCCTTCGATCTGGCACAGTAGTTGAAACTTAGCTTGTTATCTCTATTTATACTTTATTCCTCTTTCATTCTTTCAATATCATTTGATTTGGTTTTGTCTTAATTATCTTGGTCTCTGAGCTCTGTAGATTTAGTACTGTCGTCTGCAGAAATCGTTCGAGAGAAGTTTATCATTGCAAAAAGTATCATGCACACTATTGAATTTATACAAACATTTTCTATTGTTCTAAAAATTGTTTTGATCAGCTAAGTTGAGATAATATATGAAAAAAAAATATAAATTCTTGATCGTGTTGTATAGATTATCGTTATGTTTTATGTTCGTGTCCGTCCGCATGCAATAAATTTTATGTCTCTAGTAATTGCATTTAAATGACGAATAACAATTTTGTGAGCGTTTATGTTCGAGTCATGAATTCATGAATTTTACGAAGATTCATATTATGTAAGACCGACCGTACCATACATGTAAAAAATATGAGACAAGCCAATACAATACAGGCTCGTTATAATTTGATTGTTGGCTACCAACTTTGTTAACTAAACCTTTGTCGGTTAATGTCGTTTTTACCATTAATTATTTTTTTTTTTTTTGAAAACTTATGAGCTGTTGTTTTACAATATAGGGGGATATTATATAACTAAACATTTGGAACGCAAACATATTCAAACACGTCAGTAACCCCGTTACCGATAAAGATATACCCGTATTCTGGTTTCTTCTTTTTTTTTATCTATTTGTTTTCTTTGTTAGATTCTCTTGTTAGGACCCATGTAATGTGCGAAATTAAAATATCACCAGAATGGAAACTGCTAAGTTTATGGTACAGTAATAATGAAACAAATTTTATTCTGTTAATCTAATGCATATCCTCAAAAATAATATTTAAATTTGGAAATCAGTGATATTACACTAGCTCAATATTGAAAGCCCTATTATAATAAAAAGCATTATTTCTGGTTATCTAATTCTTATGAATAGCATCAATAATATACTAAACTGTACACTTCATGCGTATACAGGGAGAACTCAAAAAGTAACCGTTGTTTCTGCGAATTTGGCTACAACCTCGTCGTAGCCATGTATAAACAGTTCATAATTATAACATTTTTACGTTCGTAACGTATACGAGGGTTGGTACTTACGTTTTGTGACAAATAAAAACATATATTTATAATTGGATATGGCTTTATTGTTTTTCAAAATATTCTTCATTGAGATCAATACACGCACGCATGTATTTGAACCAATAGCCGAAGCATTTTTTCCATTTGAACGCATCAACCATTTTCTCAAGACAAACGTTTACTTCGCAATTAATTTGGACGCCAAATAAGTCCTGTAAAGTACTGTTCACACAAACGTTTGTGTTTGAACTGATATGTGAGAGCTCGCATTGTCGTAGTGGAGAATGATTCGTATTCTGCGATTGGTTCCCTGATTTTTTCCAACACTTCTGGTGAACAAATGCTGGTGTACCATTCAGAAGGTTATACGTTGTTCCAATAGATCGGTGGGAACATGTCCAGTTATTCCGCGACCATTTGCTTCGAAGTACTTCGTTCGTGTGCGCGAACAAGTTTTGTTAAATTTGGCTCATCTTGGCACTAATCGACACGAGCCGTTCTCCGAGCGATTATCAAATTATGCGGTATCCAACGCGAAGATTAATTTTTGATAGCCGAATGTTCATGTGATATTGAATGTATGCGAACTAATACCATAGCATGCCCCAATCTTATGCAATATTAGTTTACTCACAGTATAGATGTTTTCTGACCCACTAGCCGATTGTAAGTAAAACACGATGACTTGAGATGGTGCCTAATCACCAAAAGTCGAAGCGAGTTGATTGATGAACACATTCTTAGTACGTGCACCATTAAAAATGTCAAATTTTATGATGACATTGTTAGATTTGACGTATTCATATCAGTGTTGCCATATCTCAAAATTTAAGTAACAGCCTCCGTAATCATTTATATATTAAATATTTTATACGGGGTAAACCACATATACCTGCGTAAGAATACCCACAGATAAGGGTTACTAGCCCCTAAAGATTCTTTATAGAAGAGGAAATATATAGTCGTACACATGCATAAAACAAAGATAATAAAAAGTTGTATATTTGGAGCTCGGAAACAACAGATCAGTGTAGAATGAAAATATTGCCGGTGTCTAATAACGAATATATACAGTGTTTAAAAGCCGATTGGAATAAATTCATTATTTCAGTTACTACACAGAGTTGAAATAATGTAAAATCATATAATTACAGAAATTCGCTATAATATACTAAGATTTACCGGGGCAACTTTAATTTGCATAAATTGCCTTAGCAATTTGTATTCTAATAATAAGTCAGAATTTGAAATTCGTTTACTTCAATAATGAAAAATGATTAGATGAACGGAAATGCATAAAATAACAGTTGTAGCTATATTTACGGAGGTCAAAACCAAACACAACTGAAAGTAACTTGACTATTGCATGATAAATTTCTTGATTAGAAAATATGGAGGGTAGAGGTAAGGAGAACCATCTAGGTGTATCCAAAAGTGTCTGTTGAAAGGAAGCAAATTAAGGTGGCGCTATAGTATTGGGTTTATAACTTAATTTGTGCGGTTTGATAGGAGATGGCGTAAATTGTATAATATTACATCGTCCAATATCGCGAACCTGCATTGGAAAGCTACTGTTATTGTACGTCTTTCATTCTGTCTACGTCTGTCATTCATTTGAAGCGTTAACAACAATAATTTTTATTTCACTCAAATATGTTGAACTTTGTTCATGAAAAAGTGTTTTTGCGGGAGTTCTTCTTCATTACTTTTACATGAAGAAAAATGCTGCCGCAGGTCATCGTATTATGGTGGAAGTTTATGGTGAACATGCTCTAGCTGAGCGAACGTGACAAAAGTGGTTTGCCCGATATAAAGACGATGAACGTCCTGGGCAGCCAAAAAAGTTTGAAGATGAAGAACTGGAAGTATTACTCGATGAAGATTGTTGCTAAACACAAAAAGAGCTCGCAGAATCTTTGGGTGTCACTCAAGCAGCCATTTCAAAACGTTTAAAAGCAGCTGGAAATATTCTAAAGCAAGGAAATTGGGTTTCACATGAACTCAAGCCGAGAGTCGTCGAAAGGCGGTTTTGCATGTCCGAAATGCCACAGAAAGAAGTCATTTTTGCATCGGATTGTTACTGATGATGAAAAATGGATCCATTACGACAACCCCAAGTGCAAAAAATTATATATGAAATCTGGCCAACCAGCCAATTCAACGGCAAGTGAAAGAATTTTAAAAAAAGCGCCACAATCTATTAGAGTAGGATAGTAAATTGAATTCTTTTTTGAAAGTCATAACTATTTCAAAAAAACTATTAATATAGAAATTCATTCGAAAATTAAACATAAAATATATAACTGCTAAATTCATATCATTTCCAATTGCTACACTAGCGCTATGTTGGTGAGTCTTCGTATTATAATTTGCTGTTTACAGCTGGACACTTTTTCAACTCATCCCCCATTCAAGACGGTTCTCCTCACCTCTACCCTCCATATTAGAGAAGAAGTGTTGACAAGTTGGTTATATAATGCAGATGCAACTGACAATGCATTGAATTATGATATAAAACTAGAGACTAACCATATATCGATAGTAAACATACGAGGATGTATTGAAAAATTCTTAGCCTACTATAAAACCAAACAAAATTTCAATGTCAAAATATTTTATTACTCAACATATTCTCCTCTTAATTAGATACATTTATTACAGCGAAACTGCAACGTCTCTAGACTTTTCAAAAACAAAGAGATGATAGTCGGACGGAGCCAAATCTGGTGGATGAGGGGGTGTTCTAGTAATTTAAACCCTAAATCACTAATTTTTTACATGGCAACGTGAGATTTGTGTGTAGGGGCGTTGTCCTGCGAAAACAAAACACCTTTGGATAACTTTCCGCGTCTTTTATCTTCAATTTATTCCCGTAGAGTGATCAGTAATATCGAATAGTAATCTCCAGATTCTGTTCTTCCCTTATTCAAAAAATCAATTATGATTACTCCATGGCAATCCCAAAAAACTGACGCAAGAGCTTTTCCAGTAGATTTTTGGACACGAAACTTCTTAGGTCTTGGAGAACCAGAGTGTCGCCTTCCATCGATTGTTGCTTTGTTTCTGGATCGTAGAAATGTACCCAAGTCTCATAGTAACAATTCGGTTTAAGAAGTTTACATCATTTTCAAATCGAGCACAGATCGAACGCGATGCTTCTACCCTTGCACGCTTTTGAAGAAAAATATATTCCTATAAAATGATATCTAGTTAGGAGCTCATGGAAGACAATTTTTAGAAAGAAAAATTTATTTTAGTTAGCGTTTGATGGATATATTGGATAACAATATTATCCAATTAGAAGACGGTCAATTTTCTATTGAGTTCAGTTTTTTTTACTTTACGGTTATGCTAATCGGTATAATTTCCAGTTTGGTCAATAGAAAAACACTTACAATACCCTTAAAAGGTTAGTATTCAGGTAGGGATTCTTGGAAATCATATCATTGGCCCCTTTATTATTAAAAGCAATTTGAATAGTGAACATAATTTGAAGCTGCTTCAAAATGATGTCATTCCAACTTCGACAAATGTATATCCTGATCTAATAATTGTGATTCGGTTTTATCAAGATCTAGTAACTCAATGGAATATTTCAATGTAATACTTACAATTAAGTAGATCATGCTTAATATGTTGGATGAGTTAGTTTTTTTCAAGACTAAAGATACGCGAAGATTTTGTAAACTGTAATTTAGTGAAGATTGCTCGCCATGTGGAAGGTTTAATGAAGTGGAGACAAGGCAGAACTCTTGAGGCAGGGGAATGCGATAGGCGAAGAAAACTTAACCCTACTCAAACCTAACCCAACTTAACTTATTTTGATTCAACATATGTGTGCTATATATTATTTAAATTGATTAACTTATATAATAGAATTAGTTATCAGTCAGCTACAGCTAAATGTAGTAAGTAAGAACTGATTTGTTGTAGAAGTCAATTGTTTCTAGTCGACAGCTAGTAGTCTTCGTTTCCTTCACCTATCACATTCCAATGTTTCTAAGGTCAAGTCTTGTCTTATCATCGTCAAACATCAACCTAGCGCGCAGTATACAATCTTCGCTAAATACCAGCTGTACGCAATCTTCGCTGTACGAAATTTTCATGACACCACCGCGAATATGTATATTTATCATTATATTTCAGTTTTTATTGTATTGTAGCAAAGCATTTTAAAATAGAGAACTGGCAGACATTTTGAACGGTACATCACAAACCTATACTTCCCATTTAAAAATTGGGGTTTGTACCTCCGACTCGAAGGAAGTTGGAGGTATTGACTGCATCTTCACGCGAAGAATGTTAATTCATAATCCAAAGTTGACAGTTGTCGTAGTTTAACTTCAATTTGGTATGTAAATGAGGAATATACGTTATTACCGTAAAAATGTAATAAAATATCTGCTCTTCGTGGATATCTCTGATAAGTACAGTTAAGTTTCTGTTAATAAGTAATTGCTAATAATTAAAAACATTACCGAGCTCATTTTATATCCCAATAACAAAATTATAAATGAGCATCTTTTCACAAATAATGTGTTTTTTGTGCCCTCCCGTCCACTCGTTTTTAAAAAACGGTCTACGAAACTACTGGTTCTTTGAGAGAGTTTAGCACGTCTGTTGGCTTCTGTTTAAGTGAGTCTTCCAGTTTTATCCAGTATGCAACAAGGTGTGAACATACATACAAACGAGGTATTAGAAAAAGTTAATGAATCATCCTCAAAATTGAATAATGATGTACTTACGGTGAATCCATGATTAGAACTACTAAAAAGCTTTTATCGAACTGGCTGGTGTTAAATTCACCTTCCAGATCAGAACAAATCTAAATTTTCGCAGAAAGAGGAGATTAATTAATAAAAAATTAATTTTGTTTTGGTGCCAAGGATTTTGAAAATAAAACAACATAAAGTATCACGTTAGGAAGACCAAAGTTAAGTATTTTCAACATGACTAGTTTCTTGGAATTCTTTTCGATTTAAGTGACCGTTTATCGGTTAATAAATCGTTCTGAGTACTTTGCATTAAACAAATCGCATTCCTGTTGCCGAGTTCTCATTTTTAAACACGAAATGAGAATTTTTATGTTTAGGTTTACTCTCAAAGTAGCCATAATTTGTATTTAAAACTTTTTTACTTTAAATTGAACGTTGGCAGATATTTTGGTTGACATACGGCAGGTAACTTGATTTTTATTATAGTTCTACTACAGAGATTAAAGATACCTGGTGAGTTGCCTAAAATATTAAACTACCTCACTGATTGTTGATATATTCAACAGTGCGAACACTCCGAACTGAAAAATGTAATGAATTTTAGAATTGACCATTTCAATTTAAAAAAATTAAAAAATATTGACTTAAAACTAATCATACTATCATTTAAGCATAATAAAATTGGAATTGGAAAATTCACCTTTCAGGACTTTTGTTTGCAAAATAAAAAATTTGTTAAAATTTCGAGCATTTTTGAAATGTATTCTCTTTTTTGTATTAAAACGGTGTGATTGCATGATATAATATCATTTTCAGTTTTAAATTAAATAGGCAATAACTGTCGATTCTGATAATAAAAGTTGGGTGAACATTTGTTGGTACAATGTTCTTGAAATTAATTTAGTTGTAAAAATATCAGAATTAAATAACACGTCATATAATACATTCATATGAGAGATATCGCGTGACTAACCGAGTTACAAAAAACTGTGCC
The DNA here is from genome assembly GCF_026250575.1 of Diorhabda carinulata. Classification (NCBI taxonomy): domain Eukaryota; kingdom Metazoa; phylum Arthropoda; class Insecta; order Coleoptera; family Chrysomelidae; genus Diorhabda; species Diorhabda carinulata. The sequence continues at coordinate 15,215,526 of NC_079468.1, read as the reverse complement.
TAATGAAAGGTTAACAATTTTGGTTGCTACAATAAATATTATATAGAATGTATTTATAAAAATCTTTTCTCCGCTTTGTTTTTTTGGTTGTTCTTTTTGTATGAGTCCGAAATGATATAAATTTGATTTTAATTTTGATATACGTAATTAAACAAGTGAAATCCCTTTTATACAAAAAATATTTACTTAAAATGGATGTATGTTATGTTCCTAATATTTTATTTTTGTTATAAAAAGCTCACTTCAACCACACTACTTGATTAGAATGAACATAATAATTTCCACGAGAAAAACATACTTCTGGGACTTGATATTAAACATTTGACATTTAATATATATCTTACGTTCAGATTAATTTCACTTTATGGCGAATTTACTTTATCTAACTGACTTACTGGAAGAGAAGGATATGAAAAAATATATTTTCATTTGGTGTTCCTGAAGAAATTAGTATTTTGCGCCTTCGGCGAAAAATGCATCTAGTATTAATTGAAAATTGAATCGGAAATTTACCCAAACTCGCGAAAAAAAAAGTTCATAGATATTATTATTGAAACTAGTAACACTATTGGATATAATTGTATTAAATCATCTAAAATTCAAGCATACATCCAAAAAAAAATTGATCAAATTTAGTTCATAATCTAAGTCTATGGTGTTAGAAGCATACCAATCGTTCCATTTCGTTGAATTCATTTCTGTGATATGGTTACTATGGACATCTAAGAGATGTAGACGAGGAACCACTAATTTATCTCATATTTTATTTATTTATTTTTTATGATAATTATTCAATTAATTTAATTATTAATTTTGAATTTTTCCTCTTTTCAATATTTTCTTGTAGGCCTTATAAATCTTACCAGAATACTTTAAATTTTTCACACTCTTAAGTTGTACTCGTAAGTATATGATACAACCGCACTGCTCAATTTTAGGTAACTATCATGACTAAGTTTCTGTAATTTTTTACTTAAATTACATTTTCGTAAATTATATTTGGCTACATTTGTATTCTTTTTTTATTTGTATATGTAGCTGTTTCAATATTCCCTGTACTACTACTTTTTTAGTTTGTAGTTTTGTATTTTTTTCATCATCGTCGTTTGAAACCCCGAGGAGCGAAGGGCACCTGTCGGTATTTCAGCAGCTGTTGTAAAACGATGAGGTCGTTATTCCATCCGTCTCTTTGTTGGTTTCGTCCAATTTTGTTGGGAAGGGCTCTCCATTTTCTTCTATTTTTGGCTATTTCTGTAACCTCGGTTGCAGTTCATTCTCCAAGTTCGTACATATCTGTCTCTTTTCCTTCTGCCTGTTGTATTATTATTAAATGCTTGTTTGGTTATATTTGTTTCTGGCTCCCGTAGTATATGATCTATTCAACTCCATTTTCGTTTCGTAATTGTTAATCTGTTTCCTCCTCTCTCGTATTCACATTTTGAACCTTTTTAACTTTTTCCTGTTTATATTTATCATATTTCTCCTTTAAATTTTTACATTTATTTTTATTATTTATTTTTACCTTTTTTTCCCCTATTTTCTGATTTTTAGGGATAAGTAAACATAAAGTGAGGCATTAGACAAAAAACAGGTGGTGCCTCTATTGAATATCTTTTAGTATACATGGTGAGTCATAAGGAACCTTACAAACTTTTACTATATTAGAATATGTTGTACTCAGGAACTGAAAAGGATATTAAATAACCATAAAAATGATTCTACCTAACAGCACCCAAGAAATTTAAGTGCAACAGAAGCTACAAAATTATGGTACACAGTTAAAATTATCAAAATTTATAATATTCATTTAAATTAATACCTTATTATGTGATACGTCATTATGGTTGTTCCATGTTTGATAAGATTTGATCGTAAACCTAAAAATTGTATGAAAATGTGACAACCTTGTCGCTTATATCGTTTTCATTGGTTATTCATGTAGTTTAGAAATTACTTATTGAATTATACAGGGTGCAATATTCAATACAAATCCCTAAATTAATTTTTCTAAAGCCGGTCTTGGACTTTCTAGGTTTACCTAAGAGTGAGAGATATAAGCTTTATTGTTAAAAGAAAATTTTACAATGGTATGGACAAAGCGACTTAATTTTATATTATTTTATATAAATTGCCTTTGTCAATCTCCGGAACTTATTAAATGTATTTGCCACTTTTATTTCAGAAGGTAGCCGATTGAATAATTTTTTGGTTAAAGCTGAAGAAATTTTTTACCAGATCAAAGATAATTAAGTTAATGTCCAATTTTGTTCTTCTAGTAGGATAACTATAAATGGATCTCTCAGTTTAGTTGTGAAAGTGTTTACAAACCAAATGAACGGATTCTAAAATGAAGAAGAGCAGGGAGAGTTAAAATTTTGGATTTTTTAAAATAGCAATGCGTTCTACTACTTATACTATAAATATATGGAATAGGTCTTTTTTGAAATTGGAAAATAGATTGGAAGAGGTGCAGACTATAAGACCCTCAGGAAGGCAAACCATAGCGAAGATGTGATTCGAACAATGATTATTAAGTTGTTAAAGCAATACCTAGATTTAATGGCAAAACCGAGGATATTTTTTCGCCAAGATCTCTGCACGTACAGACCATTAAAGGGCGCCGTTAATGTGTAGACCAACAATCTTGATGGCATTTGAGGATCGTATTAAGATATTGTTGAGTTTCAGCGGTTGTAGAACTCTTTTGTAGGATAAAACTAAAGTTTTCTCAGTGTTAAAATAAAACCTGTTCGCGTCAGACCAGGACTTAATAGTAATGAGATGGTAGAATGTAAAGCTTGTATATCTAGATCACTCCAGGTTACACTGGTGTCATCCGCAATTAAAATGAATTTAACATTAATTCGTAAGTCTGTGACATCATTAAAACTGAGACCTGAGGTACACCAATACCAACTGGTAACTTCACCTTTAGCTCGTACCAGTGGTTTTTTACATTTAAGATAAGATACAAACCATTTTAAAAAAATACCTCGGATGCCATAATATTCTAATTTGTTCAGAATTTCATCATCAACCGAAGGCGAGTAAAATTTATTATTGAGTGAGAACAGAAAACTAGCGTCATTAGTACTTTTATTAGGTAGGAATCCAGATTTTTGAGCTTTCAATATTTTATGTTCAAAAAGAAAATGCAATGGACGGTTTTTCATTAGTCTCTCAATTATTGGAAAACCCCTTTTCAAAGAATTCGTTGATAAGTGAACATAAAACGTCATCACTTCTGGAAAATTCAAAAATAACTTAACTGATAACCCATCGATGCCGCAGTCTTGTTTTGAATGTGGAGTATAGTTTGCACTAGCTCCAATCTACAAGTTTAAGGAAGACACTGTCACTGATTCTTTTAGAAGGAGCAAGGAAAGAAAGAGCATCACGATGTGGAGATATTTTAGAGCTAATATTCTTAGTAACGTTCACGAAATAATTATTAAGTTCGTCTGGGTCGAGTGTTTGACGAACGCGTGTTGTTCCTTAAATAATTGATAACAGACAAAGTTTTACGAGGACGCAGAGGAAATGCTGTAGTGAAGCACCTGACAGTTTTATCGAGAAAGTCCTGCAATTTACAGTCCTCAATGTAAGCTAGTCGGAGCCTATGTTACCAGAAAATAGCAGAATAAAATAAAAGTGTAATAACAAATGAAGAAAACCACAATCGGAATTACCAGAAAAGGTGGGAGGAGTCCACCAACTTGGCTACTTCAGTTGCCAGATATAATCTGAAGCTTGTAATCTTCTCCATTTTTTCCATTTTTCCGGTGGTTTAGGGATAAGAAAGCCACTCGTGGAACTTTCAGTCAGGGGGTCTTTTCATTTTTTAATATGGTGTATCCTTCTTAAGAGCCTTTATACCATATTCCCTGAAGGCTCTCGTCACGAATATGTGAAATAATATTGAGGTATCACAACATTATTTCAGAAAAATTGAGAATAATGAACTCAAGTTTCTTTATTGTTGGAATATTGAAATTTATGCAATAGAAACCTTTTCATATCGACGCGAAATAGTCTAATAATCAATTTAGTTAATTCATCTTCACAAAAATATTAAATTTACATCTTGTAAAAAATCATCAGAAATATAAATCTTATTTGTTACAGTGTGGTTGTCGTCAGGAGAGATGGGAAGTGAGCATTACTGCCTGAGGTGGAACAATCATCAGAGCAACCTCCTAGGCGTTTTTAGTCAGTTGTTGAGGGACGAAAGTTTAGTCGACGTCACTCTGGCCTGCTCGGAGGGCCACTCAATTCGAGCTCACAAGGTACGTTAAAATTATTATAACTAAGTAGGTATCAGTTGTTATGACTAAATTATATTAAAAGCTGTGGAAGATTTGCTTTCAGAAAACTGGTGATTGAAAATTTGATTTCACTTTCAGAAGGTGAATTTGTTGTTTAAGTGCGGACTTAGATCGGAGTATAGTTAGTTTGCTTCGCTAATGTGAAGAGATATTTTTAATCCTATTGACGGCGATCACCTCGTGATGCTCGTTTATTTTCTAATCAAATTAATACAGGAAATTAGAATTAGCGTGCAAGCAAAACCCGCCATGTTTCTAATTTTCGGTAAATAATAATCCAGTAATTTTTAAGCGAAAACTAAAAGCAACTTGTGACATTCCAAGCCATATTTACTTCCCCCATGAAAAATAATAACGTGTCGTCAACCCAACTGTACTTGTTCATATCATGCGTTTCAAAACAAGTTTAGAATGTGAAAATTATTGAAGACAGGTTTTGAAAATATTTTCAGCGAACTGTCACTAACAAATTAAGACGCTTGCAACTTTCTTAGCTCTTTCAAGTTTTTCCTTATGCCAGTAATATCTTCGATAGTATGTAGTCCAAATGTTTTTTATTTACTCTTTGGTTCTCCAAGAAATGTTTGATTGTGTTTTAGTACCTCCTGTGAGAGTTTTCAATAAATAATTAAAATTTATGATATTTTTTCTTCATAGACCTTTTTTGTTAAGAAATCGGTTGAAAAATTCATGTTTGCTATCTTAAGATTGTACAGGTTATCCCTGTAGAAGTTACGGATTGTTAACCATTGGGCACGAGCCGCCTCTTGCCTTCAGATTGTAGTGTAGAATGATTTATTCCGTTCAATACACTACATGGAGATACGTAATCATCCATTAAAAATTCATAAAGTAGAATTTAGAAAAAAATACTTAAAAATATAAGTTCTGATGTTGAAGTTTATATAAGGAGAAAAGGGCTGCGACATTAGAAGTAATACAGCAAAAGGTAGCAGATTATCTAAAATACAATTATACTAGTTCAGAAACTTTGCGTCAATTTTTGTCATCATGTGGTTTTAAACACAAAATCTGAATAAACGGATTGCAGTAACCGAATCATCAAAGATCGTTCGATGGCGACAAGATTATTTGCGTCAGATAAAAGATTTCCGAAGTTCTAATAAATTTATCTAGATGAAACATGGTTTGACAGTTACGATGTAGTAAATTTCGGTTTGGTTGACAATAATAAAAATTGCTGTTTGATTGGGTCATGTTCTAAAGGGAAACGTATTATTATAGTACACAACGGAAACAATGCCTAATGCTAAAACTGTGCGGCTGATTATCATGAAGATATGAAGCAAAATAATCGTTATGGATAACGGATCCTGCCACTCGATACGAAATAGTAGTAGTAACAGCTGAAATTTTAGCATTTATCTCAGAAAAATATATTCCCATTCGAGTCAGCGATCTTAAAACAGTCCCAACAAACAAAGAATTGCTTACTGTTATTAAAGGTCTAAATTTAGAGAAAATTTATTATATTGGCAAGCTGTGCAAAGAACAGGGTCATACTCTTCTCAGACTACCTTCTCACTATTGCATACTTAACCCTATAGAGTTAATATTGGTAAACGTAAAATCAGAATTACGAAAATGTAATTAGTCTCCAGAACTGAGTAAAGATGTTGTAAAGGAAAGTTTTCGCTGCAGACAACCAAGAGCTATGGAAAAACGGTCTTGAACATGTTATCAAAGAAGATAAGTATGTGGTATCACGCTCTTAACAACCCTTCGTCATTTAATCAAATGATGACTCTAGTTCAGACGATTCTGACTACTGTAATAATTTAGAAAAAACCGAAGGGGGTACAAAAAGGGCTCAGTTCACGTCAGGTACCCTGTTTAAACCAAACTTCCTTACAGGCAGGTATATTTTACTCGTCCATTCACGTTTTATGATTTAATATTCAGTTGTAGTGAGTTAACGAGGTGTACATAAAATTTTAAAATTATTTATAAAAATTATAAATTTATAAAATGAGGTATCTCAGCCTATGGTAGATCAAACAAATCTAGATTCGAATATCTTGTTTTTTTATGTGTTCACATTCAATTAGATAAAATATAATTGAGGCTTCGTAATTCATACTCAAGTTAGTGGACGGTTATAGGCCCATAGGCCTTCTGATAGATCCGCCGTGACTTACTTAAAACTACCAAGAACTACCTTGGAAAAGTTAATCAGGTAACTTAGCTTGAGCTCTTCGAGGTCGGTGGACCAATTTAAGGGCGCCCATTTGGTTAAACGTATGTCAACTGACCACTCACCGATAACGTAGTCGACAGCTTCTTCCTCCTCCATGCACCGGCATCTCCGCTTAAAAGACCAGTCACCAGTCTAATTTCGCGACTACTTATATGGAGTAGTTGATTGGTACAGCAGGCTAAGTAGATTTTCTCATGCCAGGTGTATCCATCCATCTCCACAGAGGTTGTGTTACAAACTACTCAAAGATATAAAATATACTTTTTGGCTACAAAATTTTGAAGTTTTTCAGTCTTAATTTTGAATATATAAATAGAAAATTATGGAATAATTTTTTGGATTCTGATTACGTCTCTTTTTTATTGATATATTTAACTAGATATCTGATTCAAATGTTTGATTATATAGTACCTTCATAAACACAATAAAAGTAAAGTAGTTTATAAAATAAAAAAATATAATTGAAATTGAGTAGTTATTTATAATATATTCTTAATGCCACTCGTTTTCTTTTTTTTCAAGGTAGTGCTATCCGCTTGCTCTTCCTACTTCCAGACGCTGTTCGTCGACCATCCCAGTAGACACCCCATCGTAATCCTTAAAGACGTGCGATTTTCCGAGCTCAGAACCCTTATTGAGTTTATGTACAAAGGCGAGGTTAACGTCGAATACTGTCAACTGTCAGCATTACTTAAAACTGCCGAAAGTCTCAAAGTCAAAGGTATGTATTATAATTATCAATAAATAATTAATAGCGTCAACCTTCCACCTGATTAATACGATTTTTATTCGTGTTGTGAATTAATTGACACTTTCTCTTACGTTCTTACTTTATTTAAATACTATATACTACTCTAACTGATAATAATTCACTTATCACTATCACTTAACTAACTTAAATAATTTCTTTAAAGTCTTCGCTTACTTTCTATTTCGGTCTGTTCACTACGATTCTAAACTGAACTAAACTGCGCTACACAAACTCCTTTATATATATATATCCCAAAAGTTCTAGAAAATAAAGGAACAAAACAAATAAATAAATAGACCTATGCATTGTAATCTGAAACACATACCGAAACCTGCTCCTAAGTTGGAATTTTTGGAACTATTGATGATATTCATACTGAACACACTGTTTACATTACCACTATATCAACAATTACACTGTCTGACGCGCGTTTCGAGTAAACAGTTCACCTTCCGTTTCTGAAGACGATAACTCGGTTATCGAAACGCGCATCATACAGTGTAATTGTGAGTGTTGGTGTAGTGGTAGTGTTTTCTCTTTCGAATAATATAAAATATCATCCATCTTTCTTCATGCTTATACCTTATAGTCCGATTACCATATGTATAGTAGGTCGGAAGAAATCGACAAGTTTGGAATTTTTGATATGTTGTTAGAAGGTATTGTGTGACAAGTTTTCATCTTTCAAAAATTTGTGTGAAGATATCTGGGACAGCGCTTAAGTTTCGTAATTTTGACAGTTTTCGGCTTGTATTTCTCAAAAATGTGCATCCTACAAATAAAATCCTACACTCATAAACAAGATATTCTAACATTTGAGTTCCAATACGTTCGGAGATATATCTGTTCAAAAATTAAGTATTTTTCGCGAATGGTGCAATTGTAGAGTAGATTAATGAGAAATATTGTTGCGGAGCAATTATTTATCCTTAATTCAAGTACTTCTAGAAATATTTAGGATAAATAGCTCTCATATAGTCCGTAAAAATCTATATATTGAGAAAATCGGATTTCTCAAAAAAAAATGATTGAACAATTTCATGTACTTTTGTCTGCAGTAAATGTATCCAAATTTTGTGGTGTTGATTGGGGATATATAGAAGAAAAATCGGAGTTTATTCGTGACGTATAGGCGACTAATAAAAAGTTTAGAGTATTAAGTTTAGAGAATTAACGATGAATGAACCAAGAAGTCAGTTGTTTCCTATTAAAATAATGATGTTTCTTCTGTTTATATTTTCTTACATCTTATAATTTAGTGATTTCTACATTTTTCATATTTGTTCATATAGTTGAGCATTATACCGCAAAAAATTTGATTTCAGCAATTTTTAGCAAGTACAGAAAATAGGAAATATCTCAGAAGAGGACTACGTTGTAACGCTTTTACTGCTCACAGCTTGCGTTACTTTTGTTGTTATAAACATTATACGATATAAACCTACCAACTTCTTTTTTTAAATAATTTTCTTTATAAGACATTTTGTCATATTATCTCTGAGTAGAAATATTTATATATTATATTTCATACCTCTTCTGTAGTTTTGTATATACTTGTTGGTGACATAATGGGTTCCTGGAATTTAAGTAATTTAGCACAGTTTAATTTGTCCTTTTGTTGAACTATTTTTATATAAACAAATTGAATGTTTGGTTTATTTTCTTTTGAGGTTGAGTCTTGGTCTAAAGGAGACAAGCATCATACCAAATTTTCCAGATGTGGTATAACTGGTTGCAGAATTATGTGCTTGTAAAAGTTGCTTCCCCTTAGAAGGTTCGAGCAACATCTAGTTAACTGCTCACGAATTAAGTTATTCGTGCAGTATTTTGTAAATTCTCTGGATATTGATTTTTGGTTGTTCAGTCCGTTAAAAGGTTGTTTTGAGGAGTGATGTGTTAGCTGGTGTTTTTGAAATTGAGCTATTGTTGCACCTGGCTAGATTGTCGTCATGACGTGTGACCCGATTTTGCTCAAGAAGTCTGGCGCAAATTTTCCTTTTAACTGTCAACCAATGTGGGATTTTTCATTATGGATTTGATTATAAATTTTTAAATTTGGCTCCAAATTTTATATTTGCGGAAGTCGTGATATTTCCGACTGAGAATTTGACGATTGGAGAGGAATTTCTCCAGAGATTTTTGAAAAGCGGGATTTGGCCGGCATAAAGGAGCCTTCCGCCGATTTCAAAAATTCTGGAATATTAATTTGTTAATTGACATCCAAAAAGAAGTAGATATAAGTTCCCTTCGTTAAAAAGGAAGGGACCTAGTTTTGGATATAGGATCATTATTGGGGTTGGAAACTTAGACGACCTCAATTGGGATTTAACGTCAAACTTTGACTCGTGGAACTACCTAGTCCGGGACGATTGACTGAATGAACTTCTTTGGTTCCTGACCGAATTCCACGGATGTGGTCCTGTTTGTATTCTCCTGGTAAGTAGGGAGTCTCATGTGTTGTTAAAGGTCAAATCAACTCTTATTAGTTTTTTTGTAAAATTTATTTCATCATTTCCTGTAAACCAAAACTCATGAGTTTTGCGGGTAACTTCTTTTAACCTGTTTTTTTATAATTTCAAATATAAATCATTGTATTTTATTTTCAACAAGTAGCTTTATTCCTAAAGATACCTCAACCTATTTCTATACTTTTCTCAGTTTAGGTTAAAAAACTGAGTGGCGCCCCATTTGGAACTTGAAAACATACAAAATTTCTGTACATATTAAACACAGCAAAATCTTGCAACGAACCCTGACAACACACATTAACATGATGAGCTTAGTCGGAGACCAGAATGTGACCTTTTAGGTTATTAGGAGGAGATAAAATCTGCATAATATTTATGGATAAATTAATAAAAAATTATATGAAATTGAATTTTTAAACATTATTTCCTTCCATATGTCTTTTTCTTCATTTAATGAAGGCTGGCGACAATTTCGGCATACTTATTTCGGTCCTGAGTGGTGCGAATTAAAGATGATGTGTTAATACCGGTCCAATCGCGTTTGTTTTTTAACCATGAATGTTGTCTGCGACCGGGTCTACGTTTTCCTTCGATTTTTCCTTCCATTATTAATTTTAGTATATCATACTTGTTGTTACGGTATATGTGGCACAGATAAGCGGCCTTTCTTCTCTTTATTGTTGTAAGTAACTCTCTTTCCTTTCCCATACGTCTAAGCACTTCATCATTAGGTACATATTGAGTCCATGATATTTTTAGTAGTTTACGGAAGATCCAGATCTCTAAAGTCTCGAGTTTGTTCATCGTATCCACTTTTAATGTCCATGTTTCTGCTCCATACAAGAGAACTGAGTGTCCTTACGACTTTACAAAACGGTATCTTAAGTGTAAGTTCAAGGTTGCGTGACATAATAGGCTTTTCACCTTTAAGAATATAGCTCTAGCTTATTCTAAACGTGATTTCACTTCGACCTCAGGGTCTACATTTGTCGTTATGCAGCTGCCAAGATATTTAAATTTCTCAACTTTCTCTATTGCAGTGTCATAGATGTTTATGCTCAGTTGTGGGATTGGATGTCTTGTTATAGCCATTACTTGTGTTTTTGTTCATTAATTTTCATGCCTAGCTGATCTCCCACTTCTACAACTTTGCTTAGGCGTTGAAGAGCTCTAAAAATGTCCTGCCGTTGATTTTTATTCCATCCACGTCATCGCCTATTCCTCCTTTAAATATGTGCGAAGAGTAGGTACATATTAAACAGTATTGGCGACAAAACACAACCTTGTCGTACCCCCTTTTCTATACACACCGGTTCTGATGTTGTTTGTCCATATCTAACCGTTGCTTCTTGGTTCCAATAAAGATTTCTAATAAACTCGATGTCTTGTTTGTCTAACCCTCTTTTCTGTAGTCATGTCAGAAGGACGGTATGATTAACTCGATCGAAGCCTTCTAGTAGTCTATGTCATAGACATAGACATTTTTCCTGACGTGTCGACATTTCTGGAAGAGAATTAATAAGTTGGCTAGTGCTTCTCTCTTGTTCCTTCGCGAAATCCAAATTGGGTATCGCTTTGAGCGAGTGAACCAGTATGTCAGTTAAATGAATTCGTCATTAAGATTGTTGAAAAATGTATTGATTATCAATCTGTATTATTACAATTGCACAAATTTTTATCAATATTTACTAACCTTCACTGATATCACCTATTCTAAACTATATACTGAGTGTTTATGTACACGATAGCTAACTTAGCTACTTCACTTTTGCGTTTCGACATAATTAGTCAGACTTTTTGAAAAAAAAAAATCCGTTTTAATTGTTGTTCACTAGAACCAAACCTAAACTAAAAAATTTAATAATGACACGAGAGTATTAGGATGAACCGCAAAAACTGACAACATTTTAGATAGTCAGGCAGCTGCTTTGTATGCTCTTATTGTTCATTGTGAAATATTTTCTTCGTAGTCAACAGTAAATTAACTGAATTAAGAGGTTTCTATCCCTAAGGTCTCTGAGTTGAATTAATCCTAATCAAAGGATATATATTGAGTGTCAAATATGGCTTTATTAGATAGACACACCTCAGAAAGGTTTGAAGTCAATACTGTTGTTACCCAGGGATGCATCATCATCTACTCTCTTCCTCTTATACATTATTCGACAAAAATGCAAACCGATAGTACACTGGTGTCGTCGTTCAAATCAACCACCTCAATAAACTTGGCTTACATCCCAATCCGTAGGCAGCAACAGATAACTATCATCAATACCGATCTTGAAAACATAAAGTAGGGTAGAAGCAATATGTTGATGAGTTGACCCAGGCAGCAAAGATCCAGGCTGCTATACACAGGCATCTCCACGCGCTGGAACAACTCCAACTACTTGAGTGTAATAGGGTTTAATATCTTGTGCTTGCTTTTAACATGAAAAAAAATTGATAGGAAAGTCTGTTTGTCGCCCTTAATTTGATCAATATCAATTTTATAATATCAAAAAGTACTTGGCAAATAGTTCAGAAAACAGACAAACTCCAATTTTTCAACTATTTCAATCCAAGATCAACAAAACTGTGTACGTAGTAGAAATAGTCGTTTGACTTATATTCCAAAGTTTGGCTTTCTACGAATTGGTAGTTAAAAAAGAAATTCAACTCTTTTAATTGTTTGTATTTCGTTTATATGATCAACATTAATATATTTAATAAAATTCTTTTGAAAAAAGTATCGATACACTGGGTGTTGAGGTTCCACAAGTACGTTACCTACATAGCTATCTGTACAAAAAATATTAATTAACGTGTAAATTCTAATGTTTGTTTTATTTGCTCCTAATTGTTGTGACAAAATTAGGAACAAAAATTACAAAATTTAAGTGTTTTTAGTTTGAAAAGGATTTGAGATGTTCGAGCACCTCAAAATTAAAATCAAATGTTAGGTTAGATTTCGAATTATCTCATAAACAACGAAGCAAAATGAAGAAAAGAATGTAAAAAACTTATACATATGAAAATATTGGGAGCCTGAGAATCCGCTGTTGCAGATAACAGTCCCATAACACAGAAAAACAGTTACAAGTATAGATACATGGAACAAAACACTGAATTTCAATAAACAAACAAAAATACTAAATATTACAACATTGTTGTACATTTGCGTTTTTTAATTCGATGAGAACAACACAATTTCATGGTGTTATTATTCAATAATCTACATCATTTATGGTTTTTTTTGAGATGTGACAGCCAGAAATCAGGAACTAATTCTGATGGATAGAGTAGATGTTTTAAGAGTTTGTACTTTCATTAACCTTCGATAACGGGACATTCGTAAAATTTACGATGTTTAATAGTTATCGTGATATTTTTGTCAGTACTTTCCTATTTAGTTGGTAGCTAGACTCCAGTGTCCGAAACACCGCAATATTGTCAATTGAATCGCAGATTTTTGTTAATTTTGCGATAGTCCAGTATTTACGTTGGTTAGCTTTAACGCGAGCTTTTGTGGTTTCATATTGCGAACAGCGGTTTTGCTAATATTTAGGGGACATGTAATTATTTATTATTTTAACTTATGGTGCTCTGAAGATATGTCGATTCAGCAGAATGGCTTCAAAACGGTCATTATTTCAGGCCGAACTAGAAGAAGAAATACGAAAAATTATGGAGGGAGAAAACAATGATATAGGAACAGAGAATGAGGATAGTAGAAGTGACTGGAAGAAGATAATCTTGAAATTGAATCATTAAAGAATCAGATGATTCAACTGATGAATCGTCTCTCGATGAGAAGAGATCAATGGACAAGAAATTACTACTTCGGGAGACAATATGGACGGCTCCGATGATCAGGTACGTCAGCTACAACTCGAAACATGTAAAAAAGATCAACTTCTGGTTCAAGCAAACACTGTAGTTTTGTAAGAAAAGAATGGTCACAAATGGATTTTTAAGCAGCCCATTAGAATTAGGAGAACTGTTTCAATAAACATTATCCATTTTGTATCAGGGCCAAAAGGCAAAGGAAAGCAATATGTGGTACTGGAACATAATTTTTCACATTCCTTTTCTAAACCGATTCTTAATATGATATCACTCGGCACACATGATGAAACATTGCTAGCCTTGGTTTGCAATTTTGATCCTCTCGGCTGCCAAGAAAGACAACCATCTATCTGCCAGGCATATGTTTGATACAACAATTTCTGGTTCCCTTTACAGAGCCTCCATGAATCGTGATATGAAAATTTTCATTGAAACTTGCAGATCATCATATACGCCTTCATCTTACTTGACCACTGACGAACAACTCCTGGGATTTCGTGGACGATGTTCATTCCGTATGTACCTGCAAAGTATGGTATAAGAATTGTTTTGATGTGCGACTTCTCGACATGTTGTATGGTAGATGCAAGTCCATATTTAGGAAAAAAACTAGTACAAATGGTTTGACACTTGCTGACTATTTTGTGAAATATCACCAGAACTGCTGGCAAATCAATGTTCTGTTATGATAAGGAGAAGGTATTACTTTTGAACATGCCTAGAAAACACGAAGTTGTACTGCTATTGTCTACAATGCATTAGGGAGGTAAAATTTCAGAAGAAACAGAAAAACCTGCGATTGTTTAGAACTACAATTAATTAAAAGGTGGTATGATTTGAGTCGTCCTCTTGCTGAGCTGTGGATGAGGAGAAGTTTATCGACCCCAACTTTAAGGCGAAATATCCGTCAAGAAATTTCTCTGCTTATTTTGAATATTGAAAATGATTCAAGAAATACAATCCCTCAGAAAAAGAAGCGCAAAACGTGTTTCTATACCCAAGTCAAAAGAGGCGGATGACAACTTCTTGTGGAAAATGTGAATATCCTATCTGCGGAGAGCACCGCGGAGACATTTCCAAAAATGCAGCGTTGATGAATAGTTTTTCTGGAAAGATTTTTCGTAAAACGCGGGTTTTACTACCGTCGTAAAATTTATGGTAGTCCCGTAATGACGTGTTCCGAAATAAGTCCCGTTTTCTAGGGTTGAATAAGTTTTTTGTGCTGTGTTGAGGATGCGTTATATTTATTAAAAGTGATTTTTTCTTTCTCTCTTTTTCCTCGAATTTTTATATCTTTTTGAATCACAAAAAACAACTCCTTGTCTTAAAAATAGGAATCTTGGGAACATTGCTATAATTGTCCCATGTAATGTCTCCGCAAAATCATACTCTAGATCAGTCATGTCAAAGATATAGCCCGCGGGCTGCTTCCGGCCCTTGGACCGTATCAATAAGGCCCGCCATCGCAATATGTCACAGAAAGAATCAAGTTTTTTAGAGCTTTTAGACTTCAATCGATTCCTCTACGGATGTCTTAATTACTCGTTTTCTCTAGTCTAAGGATGTTTATATATGTTATAATAATTCAGTCCATTCTTTTTTATTTTCAATCTGGCCCACCTACGAATTCAAAATTTAATATGTGGCCCTTTCAAAATTGAGTTTGACACCACTGCTCTAGATCATCTTTCAACTAATGAAGAGACATTTTACTAATGAAATCATCCTGTGACACGTAATATATTTATGAAGTTTATCTAAATATTTATAAACCGTTGTAAACATCATCTTTGAAATATATCAAATAGTGTCTAACGTTTTTAAAATATTTGCGTTGACCTTGGTTGAGATCATTTCGCGTCTCAAGGCTTTACAGCCGATCTGAAGTTATTGTTATCTTTATATTAACAAAAATGTCAACAGACAGTGAAATATTGGTATTTTCAAAGCCAATTTAAAAATTATGAAAAAGTTCATATAATTGGGGCATATTGAGCATTTCATTCCTATCTACACTCTTTGTAAAAACTAACGAAAAGTTTACTTGAAAACTGAAAAATGTCATCCTAACAGAAAAGACCTAAAATCAAGAAAATTCAGGAGAATAAACATATATAAAAGGTCTAAGAAATAAGAAATTTAATTAATATATAGATGGTTCAATGGAATATTAATAATTAAAAGTTGTGTTAAATTTAACAAAAAGTAAATTCATTTATTACTGTATTTGTAGGTATACCTTTAGCACCTACAGTTAGTGTTTTGTGAGTTATTTGTTTATGGGTATAATTCTTATCTCTGCTCTGGTATCAACTTAAAAATGGTATCATTGGAGAAACGTCTAGTGTCTAGTCTGGGTCAGTATTCTCAGTCCTCGCTTGGAACGATATCGATGTTGTTGAATGCATTCACAAAATTATTCCGGTATTGAATAAACAGGAAATAATAGATGCATTCATAAAATTTCCCCTAACAATGAACTGGCAACTATTTTGACAAACTACGCTAATATACCGATGTTTCCGTAAGTAGTGGTTCGTGTTACAAATTTGCGAGCGGAGGGGTACGCTGCCAATGAAATCACGCCCTTTGGTGGTCGCTAGCTTGTGAAAGAAGTTAGGAATACCGGCCCTGGTGCACCGTCAGATATTTTAAAATTAGTGTCTGGGGTATATAATATGACATGTTAATGTATTTTGTTGAACTGGCAACAAGTAATCAATATTGGAGCCATTTTTTCTACGCTGAAAAGTAAATTGATCATCAAACATTTTTTAATTTAGAATGAAAAAACTTCCAAAAGATCTATTACAAACGTATACTTCCCATTCAAGAAATTGGGAGTTGTACCTGCAATTAAAAGGAGATTGGAGGCTTGGATCACATTTTGAATTCGAAGAATGTTCATAATTTAAATTTGACCCGTTTTAATATTTCTTAAAAGCATGTATAGCAAATGAAATAATGAATTTATTCCATTTGTATTTTACCCAACTCCTCTCGTTTCCTGCGCTATAAACCTTCTCAAACATAACTATTTATATATTTTTTGTTAACAACTAATTCTATTTTAAACTCTCTAACGGTGCAATGAAAAAGCAATTTGTGCGTAGCAAATTGATTAGTTATCGGTAAGAGAGAATAAAGCACATTTCCTACTATGTCGTTAAATTGGTGCAATATTACACTTTTTTTAATTGAACACAACATTCAACACGTTCTTTTCTACATTCAAGTAATTCCGTCCATGCCGTTTTTACAAATTAGATGAGTCAATTTATATGTATGTTATTGCTCGTGTTTTATTTAGCTTATATTATACAGGAAGGTTCAGACTTTACACCTAGAAGTCTTGACCTTCCTTTCATCCAAATTTGGATGAGAATTGAAAATCATCCGAGTAATACAGTCAGAATAAACAAAGAGAGCAAGGTCACCAGATTACACACAACCGTAGAAAATCGATAACACCGATCTGCGGTAGGAGTGGTGGTAGTTATCAGGAAGGTTAGGGTATGCTGGTAGTTGGAGGAGGAATCCAAATACATAAAAAATAATAATATTCGCTTGAGGTTTCTCATAAAGTAAATAAATTGATTTCGAGTTGATGTTTTCCGTAAACTAAAAATTGATAAACCGGTTTTTTTAAAAAAAAATACAGCCGAATGCTTTTATAATTGACTAGCTGACCCGACAGACTTCGTACTGCCTCAATCGATAAATAAAAGTCGTAAACTTTTGTATAAAATAAACTTGAAACAAACAAAAAGAGTCCATTTAAAATCGGTATAACAATAAAAATAAACTATAGAACCATAACACTTCTTAATATTATATTAATAAACTAGCTGACCAGGCCTCAATTCATAAATATAAAACCTAAAATTTTGTATAAAACAAATTTAAAACAAACAAAAAAAATCCTTTTTCCATTAAAACAAATGAAAAAATGCTCGGTATGAATGAAGTTTTGTTATTATTTTCGATTAATTACACATGATGTTGCTTCCCTACAAAACAGAGTTTTCCTGAGATACTGGCTATTGTTAGGTTTCAATTTGATATTGAGAAAGATAAACAGTTATGATACAGTCTGTTAATCAATTTAAAGCTTTCTGATAGACTATATTTTTGTTTTGTTTTGTAGTGCGTAATTAAAAAAAGATGACGGTTTTCCGATGCGCGAACATGCGAACTCCAAGTTGATTCTGCAAACTTCCAACGACTGGCCTTGCGATTTATTTATGGTCATCGCAAAGGCCAGACGTACCATAACTTGTAAACGTTTAAAATCGAATGGTAAATTCGATGGAGTCATCGGTATACGCGGAATCAAGACATCCTCTCCTTTGTAATTTCCCTTTATGATTGTTGCCTCAATGACGTTATTCATCACCTGTTTCACAGCCAGTCTTGTTCCCTTGCACAGTCGAGGATTAATGTTACGCAGCGTGATGACAATTGATCCTATTTTTAACTGTAAATTGTGAGGAGGTAATTCAGGCAATTCCAGTGAATTTAAAAACTCCGTGGGATAGTTTACTACGTCATCATGGTGTCGACTGATTTGAAGTCGAGTTGAAACCAACTATCCTGGAAGAATACTGAATGGTCGCATTGAGATCCTCGACATCTTTATTTTTCGTCGTTAATATTGCTCGTTCACCCAGCCAATTATGATTATTAAATTGTTGAGATATATCTCTTTTGAGTCTGTGATCAGACAAAAATCTGTGGGTAATGTGATGAATCCGGTCGAGGTGTCCACTGCGACCTTATTTCCAATGTCTAACAACTGCTTTGCAAACACATTTGCAGTTTCATCTTGTTGCAAAAATACTCGCATGTTAGTAGTAAACTGTTACTATCACAAAAGATCAACAATTAAAAGAGCTTAACTTAACAAGTCACCGAAGTAAGGAAAGTTCTCCTGCACGGTAGCAGTAATCGTCAATTACAAAGATAGAAGGATGCATTTTTTGTCTGAGGTTTCGATCGACATACGGGATGGATTGACATAATAGTTTATCAAATTTCAAATATTATGGTTGCGTACAAAAATTTAAAAAACGCTGTACACTGTTGTAATTGAGATGAGAAAAAACAACATACGTGTTTTGTGGTTCTGTTTAAGCGACTTGTTATAAACTAACCGACGATCAACCAGAATAAAGACACTAGAAAGTTCTTAGGCGCATTCGATAAACTTCTAGTTGCAAGTCCATGACAACTTGCAAAAGTACGTCGGGAAATTGTACAGTCTGTTATAAAATAGAATGTATACGTGTAATCAGTATTGATGTAATTTGAGAAAATTAAAGATCAGACTTGTGTCCCCATTTTTGAAAGATATTTCACATATATTGTGCGATTTCTATAATATAAAATCAATATCAATTGAGATCTAATATGATAAAAACTAGATATTCTTGTAAAATATATAGTAGTGTATATTATCCAATCTCTATTTATTTCTTTTGAGAACGTTAAACGTTGAAAAAATACTGATTTTAGTCTACAGTACTTTTTTCGTCTATATAGTCCCAGAACTGGTTACAAAGAAAAGCTTGTAAACTGGCGGCCCCAACTTAGTACATCACCAAACGCCACTTCTTAATATCAGCACAGGTCGGAAATGAAAGTCCCGAACGAATAAATTGGCTCAAAAACCTCATAACGGGCGCGCGTGAAACTTTGTAACTTTGTAATGTGGGGTGTAAACCTCAAATAAGAAGGGTGTAATAGTGCAAGAAGTTTTGCATGCCGGAAAACCCTCGTAAGAAGTGATCTAAAGTGCCGGAAAACTCATCTGAAAAACTTCATAACATGCGCGCGCGAAACTTATCTATTAGGTTTTTGGGGTCTCAACTAAGAGCAGCTCGACCAGTCTTCCTCTTAGAGCTTCATTTTCTACATGGATCTTGAACATTTTCGAAAATATGGACTTGTTTATCACTTAAACTTTACAAAACATAGATATTAAACAAAGGAATATAATTTTTGCTTGTAAACCAACCTCACTTAATTAATAATGGAGAATACTGTGTCGTTGGCTTTGAAGCAAGGCTCTTTTACAAGATCTTAGGATACTTTTTAAACTAATTTTATACTATACACTTTCCACAATATCAAGTACCAAGTGTTGTTTTTCTTTCAGGGCTTGCCGAAATGACACGTGAATATAAACCTCTTCCTGAACAAACTGAACCCAAAGAACTCACCACCAAGCGATCACAACAGTCGCGACCTATTACTCCAGACGAATTGGAAGATTCTCAGAATTCACAATCTTCAGTACAAAACCTTCGAATATGTAGATCACCTTCTGAGAGGGACAGGGAACGTGATAGAGAACGGGAAAAGGATAACAGAGACAGAGATCGCGAAGTCGAAAAAGAAGAAAAATTATCTCCATTAGGGGAAAGCAATTCTCAACCAATTTCTAATGATTTTGGTGCTAATGATATGAGCATTCATAATAGTAATAATTTAGTAGCTACATGTTCCTCTATTAGTTTACCAGGCCCTTTGTGCAATAGATTATCGCCGTCTATTAATTGTGAACCCCTCCCAGGCCCTTCGAATTTGCCTCCAGTCCAACAAGTGCCTCTGGTAAGTATAAATTCTATCAAAAAACGTGAACTTTAATAATTTGTTAGGCTTAGAATCAATTTTATGTATAGCTTAGTGTTACGTCCAGATTTTCACAAAATATTTTTCGTATTTAGACATTTTATTTGCTTGGTAAAAGAGAAATCTCGTCTCTGTTTCATTTATTTCAAGTTTTTATACTTTTTCTTTAAAATGTTATTTGGTGAGCAATAAAAACTAGTATTAGCACAGGTACTGGAATTTTGTGTCTCTATGCTTTGATAAAATTGAAATGGAAACAACATCGACGATTCACAGTGCGTCCTATAAATGGGGGTAGAAAACAAAGGGGTACAATATTATAAAAAAATAATATCCTGGAACTCCGATCAATTTTCGAGTATACTAAGATGACAGTACCAATATTTGAGAAACTGTAGTATGAAGTAAGACACAACATATCTAAACAAGAGATGTCTGCTGATCTGTCCCCCATTGTATACTTTTCAACACAAACTTCCCGGACATACCAATACCTTTTCGGTCCTGATTAATAAAATAGGAAAACAGAAAAATACACAGAATAGTTTAATTTGGTTATTGCTGCTGTACAATCGTGGTAATATGACCTGGATTCATGTTTTCATTAGCTATGCGCTGGAATGCAAACGCTGAAAATAAAAATTTGTCATCTCCCAGCGCGATCTCGAACGGAAGCGAGAGCGTTTGGTTTATAAATCACACTGCGTAATATGTTCAACTTATGTTGAACGCGAACGAGCGTGTCAGCGCAGATACAAACGTTAAAAGTTTATAAATTTACCTTTACAATAAATTGTAATTTTCGTGAACAAATTTAATTGTGCTAAAAGTTTATTCGGCTGCTGAAAATTGAATATTTTTGAAATATTTCTCCATTAATAAAAATACCTTCAAACTATTTTCTGAGGCTATGGATACAGTTGAATTGATTTATTACCTTCCTGTATTCGATCGAAATTACTATTCTTAACAAAAACATCAGTTTTCTTCCGAAACATTAGATCATCATGTTTGTTTCCTAATGTTTCCATCCTAATCTATCTAAAAATGGTACAATGATGCAATGAGTCGCCAAAAAGAAGATATAGCCTCTTTTATAACATTGTATGGCCTCATTAGATCATCAGAAATTCATATTAATTATACAATCAATTAAAACACGAAGATTAAACCCTCTCTATGATTCTATGATATCCATTATGAAGTCATTATGAAGTCTCAGTACAAACAAAAAAAATGTAGCTTGTCCATACACCAGGTTTCTGCTGAATATTAATCTAGCATCCATCTAAATCTTTACTCAAACGATAACTCTCAAAAACTCGAATTTTTGCGGCAATGAATCAAAACATGAGCTAACTATGACATTCGTTGTAGAGTTTCAGAATAAAGATATACGAATATGGCCTGTTAAGACGATAGATTTCTGCTGGAGAGTTATCAAGCTCTTATCGTAATCGCTAGACAAATGACAAAAAGAGTAGATGAACTCTATCTATGACATTCATTTTGAAGGTCAAAATAAACAGAGACTAATGTGTTGTCATAAACACAATTTTCAAGAAAACAAACTTATGTGGCTTGTCGAAACATAAAGTTTCTGCTAAAGAATTATCAAGTTTCTATAGTAATCGGTACACAACTGATAATCTCGTGATCCCACAAACTCATATGAATGCAGATGCAATGAATAACAAAAAGAGTAGATGAACTCTATCTCTGACATCCATTTTAAAGTTCAAAATGAACAGAGACTAATGTGGCTTGTCAAAAACAGAATTTTTCTACTGAAAACTAATCTATATTCCATCGTAATCTATCCATAAACGATAATGTCCTACTTCCAGGAATAAATATTGCTACTAATGCAATGGACAACATAATAATGCAATGGACAACATAAAAAGAGATCAACTCAATCTATGACAAATATAAACTAATGTGACGAGACACAAACTTTCTGCTGAAGAATAATCTCGCTTCCATAGTAGTCGATACACGAAAGATAATTTTCTACCTCCACATACTCACATTGCTGATATTTTTTGATAAAAAACAATCTAGCTTCCATCGTGTTTGATCCATAAACGATACGTAATCTCCTAATCCAACAAATTCACATTACTGCTAATGCTATGACCACAAGAAGATAACCTCCATCTATGGCATTCATTGTTTAGTCTTAATACAAATAAAAATTTATATTGCTTATCAAAAATTCAAGGTTTTCCAAAAGAAAAGTTTGCTACATTAGATAATACAAAAGTACGCGCAACTCAATTTTTAGGAAGAAAGAAAGGAGAAAATTTTGCAATAAACTTAACATTGGAATGAGTTTTTCTGGAAAATAATTTGTGTACTCTCATTATTGAATAAAACTTCTTCGTTGTAGATTCCCATTGGAGAAATAGAATTAAAAAACCTGTCTTTGTAGATTTAGGTTGTAAATCATTTTTGTAGATAGAATGTGAGAAATTTCTATATTCTTTTGCGATTTGAAACAAATTGGGAAAATTCTAGAGATAACTTAAATAAAAAAATCAGTCTAAAAATCTCACTAAAAACCCCCTATGAGATAGAGCTAACTGTAAGTCAAATTACAATAACCATACAAAAAGCAGCCTGGGCAGCAGCTCCACCTAAAGAAAATACAAAAAATGTAAATAATACTCCTATCGTAATTGAAGAAAAAATAGTCGAAAAAAGATAACTACGTAAAAGATGGCAGACCTCGAGAAGTACAAGGGATAAAACTAAGTTAAATAAAGTACCAAGGATCTGTCAAGGCTGTTAGGAGATATTAAAAACAAAGGTATTCAAGAATATCTAGGTTCAGTTTCCTCCACTGAAAACACCGATTAGTCCCTTTGGAAACCAACAAAGTTAAAAGTTAAAACAATCACAACAGTACTATTCTCCCTACAAGATCTACAAGGAAAATGGGCCAGGAACAACAGAGAAAAAGCTACTTTTGTCGACCACTTGGTTAAAGTAGACGAGGATCCCAATACATACTACCATGTCATACATAACTATTTAGACTCCCTGTTGGATCTTCCTGTCCAATGGGTTAGACTTTCAGAAGTCAAAAATACAATGATGGAGCACATAAACCAAAAAAAGCCCCTGGGTATGATCTCATAACAGACAAAGTATTATAAGAATTGTCAGTTACAGGTTTCAAACTATTACAACTATTATATAACGCATTGTGTAGGCCATTTCCCTTGCCAGTGGAAAGTTTCTCAAATTATTTTAATACCCAAACTCGGAAAAAAAAACTGAAGAATTAGAATCATATCGCCCAATCAGCTTGTACCAGTTCTTTCAAAAGTATTCGAAAAACTTCTTTTGAGATGACTGACTCCAATTCTAGAAAGCAGAAATCTTATTCCAGACCAGCAGTTCTGTTTTAGATCTACCTGTAGCACTATTGAAAAAGTACATAGGGTAATGAAAAAGATATCTTCAGCTCTGGAAAGTAAATCCTATCTCTCAGCAGCTTTCCTGGACGTTAGCCAAGCGTTTGATAGAGTCTGGCATGAAGGCCTTATATATAAATATAAATAATAGTTCCACATTCAGTAGTACCCATCCTAAAATCCTATTTAACAGAGAGACATTTTTTGATAAAACATCAAGATGAATTCACAAGATTGTATTCGATCAAAGTTGGGGTTCCTCAAAGAAGTATACTGGAACCCATTCTATATTTCCAATCTTCCAGCGAGCAATCTATTTCATCAGCAAGAATGCAGTAATTTTGTCTTTCTGCGTAAAAGCATGAATTTGAGGCCCTTGCATTGATTTATTTGAAGTACTAAGACTTTGAAAAATATCAACTAAATACGCAAGCTTTACAAGGGATTTCGTGTCATAAAACAAGTTTGTATTATCTCTATTACACTAGCCGACAAAAAATTTTTTTAGTAATACAAGAATGAATAGCATATTGTGATAAAATACGAAAATGTGAAAAAAATAATTGGTTTTTTATTACATTTTTAGAACTATACTCTTTAGTAAAAAGTTTAATAATTATTAGAAAAATAATTTCACGTTTTTTAAATCGTACATATTGACAATATTTATAGTTGACATCTAATAAACATGCCTTACATCTATTAAAAACAAAAACTTTAACAAAAATCATTTTAAATATTAATTAGTTCTTCTTTTTCCTTTTATGAGGGGTTGCACTTTCTCTATTTAAAAACCAACAGTAATCACCCATCATAGCCGATTCCCATCGTCCTTGATACCGAATTTCCATTATTCTAATATCTTGGAGGAACCTTTCATTCATTCATCAACTAACTGTTGGTAGTTTGGATCCATATTGTTGTCCAAAAATCCCCTCACTACACTAACAAATGCCTTCCACGCTCTAAGTTCCTGTCTGGTGAGCTTTTTTGCAAAATTGTCATCGTGCAGCAATTTTCTTATTTGTGGCCCAATCAAAGTACCTTCCTTTAATTTGGCATCACTCGACTGGGAAAAGACTTCTCTAAGGTATTTGAGTCCATAGCCTTTACAAAGCTTTTCATCAATCCAAGTTTAATGTGAAGGAGGGACAGAAAGACATTTTTGGGATCTACAAGGGGTATAAACTTAACATTTTGAGATCCCAGTTGAAACTCACTTCTTGCTTGCCAATTTTTTTTACATAGTGTTGATCTACAGCAATGTTTCGTAAACCCTCCCTGAAGTTCCATTAAAATTCCAATCACCTTCAGGTCCCCACATATCTACCACTTATACTTGTTGTAGTTAATTTTGTCTAAAAGCTAGCAAGTTTCTTTCATCTTCACAGAATGAGCAACTGGAATAGACGGTTTTAAATTTCCATTGTGTAATAACACTGCTTTTGAACTGTATTTAGTCATTAGACCATCAATATCCGTACACGCACACAACGAATTTCCCATACTGTAGAATGCAGAAAATGTAGAATTTCTTTTTCTGAAGGTCATAATTTTTGTCTCTTTGGGTAACAAGTTCCATTCCTTAAGAAAGGGAGCAAGAAGTTCAGATTGTTGCTTGGATAACCCCAAATCACGTGTTAAATCATTTAACTCACTTTGAACAATCAAATGTGGCTCCCCGGAACTGGTACTTGGAGTAAAAATAGGGTCGGTGCATTGTTCTTTGGAGCTTCCTGATGATACGTTGTCTCCAGTATCTTCCAAAAACAATATTTTCCTTTTTTAGAATAACTTCAGTCTTTGTTAGACAAAAATAGCAGTCGTCAAAATGGTTAATAGGTTCCCGCCATACCATTGGAATTGCAAAAGGCATGTTTTTTTTTCTTCCCATTCATTCACTGCACCAATGACACGCTACAACTAACACAGCACGCGTGGGGGCCCACTGTCTCCAATTAAAGTACCAAAATATTTGAAATAGGCTTTTTTCACATTTTCGAAAAACGCTTTAAACCTGATGATTTGGTAAACAGATTTATATAAGGTTTATTAAAATGTATAGTTTTTATTAATTTTTATTTCTGTTGTATTAATAAATTAGAGTGTCCTTAGATATAATAAATTTATATACCTTGAAGGGGTATCTTGACTGGAAGATATTTCTGCATGTTTATTAAATCAACTGAATTACACTATGTGCAATCAATTTATTTTGTTGTTCAATTACAGAGTCTTAAAAAAGAAGTCGATTGGGGAGGAGGAGAAGATAAAAAACCTCCCATAAGTCCTTCAGAGTTTTCACGGAATCTTCAAGATTCGGTGAGTTGTTTTTTTATCTACTTGAAATTTTATCAAGAAAAAGGTAAGTTTCAAACACAAACATTGATATGAATTTAATCAAAATAAGATATCAACACGAGGAAGAAAAAGTGAAATAAAAAAAAATGTTTTTGAAAAGATACAGCAAGTTTTACATTCTCAATGTTTTTAACTTGCTTATAACATTTAGTAGTTGAAGTCTAATCCATTCATCCGTTCAAATATCGCCTTAAAATATTGTTCACAGTAGATTTGGTTGATGCTCTAGAACTTCTTACGTGAGAGTGATGAATCATTAATCAACTGTAAAACTCAATGATACATCCATCATTTACATAAGTGTAGGACATCTACAGTTTCTGAATTTGTGAGACCGTCTAAATTAGTTGCTGTTAGACATATTATTAAAATTTATACACTCTAAAAATAACGAGTGAAGTTGGATTTAACATAAAGAAATATACATTAAAAAAATCCAATTTCCTAATTATATACGTAATCAAGAAACAATGAGTAGATTATTAAAATTAGTCTTGCTTATTCTTATTAATTGAGGATAAGAGAGTTACTACTTAAGTGTCGGGATAGAAAAATGAAAACAAAACTTGGATGCGACTTTATTGTTTTCCAAAATATTCTCAATTTAGATCGATACAGTTTTGCATGTGTTCGAACCAATTGTTTCCATTCCGATTGAGGTACCTCACAAACATGTCAAACACATCAACCGCTTCTACAGATGTAGGAAAACATTGTTATCAATTGATTTTTAATCTGCGGGAATAAGAAGAAACCATTGGGTGCAATTGAGGACTGTACGGCGGATAATGATCAATTTAATGTTTGACTCTTCAGAAACTGATGTATGAGAGCTCGCATTGTCGTAAAGGAGAATGATTTGACGTCTGCGATTGGTTACCCCGATTTTTTCGAACACTTCTGGCAAACAAATGCTGGTGTACCATCCAGAATTGACTGTTCTAATGGAACGTTGACGAAATATCCAGTTATTCCGAAAAAATAGGCGTCCATTTGAAAACTTTCGTTGGATTTGTTTCGACTTGAAAGATCCATACAGTCGATTGTTACTCAGTTTCGGGTTTATATCCATGATTCATCGCCTGTCACGATCTTATAGACATCTTTTGAAGTATCGATTGAATTTTTTCAGTATCGTTTCACACTAATCGACACGAGCTTTTTTTGAGCGATTGTCAAATTATGCGGTATCCAACTCGAACAAATCTTTTGACAGCCAAATGTTCATGCTATATTGAACAAATACGAGTGAAACTAATGCCCAAATATGCCTCAATCTCACGGTATGCCACATGACGATTTGCAATATCAGTTCAAGTATAGCATTGATGTTTTCTGGCACTGCTGCCGATTTTGGACGACCTTCACGAAATTGATGCTGTAAGGAAGTGTGAACACAATTTAATTCGAAAAACCAGCAAATCACGGTGGCTCGAGATGGTGCTTCATCACGAAAAGTCGTATACCATGTTTATATTTTGAGGCTCCCCCCTTTGGTTTTCTAGAAATGTTTTGATAAAGGGGTTAATTCAGTCTGAAAAATTATGAATTTAAGAAATATGCTACGGTTGTCGATTCTTATACATTTTTTATGCCTCTGCATAATTACCTAATAAACAGAATATCGTAGAGCCATAATATTCGTTGATTTTCAAACTTTAGTGCTCTACATCGCTGACACCTAATTTCGTATAAATATCTTGAATAAGTTTACTTATGTAGTTTTGCCTTTTTCACAAAAATTTGTATAATAATATTTGGTAATACTATTTTTTGTTAATGTTCTCTCAAATGAATGAACTCTCTTGGTATTGATTAAGTTAAAAATAACTTCCACGCCGAACAAAATCACACACACTCTATTACAGTATTTTTTTATTCAATTAAAATCGTCCTAAAGAACAAAACAGACCCGAAAGTTGTATTTATTTCGCATTAACCCAACTTTCAAGCGATGCGCTGTCCTGAATGCAGCGAACTTCTTAAGGTAAACACTCCACTATTTTAGACTGCCGGGACTATAACTTAGTCATCATGGAAAGACCGCGTAGATGACTTATTCAAATCGTGGACTTCACTGAGTTATCAGGGCATTAGAGGCGACTGCAATTTATTGAAAAAGGAATACAAAACAGTGCATCAATTTAGATGATTATTAAATAAATTATGTGATTTCGTCTTTTTACTCTTTATTTCTCAGCAGCACTGCAGCGCCTATGCACCAGCCGCCCTCTCTACTCGAATTAGTCAACTTTCAAAAATATCTATTTGTTTAGAACAGTTAACAGTTGAATTTTAAAGAAAAATCGTCAACCATCAATATGGAGATTATAGCTCTCGATTACCATCTCAGAAGACTTTTCATCCCAGCAAGAGTTCCAAATTCGTACACAAGCGCATAGCGCAAGTAGCCGAAGGAAAATATGCTGGAATGGCCATCTGTTAAGAGTGTTTTTTACTATTATCTCTGCTTCGGCTTGTATTCACATAATTTATTTATAGAAAAATTGTTAAAAATATATATTAGGGAAATTACACCGTAACTTTGAATTCAAAAGTTTGCTTGCATTAGAAAAATGTCGGGTGAAGAACTCCACCAGAATTGCGGGACGTGGCCTCACCGACATAAGTAACTTACTATTTGTTATGAAGTATGAAGAAGAATATGAAAAATGTATGGCTTGGTGTTAAGATAAAGGGGCAACTATCAAAAAATATGTTAACTGCTTTTTTTGATGCCCTTAAGAAAAAGTAATAAATGCTCAACAATGTGAAAGACTTGTTCCATGTTTATTTCAACATTAAATATTCGCCAAAATATTAATATCTCCAAATTTCTGAAATAGCAATAACTTTTGAATAGATGTTCAACGGGATATCGACCAAAAAAAAATTGATTGTATTGGAATATGTTGATATTAAAAAAAATTATTATGGAAGCATCTGTTGTTGATTTTTGGCTGTTAAAGTTGCCCTAGTGATCGGTTAACCGATCACTAGGTTAGAGATTAATTAATCAATCTTTCAATAAATAATATTGAATATAAACTTGAATCAGTACTTGTAACCTTACCAAATACAAAAACAAATCATCCAATATTGTTTGCAATAACAGTGGCCATTGGATTGAACTTATTAAAAAATATGCCTACTTAAGACCAAGTCATACTATCCACAAACGATTCTTTGTGAATTACTGACAAGGGCGTTTTACACATGCCATTAATTATTATAAAAAATGATTATAATTACTAGATCGAGAAAATTTTTCAGAACACTGCTTTCGAAAGACATTTTAATCACACCTGGCCAATAATGGCGGATATTTAATTACCCTCAAACATATTGGAGGTAGTGTCACAGAGGGGTATTTAGATTCGATAATGCCTTTAAGAAAAAGTGGGGGCAAAGTTACCAAAACCTTCATGTTCTGTATCAATTGCAAGTGTTGGAGTTTCCAATTAATTGTACTGAGGAAAATAATAATGTTGTTTCGAATTCTCAATAAAACATACCTGGTACTTCAACTAAGGAAGGAAATTTATAATAACTGCACATTGAATAAAAAAAATTAATTTAATTATTTATGTTACAAATGATTCATTATGCTATTAAATTTCACTAAAAATCCAATGATTCTTCATTTTGTTCAGTTTGCCTCACTGCAACAATTTTTTACATTACCAAAGAAGATACCAAAAATTATGAAGAATGTCCTTGCATCAAATACTATCTAATTTTTATTAGAGGATTACGTTACGAGTGACACATAATAATTTCAATATATTAAACCATCCATTGATTTTAAGGTTAGATCTTTCCAAAAAACTTCTTTACTGTAGATTTTTATGTTTTTTCTATATTTGATGACTACATTTACTTTGCCTAAAAACTCATAATTTATTGTAATTAATTTGTTAAAATTGAACTAACCTCACACCACCCTCACACGTGACAAGTCGTCCAGTCAGCTGACAAAATGAAACCGTTATTTAGGGGCACCAACCCACTACAGCAAATGACCAAAAATGCGTGCGAAAATAACGTTGATCTAATACCGAAACAGAGAAAATAATCTCTGTATCTTTTTTCCCCATTTCAATGATTAAATTCTATACTATAGTCTATTTCAGAAAGGTATAGAGCAATAAAATGGAGAATTCCGTCCAGTTCGGCTCAATTTCGGTGTCGGCCATAGGTCTTGAAATATTGTGTAGGGATTAATTAGGTAGTAGATTATACAATTACGTTTTGCGTTTAACAGGTACCGTTTAGGGCCTCTGTCTAATTCCAACCCTATTTCAGATTCAGCTGAACCATGCGCCGTAAGGGCAATGGTGCCTTACCCAAAATTTTTAGACCTTTATAAGTATATTTGTTTGTTTATAAAATGGCGACATTTACACCAACGAAAAGATGTTTCGATAATTCTCCACTATCTGTGAATGAAAAACTTACTATTTTAAATGTACACAATTGCATAAAATACGATTACACGAAATTTACTGTACAAGAAACTGTCGACCGATGTTCCCGAATGACTGGAGTTGGAAAGTCCACCGTTTTTAAATTATTGCGGGGGAGAAAGATAGCAGGCCAAGTGGAACCTCCCAAGAAAAGTCCAGGCAGACCAGTAAAAGTCCTTGATGAAGACACCAACAGTGTAATTCGAAGAAAAGTTCACTCTTTTTTTGATTTTAAAAAATAAATACCCACCCTAGATAATATTTTAATGGAGCTTGGTATTCCGTTGATAAGTAAAAAACTTTGAGAAATATGGATTTTGCCTGGGAAAAGCATAACCGTAAAGCACTTGTACTGAAAAGCGATGAAATTGTTTGCTGGCGACGAAAATACTTAAGAAGTATTAAGCAGTTCAGAACAGAGCAGAAGAAAATCTTTAATCTTGATGAGACGTGAATTAATGAAGGTTATGCAATACCCAAAATGTGGCAAGACAAAAGTATAACCAGTGCTCGCCAAGCTTTCATGGAAGGCCTGTCAATGGGTATTAAGGTGCCTTCAGGTAAAGAGAAAAGCCTAATAATCGTCCATATTGGAAGCGAAGAGGGATTTTTAAAAGAAGGTTTGCTAACCTTTCAGTCGTGCAATACGGGAGATTACCACGAGGATATGGATTAGAATGTTTTTGAAGACTATTTTGGTGGAATGGTTCTGGTGGGCTGATTCAGTAGTAGTTATGGATAACGTAAGTTATCATTCTCGACGCATAGAGAAGACTCCAACTTCATCTTGGAGAAAACAAGAAATTATTGACTGGTTAATTACCAAAAGCATTGATCTAATGTTTGGTTAGTAGTTTTTCTTTCCCAATCTTTCTTTATACTCAACATCGTAATAGAAGCCTCATCGATATTTATTCTTATTTTTTGACAATTATATCACAATTATCACATTATCAATATTATTGATCATGTATTTAGCGTCAGAGACGACCTCTCTCATAATCTATATATTATTTAGATAGATCTATCAGAATGTGATTAGGTGTAAAATACGTGATTCAATACATCCCTTACTTTTTAAACGGTTTTCAAAATGCTACTGTGACTCACAGTTATGAGGTCTAGTGCAGTGCTCAGAATTATGGATTAATTATCAGATATTGAACTTCAAATTTTCACTCTACGATATATTGGCCTGCAGAGACGGAATTTAGACTCAAATGAAAAGGATTATTTTAGTCTTGGTTGAGTTGTTACAATTTATTATCTGTTTCTCTAATAAATCAATAAATTCAGGCGGTTCTATATTCTGTTTCATCGTTTAGAATTTTATAGTTTTCGCTGACTTCAGCTTTGTGTCAGTCAAACCTTTCCTTCAATCTTTACATAATGGTTTTTTAAAATGATTTTTATATGTATTTATTGAATAAATGCTAAGTTAAGTTGATATATTCTAATGTTTTTATTGTTTTCCATTACAAAATAAATTTAATGATGTAATCCGTGTGCCGTCAAGAAGTTGACAATCATTTTGGCTATAAAAATTAGAAGACGCTTCCAGCTCCACAACCGTTTTTCTAAAAGCAGAAATTGGAGACTTTTGAAGCAATACATTATAAAAAGAATAATTTTTTTGGTGGCACACTTCTTGCTTCCCACAGCCAAACAAAAATGAACGTCAACTTCTTGTGACGGCCCACGCAGAAACTTCCACTACATCTAGAGGCATCTCCAAGAAGTTGATTGTTCTTATGTTTGGTTGCAGGAGCAAGAAACCGGTGACGGATCTCCAAGAATGTATTCCTGTATATATTGCGGCAATTCCTTTCCACATCAAAGTAAGCTAACTCGACATATATTGAGTCATAGTCTGGAAACATTGAAGTATAGAGAGCAGAGGCATCACGTAAGTCCCCTTAACATACCGGAACCTTTAGGTTTCATGGATTTCACAGGACGGTTATCAGCTACTCCACATGAACCTCCTGATCCCACTGATCAACCACCTACTCCTATGGATTTGGATATAAAGGAAGCCGCCGTGGCAGCATTAGGTAGCGGTGCCAGTGGAGTGGTGCTGTGCAAGTTCTGCGGAAAATCTTTCCCGGATGTTAGTTCTCTCATTACTCATCTTCCTGTTCACACAGGTGACCGACCTTTTAAGTGCGAGTTTTGTGGTAAAGCGTTCAAGCTCCGACACCATATGAAGGACCATTGTCGTGTTCATACCGGCGAACGACCGTTTAGGTGTACTTTATGTGGTAAAACTTTTTCGCGATCGACCATTCTGAAAGCGCACGAAAAGACACATTATCCGAAGTATGTACGTAAGTTCCTGTCTCCTAATCAGTTGGATACCGAAGAGGAGAGTCCACATTAGATTATGTGTCGTCTTTTTTCTATTATATAAATATCACCACATCCACGTAGGTTTCCTGAGTTAAAGTGAGCCTTCCTGAAGTTTCTGTAGTTACCTTTCGTAAATTTAAGACAGTTGATATAAAATAATGTTAAGTGTTATTGCGCCTATCGAAAAAATTGATTAAGTTACGGCCGAAGTTTATTTAGAACAAATTTTCTTTCTTAAATAAAGAAACAAACCATTTTTTAAAAACTGCCCATTCCAATAATTGAGACATACGAGTATTTCTGAGCTAATTTATTAAATTTATATTAAAGGTTTACTTCAAACATGTCAATTTTTATTTTCTATTTTTTGTTAAATGAGTTGGTTCAAGGACAAAGGTTTATTAATTTTGAACGAATGGTGGATTTCATTTCTCTAATCCTTTCTCAAAAAATGCTAATTATCGGTCGAACTAAAACCCACACTAAGTTTGTTCAATTCATCACTAAACAATTTAGGATACAAATTTAGGGTGTGGGTTGCATAATGTTTATTCGATTGGGCGGTACTTTTATGAAGTACCTTGACTGGAAAACGGTGTTCAAATTTTCCTACACACGAATTACCTGAATAAATTGAGATGCTTCCCTTTGGCTCAACGTAATACAATACTTCAGTCATTGGTCCGTGCTCTACCTCATCATAGAACAGGAGTGCCCAACGTTTTAGTAAATAAAGGCCAAATGTAATTTCAAATGAATAGTGGCGAACCACAAGATAGGTCTATCTATCTGCATTGTAAATTTTCTGTCCGTACTTCAATAGGTTATTAGAATTAACTAATCTCAAATAATTTAAACATAGAACTTATCGTTATTAAATACATCCATGAAAATAAACATACATATACTGAACATCAACAATTGTTGATATATGTTCAAATGGGGTGCCATTTAAAGAAATAAATAACTACAACTACTACCACCACTGGTACAACGGCCTTCAAAGAGCTTTGGCCGCGACCATCAAATTTCTCCAGTCATCACGGTTCATCGTTCGGCATCTCCACCCCCTCACATCTAGCTCCTGAAGATCCTCTTCGACATCATCCAGACATCGTTTGTGCTGGGGTCTTCATAGAGCTCGGTGTTTGTACGGCTGTGCCATACATTCTGCTCGCGGCCGTTTAACATCCAAGTCTCGCTAGCGTACATGACAACCGGGTTTTAATTACTTTCTATCACTAGTGATCTACACGGCGGTACATTTTCGAAATTTAAAACCGACCTACTTCGAAAGCCACCGGGGGAGTCCTTCTGTTCCTCCTCCAGCTGCTCAAAGCTTTCCTTCAGTAGGCTGAGTAGATCAATGTCATCGGCATTGGACAGGTACTGCAATGTTCTGTTGAGCCAAATTCCTCCTCTATTAACTTCGATATTTCTGATGACTCGGTCCAATGTTAGGTTGAAGAGGGTACTCGCGGGGCGTATTCCTTGCCTGAGAATTCGTTCTATTTGGAATTATCGTGAGGTCTTCCCCTCTATCTTCACTTTGCTCATGGTGGAATAAGTTTCGGATGAATGCTAGAAAGACACAGAGGCAAGATCGATCAACAAAGCTGGTTTGTAATCTATATGTATGGAAATATTATGCTCATAGCATTTTTCCAACAGGAAGCGAATAGTAAAGATTTGATCAGTTATTGATTTCCCTCTACTGAATCTCCCAGTGCTATTTCGGAGAATGATTCCAGTCTTTTTGCAGACGAAAAAAATATTGTAAGAGACGTGATCAGAAAGTATGATGCCCTTTGATGTGTGATACAAAACAGTCAAGGCGAAGCCGATGTTATAAAACTCTTTGTCCTAGGATCGTTAGTAGGTCGTAAAATTTATTTTTCTAAAAGCAAACTTTGACCAAGAAAATGATAATTCCAGAGAGGAAATAAAGAAAAATATTGTACGACACGCAGTCAGAAAGTTGTGACCCTGGTATGAAGGTCGAGGTGAAACCGATGCCATCTACCTTTCTGTACATGGGTCGTATAATTCGCTTTCCCGGAAGGAAATACGGCGGGTAGAGAATAATTAGGATTAAAAAAAATAATATAAGACACGTTGGCCAGCAAATTGGATGCCCGAATGTGCGTGAACTACAGGTCAACCAACTATTTACCACTAGGCTCTGAAAGGGACGCTAAATTTGCTGTTTTCGCACTAAAATGGGACCAGGAAAACGTAATTGCGGTAGGGGGTGAATAAAAATAGTATATGACCTTTGGTTAAAAAGTTAGATGCGTCACGAGCGGGAAATAAAGTTCTTGCACTGTTTATACAGTAAGTTGCTCGTTATTTTTAACCGATATGTCAAATATACTTAGTACAAGTTGTATTTAGTGGAAATACATCATATTTATTTTGGAAAAAATGTATTGTCTTCAACATGACATTGCATTGATAAAAAACTACTTGATGATTTCATAAGTTTCGAAAATTCATTTTACCCATCCATATTAATGATAATTCTGTTAACAGGTAATTCCAATTATTGGTATAATTTCTAATTGATTGATTGATTGTGGATTATTTTAATTTGCCGTACACGGAAACAAAATTTTTTATCATTTTTTAAACCCCACAGCGTCTAAATTGCATTTAGACAGTAAACTTTGTTAATGAACTGATATCAATATACATATTATGTATTAGCTACACGCTTAACATTGTTTTTTTTAAAGTTTGTCTTTTACCTCTAAAACCTAAAGCAATACACTTATAATCGCTTCGAATTGATAGAAAACACCTTACAGGGAGGTTCACTTATTTCGCGTTGAAGCAATCAGTGCAGTGTTTTGCTCTGGTCAGGCAATCCTGAGCTTTTTTAAAAAACTAAGAGCTATGTTTTGGCGAGATGTGAGAGCTGTGATAGTATTATTACCTTTTTTATTTGAATGGTACTTTACTAGTAAGTAGTTCTTCAAAAGGTGATGACTCCCGATCTTTTACTGTTTGCTGTTTTGTATTTCTTTTAACGAGAATATACGAAAAATTCATGGTTCATCTTAAAAAGAGTTTAAATATTTAACAGTGGATTCAATATTAAAACACATCATGAACAGGTTTGCTATAAACTGTAGAGAAACGGTTCAATTTTTTCATTTTTCATGCTTTGTTGCTTGTAATATTTCATAGAAATCACCTGCTACCTCACGATTTCTTCTAATTATAGAACATAATCTTGACAAACGTGCGAGAATTTTTTATGACCTATTCATAAATATTTTAGAAATGACGAAGTATATATTTCATTTAGTTTCCTTCAGTTCAAATTATGTGCCAGTTTTCACAATAAAGCTGAAAACTTTACGAGTAATCGAAGGGCAGTAGTAAATTACATTAAAAATAAAGCAATTTAGTTTTTGGAATTGGGCACAGTTGAAGTTACGCAATTGCAAATTTGAAAAAATTCTCTTGACAGTCACTAGATTTTTGAGATTTCACAGTAATGCGAAGGTGGACATTAATTATAAAAGTTAAACAAAACAACAATTTTTTTCTTGGTTTGTAACCTCCTGAGACCTATAGAACGTGTGAAGCTAATGTCATTTTATTTAGTATGAATTCATATTCGTATAACTATTGCATTGGAAAAAAATATATAAAAAAGTTGTCAGGAAGAAATTTGTCTAAGGAATTCATCGCCTACTTTGCTAAATTTGCAGAACGTACTTTTCAGGCGGGTTAACAAAGTTGGAGGATCGCTGGATCGATTGTTTCGAATTTAAAAATGCTATATTGCAAAATAAATCGCCACTTTTCCGTTTTCTCATTTAGTTTAAGTACTTTTCCAGCCACCCTCCTATATAAATATAGACAGAATAGTAAATAATTTAATATTGAATTAAAATCTTGATATTATCAGGATTTTCAGTCTTGTTATCAAGATAAATGTAAAAAATGACGTATTCTAACTTTTGCTGGGTGATCACTAATAAAAATATTGAGTTTTCTACATTAGTATTAGAATATTTCAATCAAAATTAAAATATGTTAAATATCATTTATATGTGTCTAACACAAAAGCAAATGGTTCAGTGTCAAACAAACCAATTTGATTTTTGAATAATGTGAACATCAAAAAGCACTTTTCGACTATTCCCTCCAACTTCTGTCATAAATTTTCAACCAGCACGCCTCAGCTCCTTTAGTTATGTAACAGTGATATCATATCCCACCTAAGTCTAATAGTTGAATTTGCGAAAGGGTCATGGTCATCTCGTGGGGTCCAGTATTTCAAGGCAGATGGCATTAAAACAAATAAAAAGAAAATTTTGAAAAATGTAATTTAAAACCGGTTTGTCTCAAAATGCGCAGTGTAGTAATTACATTCATATATGCACATATTGTCGTTATTAAAAAAATTGTAATTTAAATAAATACTTCTCACTTAGAACGTATATTCGACAACATATAAACACATCTTGTGACACACTGGTATATTTAGCACAGTCTCAAACCTAAACCTGTTGTATGTCTGGAACTGCGAAAACAGTTTCCTTGACGTATTTATAGATGAGTTTGCTTGGTTTATAAGAGATGGAGCCACTAGAATAATTTGAGTTTCATATTAAACAAATATAGGTCTCGAGAGGTTAAACGATGTTTCACTTGGTTATTCCGCACTGTGTACAAATTCTAAAAGAATATTTAAAAATTTACGTATTTTGAAAAGATTCAGAGCAGTTCTGCTCGATATTAATAATAAATTTCAATGAGATTCTCTGACTCATTCTGTAATGCTCAAACAAAATTGCTGTAAAGTTACTTTAAACTTCGAAATAAGAATGTGCCTGGTTAGTACTGATTTGTGATATTAGGTGGATATTATAAATCCGTATTATCTTTGCTTATGAATTGATATAATCGACATACTTCATTCACTTCATAACACTTATAATCTAAAATGTTCAATCAATACCTCACTAGTATATAAAATTAAGTCTTACACCATTTTCAAAAAGAGCTCGATAAGATTTTGAAGTTTTCTAATATAAAAAGAATTTTGTTTCTCAAACTAGCGCATAGCACACACTCAATATAGTAACTGGAAGTTATTCAAATTACAAACAGCTTATTTCTGATGTGCTTGATAATTTCGAACGCGAGCATTTAAAAATGTCCTTGGAATTGATCACTTGGATCATTTTAAATATAATTTAGGGGTTTATATAGGATAGCAGAGAACCGTTGTCACCAATACATGACGAAATTAAATAATATCAATGACAATATAATGACAATTTGAGGACTAAAAAGAGAAACCTTTCGCCTATTATGCCGATTCTGAGAGTTTTTGGTGTATTTATCTGTAGTTGTAAATTCATTTTTAGTGAATAACTAAAAGTTCTATGTTGTTTACTGTCCATTTAAAATAGCTAGCGCTGTTTGGAGATGATCAACAGATACATTAAAAAAACTATCTACCTTCAAACTTTCAAATTAGTATATTCTATAAGGTTGTACCAGTTATTCACTAAATAATTATAATCTCGTTTCTTCTTGTCGTTATAAACAATCAATATTTTGTAAATTTGATCAAATTCTATGTCTTACAGTCAAACTTTAGCAAGTTTGGCAAAAATGAACGATCTAGAGACAGATCTTAGACATCTTGTAAATCTTATACGTATTATCAAATAATAATCAATCAAACACAAGCACAATGATACACAAAAAATTTACCACATTCATTTGTAGCCTATATCACAATTTTTTTATCATTGTAGGCCTGTACAAGTTTAAGATATGGTTTTTTAACATACATTTATATATTTTGGAAACTATTATCTTCAAAGGGTACAGGCTCCCTTAGGAAGAAAACCACATCTGTTATTTGTAATTTACGAGTACGTTTGACAAATGATTTTCTTGATACTTTGAATGAAACTAGAATTAGAAAGAAAATAATTTTGTCCTTAAAATTTTGAAACTTTTCTCAGTAGCAACAAAAAAAAACGTTTTGTGGCATTTTTACTCACTTTGCTGTGTACTTTGTGAGGAAGCAAGACCGCAATCTTGCGACATAATTTTGATTTATATCTTGAGGTGCTCAAACACTTTGTTGAAACACACACTTAAAGTGGACGTGTTCTTTGTTCTTAATATTCTATGTTGATTGAGAAAGCTCACTTCAGTTACAAGAATTAAACACACACACTATAATTTCTATGTGAAAATGCATATTATTTGCACAAATACATACCTGTCACATTTAATACTTAAAAACAGAGCAGACTGATAATTTTTAAAAAGAATTCTCAATTAAATATATAATTACTTACTTATTACCCGATATTTCAGTTGAGATGGGAGATTAGAATTATTCTGTTCAATAATATAGAATCATCAACAATTTTTTAAGAGTTTTTATTTTTAAATGGTAATATTTTTTATATAACCTTTGAATTGGTAAAGTATAGTTTAACTGACGTAATATGTAAAGATAATTTGATTTTTAAAATGATAATAAAAAGTTGTTTATCACAACAAAATTTGTTAATCCTAAAAAATAAATTTATTGGATATTTAAACTCTACAAATAAAATTCAGAAAGCGGAAGCCGAATTCAAAAACATATCATAATGGGTGCATAAAGTAAAAAAAGCAATATCCTAAATAATATAGTTCATGAAGTGTATTTGATATATTCATTGTGAAAAGAAATACAAACATATTTCTGTCAGTAATAATTTGACGAACTTCTGCCTATTTTACATTCATTCCACAGATCATTGGCAACGTGGTATGAGTGAGTGTTTTTACGTGCTTCATTTACAAAAATACGTAGTTCGATTAAACATTTGAATGTTGTCACTGTGCCAACTATTCACTTTTACAATTATATTTTGGAAATAAATTTCCACGCATTGCTTTTTATAGAATAATTCAATTATTATTGATTGAAAAAGAGACCATTTGCACATAACTCATAATGATAATCAGCTCAAATGAGGAGTTATCTATTATTCAATATGCTCAAAATTATAAAGAATTTCTCATTTTCGCTCTTAGAACTCTTTATTTCCTTTGGAACATCATAATAGTGGGGTATAAGCTTTAAATCTCATTTTATTCATTATTTCCACTCTACGATTCTTTACTACTTCAATCATTTGTCATATTGTTTTCCCTCTTTTCCTCCATCTTGCGTTATTTAATGTAATCAAATTTTCAAGAATCTTTCATTTCTTCCTTCTTATGTCTTTTTGCTTCTGTTACTTTTTTTAGCAGGCTCCATGGTATTTTCCTCTCTATGTTGTCAACCAAATTAAAAATCTTTTAAATATTTTTATCTCTATAGTTCCCGTTTAAGCTTTTCTATAATTACCTCAATTCTTATCCTCTTCATCCTCAATTTCCTCTTGATCTTGAACTCAGATTTCACTTGCATATATTAGGTACTTTTATCGAGTTGTATATTTTCATTTTTATGTCTTTTTTGTTGTTTTTTCATATTTGAAAAATTCCAAACTCTTCTCCACCTCTGGATGACGAAACCCCATGACGCTGCAGTAGATCTCAATTTAGCGTTACATGTCCTACTATCGTAATGGATATATATATATATATATATATATATATATATATATATATATATATATATATATATATATATATTCAAATAATCCAATACAAAATTCCTCCATGTTATTATCAAGGTCATCGGCCTAATTATGTCGCATCCGATTTTTCGTATACTTGTTACTTTGTGGTCTATGTTTGGAATCATATTTAAATTTGTTGCTAACCAAAGATTACATTACTTTCCAGGTATAGAAAAATTCACGTGGAGAGTAAGTATAAGATGGTACGCTAGAAGTCATCTACTTTCTCTTGGCGTCTTCATGTTTTATCTGAAATTATCTACCCGTCTTAAAATCTACTCCAGAAAATGTGATATATTTTTCCTTCGGGGTTTTCTTTCCAGAGCTGCCGAAGCTTAATTTTGAGAAAATTTCCTTTGACCATCATTTTTGACCGGTCATCATTAGTAGGTGTCTTTAGGTTAGGTACTTGGCATTACAGAACCAAGACGGAAGACTGCAAGGAAGTTCCCGACCCAGAAAGCAACAGGTGATATGTATGGTGATGTCAAAATTCTTAAAAATCGTGTAATTTTGAGCTCTCTGTCCAAACGGGTACATTTTTCTCTATTGTCTACTACAGTTGGAGTCGTATGCATCTTCCAAAATCATAAGAGTACGTCGCATGGATATTTATGACGGACGATGTCGAAATTTTTCGAGAAATACAACAAAAAACATTATATTGGCATGATGCCAAACATAAATGCTTTATAACTGTGCTGAGGCTGTTGTATGGTCATTGACACGAGAGGGGTGAATAAGCGGGAGGACGGAGAAAGACCTACATTAGCAATTCGATCTCACAGAGATGTAAGAGCTAATATTTACGTTTTAAAATCATCAGTCACCTGTTACTACGTGTATATTGTTTTGCTATTTTTCGTGCTACATGCGCAACGCCTGTCGCTCACTCTGCGCCTTAGAGGATCTTCTGAGATGGTTCGCTGTAGATAATCCCGGAGAAAGTGACACAAGCGGAGGACTATGACGGAAATCATGTTGATACCCCTTCTCTATAATAGATTTATCGGAATGCGTGAAGGATTATCGTATGGAAGAATAGTATCAATGAATAGACTTGCCGAAGAAAACATCGGCAAGAACTTTCAGAAAGATAGAGTGTGTGTAAATTATATATTTCTACTATTCATCCATGAAATAATTTCGAAAATTCCGCTCTTCAAAGGAGAAAACAACTACTTTCTTGGCTAATGCCTCGAAGAATATTGAATTACAACTCCTCTGAAGAGCGTGATGTCAATCGACCTTTTTGTCAATATTAACATCCACAATGGCTCGTAATTGCAACGAGATGCTGTAACTACTGTCTAGTTTCGACGATATTCCGTCTCATTAGAACAGTTTAACAATCAAAGCTTCGCGTCGTTATTTGGTACATGTAGTAAACATACCAACGTCGAACTACTGGTCAGGTAGAAATCTAGCATAGTCACCGATAATAAAGATTCCGATGGTAAATGAGGTGTGTAAAATACATCAAAATAAAGGATTTCTACCTCTGAAATAATTTCGAAATTAATATTTTGGAAATTTATTCGGCTGTTCTTCGAAGGATAAAACAATTATTCAATATTTGTCGAGGCATTAGCCAGGAAAGTAGTTGTTTTCTCCTTTGAATAACGGTAGAATACATTTTCAAAAAATTCAATTTCGAAAACTCAAAAGAGGACAATTTTTAAAAATTTTTACAGCACCATGCAATCACCTGTTGCATTGCGGGTCGGTAACACTCCCGCAGTCGTCCATCTTTCTTAAAAAGTGATTGTCAGAGGAAATTGCCTGAAAATTAGGTTTTAACAGCCCTAGAAAAAATTTTCTCGTGCGATTTTCATAATTTTGTTATTTTCTGAAAGAGCATGAATTTCTGAACAAACACTGTAATTTTAGCGACCACGCGATTTTTTCCTTGTTATAATCTATAACTACATGCATTAAGCATTCCACAAATATCCTTGATAATGTAATTTCAATTATACAAGATTCGTTTCACTCATACCGAGTATCTTTATGACAAGAATGTTGAATAAGTTTCTTCTCATAATATAATATACATAAGTGACCATTAAGAACAAATCATAAAGTGGAAAGTTATGCAAAAATTTTACAATTCATTTTATAGCCTTTTAGTAATTAAATGCAATCTAAATATTACCATAAATTTTTCAAATATTCCAGATATGCTTCATTTAAATTCACAAATGGTCTCGTTTTCTTCTAAAATGTGCTTAACTCGCTCCTATTAATTTTGTCAAAAACATTATTTTTACCACGCCATTGAATCATCTATTCTGACGGAATAGTGTACCTTTGCAGTATTAGAGTGCAGGGATTAGTGGTATGGATGG
This sequence comes from Diorhabda carinulata, assembly GCF_026250575.1. Lineage (NCBI taxonomy): Eukaryota > Metazoa > Arthropoda > Insecta > Coleoptera > Chrysomelidae > Diorhabda > Diorhabda carinulata. The sequence goes on along the minus strand of NC_079468.1, from coordinate 15,172,696 downwards.
TTTGGATTAATATATACAGAGTGTTATTGCTCACTGACCAGATTTGCCGATTAAAGTAGTGAGACCACCGTTGCCACACCACAACTGTTTATTTTCGGCATACATCCAAATAGGATATAAAAACTTTATGTCACAAATGGGAAATTTTTAGAAAATTTAGGAATCAATTGGTTAAAAATATTTTACAAATAGTATTTTACTTACACATTTCCATTGCTCCATCATTAATTAATTCGATTTGTTTGAATGAATGAGGTGTGATTATTTGTCTAGGTTTAATCATAAATTAGTTATTATTACTTCTATTATCGTCATTAGCTTTTTCGTAACCGTTTTTTAGCTATTTCTTTTTCATTTCTTTTTTTCTCAGCTAGTTACTTCTAAACGTAAAATTTTCCTATATACTTAAGTTAAATTCCAGCTTTCAAATTAATATTCTAGTATTCTCAATTGATTGTTTAGTAAATGTATTATTCTTTGAATTTCCATTTTCCGAAGGCATAGAGAATATTGCTTTCTCATTTTCTACTAGATATACTTCATGATGAGATCTAAAATATCTATGGGATTGGAATTTTTTCTATTGTCGGAAAAATCTATGAATAGAGGATATAGAAGATCACTAATGAACTTTGTAATCGTTCTGCCTATTCAATATTTTCTCATAATATTTCCAAATATGTATCTTATTCTCACGATGTGGAATCACGAGAATTTATTTTATAGATATAAAACCAAACAAATTTTTTCAATCAATGCGATTTAGTTGAATAACTCTCTAAAATAAGATCAGTTTTTCACCTAGAGTACCAATAAAGAGAGTTTTATGGATTAACTAATATATCACTTTGTACACTAGCAAGTCATCAGATTTATTTCTCAATAACTTAAATGATAGTAAATTGTAGGATCTTTCTCATAGATATCAATGTAACATTTCAACACCAAAAGTTGATTTGGGACTCTTTACATCCAAAAGTACAAACGTTTTTCTGTTTTTTTTTTATCAAACTAGTTTCCAGACAAATGTCGCTCCTTACAAAGTCAGTATATGTGGATTTTCAAACAATTTGTCAACTTGACATTAAATTTCATCTACTCTCCATTGATAACAATATATGCTGCAATTCAATCGAAGGACAGTACCATTTTTGTAGGTTGTACCCATAGATTTATCAATTCATAAAACTACGTTCTTGTATTTTTTAACTCTGATAATCTCTTATCACATTACTCAATAAGTAGAGAGACTTACTGAGAAGAAGACATGTTTTGCCAAAAATTGATCATTTCAACGCTTCTCCAACTTATCGATAGGCTTCAGTTTCTTCAAGTGCTTCTTCATTTAAGCTGAATTTCTTGAGCATTTTTTTGAAAACAGCTAATAGCCAGTAGTCACTGGGGGCAAAATCTGGACTATACGGTGGTTGAGAAAGCAATCCGAAGTGTTATTCATTCAATTTAACAATCATTACCATCGGTGTATTGCCTTGGTGAAACAGTGTTTTTTCTCCAACATAAGAGGCCGTTTTTCCTTGATTTTTGCTTTCAAATCATCCAATCTAAATCTAAATCAATACTTTACCTAAGGATAATTGGTCAACTAAGATGTTCAACGTATGACAATATGTCATTTGTAGTGTCCTATATAAGTTGAACGATGTCTTATTGATAGATAGTATGATTTAACAGAATATGCAAAATCTAATACAATTGACATTCACCTCAATTAATATATATTTGGATGAAGATCACAATTCATTATAGTGAACAATACTTATGAGTAAAAAACTATTTTTAACCGTATTTTTGTCATTTTTTGAGTACATCAATATTGGTTGAACTTACTATCTTAAGTTAACGTACCAGCTTCAGCACAGATACTATGAACTATGAACAGTCAGCTAGACTTTTCGCGGAAAATATTTCAATTGGTTTAATGTTTTCCCACGTTCCATAAAGTTTGGTATTTGGTTGTAAACCGAAAGTAAACAAGCCGTTATCCTGCAAAGTCGTATGTTCCTTTTATGTTGTGTTTTATAGAGAAATTTACGTTGTTTACCACAGGAAATATATAGCAATAATCATATACAAATAGTTTTCATAGATATTAATATTTATATACATATTTGTATGATACGTTAAGGGGTACGTCAAAGAGATTTTTATGTTAATAATTGCATGTTGTGTGTGCCTATAATTTTGTCAGAGATTTGTCCATCGTTTTGAAATGATCATATATTTGTATGTCATATTTTGAACTTAAACCACAATGTTTTAAAATTTGGATCCAAATAATTTTCACTTGATAACTATTCAAATTTTCCAATATAAGGATATTTATCGTTAAAAAATGCTGGATATAAATTTTAAGGTGAAAATTAATTAGAGACTACCATAGAACCAGTTTCTTGAAATATCTCGAAAACATAAAAAGATATGGAAGAAAGTTTTAAACCAAAAATATAGAGTTTAAAATTTTATTTAAATCCTCTTGAAAAGCAGTTGAATGTACCGAGTGTTTTTAAATTCAAGCGATAAAAGTTGGGATTGCCCGCATAAAATTATGCTGACATTCCTTTATCCTATCACTCTTGAAAATTAAATTTTTTTTCTCAAAGTTAAAGATATGAACATAATTTTATAATTCTCACGCAAGGCATAACCATCAAAAATTTTTCAAAATCCCTGTTATATTATGAGGAGAATAAAGTAGCAACTTTTATTATCAATTTTTTTTCTTTTGACTTAGTTTTAGAAAATAAAAAAATACTTAGTATACTATAGTTTTTTTCTGGAGTTAATGAATTCTGAGAAAAAAATTGACCAATGTTATGTTTTTATTCTTAATTATATTCTTTTACTCACTTTTCTTCGTTGTTTGTTTGTTTGTGTGAATGGACGATGTCAGGGCATAATTCTGATTTGGAACTTAGGTACTTAAAACACCTCAAATCTTTTTTAAACTTAGAAAATTTGGATGTATTTTTTGTTCCCAATATTCTATTCTGTTTAAAGGAAGTTTACTTTAGCCAAAATAATGAAAAAAAAATAACCACAATAATTTCCACATGAAAATGAGGATAAATACAAACTAACAAAACTAACCTTCTTTCGTAGGTAAATTTTACTCAGATACCTTTCTTTTCCACTTAATTTAATAAATTTTTTTACTACGAAAAAATAATAACTTTGATGACAAATCAAATATTCTTGGATCATTATGAGATTTAAATTTAGTTTGTAGTAAACAATAATCAAATCCACATTTTTTTCCAAAAATTCAATTAATCACCTTGAAACCCAAAAGCTAAGTTAGCTATTGTGTACATAAACATTCAGTTTACAGATCACGAGTAGAGTTAAATATCATTGTAGATTAGTGGAAATTATTTAAGTTATTGATCCATTCCAGTATCTTGGTTAGATGCTTCTGTAAACGTAAACACGAAGCACACTTATTACTTTATATTTAAGTTTTATTGTTGTACAACCTCATTATTTAGTCATTATTTAATAACCGAAATTTCGATTTAAAGATATTTTGAATAATATGTCAATATTTTTGAACTAAGTCTGGAAAAAAAGCGAAGAAAAATTGCTTATTTCACCCCCTTGCTTTGTTCCATTTTTTTTCAAATTTAATTTTACTTGTAACCTTGTAGAGGAAATATATCCAAAGAGGGTGGGCTGAAGAAATTTTTCTATAGGAAAGACCCATAATAAATTTATAAGCAATATTTTTACATGAATTAAGAAAAATCTTAGATTCTGATTTATGCAAATACCCCAATTATTATCGCATCAACATCAGAAGTGAGTAGAAAATTTTAATATAAATCTTCCACATATTTTTATGTTTTTGAGATATTTTGGTGTTTTCATTTTATTTTCTACCCCTCCTGTGAAATTCAGATTTTTTTAAATTGTAAATGCTTCAATCGTAATGCTAAAATTAATTATTAAAAAAGCAGCTTCACCTTTCTGATAGTGAATTGTTATAAATTAAGTATTTAATTGATTTTTTGAATCTTGGATTCGTTTTATTCAATAATCAACTTGAAAGGAAATGTTATTTGTTCAAAATATATTTCCAATAATCAATTAATATATACTTAGCATTGTGAATCTATGGAATCGATTCCCTCATGAAAGTTTTTAATGAATAAAGAATAAAATTCTCCAATATTTCGTTGGTTTTCTAGAATCCGGCAGAAGTTATTTTCATAAGTTAATTAAAAATTTGTACTATTGAATATACCTGACTAAAATTAAGATTTGTGTCCTCAAATATACCAAAAATCAATGTATTTGAATACAAATTATAGTATACGAATTTCATAAAATTCATTTCAATACTTTGCTAATATATTTCACAAAACTGATTGTTTAAGCGGAAGGGAAACGGCCTAAAACTTATTATCACGTAATAAATCCGAATAGAAATTTCTTGGCATTTCTCAAAAAAAATTGATCGTTTTTTGATATAGACAATAGAAGAGTATTGTGTAGTAATCAAAAAAATTTATGGATACTTTCATGTGAAAACCATTTGAAGGAATCCAGATAACGCTAATTTAGCTTTCAAAATTCTCAAAATAATCATGAAAGAAATATTTCAAATAATAATTTTACTTGTTCCAAAATCTACTTCAACTATAACTTATTCCAAAGTTTTTCTTTTAATTTATTTGAATGACTTTTTAACGGTACTTAATTTAATTATACACTTACATTAAGTACTCCAAACTACTTACCTAATTTTTAACATATTAATTCATTTAAATACCCCATTTACTTATCTATCCCGATGTGTTCGGAAAGACATCAGATTATTTGCTGACTTTCTCGCTGATGAACAAGTGATTATTTAAACAAAAAGAATTTTCTGATTATTCGATTCTAGAAAGTGAAGAATTAATTCTAGAAAAACAATATAAACAAATCGTCGCTATGTATATAAAAACATGTAAACAACTTTTCCGAGATCTGCAGCATCCGTCAAACCTTTTCTTTTATTATAATCGAACTGGACTGGTTTCACGGTCCATGTCGTGGACGAGTAACAATATTGTCAATATAAATATTGTTAATTATATGATTTTCTTCGACTTTTTTACTTTTTGGACCTTATATGTTATTGTCATCTTGATTTTAGATCTGTTGTGAATAGTTTTTGGGAAAAAGCAAAAATATTAACGTTTCGACCTATTTCGGTCTTCGGTATCAAAATTTGACGTGACATTAACAACTTGCATAATTCTATTAATCAATTGATCACATTCCTAACATTTGATATTATGTCTCGGTATAAAAACGAGTTTATTTTTAAAAACAGTGTGTACAGACACTATTTCTTCCATAATAACTAACATAACTAATAATTACAATCTACAGCCTAAATTATCATCATAAAATACTTTTTAGACGATTGTAAAGTAAAATCTTGAATGGTGTACATTATGTGAATATTGTAGAATGAAGTCATCTTTGATTTTCCATAAAATTTAAGGCACTCAGTTTCATTTGAAATTCTTCTGATGAAATAAACATATTACGTATTGGCTGACAGGAGGAACAATTTTCGTCACGTTATAACAAACGCTTGTGATAGCTTCATCGGTGTTAAGGCCCACCTATTATTCAGATGTAGGATTCCCAAATTGATCGATATCAACTCCTTGAATTCCAATTATACAAAAAACAATTGCAGTAACTCAAAAATATTACCTCATGTTTGGATTATAGTTACTTTAGATTAGATACTGTGAATTTTGAAATTGAATTTTCTGAAAAAACTCTCGTTTAAACACAACACTGATAAAGCTGTAAATCGTGGGATATACATAAATACATTCTAACATTCAATAATTTTTGTTTTGATGAGAGGTGACATATGTCTCGGTTTCATTCTATTTTTAAATATCAAAATTCAACTTATGACTTAAGCTTAATTGTAATCATATCACATCCACGAAAACATTTTTAGGGAAATTTCTAAAATAAATTCATGGATAGCGTTTCTGTTAGTAGTTTTCGGAAACTATAATCCGGGTTCGGTTAGTTCACCCAGCTGATTGCGAGGTCTAACCAAGAACGAGATTTTGATCACAGTTTTGATCACACAATGCTTAACCCTGACGCACATTTCGGAATTTCAGGTTAAAATAAAATACTATCGTACTTTCCATCAAATCACGAATGACAGAATATATTTCACTACTTCCAGATGTAGATCGGAAAAGGTTTTAAATCAGATTGTCATGAACTTAGTTGAACTTTCTGAACTGTTGGTGATATTCAAACTGTCTACATTACCACTACACCAACACTCTCAATTACACAGTCTGGTAACAAAGTAAACGTCTTCAGAAACTGAAGATAAACTAAAACTTATTATTAACGTGTTACAATACTTGTTATGGAATTCTAAGGACAGATAGATAACTACGTGTACATACATAAAACGTTCTTGTTAATAATCTTGATTGATTATAAAGTATATCTTATATTGGCCTTCGTAATAAACAATACTGAGTGACAATGTAAACCATGTAATTACTAGATATTCAAACATTGAAAGATTATGTCAAAAAATTTGTTTGAATATTCTCAATAAATTCCCCTTCCAGCTCTATGCACTTGTTCATTCATAAAAATATTTTTCAAACACTTCTCACCAGCACTATTTTAAGGTTTGTCGACTTTTTTCTCAAATGGTTTTTTTTAACGGTCAGGAATAAAAAAATCAAGTTAAAATCTTGTTTGGCAAAAATATTCTTAGTTCTCATAGCATTGTAAGCAGAAACAGGAATTTTGTCATAGATTAGTCTATAATCACTGGTCTTGGATTTTCCGAAGTAATCGCATCACCTGTTTTCGTGAAGACCGTTCCCAACCCTCAACTACTTCTTGGTTTCAGGTTTCATGAAAATGTGAAAAACACTGGCTACGTTCGTTATAAAATTATTTAACCATAAAATTGGCCTTATTCATTCTGGCTGTTTTTTGGTCATCAGTTAACAAATCAGGTATCCACTTCACTTGTTCAAACCCTTTTTTAAAAATCATTATAAATAAATAATTAGTACGGAAGTTATTGATCGAGTTCCATTATAGCACACAATTTGATTTACTCCATTAATTTGCAGACCCGTATCGTATTAAAATGATCAAGACTATTCCAGATATACAAAGTACCAAACACACTACAATTACGAGGTTGATTTAAAAGGTCGTGTTGCCGCGTGTTTTAAATTTTCATATATGAGAGAAAATAAGCATGGATTCATTGCATCGCATTTTCAAATTATGTAACATACATTGACGTAACAAAAACAGTCATTGAACTATCACTTATTAAAAAGCTATAGGAAACAAATTGTATCTATCATACGACTCCATTGTAGAAAGCAATAAACTGAAAGTCTCTTTTTTCCTCTGGTTTTCTTGAAATTAAATAAAGTGACAGTAGGCCAGATCTGGTTTGGTCTTCCTTAAATCTGGTATTTTTTCCTTACATTCTCACATAAAGCCTCGATTGCTCAAACATTGATCAGCGCTGAATAATTTGCCATTTCTGTAAGGTTTTTCTTGTAAGATTTGTTCTGAGGACAGATTATCTTCGGATATATTACGCTATTCATTAAACCGTTAGGAATACTCAAAACTTTATTCTTTTTATTCTCGGAGACTTTTTTTAACAATGCGTTTTTAGTGCACATACCAATCGACTGTCACTGAACGGTTTGCTTTTTAGTCATCCTAAATTGGAGGAACGATCATCACAATTATATATGTTCAACAGATCGCGGAGCAGCTGCAGTTTGCTAGAATTAGCATTAGTCGTACATTACTCAATAGTCATATATTGGATGGCGCAAAAAGAACGCATGAGCTTGAGATGAGTAATGAGAGTGGATGGAGCGGATTGAAGGGACGTGGGCTAGTTTTTTTGTGGGTTAGAGCGTCCAGATTTAGTAGCAAATGCGCAGTGGACCGTGGCGCATTGCGTTTTAGGTGTTGCACATTTTTTTAAAAGTAATGAAACTGTTATTACTGTTCAACGGCTTTTCCGCACATGGTTCGATACCTGATCGCAATAAAATACCTCGTTGGGTTGTCTCTTCTTACACAATTGGATCAGTTATAAAGCAGAAGTCGCTTGGTCGTCGTTGCACGGTACGAACTCAACAAAAGGACGCTATCTGTCTGAAGTAAACTTCTAAACTAAAGCAAATTATACCGGTTTGAAATTCATGCGTTCTTTTTGCGTTTGTCAAGTAAAAAACCAACTTATCTTTGTTTTCATTCATTCGTTTTAATAATATTGAGATATAAAGTAAATTTAATTTTAAAAACTAATAACTTCTATAAACTATAAAACTACTTCTCAGGATATTCAAAAAAGCAGTGAATATTCCATGTGAATACAAATTCGAAATTCTATAATGAACAAATTAACATTTTTAGATCTAAATACAGACTGATCTGTATCCAATTGCTTTGTTATATGCAATTAAATTGAGAACAAATGACTGTATTTGGTGGTAATTATATTTCAAAAGACATACATATATATGGTCAAGTAAACTACAGAAAAGTTATTTTGTAAAATCAGCATTAAATTTAAAAAATCAAAACATTACGGACCAGATCTCAATATGGTCACACACATTTTATCAGCACCTAGAAACGCCTTAGTCATAAGTTTTAAACTATTATTTTTGTTTCCTACTTAAGAGAGTATATTTATAATATTTTTAATAGAGAAATTTATATAAATCTATATATTAATGTAAATAGATCACATAGTTAAGTAGAAATATTTATTGTAAAAACTTATAACTTGAATAATATCGAATATTCCAAATTTTTTCATGTAAAATTTCACAAACAAAAAATAGAATGATATATAACTAAATACATTGAAATACCTCGAATCCGAAGATTTTTGTGTTTTTGAGAAAAAAATTAACTATATTCCTCTTCAGTGTAAAGTAAAATATTCGATATTATATTCCTATTGACCCGGTTAGTGAAGGTGTTCTTTAGTTCTTAATGCAAATTAGTATGCGCCTGTCCAATGTAGTTAAATTTTGGTTGCAATAGCGGTCAACAGGACTCACCTTGGCTATTAAAAAGAGGTACCGAAAATAAAAGGCTTATTTTAGAACATTAATTAAGATGATCAATGTAAATTTAATATTGAGTCTCTTATTTTGGATTTTTTTTCGTAGCCAGGAATTATCTATTTATACGAGTGCCTCTACTTTACTAAAAAGCTATTCAACTCAAACTATAAAGCGTGGAGGGACATCAGTTTAGTTGCTTCTTTGAAATGAAAGTAGACAAGGAGATTTTAATTATAATATAATAAAATAATTTATTACCAATCCTTCCGTCACAAATTCTATCCTTAATTAATAGTTGTTATGAAATTGAAAAAGTTACTCAATTTGGAAAACTTGAAGTTGATTAATATAATCAAATTTCATCACCAGTTCCAAATTATGGAAGGGAAAACCAAAAAATGTTAATAATTGTTTGTTTATTTCCATATTATTATTCTCTTCAAAATATATTTGGATGAATATTTCAATTTAAATATTTTAAATGTTCTTAACACATACCTGTGATATATGCGAAGCGAATAAATTATAATACAAACGTAAATTTCAGTATAAATGTAGTAGCAGCAAAATGGCGTTAGTAAATTTCAGTGCAGGCACTAGATGAAATTAAGATCACAAAATGTAAGAACTAAATTTTCAACCCGATATGAAACCGGAATAGGCTTAATATGAAGAATCCGGATTTTGATAGTGCAGTTTTTGATCGATTACACCCATGGTGCTATAGTAGAAAACGGAGTAAAATGACTGAAAAGTCGAAGGAAAATACCATATACATAATCAGTATTATAATGTTATTCAAAGAAAAACGTTAACCATCAGAAGAATAATTCGTATTTTTTGCAGAAGCATATTCAAACCATTTAAAGCTGATGTACCACATGGAAGTGTATTGGTTCCGCTCCTGTAGTTTCTCCTCTACACATGTGACAAAAAATAGGGTAGAAGCAAGTAAAAAACTATAAACTGATGAAATGCTCCACGAAATAGCTCTCGTTAAAAAGAAAAGAGAAGAACTTGGAATCAGATGTAGATGAATTTCGTGGCTCATTGGGAGAAACTCCACTTTGTTACTACATAATAAGCTTTTACTATTAAAGCCAATACTGCCGTATGGTATACAATAAATTGCCCGATGGGTGTTTAATATTTAATAAAAAATAATGAAAAAAAATTTGCAACTTTAAGACAATATTTTACAAGTTGCAGTACATCTACTAGGTTAAATAACTCTTAACGCAATGCGTTCGATCTCTAAATTTAGTAGCATTTGATATTACTGCTTCTCAAATGGTCTAACAATTTTTTCAATAAGAAAATAATATGTTTTGACTAAATTTATCAATTAAAAGTGAATTTACAAAACGATTTTCAATCACTGCAACTAAATATTGGTAAGTTGAGCTAGGAAGGAAGTTGTCAACTGAAGTTGTGATCAATGAAATTAGAGATGGCCTCACTAAGTATTTCTTTAGGGATCACATTGAAATATTGACTTGCTAGTTTCTGGCAAAAAATGTTCACGATACCTCATCCCAATGGCCAGTACATCCTCTGTACACCGCAAGCACTAACTTGGGTAAAATTATGATCTTGCTTGGGGCGCGTAGTATTTAAAAAATTTGCTTTGCAGAAACTGCGGAATATTAATTCAGCTTTCTATTTTTATTCATCATGAATTTGCTACTAATGAAGTATTTGTATTATTAAATTATTATCCTCGATGCCGCACGAAGTTTTGAATGATTTGCACTATCTCTTCGAAAGATGATTCTTCGACAGATTCACTAAAAAAAATTCATAGTCTCGATAACGCAATTTATATATTTTCTATTATCACTTACGTAAGTCGCTTAAAAGGATAATTCTTGTCGAGTTGTCTGTATCATATAGTTTAGCCCAATTGTTTTCTACTGTTATCTTTTCTTCTGTCTACCGTAATATTTTTGATTTTGGTTCTTTCACTAACGAAACAGATCATTTGATTGTTTATTTTCAAATTTTCTACTTTAAACGGTAATTCTAATGTCACAGCTGAACAAACAGTGCTATGCAAAAAGAGGTCAATAATTTTTATTTCACGTTTATCATATGAATCTTAGCGTTATAACTGTTCACTATAAATAAGATAATTTTATTGACTAATGTATATGGTTTTTATATATCTGAATCTGAATTTCCAATCTGATTTCCGTGTTTTAACATTTTTGGTTTTAGGTTTTCTCTCTAATTTATCTTTGATTACTTCAAAATATCTAAAAATATGCAACTTATCATCAATTAAATATATCCCGATTTATTATATACAGTGTGTTCCATTTAAGATGAAGATAACTTTATATTTTCGTTATAATAGACGGTTTCAACTTTGACCTTTTACAGAGGGTCTCATTTCCTACTGGAATTAGCAAAAAATTTGAAATTGCTACCGACTACTACGAATTTACAAATCAAATCTAATAATTGCTTTGAAGTTATTGAAGAGGTATCAAAAAAAATATTGTTCTTTACATGGGATTATTTTTAAGGATTTTTGTTAATATAATATAATAAGAATTGTGAGATTTATAATTCAATAATGTCATCAAAAATTTAAAAAAAATATACAAAGCATATACAGTTTTATCAAGAGTACCTTTTTGGTGTAAACTTGAATACTATTATAAAATTCAATACTACTTAGTACGAACCGTGTACTAACTATGAGTCAGACATAAAAATATATTCGTATGAAATTTCAATACAATGTTGCCAGTAGTTGCGGCAAAGTCGTAAAAAATGTATATAACGCCGTTTATTTTGAATACGGATGGCGTAACGAAAATTTTTTACTGAGCAAACCCCAAGTATTTTCAATTTTTTTAAACACCCTGTATATTAATTTCTTATCATACTCGGCATCGGAAAATCAGAAGGTTTGTCACTTACACTTACACTGTATGACGCGCGTTTCGATAACCAAGTTATCGTCTTCAGAGACTGAAGGTAAACTGTCTAAGTCAGTCAGATAACTTGGTTATCGAAACGCGTGTCATACAGTGTAATTGAACAACCAACTGAAAATTATATTGAATAATATTGAATCATAAATTACGAATTGCATACCGTAATCAAATATCAAAGAAAAGAGACAAATTATTCGATTTCATTTCATACCTGACAATCATTTGGCGATGGGTAAAGACAACACCTTGGACGAGTCTCACGTTGAAATCTACAGAAATTTTCTTCTTCCCTTACATTCAATGGCATTCTAATGACGAAACATCCAATTTACTAGTTAAAGCGCAAACGAATTCATATAAGTGACATTAAAAATTGTGTCAAAATATTTTTTTTTGGTGGCAAATATCGAGAATTGACTTATTTGTGAAGTTATAGTGGACCAGCTATAAATTTTGAATTTCAGCTTAGTATTACTGTGAAAAAACTAAGATTTAAATTCTTGAAAATGTGGTGTCTTCATCTTAAGCGCGACACACACACTGTACAAAATCATGTTATTTATCCATCCCAGCTTGTTACTGGTTTTAAAATGAATATAGTCTGGAAAACTGTAATGAAATTCAAATTGAGTAGAATTTTGTGATCTTCTAATGTATCTATTGTGAAATATGTGGAAGGTTTTATATAGTCGCATTATATATATATTATACTATCTCCTTGTCCATCAATCCTCAAACAGGCATATATTTAATTCCAATTGTACTTAACTATTTCAATCATAGTTTGAGAATTTAATAATACGACACGCGGTCATTTTTTTCGCATTTTCTGGGTTAGTGGTATTTTTTTTAATAGTGTGAACTGACAAATTTTAAGATTGAGAGAAAGGACTGAAGAATTACATCGTGAAACAGGGATGGTTTCCAGAAAAAGTGATTTCTTTGTTAAGATTCAGAAATAAGTTGGAAATAAACGTTTTATAACTATTTTATTTTTATTTTGTTTTATTTTTTTTATTTATTGATTTACTACTAAATTTTTATATATTTCATATTTACTCAAGAGCTTTTATCATAAATGAATTTCGCTTTTAATCAAACCAAAATTAAAGTCATGGATACGATGAGACAAAATCAAATAAAAATCTTTTCCATCATATCAAGGATTAGAAAAACTTCTGTAAGAAAAAACACACAAAACAAATTTGTTAGCTTGTAGTCATTTGAAAATTCTTATTTATGCAACAAGTGAGTAAAGCAATACTTTTTTCACGAGTAGGACGGTTTGGCGGCAATTCCTACAAGTGAAAAAAAGTTACTTTACTCACGAGCTTCATACAAAAATTTTTCTGCGTCCTTAGACTTAAAAAATTCGACAAAACTTATCAATTTTTATTTTGTAATAGTAATATCAAAAGTAGAACTGTGAGCATTATTAATTTGAAATGAAGAAGTTACATTACTATTGGTACTTGAATTGGCAACATTTAATTCAAAGATATAACATCGTCTATAGTTGTATTAGTACTTATTGGATTGTTGGTAGGATCGTGAACATTTACAATGTTGCTTGAAGTCGAACTAGTTGTCAAAATTTTCACTGCTGAATCCATTTGGTTTTTTATTGAGTCGTTTAAGTAACCCTTCGCAACTGTGTTGGATTTCCATCCACTGTGCTTCTTCAGTTGAATGATATCACCACCGGAATCCACTAATAAAGACGCCGAGGAATGTATGTCCAGTGTAGTTTTTAGGTTTGCTTTTTGCATTTTCATTGGTTTTTAGATTTTTTATAAACGTTTACCAAGTTCAATCTATTGTCTTCTGGTGTGCAGTTTAAACTTTCTTCACTATCACTCTCCATCACTAATAATAATAATACTCCTTCTAATTAGACACATAACGGATTTTCTTGAACGAATATCAAGTCAGTTTATCGGAGAAACGAATTGACATGAGAAAGAAAGCGTTCATAGCCCACTATTTTGTAAAACAATTTTATAATTCTTTATGAATGCGAATGAATGAAAATTGCAATTTGCAATTATCAATTGCTGGAATTATATATGTTTATAGTTTTGTTACTACATGATTTAATGTGACATTGTATCTCTATCTGTCTATATTTATCTAAAAAGAAGAAACCAAATATCTTCTTTCCCAATTTTCCACACGAATGATATAATCATGATTAGTTTCACCCCAATTTGTACTCATCAGATTTTTGAAACATACTTTGTAATATGAACTATATACAAATTTTTATATGGTAAAATCTCCTTATTTGAGTGGTTTAGAAGCACCAAAATTAAAATAAAAAATTTCAAAAAAAGTTTTCAATATCGATTAAAAATCATCGTCTTTCTTAAATAATTAAGGTTTTGTACATTTTAAAACCTCTTACAATTCAGATTGATAGTCGGCAGTGGCAATTATAATTTGCATCTTATATTTTCTAAATTTTTTCTCTTAATTGTGATATAATAATTATGATTAATTGTACATACTTTCTTTTGACTTACCTGCAACACCATTGAAAAATTGAAATGTATCGAATAAATATTGTAACGTTCATTTCTTGCAGTTGTATAAAGTAAAATCTTTTCCCGATAGAAATCGGTGATGGAGAAAAAGTTTTTTACAGTATTGATTAACAATGATCGTCATGTTTAGGCAGTGTCCACTAATAGAATTATCTTATTTACATTTACATTACTTAGATATTAATCAGATTTATCATCTGTGCTAGCATTCACATAAGATAAAATCTTTGAGGAGTTTATTGCTGTTTCGCCAGGGTCGTCTTCTTCTTAATTAACTGGCAATATATATTTTTCTGACTTCGCCATCAGCTCTATCCGCTTTTTTTTCAAGAAATTGTCCTCGTTTTAATGGATAGTAGTGAATCAGAGAAAATGAGTAAAATATTTATTGAGTCCGGATGTTTTCTGAAAAAGTTAAAGCAGTTAGATGAGCACCTAGCAGCACGTAAATTGGGTTATACTATTTCAAATTCTGATTAGCTACAATCAGAATCCCAGAGGTGTTTTTTGTTGTCCAAGTGAAAAAATTCAAAACATTCAAGAATTTTACTTTCGCAAAAATGTATAAATAATAAAATATCACTTAACATTTTTATGATTTCATTATTAATATTTATAGTTAGAGGATAGTAAACTGTCAGTACAAATCTCAATTTTACAGGAAGAAAACTAAATAGATAGGATGAGGTGATTAAATATTTGACTTGCATTTTAACACAGCTAAAATTAGACTAATCCTCAAGTTACGAACTCCATTTATTGAAATGACGTACGTCTTTTCTCAACATTAAACTTTGTAATAATAGAGGAATCGCCCATATATTAACTTTTTAAAAAGCTGATTTTTCAAGTTTTGTCCATTGCTATTAACGCTGTGCAATGGTTTGAAGAATTTATTGCTCTTGTTTTTCATATCAATTGTTTCGACGGTATCACGCATCGTTAGCCAAATTTCCTCAACAACTTGTCGGATCCTCTTTTCGAACGACCTAAATATTTAATATTTTGGTTATAACTTGTCCTAATGTCCTGGATGTCGATTTTATCTGTTCGAAACAATCTTGTTCTTTAATATTCGTAATTTCAGTAATGTTTTGTAGACAATTTGGGCAGATTATCTGTAGTCACAAGTTTATTATTAACTGATTCGGGTTATATTACATAACAATGGTTAATAACACTGTATAGAAATCCTCAATCCTAATCAGAAATAGTGATTAATAAATTATTTAAAAACAAAGATTCATTGATGAAAAATGTTTCAGCTAACTGAGAAATGAGGTTCTTTTCTTACATTATACGATTGTTTAATTAGTTTTTCTTTCGATTGATCGACATAGATTGAGTTATCCAATATAGTCTCCCTATTCTGCAATAGACTTGTTTTCCGCGGATGAATTTTTTGAAATAGCAATTGGAAATTTCAAATTTC
This sequence comes from Diorhabda carinulata, assembly GCF_026250575.1. Lineage (NCBI taxonomy): Eukaryota > Metazoa > Arthropoda > Insecta > Coleoptera > Chrysomelidae > Diorhabda > Diorhabda carinulata. The sequence goes on along the minus strand of NC_079468.1, from coordinate 15,156,642 downwards.
TCTTGTTAGGAGGGAACGTTAAGGCAAAAATATCAATACACGTCATAGTGTAAATTCAGTTTTGCTTTCATTGCGAACAACTAGAGCGATATTTTCAAAATAGGAAACCCTCGTTTTTTATGTTAAATTTAAAAATATTCTGAAACCGGAAAAATGTGAAACTACTTCCCAATATGTCTTAGTTTTTGAGTTCATGTCCTTAAAGCTTTAAAAATTAGTAGGACAGTTTTAAATGAAGTTTTGTTTAATAAATAAAAAAAGAAGTAATACCTGGATTTTGAAAAACTGAGTCAAATGAAGTGCTCAAATTGAGACCCCCCATTTCTGAAAAATGAGCTAATCTTAGTTGAACTTTTTGCAATCCTATCTTTCAATTTCTGGATATTTGTTTCCAATTTTCAATTTAAATTAACTCTTCAAAAAGAAATGTAGCGAAATAAGGTCCATTGACCTGGCCGGCCATTCTCCATCAAACGAACTTTCACAGGTGTAGTATGGATTGAACTAACACACTTGAACACTATCGAGATTATGAAAAAAGAATAATATGTAAATTTATGCTGCAAACGCAATCATTTTAATATTTGCCAAATTTTTTATTGTCGTTACAATCACAATCACAATTTGTTTACCGGTTGCTACGCATATAAACGATAATCGTAATAAATTGATACTCACATTAAAGTATATTAAATTGTTTTACAAACAGCATAATTATTTTTTTGATCTGATGGGTAATTTAAAGTCAAAAGTTTACAGTGGTCGATTTCTATGGAAGCTTATTTGTTATTGTACATATTATTTATTTCGAGAGATAGTTGATTCACGTAATAACAAAATTATCAAAATTAATATTATATTTTCTGTTTGTCACTCAATTTTCTTTAATACTGCATGCATTTTGTGTTAATGACTTAGTTCAGACAATATACAATACGTTCTAACAGGTTGACAGTCATTATTCAGTTATTAATTATTGTTATTTAATAATATTTATTTGATTCAATTCTAAAAGGAAAATATAAGCAATTTCGATATAATAAAAATAGACATTTTCAATTATTTATGTGTGGTTTTGGAAGTCAGAAATCGACTCAGTAATATTCAATAAATAAAAGGTAAAATTCGTAATAAAGTAATAGCTGTTTGACGAGATATCATTAAATAATTCACTTCAACCTTCATATTTGATATAATCCTCTTGATCCTACACACTTATAAATTTTTAAAGATATCATTTAAAAAACTTTGACCTATTAAATAATAATCCTTATTTTCGTTTTTAGAAACTTCTGAGTGTTTATAATTCATCATAGCTTTAAAAGGAAACTGTATTTATAATTAAAAAATTTGAGGTTTCCAACTGCATATACATCAAACATATAATAGATGGATTTTTATTTGATGGAAGATATGTAAACGCTTTTGTCTTGATATTCAGGTCTTATTGATAAATATAGGTTTCAAACAGATTCCTTGAGATCGTGGTTATAGTTACTTGATGCAACTCTTATACAATGAAAACATACAAGCTCACACTGAAGTTATGGTAACTGAGAAATTCTTGATTACGTTGTTTAATCTCTTTTTTTGGTGCAGAAGCAATATTATGTATGTAATCCGAAATGTGATTGTTCATATCCGTCCTTATTTTCTTAATAATTAGGTAGCACCAATTTCGAATTATTTATTTCATTCTTATTATTATCTAATAGATCCACTCAAATCTTAGAAAAAATAATTAATTTACCATTAAAAATCATATTCAATTGATCTTAGACAAATATCAAGGAAATTACATCAATGAGGAAGCAAGTCTATTTGATTTAACATCTCTGTTATATTATTTAAACTTATTTTCTTTTTTTTACTTTATTTGTAATTTTCACATTATCAAACAAACAAACAAACCATTTTTTCTGTATTGACTGTGATGAAATGCACGCAAAAAGAAATAGGAAATGGCAGATGTAATTCTGCGATAGACTGTGATGAAAACATACTTGTATTAGTAGACACGTAACTATTTAACCTAAGTTTAATTGCAGGTAACTGTGCAGGTTTTTTAATCTAATCTTACGTTTGAGTTTTTAGCTTTATTTCAATATGAACGTAAATATTGATGCAAAAACCTGTTAAGTTCTACTGAGCTTTTAGAAAACTTTATAATGAAGAATGAATGATTTATAGAAATTGTAAGAGAATCTGTAGACATATACCTGAATTTATTGTATAATGGGTAGTCAATAATGTGATCCTTAACACAACTTCTGTAACTTGTTAAAATATTCGGCATATAGTTCTCAAAAAAAAAACTTTTTTTATTTGAAATTTTCAGTGCTCTATGGCCTATTAACTTGAATAGATTCTCTCTTTGAAAAAACAATGCAGAATTATGTTTCCTAATCATTTATTTCCATTCAACAAATAGATATTTCATGTCCGTAATAGTAGCTCTGAAGAGATAGAGTGTTGAATGTTTACGATATGTCAGATGCTGCATTCCGTGATATATGTATTGATATCAATTTTGCCTATGATCAACTAATAATATTCTTCTTCTTCCCCAGCAAAGTCATTTCTGTCTCTGGCCCTTCTTATCAGCGTCTGAGCGTCTAAACCGGTCCACTCGCAAATATTCTTCAGCCATGAAGCCTGTCGTCTGCCAGACCACGTTTTCCCTCGATTCTCTCTTCGATTAGAAGTTGCAAAAGTCTGTATTTGTCATTTCTATATATGTATCCCAGATACGAGGTTTTTCGAGTTTTTATTAATTCTAAAAGTTCCCTGGCGTTGTCTATTCTTTGCATTACATCTTCGTTACTGATATAAGCGGTCCAGGGAATTCTCAGCATCCTCCGAAAGATCCACATTCCGAAACTCACTAAGCGCCTTAGTGAGTTCACCTTAAAGGTCCAATCCCCCGTTTCGTATAATAAGATTAGCTATAGAATAGTTTTTTGTTTTGCTTTCTTCTTTCAGATCTTACTTTGTCTAGTTAATTCTTTTTCACCCAATTCACCCCCAAATAATTTTTTCATTTGAAATCTTAAGTTACTTATGAGGATCAATACATTGGTCATACATTTACTCATTCCTACAATGAAATATTATGGAAATTTTAATTTTTCCATTGAGGTTAACACATTGTTCGCATCGATATTTTAGCATAATATTTTTACAAACCTCTGCAATTTACCATACAATTCAATTATTGTTTACTACGCAAGGGGTACGTTTTGGAAACAGCCAGTAATTAATGGTGCCACATCTTGAGAAAATGGCGGATGGTCAACTAATTCGAAACTAGCCTGAATTATTGCAGATCTGTGACTAGATGCGTAATCCTGATGAAAGAGGAAACCATCAAACAATTTCCTTCATCGTTTTAATGTATCGCCCCACTTTATTTTGTAAATTAACAGATGTAATGAACATCTGTAGTTGTGGCCTCCATTTGCAGTTAATCTACTAAAATTAAGCATCCCAAAATACGGTGTGCATTATCTTCCCTCCTGAAGGTTGTATCTAAATTTTTCTAGACAGTGCTGAAACACGATGTTTCCACTTTTTACTCTAAATTTTGGTCTCCACATCATCGTGAGGAAATAGGACTCATCCACTGTTACTAATCTAAACAGAAAATGTATACAGAAGACTGCTGCAAATGTGTTCTCGAATTTGCTTGTGTTTTTCCGTTTATCCTATGTCATAATATACTGCAGATTTATCCTCCAAATCTTTTTGAACTCGCATTGGAATAAACTCTTTTAACCAGTATCTAGTATTCAGTCATCGTTCCTTACTCGACATGATCTATGCTTATACTGAGATGTGACTCTCTAGAATTCATGTTTCCAATGTAAGCACGCTTCAGCAATTTTGTCAGTTTTTAGCGTGAGTCTATACATAATGTGGCAATGTGAAGCATTGATAAATAATTGTTTTGATTCATAAATAAGTTAGAGGAGGAGCAAAGGAATCAGCCTAAGTAACATTGCTCATTCTGCTACTATCTTTTCTGTAAAATTTGACCCTTCAATTACTTTTGTAACTGAGCTACATACCAAATCTGTATGAAGTATATACAGAATGGACAAAATGTTAAATGTAACTACATTATTTCGATTAAGATACCTTATATATTTTTCACTCTAGTGATTCAAATTTTAAAAACCACCTATTTCGTTTAGTACTCATTGGTAGAGTGCTAAAATTGATAAATCAACAAATTGCATTTCTGTATGATACCCGTTTAACATTAGATGAAAGTATTTATCAAACATGTATTATAAACAAGCTGAAAATATTTTCACTTTATTGAAGGAGGAATAAACGTCGCTTGAGTTGATGCAAGACAACGTGCATACAGTGCAACACGCAATGTTTCTTGATCAAAAGCATACGCAGGGGGAGTTCAGCTGATTGTTTCATGCAAGATCTCGCACTTGCGACATTATCTGTTTGGTCTCATTTTTATTGCGTGCAAGTTGTAATTCTAAGAAGAAATGAGTTTCTGATCTACTGATATTACATCTCTCGCCAAGAATTTGTTATCTTATGTCTTATTTTCCCCAAGAAATGTTTCTTCATACATTCTCAAAGATAATTTTGTATATTTTCTCTTCTAATTCTATAGATAAACTCATGTTTCCCCTTGTTCTATCTAGCCAGGGCTTTGTCCACCAACGTCTGGGTTCTCTTTCTGCTCATCAGGCAAGGCAGTAGCTGACCACTTTCTTTTGTTATTTTCATTTTTGGAACGCTAACAAAATATAAAATAAAATTTGAGGTTACGAAATTGTTTACTTTTTCTTATGGAAATTTGAATGACGAGAGACTTGCGTAAAACTGCAATATTTTGATCTTGCAAGAAATTACATGCAAGTTTTGTATCATGTCGAGCAGCCTTAAAAGCAAGAAAGCTGCAATGATAGAATATACGACGTAGCAACCAGATCGTACGACCCCAAGTAAAAATAAATTTTACATATTATTTTAATTGGTTATTTTTTATGGTATTTCTAGAAAAAATGTTAGAATATTGTCGGAATATATAGATTTTGAATTAATTTTAAATAGTTACTGTATTTTTATTTGGAAATTGTACACTATATTTTTTCGAAAAAAAGAGAGACAGATCGATGTATACATATATAATCAAGAGTAAGAGAAAAAGGATATTTAGAAAATAGAGAAATATACTGAGTATCTTATTCGAAAAACATTTAATTTGTTCTATGAAGTTTGCCATTAAGCAGCTCAATTATGCTATCTTCTAGGTGTCCATCGAGCCATCTTCCGTATGTGAGGCCAGGAAGAAATCTTCGGTTCTAGTCTTCTTCCTACTCCTTTTTAAGCAGATTGTCTGTTCATTATTCGCAGCCTTCCCATACTTCTTCTCCTCAGTGGTGACTTGTCTCGTGTTATTCTTACTATTCTTTCCTCGCTCATTCTGCTTTTGTGTTCGTCCCATTCGCGCTTTCTGCTCAGTACCCATTCGTCAATATTTTCTACTCTGCATTTTTGCCTTATGTCGTCGCTACGTTCCCTGTCTAGGAGTGTTTTTCTAGGAAAAAATCTTCGGATCTAAGTATCTACTGTATCTACTTCTCATCTGTACTCGTTTTCTTCCGTCCCGTCCGTCTCGGTTGGCAGTCTTGTCTCTATTCGTTTCCTTTTGAGAATTATCAGTTAAGTTTTTTCCTTAACGAGTAGAAGTCTGTGGTTTGTCATCCTAGCCTAACCTAACCTATCCCATACCCGTCTCATTTTCTGGTTCAATTTTAACTGCGGTAGTTTTGCAGATTGTACAGTAATCACAGCTATCACATTATCGGCGTAAGCAACGAGTAACGCGCCAAAAGTAGACTATCATATAGACCATTCCATAGATCTGGCCCCAGTGTAGAATCTTGAGCGTCACCTACGGTAATTTGTCACGTCTATGAAGACATCATTCCAAACACTCATATCAGTAATAGATTTTTTTAAAGACATTGCAATAACAGAATTTTAGATTTTACTTTTAGTGTGAAAGGCAGAATATACTATGTGTTTGATGTTGCTTATGAATAAATTTATCGAGATTATATTCAAAATGTGCGATCTCGTTATAGTAATATAAGATTACATTAATGATGAGATTCTTCCATATGCAAAATATTTTAACAAGGAAACAGTAGCTTATAACTCAATCCCTGTAATATTTCCACAAAGAACCCGTTAGAATACGTATCTACAGCTTACACTAAATAATAACAGGGTCTTCAAAAGAAATAATTATTTATTTATAATGTATATCGCTTGTGAATCCGTTACACTTTGAATACCCTGTACAATTAGTTTTTTAATACTATCTGGTAGCTCAGGGTCACTCACTTCCATAATAATAGAATTTTTTACAATAAACCGAATATGTAAAAAAAACTGGAAGCTTCTAGAGAATATTTAATTGAATTTCTTGTCGAATCTTCGTATGTGAAAAATATGATAATAATAAATTTGATGTAATTATAGCTATTTTAAAAAATTATTTCTTTATGAAATAGAATAGTTTATGCTACAATTAATTTGATTAACATGAGAATAAAAACCACATTAATCCGAGAAATAGATGGAGTTGCTGGGTGGTAGACATTTTAAAAGTACCATTGATATGTCTTTGTTTTGTACCGTGAATTGAGATACTCATGCAACATAATCTTCTATTCAAAATATCTTCTAAATTATTATGAATTGAAGAAGATACTTATTATATTTCTTTTGAGATTGATTGATTATTTTATCCTCCTCTTCCTGATTCGTATAGTATATAAGCTGACAATATACAAGGTGACCAGAAATTATCTCTGCCAATCGCAAATTTTATTTTTTTCCGGAATTTTCCCTCACGAGTTCACCGATATTGTCTTCTCTCACATTACAGTCCCTACTCTCAGGTGTCCAACAATCATCGCACGTTCAGTTTATGTTTTCCTTTCTAAAGTTAGTCGACCTCTACGTCTTCTTCTCAGAGGATGCCATTCCAGTATTCGTTTTGATCACCTGTGCTCTGGCATTCTTTGGACGTGTAATGCTCTGTTATCTGGTTTCCGTATTATTGTGCATTCCACCCCTATTCTTTGCTTTATTTCTCTGCTCTCGTAAAAGACATTCCCACAATTTTTATTCTGTTTCCTATTGCTCTAATTGGACATTCTTTTGCCTCATATAAAGTAAGAATATTCCGTACTATTCTTAGATAGACATTTTTAATTTCTTGGGTGAGATTTCAACTTAATGGCAGTTCATGAAGTGCTTGTGCAGCTGATTTTCTTTGTACTAATTTTGTTTCCATAGCTCTCACACACGTACCATAGTTTTACTCATATTTATTTCACGTCACCACAATTCGTATATTTCTTCCAGCTGCCTTATCATATATACCATGTCTTCTTCTTCCTGTGCAAAAATAACGTTATCATCTAACAATAGTAGTGAATGAACTAAATTACCTTGTACCGGTATACCCATAATTCCACATTTCCGGTACCATCTTTGTGTGGCATGATCCATATAAAAATTGCAAAGTGTGGGCGATATGCCACATCTTGGTTTTACTCATTTTGTTATAACTATCGATTCCATTGATTTATTTCCTAATTTGTGCATTTGTATCTTTAAATAACTTTTTTCTTTATATTAACCCATTTCTCTGCACAGTTCGTTATTCCCATAGCTTTCCATAGCATATAAGTGTCATATGTATTTCGATGTCTCACTACAACTTTTCTGTACTTTTTCTTACTGATATTCACTCAAATCATCCACAGGTTGTTCTATTTCGTCTTTTAGTATTGTGGTGAAGAACCTTGCGATTGAGAATACGGTACTAATACCTCTTTAATAATTGTTGGTTGATTTTTTGTTTACTTTCTTATATGTGAAGGATATGTAAGGCAAAGTTTCATTTATTTGCAATTACTTCTCCTCATCGGATTTTGTTTAACAGTTCCTAGATAAAGGATGCAATACTTTCCCTTCCATATTTCAACAATTCCATTTTTTTATTTCCAGCTAGGGTGTATTATTGGTTGTGCCACTTAGGACTTTCGTAATTTTTGCTTCGCTCACTATTGTTGTCCCTTGGTTCTATTAAATGTAATCTAGTCGATTTTCTTGCATCCATCGATCTATTAGAATCTATTGTTTTAACTATATTTCCATATATTTTCCGTTCTTCGATTATATTCTAGTGTGACTCTTTGCTTTACTCTTCTCGTCTTCCCTTCTAATTTGTCACTATATTTTTCTGAATACCTGTTTTCCCTTCGTTAAATACCGAATGCAGCTTTTGTGTTTTGTTATTGAATTGTTATGATAGTTTCACCTTATACCTAATATTTACCACATTTGCTACACCTTTTTCTGGTTATATAAACCTAAGTAAAACTAGACGACATTTCGCCTGTTTGAAACTCTTTCATACTTTGTTATGCAGTTGCTATTTCTCAATACTTTGATCAAGTAAATGAATTATGTAGTGTTTTATATAAAAAAAATATATTTCCAATTAATAGTATTCAATATCATCATTTGATCAATAAAAAATATTTAAATAGCAGCTTATTTGTCAAGGCTTCTACCTTCCAGAGGAGAAACTTTTGGAAGGGTATAAAATCACATCTAGTATGTGTAGCTTGCTTGTGGTAGAAGAATTTATGTCACAAGAGATGTGAGTTGTTAGGAAGGGTCAATTCCAACTAAAAGAATCAGTGACATTTAATTGAGAATTAAATCTAATTTGCTTTGAGAGATTTAACTATAACTGCTGTTAATTAGTTAAGGTTGATACCGCGATTTGTGAATATTAATACATAGTAGGATTAATAAATGGCTAAACTAAACTAAAGAGAACGAATAAAGGATATAATATATAATCACTTACCTACATGAAAGTTTTTTATGCACAAAATAGCGGACAAGCTATTTTATTCTAAAGCAGGGTCCACACTATGCCACGGTAGGCCGTGCAGGTTGACCCTAGTGGGCTAAGTCGGGCGGGTACGTTCGGGCCGGCACGACGTCAACACCGAAAACGAAGCCGACCGAGTTATTTCTACCTACATTATAGTTTAATTGTAACTAAAGCCGCTCGGGGTCGCTCGGCACGTCCCCACTCTATATTTTTGTTCGGCTCGCCTTGGCTTCTTTTGATGTGGACCCTGCTTAAGAGTTACTAAATTATCACAATAACTTAATCTTGATGCGTTGTTAAACATTCATGTATCAATACAAACACAGTATAGGTGATTACTGTTATAAAAATCTATTAATCACACTTTTTGATAATACATCTTATTTGATTATGATAGCAAGACTTGCCAAACTGTTTCTAATGTTACTAATCTTACTACTTTCTTTATCCGAATGTTCGTTAAATGTGATGTTATTTCGGCTAAAAGAACTCATTTCTTTTGCACTTTATACATCCTCCGATTTACTATTTTTTGCATCAACGTAGACTGTATTCTCATAAATATTTATTAACTATGCTTGCTTGTCTATGTTATTTCTAAAGTTTCTATCTTCAATTCAAAGATCTACATTGCATTTTAGGTTATATAATGAAGTTTTCAATAAGTAATGAGAGAGTATGTCTACCGCTTACTTTGAAGAGGCCAAGTGCTACCACTATCAAAATAATCTAAGATAAAAAATCATTGAAATCACAAAATATTTATTATTCACCTAGGTTTTGTTAGCCCCTACCAATATAATACGCGTATGCCAACTTAAAATCCGTCCGTTAGGTCATTTTTGTTTTCATACAAAAGAACATTGTTGCTGATTGAAAAATAAAAATGTTGGTAAGACAGATATTCATTTTATCTCTGATACCAAACAGCCAGAGTGTGGCAAATCTCTAACCACAAATCAACCGCTTTCGAATTATATCACTCATATAGGTACCTACTCGTGTTTTTCTTAAACACGATTCACCGTGAATCTTATGTTGATAACTGCCTCAATCGAATTTTTGTTTCCAATAGAAAGAACAATTCTGGAAATCATAAAATACACTTGGTCTGAACCGACAAAATGAAGTTCTGTAGTTGAATGACAAATGATGTTGAAAATTTGCGTGACTGTAGACTATTGATTATTAATAATACCTCAAGTTCGTTTTTAAAATGATCAATTCCTGTCAAGAAAAAGTATGTATTATTTATATTGTCATAATGGATATGAAAAAAAAGTATATAATACAAATTTCTTTCCACATAATTGATACAGAAGTAAAAATTTACTATTAAGAAGTAAAATAACTTTATAGAATTTACCAGTACAGTATTCATGAATTGAAAAAAGGTTTTCTGGGAAAATATGATTTTTAAATAGATTATCTGATTCGATAACATTTTGATTCTTCTTCTCTTTTTATTTGTTCGGCCGCCGTTATACCTCCAGGCAAAAATATTTGTTTCCTAACTCATAATATCTTTAGAAATTGTTGATTCTATAAAATTTGGTTACTTAATTTTTTTATTTACTGAAGCACTATAGTGGTAGACATACAAAATGACAAATAATTTCCGAGTATTTTTCAAGCCCACATTCGTCACAATTTTTTTCCGCAGCTGTTTAGAAATGCTTTCTGATGTTTGTTTGAGAGTCATTTTTTGGGGGATACCTGCTTGTCCGTTTACTGTGCTTAAAGGCATTTGTAGTACACAAAAAGTGAAGCGAGAGTTTACTAAAACTCAATGAGTTTGATATTTTTATAAATTGTCAGTGTCAATATCATATTTTGATAAAGACTTAAAGAAAAGTCGACGTTAAATTACATAGACTTTCACATTCGAAAGTGTCAGTATGTTTATCAGTTACAAAATTCACATGTCGAAAAATAGATAAATTTGAGATCTCATAGTTATACGTCTCATTAGAAATTCGCTGATGTACTCATCTTTAGTATTCTGTATATGTTAATAAGGTCATCTCGAAATATCAGTTTCCGCACTGTTCAAAATTAATTAAAAACTATCAACATAATGAATCAATTTGATAAAACTTTTTTAAAAAAAGAAATTCTATTAAATATTCGAAAGAGGCGTGTTAGTTCCTCATAATTTTTGAAAAATTTTTATAGAACCGTTGTTAAACATTTACTCAAAGCAATAGAACTGGACTAATTTACTTATTGAAAGATTAATTAATGTGGAGCTTTCCGTATATAAAATAGTATAAGATGAATTTGCCTTAAACAAGATATTCATAGTTTGTATTACAAATATAACAAACCTCAATAATCCAGCTCCCTTTGATTCAATCTTTTTTCTCAAATATATATACTGTTGAGTGCCAACTACCAAGAGTTAGTGATGTTGAAGTTAAGTTTTAGTATTTTACTCTTAAGATTTCAACTAGGAATAATAATTTATCGAGTACTGAAAAAACATGTATTAGAAACCGAAACAGAGCTAATTTTTTTTAATTTTATAAGTAATTATCTGCAAGATAATGTTAATTGTGTTTTAGAAAAAAAATCTTGGCAAATGTATTGAATTAGTCTACTTAATTGTAACGACTGGATTATTATACATCTATGAAATATACCCATAATAGATAACTAATTGTTTTCATTCCTTCTCAGTAGAACTATGACAGATACATAGATGAGACAGACAAAATTTTGCTAGTTACGGTGGAGCTCCTACAGCTACATTACTACCAGTTTCCATAACTCGAGAAATAAGTGCAGATTAGATCTATCTTGGTCTGGAAACAAATTCCGTTACGGGCCAACACTATTCTCGATGCACTTTTTATGTTCCGGTACGTCTGGATTTTGCGATGACCATAAATAAATCGCAAGGCCAGTCGTTGGAAGTTTGCAGAATCAACTTTGAGTTTCCCTGTTTCGCGCATGTTCGTGCATCGGAAAACCGTGATCTTTGTTTAATTTCCCACCACAAAACAAAACGAAAATATATTTTATCATAAAGCTTTAAATTGATTAACAGACTGTATCAAATCTGGGTGTGTCTGTCAATATCAAATTGAAACCTTATAAATAGCCAGTATTTGAGGAAAATTCTGTTTTGTAAGTAAGCAACATCATGTGTAATTAATCGAAAATAATAATAAAACATCATTCCTACCGATCATTTTTTTATTTGTTTTAATAGAAAAAGGATTCTTTTTGTTTGTTTTAAATTTATTTTATACAAAATTTTAGGTTTTATATTTATGGATTGAGGCAGTATGAAGTCTGCCTGGTCAGCTAGTTTATTAATATAATATTAAGAAGTGTTATTGTTGAAATTCTTAACAAAGTTAGATAAATTATACAAAACATTATCGAAAGGAAAGAAAAATATTAAGTATACATGGTTTGGATCACGAAAGTAATTTAGACACAGCATGTTATTCGAGAGAATATTTACTGGCAACCACGAGTAATTAAAGTAATGACAATAGTAGTATAAATACTCACTAAGACTTACTAAGATCAGAGTTCGTACAAAAAAACTCGCAAAATCCGCTGTCTCGTATTCATCGTCTTTCAAAATAGTATTCTTTATTAAATTTTATACATATAGTCTTAGATCTTTCGATATAATTATTTATAGATAATAGATTCCAAAAGAATTGGTATTGATATTAAAATTGTGACAAGACTACTTAAAAATTGATTGTACCTATAAGTAACGTACTTTTTGAATTGTTCATGGTGTTTAATCTGAACTTTCTCGCAAGTTCTCATCTTGACTCTAGGACATCTTATAGCAAATGAGAAAAATGACATGTTTTTCCCGAGCGCAAATCTAGCGAGAGAGAATTATGTCATTTTCTCATGTTTTGTACACTGTACTTTTATGGATGCATTGTTTTTATGTGTTCAAAATGAGGTTTGCAATTTAGATACATAATATATATATCACAATAACTCATTTGTAGATTTTGCTTAAAAATGTAATTAAGTAATATTCAACAATTTATGAAATTAATTCATTGGCCGAGGTCGAAGGTGATGGAGAAACATTATTGAACTTTCAACCCTCATGACGTTTTAGTATTAAAAGATTTGATCCTGCATTAAATAAAATAGTCGAAGATGAACTTTGGCCTGTATATAATTCCGGGAACATTGGAAAAATTTACCGTTTTGGTAATTAAAAAAAATTGTACATGGTCGTAGCTTTTCATATATTTTGAAAATTTGATTTGAGAACTCTCCTGTGACTGTGAAATATACTTACGTGCATAGAAATCGGCCTACTGTAAAGTTTTGACTTTAACTATAAATATTTTTTTAATTATTTAGGAGATCAAAAAAATTTGCTGGTTGTAAGACAATTTAATATGCTCTATTGTGGGTATTAATTTATGAAAACTTATTTCGACTTGATATCAATGCATTAGGCAAATTGAGCTTTTTTATTATTAACATGAATATATCATCTCTCATATGATTCGACATAGATCTCATCAAGTTATTATTTCTTGTGGAATAGCTACTCTTCTTCTGCAAAAATAAGCAATAATAAGGGATCGATTTTGGGGTAGAAAGTCTAGCGCGAATTCTTCTTTTTAGATCATCCCATAAATGTTTTATCGGATTTAGGTATGGATTGTATGCTGACCACCCCATAACCTAAAAACCGAATTCTGCAATGTAATCTTGCATGATTCTGACGTTGTGCGGCCTTGCGTTGTCATGCATAAAGGTAAATTCGTCTCCAATGTAGTCGGTGTTAGATATCACATGAATTACTAATATCTTCTCTATCTTCTATATCTATCAGCCGTTAAACATCTTCTTCCGTGAACACGGTCGCCCCTACGAATGAACACAGGGTTGGTTCGTGCTTCTATAGAAATTGCACCCCAGATCATGCAGTAACCACCTTCATAAGCACTCCGTTCTTCAAAGCAGTAATCTGCAAATTTACCCTCTTCCTCTTTGGTACACTTTCCTTTCTCGGTCGTTACCATAAAGGCATATTCTGGTCTCATTTGAGAACAGAACAGATCCTCATTGTCACAACGTCCAATTCGGATTATCCTGTGTACACGCAGTCGTGCTTGCCGATGATCTGTAGTAAGTTTTGGATCAATCGCTGCTATTTTGCTCTTGAACGGCATCAAGGTAACTATCTTTTAATATTGTTGACACAATAAAGAGGTCATCACGAGCAGTTGTAAGTCGCTTTCTGCCTGTTCCAGGTCGCCTATAAAAGCATCCAGTCTCCTCATAACGTTGGCACACTCTTCGAACCGCTCCGCGGGTCATAGTAATAGCTCGTTGACCATTTTTTATTAAGGCTTTTCGTGGTGTAGTATGCTTTAAATTTACACACTTGAACACTATTGAGATTATAAAAAGATTTTAATATTTGACAAATTTTTTATTTTCGTTACAATCACAATCAAACACGTTTCATTTTTTCACCGGTTGCTACGCATATAAACGATAAGCCTTGCTAACGAATTTATAGTCGCATTAAAGCATATCAAAATATCTTTCAAACAGCATATTTCGTTTTTTGATCTGATGGATAATTTAGAAAAAAATATAGTTATAGTCAAAAGTTTACGGTGGGCCGATTTCTATGTACGCGAGTTTATTTTGGAACTACGCCTTTAGTATCGGGTCATTTTATTCTAAAGTCCAAATTTAAATTTTCCATGTTATCAATTTTTAATTACGAAGTTAATCACAATGACATGCCCTGTAAGGTAAATAGAAGCAGCTTGAAATTAACAACAAAATTGCAACATACATCTACAAGCAAATACTTTACGTAAGGTGCGACTTATGGATGTAGTTGAATTTGAATACAATTCTAAACATACCTGACAGGTATTTGCAGCTGCGAGAATCTTCTGCTAATTTTTTTACATATTACGAATAATATAAATCAAAACATAATGTAAACGGAAGACGTGTGAAACAATATTTTGTATGAAAAACATTTTACAATTATCAAAAATGGGGTATTTTTGCGTCTGCGCCACCCCAGGTGGAAGTACGTTCTCATACTTAACTATTATTAAATTAATTATACAAAAAATTTCAATTTTGTGGTGAGTACCTTAGTCAAGGTAGCGACTATAAGTATCAAATCGCTTGAGTTCCTACTTAGTAAGTGTCAACCGTTCAAAAAAGGTTAAAATGGTTTCTCCACAGCTATAATAATAGTTCATCAAAAACTGTTTTATACAGAACATTAATTCCTTTGCTATTTTTCTTCAGAAGTAAACGGAAAGAAAAATTCAAGAAGTAGAATAACACTTTTTAAAATAAATTCGTTCATTGTTAAGGATGCAAGATGTCGACGAAGATACACAGGATCCAAATCGATAAAATATCTACTAAAATGTTTAAAATGTTTGAAAAATACATAAAATACTTTTTATTGAACTTTGGAATAAAGTTAATATATTGCTGGTGTGTAAACAACGTTGAAAATTTAAAGCTTATAATTCTTCTTTGTGTCACATATAGAAAAGCCCTATCATGCTAACTCGTAAGAGAAAGTACGGAGGTTTTCTTCCAAAAAGGTTGAAGATATTTCAGTTGACAGTAAGTGTTTGTACTAAAACGCAAATCTCAAGATTATATTTATTGGAATACTGCGTGTAAAAAATTGCGTTTTGAACTCCACGATGGTATGGGAATGAGTTTGTGAATAGTGGTAGGAATTAACTGTGAACTGTAAACACGTAGATGTCAAATACTTTTTTGCATCACAACGATTTTATAGAAATCTAGCTTCATATTTTTCTATATGAAATAGTTCTAAAATATTTATATAATACTTAACCATACTACAGAATCTTGGATAAATGCATCATAATAGAAAAAGTTACAGAGGAGAGACCATAATAACCTCTAATATAGCCCTAGTATGGAGGGAGAGCTTGGGAATATTATATTTTTTGCGGCTGTGATGCATCATAGCCAGGTTTGAAATTTTTTTTACAAATACGTGAATATTTTGAGAGGGTGGAAATCAGGTCCAATGAATACTTGAAACGATTGTTTTTCTTTTTCCCATGAAAATAGAACTGCGACATACTCTTACAATTGCACTTTAATTTTATTAGAAAATAATTTGTATTGAAATACTATTATCACGTAAGTAATAACAAACTTTTACAGCTTCCACAATTTATTACGGTTTTAAAAAAACATTGCCTTCTAATAACGCATGAAAACGTAAATGAGTGAGGCAAGATGTAAAATTTTTATGATAATCTCTAGAGATTTGCATCGATTCACCGAAATCTATGTCCAATATAATGTTTTTTAAAATAAAAGTATATAAAATAGAATCAAGAACATTTAGATGCATTAAAATAGAACTTATATATTATACATTATATTGATGTATGCAAAATCTACGGTCCTAGTAGGAAAAAATTAGATTTTCTTGACAAAAAAATATAAGCAGTTTTTTTATTTGTACCATTCAAAAATATCAATTTTTCTATTTGTAGCCTTCGCAAAATTTAGGAAAAATTAAATTTTTCCAGATCAACTCAGTCGTTAATACGTTCGTACTTTCTGCTCACGTGCGAACTAATCCAATTGGTGCATTCAAATATCTATTCCATATTAATTTTAACGATTGCAAAAGGAAATAATTATGAACAATCTTAAGCATAATATATAGTTGTCGACTGTAGCGTGATTGATACTTTTATATACTCATATATAGTTTGAGGAAATGTGGGAAAAAAGGTTAACAGAGTAATTGAAAACTGTTTGAAAACAATTAAACACATCAATGTAACATCGGCTGACGTTTAAATTTGACGCGTTATACTTAGGCTAGAGCAAATCTTCCTTGACAGTGGTGGCTGGATGGAATTTGATATGGAACGAACATCTAGAGATTTGTTTGTAGGTAAAATACTAAAATACAAATTGAACAACATAATATATAATAATACAGATTTAATGCTTAGTAAATTATTTTAATACAAAGTAGAACCAATAAAACAAATTGTTTTTTTACAAATCACCACAAAAGTAACGCAAAATTTTCGAAGATAATCAGAATCGTCGAAGTTGTCGTGTGGAATGAACCAACGGAAATATTTGAATTTGCCTGATTGAGGCTACAAATCGAGGTGCAACAACCATAATTCCAGATACTGCTACTTGTGCTGCCAAATGGAAAACTGAAAACCAAATCAGTCATGTCAGTACTGGTGATGGTGCAAGCCTTCTTGAGGAAAAAGTCTTGTCTGATCACTTGAATTAATATTAATTTTGTTTTCAATTGCTTTCTCTCCACTTCTGAATCATCCACTTTCTTTAACTCTAATTCATGTAATATATCTTTTTTGTAAATGAAGTTTACTCGAATAAATAAATAAATAAATAAACCCTTATGGATGCCCATTGATACCACATTATATTAATAAATTAAATCTGCTGGTTGATGGCCGTAATGTATCTCTTGAATCGATCTTGAATCTCTGACAGTTCGAACATCTCTGATCCCGCTTCTTTCTGCTCTTACAGTTTTGTATTTGCACAAATTGTAACTCATAAAGCATAGAGTTCAGTGACATAAAACAAACTGAAAATTATAAATGGCAATTATAAAGTGAAAAATATTATCTACTATATATAGGTACATGAATTTCAAATTGATTAGCTCCTCAAACGTTTCACGAAAACATCCATCAACCTGAAATAAACAAAAATTTTAAACAAAGTGTCTGAGCTTTAATGCACCAGTAACAATTTTTTTAATAAAAATGAAAATACTTATCTTAATTTGTTGGTTAGGTTTTTTGCTCATCCCCACGTCTCCTTCAGTTTCAAAGTCTTCACATTTGCGCTGGAACTTTTAAGTATCTACTTCATTGAATAGAATTATTTTTACGAAAACATTCAGTTTTTATTAAGAAATTACCACAAGGCTTTCGTTTCTCTCTCCCTCTCTCCCTGAATGACACAAACGAGCTGATAGAGAAAACTGAAATTTTCCGGTTTCGACAGGGGTACGAATGAAAAATTTGTAGCTTTCGAATGGCAAAAATTAATTAGAAGCCATTCGCTTGTGGTGCACACAAATGGCGATAACAATATTTGAGGAACTGAATATCATATAAGTCATTGATTTACATCGGAAAAACTACTGATCTATTTTTTTATGGTTTGAGCCAACTTTGTCCAAATGTAAAATACAAAACTGAAAGCAGAACCAATCGGAAAGCACAACGCACCCCAACAATATATTTTAGGAATGAAACATTTTTACAGGTAAATAGTATTTCAAATGAAATAGGGAGGAAAGATCATCCAAAATTTATAGAATTTGAATAACTTCTCATATTTCAATATCCATAATTACAAAATACAATTGGTAAATTCCAAAATCATAAAATAGATGAAAGCAATGGTATGGAAATCGATTTTATAAGTACCTATAATTATTTTCTTCGTATTATGAGCTTAATATTTCATTTCCTTTGGTTAGTTTGTTTTTAATGGATGTCAGGTAGTATTTATATATTTGTTTTATATCGAATATTATCCTGCATTTGTGATGAACGTTATTCCTGTTTTGATGTGACTAGCAATGTCACAAAGTTATCAAGAAACAATCTTCATTGAAAAAAAAATAGATATCTTATAAACTCGAGTTGAATGAAACGTAATATTGAAGTAAGACATCCATTGTAGTTTACTACCATTCTTCAGTTTCCATTATATATAAAATAATTACTTTTGCTGTTTGGTGATTATAGTAAAATATTTATGTTGCCTTTAAATGAATTTTGCATAACAAAAGCGCAGTTATTTGAATAAACTCGTTTTGAATACGTGTCAGCTGCTTTGGATGATCTAGAAAATAATGTTTACACAAATTCTTTCATAAGCTCCATAATGATTTCGAATAAAATATCCTACAGTTTTTATTTTCATTTGAGAAAAAAAATATTCATAAAATTCTTGTAATTTTTGTCCTTTGTCAAGCGATTATTGATAATTAGTAGCGACTTAGGCAATAAGGCAGTTTTCAAAATTGATTGATATATTTCAATACGGAATAAACGAATCTAAGGGTTGAAAAGCTTATAATTAGTGGGGTTTTACTCAATAACTTTTTTTTTGCAGACTTCAATGGAAACTGATCGATGCATCGGTTCTCCCGTCCCAGACCGTCCTTCAAGTACCCAAAGCAGCCGATCCTCCACACCATTTGCAATTCCTTTCCCTACAATTCCCACTTCTCTTCTTGAAGTTGGTCTAATGCACAGTGCTTTGTTGGGAGAAGAAATGTTTCGTTGTTCCTCATGTATGGCCGCTTTTCCTTCGTTATGGTTACTAGAACAACACACGGCATTACAGCATATAGGAGCAATTAGTTCCTTGGAGAAGCCATTTGTTTGCGAACAATGTGGACAAAGTTACAGGTAAATCTATTACATTTAAAAATATGTAACCCATAAGCTGACGAAGTTATTGTTGCTAAAAAATTAAAATTTTGGTTATAAAAATATTTTTAAGTAGTCACAAATAACATTATATTCACGTTTTTCGAAGTGAAAAAATGCGATACGCGCTAAGATCAGAAAATGATGTTACATAGGTACACTGGGTCGTATTTTTATTTTATTTACTAGAAGAAATCCAGACTCAAATTTTCACACACTCAAAGAGGATGATAGCCTTATTTCCATGTATAATCAACTGGAAGTTATACCAGGTCTGCTAAGGTTTGACAAAGAGAAAAATATATATGTAATAGTACGTAGGTTACTACTTAAATTTTAAGATATGGTAACACTGATGTGAATATGTCAAATCTGACATTGCCATCATTAAGTTTGATATTTTTATTGTCATACGAGTGATTTTTGACTTGTTTACAGATAATTGGAACATTCAAATGGAATTTAATCGCGAACATTTTCGTGCAATGATTGTCTATGACTTTCGACGTGGATTAAACCAACAACAATGTGCCGAATAACTCACTACGACTTCTAGTGCTGAAGCACTATCTCAAAACACTGTTTTCGATGGTTTTCCGAATTCAATCGTGGTCGCACTTCGCTACAGGATGAATTTCGTGAAGATCGTCCAAAAACGGCTGTTGTGCCAGATAACATTGATGCTGTGCGTAAACTGATATTGCAAGATCCTCATGGACATACCGTGAAATTTAGGCATACTTGGGCATTAGCTTCACTCGTATTTGTTCAATATAGCATAAACATTTGACTGTAAAAAAAAGTGTTCGCGTCGGATACCGCATATTTTGACAAACGACGAATCATGGATCTATGGCTATGAATCCGAAACTAAACAATAACCGACTTTAAGGGTCTTTCAATTTGAACTAAATCCAAACAAATCCAACTATACGCACAAAGCACTTCGAAGCAAATGATCGCCAGTTTTTCCGAAATAACTAGATATGTGCCACTGTTAGATTAGAGCAATTATGAATGATACACCAACATTTATTTGACGGAGGTATTCGAAAAAATCAGAGAAACCATTTGCAAAAGACGAATCATTCTCCACCACGACAATGCGAGCTCTCACACATCAGTTAAACAAATTTTCATTTCTGGACACTCAAAACATCAATTTGGTGTGTCATTCAACGTACAGTCCTTATTTGGCTCTCAAGGATTTCTTCTTATTACCGCAGATCACAAATACATTGTGAGGTTAACGTTTTTCTACACCCGAAGAAGCGGTTGATGCGACTAAATCATGTTTCGGAGGTACCTCAATCAGAATGGAAAAAATGTTTCGAAAATTGGTTCTAACGCATTCAAAAGTAATTGATCTTAATGGAGAATATTTTGAAAAACAATAAAGCTATATACAATTATAAATATTTGCTTTTGCTTATCACAAAACTTCGTACATTATACAATTAGTGCAGTATGAAGTTATATAGGTAACAAATAATTCGCTGCCTCTTGTTTCTTTTATAATATCTAGTGGAATTAACTGCATTTATTTGTTGCTATTTCATTGATTTCAAAAGTATTTTGATATATAAAAGTGTGTCGTTATGGAAATCACCCGTTGCATTATGCAAATTGTGAATTTGAATTCGTTGAGAAGTATATCGTTATGAAACCTATTGTCAAATGAATATCATGTTGAAATTAGATGTCGATATCTTATAAAAGTAATATACTTGTAGACAAAATTATAATACCAACAACAAACTGTCATCAAACAAAAATTCTCTAAACCAGTTTTTTTTTAATCTGTCCACCTACTCGTGGAAGTACAGATTTGCTGATTTGTTAACAGACGTATCGCATTCTAGCACTAACCACTTGATTCCTGAGTTTGTTTTTTAAACTTTATTACTTACCATGTCCAAAGAATAAAAGTCGAGCGGATCAAAGTCGGTGACCATTGGAGTCCACAACTTGAAAGAGTTGTGGTGTCTCTACATATTCAACGGATATGAAATTTTGGTTTCGATCAACGACAAACATGAAATGCTCATGCATTTCTTCGAACCATGAAATTGTACGATCTGTGTTCAATGATTCGTTAAATAATAAGGAACTAATTATAGAATCGTCTAAAATCCCATATCAGACGTGCACTTTTTGAGAATAGGCTATACATGAACTATGTATTCTTGATGATTTTGAACATTATAACAAATTCTTATAACAATGCCAGTTCGGATGAAAAGTATGAGGTTAAAAATGTTAAAAGATCTAACAATGGAAATTTACCTATCCTGTCAAGTTCATCTGTTCTACTTTGGGAATCACTAACATAGACAAACAAGTTTTTTCATTATTGAGAATGATTTATCTTAGCAGTATTCAGAAAAAAAAATTTACTATCACTTCTTCAAATTTGTGGACGCTTACACTCCTATTCAAATCGCTAGGTTTCCGTTGTGAATTACCCATAATTGAAAATAACATGTAGAGAGCTCATAGGATGTCGAATCTCAAACTCAGACTCCCAATTTAACTTCAAAAGTCCTATCTATATTTTTTAATATTGATACAAAATACTTACATATTTAAAATCTTTGTGGTTGGTTGAATGTGTAACCTTAACATCATTTCCTCATCAAGTTTAACAAAATGAGACATAAACTTCTTTTAATATTGAGTGTTACTAATAATTGATAATAGGTACCAATCTTAACATTTATACAATTAATAGAAAATTCAGTATGTTGGATGAATCTGACGCTTTCTATCTGGTTCGATGATGATGAAAAAGCTATAATGCGGGTTACCGTGTTTTAACTTATGTTGTAAGAAAATGGTGTAAATTTAAGAGATTTTCCAATTTTCAAGTAAATTGTAATACCTTCTTGGTGATTTTTGCATAACTACAAACTGTTAATGTTCACCTACAAAGGCCGATGTGACTGGAGTCGTCACTATGCAACTGGAAATTAATTTTGTTACATATATCGTATATAACAGTTACGTCAGGGATAGGTAAACTAGTACCCGTGAAGATTTTTTCAATATTTTAAAGTGTGTGATAGGAAACATCTATAGGAGATAATGAATATGAGAAAAAACAATTTCAAAATCACATACAATTGATTATGGTATATGGATTAAGTTTAACATATACATGCTATCATTAAAGCATTTAAAATCTAGATACCGATGCTCATTTGGAACTTTGCTTGAAAGCTACACTTCACCTACAACTAGGGTAATATAAAGATAACTGGTGATATTAAGATTTACATTAAAGTGGTATGTATACCCATTGTCATAAGTTCAATTAGTAATTTGAAGCAAAAAAGGGCCCCTTCTTCATAAGTCAGTCATTAAATCTGCCCTTTGCCTACCTCTCAGTTAAGTGATAAATATCTGTAACACAATTTAACAGATTTGGGTATTGATACACTGCGAACTTCATTTTGCAAAATAAATCAAGTGAGGAACTTGTGTTCATTGATAGACAATCGGAGGTAACTATCATTTTTGTCGATCTGTGGAAAGCCGATTTCTATCACAAGGAGTTGATATTGATCACTTTGGGAATCTATTAGCTTACTTATTGGCTTTTTGATTCTGAGGTAGCTTACTCAGCTAGTTAAAAAATTTCACAATTTGGCCAAAATATTACTTTTTAATTCACAGTTAATATTGATTCAAAAGAAAAACTACAAGTACAGTCTTACTGAACAAACTGATTACGCTACCTCTACAATAACACTCACAACTACACTGTCTGACGCAAGTTTCTATAACCAAGTTATCGTCTTCAGAGAACGAAGGTGAACTAAAACCAATTAACTTGGTTTACCCATTTATACTTATAATATTTCCACCAATGAAACCATTCCGCGAAAACTGATTCCAGCGGGAAAACAAATTGATAAAATTGGTTAGGTACCACAGCAAATTTTCCCTGGTTTCATTTTAATTCTGGAAAAAGGATTTTTTAACCTATGACGGTTAATTAACCAATTCTCTTAACAGAACTATTGAATACCACCACATCCTCAATAAAAGTCTTATTCTTATTGTTTATTTCGAAGTTAAGTGGAAAATAAATTGAATGATGTACCAGGTCATCTTATGTTGGATGCAATGGAAGGAATCAGCCGGGATGTACCTGTACATAGCGGTATTTTTCTTAAATACAAACAAGTTACTAAAGTATCTGAAAATAGTGATTTTCTGTTATTCTCCATTTCATCAGTAAACTTTATGGATGAATTGAATTCTAAAATTAAATCTTCTACATTTCTCGTTTTCGTATGAAATGTAGCGAATATATTATCAAAATACCTGTGCCATACCCCGAGATAATATTGAACATTACACCACAAGGACCGAAAGTTAAATCTTTGGCCCTGCGCCTCGGGTATCATGACGAGCAGGACCGAGATTTTAACTTTCATCCCTGCTACTTGGGACGAAAGAACGTACTTTCGACCAAGATATGAAAAAAAAACTGTTCTTTGATATGAATTCAACACTACATATTTTCAGCGACGAAGATTTTTTGTTAGATTTGAAATTATTATCAAATAGACTTTTGATAGTTTGAAGATGGTTATAAAAAATGAAATATACTGTAAAAGAAACAAAAATAGCTAAAACCTATAATTAACAGCAGTAGTTCGTAAAACATTTTGAATTTTAAAATGAATTGAGAGTTAATTGTGTATAAAAAATTTACTTCAAAAGTAAAACTAATTAAGTATTTTTTCAATTTCGTTATAGCGTTAATCATCATTTTTATTGAGACGAAAAATAAGCAAGTATAGTTTTTAATATATTACCGTTTTAGTCCGGGAAAGTGAGGCCAAAATATTAATCTAACATCTATTTTTACTCATAAAGAATACTATGTCCCTAATCGAAAACATATCGACCCACGGTCATCCTAAACTAAAATGAATTATAAATTCCACAGCATCTTGCAAGTACAACTTAGCGCACTTGTGTCTTTTACGCCGATAGCTTTTTCATTTTTTCACGCAAAAACAAAATTATACGAAATAACATGCCCCATAACATTATATAAAGAGCTTTCGAAACATTTTTGACCGCGGTCCGATACCAAACCTTTAGAATAATTGTTTATTTATCATCATCATTATCATTTCATGCAAAAATTGCAGAATAATTATATAACCAAAACGTTAGTAATTGAAGACAATCTATTATCATTTAAAATTTGAAGTAAATATGTTCATGTTGTTTTACATATTTGAACTTAGTGCAAATGACGATATTGTTCCTCATCGCATAGTAATTTCAAATTAGGAATTTATTATGTTAATTTTGATCTCAAATTATGTTCCACATCCAATCTTTTTCAGTACTTACTCACTTAGAATACTTTCAATATCGAGAACGCAGTTTCTCACGTATACATGATTACAAAAGCCATTAAACATTGTATTGCTTATTCGCTTACGCTTGGATATTTTTTTTGACAGTGCAACCAAAAATTTAGTGGTACAGTTCCAAACACTTTCTTTCAATCGTAAAATTATCAACTTCTTGTTCACTGAGCTCACTAAGCAGTTCTTTCTTTTAAATATCAACAGAGAAAAGATCTTCATTCCACTTATCATTTGTAGGATTATGTGGAAACTATTATTTAAAACGATTTATTAGCTCCGAAATATGTTTTTGAATTAAAACTGATAGTGTTTTAAGATGTAAATCATCTTCATCATAATTTGAATCGGTTCCAATAAATTAGTTTCACAAGCTTTAAAATCTCTTTTTGAAATGCGTTATTTTCATGCAATAGTTTTTTAGTAATTGCAGAGAATGTTTTCGATATTTTGGAAATATTAACGATCAATGAAAAGATATTTTTATTAATCACAAATGAAGAACCTGCAAGATGTAAACTAACTGCGAAAAACATGATAAAGGCAGCAGATATGAAAACATTGAGAACTATTAAAGGAGTAAGCCTAAGAGATCGAACAAAAAACAGAGCCATGAGAGAACATCTGAAAATTCAGGATATAGTACGATTCAAGAGATCGAAACGGCGATGGGATGATGGAAGATCGATGAGTTAAATGGGCAAAGAATGGAAAACCAACTTCAAGGAGATCTCCCGGCCGATCTCCTGAGAAATGGCACGAAAGCTGGACAAATCTCAAGAAGCTGCATAGTAGAAGAAGTAAGACTAAGACTTAAGAAAAGAGAAAGACGAAATATAAAGCTGCTGTTAGTAATAGGTCATAATAATTATTGGCGGAAAAAATAGGTTACAAAAATTCATACATAACCTTGTTTTAACACACGTAAGTTTACGGCGGACATACCAGAGAAACCACTGAATGAGGAATCGAAATTAGTCAATACGAGCATACGAATTTAAACTTAAAAAAGTATCGAATAATACCAAATTTAGATCAAAATGTGTGTTTTTACAATTTTTGCCACGATCCAGTTGATTATTTTTGCGACCCGGTGATGAGTCTTGCACGACACTTTGGAGAGTAAGCGTCAAAGACTGGATTCTCGAGTCCGCTAAGCTGCGTTACAAACTCCAATGGAATGTATTAGAGATCTTAGAAAAATGACAGGATCGATATATTTTCAGTAATATTCCTTATTGGGATAAGTTAATGATGGTTTCTTAACTTCCCCGGACTATTTCTGTTACCGTATTGAAGTTACTTATTAACCTTAAGCTAGTCAATAAATATATAATTTAAATTCTCATGTCATACACTCAACATATGGTATTCGTGAAGATTGTTAATAGTGTTAGTTACATGTTTTTCTTTGAGTACTAGTCAATCCAAATAACATGTGAACAATAGAAATCAAGCTTCAATCACGGAGTAAGTTAAAATATTCAGTCAGACTATGTTTATAAAAAGTAAACATTGAGTTAACTGCATTGAGTGTAGTCATCTTCCTTTCTCAATCACCAGTTTTCACTGGTATCGCTATTGTATTGTGTGTCGTCATTTTCTATTCGATGTCCAATTTTATGGTCTACTTATACTTCCGAAGCTATAGTAAATCAAGAGCTACCTTGGACCGTATTGGATTTATGCCTATATAAGTTTAGTTTTAATGTTTGAGACCGATTTGGCAAATTTGGCTTGTAGAAAAATATTCGATGTCATAAAAAATCAGAACGACCCTAACCAGAAAGTGGAATACCGCAAAAAGTATTCAATAAAATCAAACGTGTCGTTCTATGATGAGATCAAGGGTATAAAACGTAAATTTGTTAACTGAAAGTGTTATCTGTGAAAATGAGGAAATGAAAAAGCAATGACTAATGGTTAAATGTATTTGTCATGTAATGCTCAAAGAGCGGATGTCTGAGGAAATCTTTTGCAAATGGTAGCGAAAAAAGCAAGAGACAAAAAAGATGGAGAAATAATGAACGTGCTCATTAAATGTGAAAGTAGTTAATAGAACAAAGACACCTCGACAACCAAAAACTGAACTTCTCAAATTCTCCGTGAAAGCCAGTTTAACGATTTCCCATTATAAAATAATCAGGGAAACAACTGATGTAATCATGATAGAGAATGTATTTAAAAAATAAGAAAATATTAAATATAAAGGGTGGTCTAAACATAACGAACGGGTGATTGTGAATAAAATAAATGGTTTTGAGATTGAGTTTAGTTTTTTCCTTACGATAGGTGGCATAACTCGTTTAGGCCCAATTGACGTTCAATGCCTGTGATGTGCCTAAGTATCTTCTCCTTTATTTCTTGAGTTTTTACTCTTGAATTACTAAGTTTTCTTTTAATTCTTCCAACGGTGTCAAATCACATGGTAATGGTTGCCAATTAATTAAAATAATACGGCTTCTTTTCCTCGGTAAACTGTGTAACAAGAGGCATCATCCTGTTCAAACTATGTATCGTACGGCTCAACACCCTCAATTTCTAACCATGAAAAGTCTGTTATCATCTCACGATAGTGAACACCGTTCAAGCACACCTCTTTGCCGGCCTTATCTTCAAATTCATAATGATGGACTCTCATTTTCATGATAAATATGGTATTGAGGAGCTGTAGGACATTAAGAAAGTATAACCCGGCTCAGTTAGATCATCCATCAGCTGATTGCAGATCCTAGCCCATAACGAGATTCAGATGACAATTTCCAAACACCAATTTTTAGTAGAAATTTCAAATTTATAACATGATCTACATTAATTTTCAATTTTTATCACTTTTTTGTGCGTTATTAACTTCTATGAAATTGATTTCGTTGTATAATAAATTCTAAATGATTAATGTTTGTCATTTAGCAGTTATCATTGATTTATCCTTTCTCATGGATTTTGCACTAAATTTTATAACCAATAAGCTATTTTTATTCTGAAAAGTATAAAAACCGCAAACCTCAATGCCGCTACTCATGAGAATTAATAGTGAAGAGACATTTGAACGCAATACATGATTTTTCAAGTTAAAAAACTATAGACAAATAAAACCACCCGTTAGTTGACCGCATTTACTCACCGGTATATCAGGGTAGAAAGGATCTATCTTATTATGACTACGACCTGATTCACTTGATCGGTTTTCGAACAACAATGTAATGGTCTTGTTTATTTTTGGTTTAGTTTGGTGATTATGTAGCCCTGATATAGAATTTGTTTCCTCTGGAGGGCTGAAATTTAGATACTTACCAGCGGATTTTTCCGTCTGGGTGCAAGTGCAATATTGTGGAGTGATTTTGATAATGTGATAATAGCTCATTTTTACGTTGATTTGGTCAGCGTTTTTTAACAAATAGTTGGAGCAGGAAGAGAAGCAAATACTGCAGTTGCATTATTTACTGTCGACTGCTATTTGACTTGACAAACAAATTCAACAGTTTACCGAGGAGGTTACGATACATTCTAAATTAACAGAGTATTCGAAAAAAATATAGGATTCTTAAAAAATAAGCAAAATATTGCTTAAAACTATTTATGTGCAAAAATAATCGTTTCTTATTCTCTTCAATAATGTTTTCTGTTATTTCATCTTCTATCAATGCTTTCGACAATATTTTTCACAGTTTACAAACTATTTATATTTAATTAATATTTATAGAACAGATTATATAAATGTACGTACTAGTATAACGTTCCACGAGATTCCATTTTCCCTAAACACCTGTTGGCAACTGTGCGAGTGTGACGCATTTTCTGTGTAACATTCACGAGTGCCACATTGGCCACGTTCGGCGCAGTACTGCTCTGTTCTGCTTTACCTATCAATTCACGCGGTACCAATATTCAACAAGAGTTACAGAAACCATGCACGTGTTGACTGCGTCTCAACTTGCGCCCGGCCTAAAAGTTTGAAAGGAGCTTACAGCTCTTTAAACTTTAATATCGGTCTTTTCAAATCAACCATTCCATTAATCCATTCAATTTTCTCCTGACAAATTACTTAGGAGATGTATGAAATATCTGTTTACATATTTAAAACTATCATTTTTCCAATTTTAGATACAGATCGGCTTATGTGAAACACCGAGAACAAAACCATCGTGCTAGACTTCCAGCCGATAAACTTTTCTCCTGTGATGTATGTGGAATGCAGTTCAGATATCTGAAATCTTTTAAAAAACATAGACTCAATCATGCTTTAGAAAAATTGCACGGTAAAAGTGCGGAAGTTCCCAAAGAAGCTAAAGCTTCTGAAGAAGACAATGACGATGAAAAAAGTGTTCAAGAAAATAGTAATGATCAAGTATCTAGTTCCAATGAAACCATTAATGTCGAAGAAGAAAGCAGTCCTATTGTTGTGAAAAAAGAAGCTTCCGAGGAAATTACAGGTAGGTAATATAATATGAATGAAATATGAGTTATTATTATGAAAACATAGAATACAAGCGTTGTCTAAGAAGTTTCTGACTTTTTCTCATAATCATTTTTATTCTTCAACATAGTCTATACACTTTTTCCAGCGATGCTGTCTTTATCCTCACAATAGGCATTTACGTATGCGAAAACGTCCGCGACTGATGGAAATTACTCTCCTGCAAGTGAAACTTTAAAATTAGAAAACAGAAAAAAGTCGCTGGTGGTCAGATCTGGTGAATACGATCGGTGGTAAACAAATTCGAGGTACAAGTCATAAATTTTAGCCATGGTGATTACTGAACTGTGAGAAGATGCGTTGTGCTGATGGAAAAGAATTTTCTTTTTATTTAAATGCAGTCTCTTTGTTGTAATTTCTTATTTTACCTTATCAAACAACGGTAGTGGTGAATCGACTCAAAAAACCCGATTCATTTTGCTTAAACCGCATAAATAAGGCCTGGGAAATGTTAATTCGAATACGACAATATTTCAGGCAGCATACGCCAAATACGTTCTTTTGATATGTCGAAAGCCTCTTCTAAGTCTCTAACTTTGATCCGAGGGTCGTCCAGTACCATTTATTCGATTATATCGTATAACTATTATAAGACAAAATCTATTGTAATATGATAACCAAATCTACAATCAATAACTTTTGCAACTAATGGATGATAATGGATTCAAATAAATATTATACATAAAGAACTGCTCTATCTTACTAAACTACGATTGGTACAAATTAAATCAATTTGGATGTGTACCTGCTACTGCTACAAACTAACTTTTGAAAAAATTTTATCGATTCTTAATTCGGAGATATAATAATAATGTGTCTATATAGAGAAGCCGTAATAGATTATGTTGTAAAGTATAAGTTGATCCCAATCAATTGGAACTGGACCGAATTAACTAAAATAGATATATCTACTGAAACTTTTCTTGAAAACCGAAGAGTGTAGAGCATTACAAAAAAAACGAACCTATCAACCAAGACATACCTCCGAACTTATGGCACCTAGCCCTGCGAGACCGTTTTGCTTCAAATTGCCTAGCAACGATTTGGAGAGGAAGATGGAACTGCTATATGCCGAATTTTCCATAGGGGGAAATAAATCCTTGGTTTGTGAAATGATCGAAGCCTAGTGGTCAATCTCTGAAAATAGATCATATTTTGAAGTTTGTTTAATCTGATGAAACTATGTGTCTTTATTATTCATTTTTTATCGATACAGACCTCGGCATAAGAGAGAAAAATGTAGTCTCAAAATTAATTTATTAAAAGGTGTTTTGAAAAAGGGATACAGTAAGTCTTCAAATTAATGCCTATCATGATCAAAGCATCTACCGCAACGTTTCTCAAGGGAGAGGCAAGTCCGTCGAAGCATGTTAAGCTGTCCACGTAAGTTTCAATTTCTTTTTCAATTGCACTTTGGAGGTCGGAAATTGTGAGTGGTCCTTTCGCAAAAACGCGGTACTTGAGAAGGCCCCACTGGAAGAAATCACTCAACGACTCCTCGTGTACCTATCCATTCTCCAAGATGAACATTAAGATACTATCGCACACATAACACGTAGTGCGGAGAAGCTCCCTCCTGCATGAAATGACGAATGTTCGCGAGTGTTGGATCGTTGTCCATTTGCTCACGTAAATCTTCCAACATTTCTAGATAATTTTGGCCCGTCACGTAACTTTCAAAAGAGTACGAACCCACGAGATCTCCGAGATACCTGCTTACATACATACACACACACACACACACACACACACACACACACACACACACACACACACACACACACACACACACACACACACACACACACACACACACACACACACACACACACACACACACACACACACACACACACACACACACACACACACACACACACACACACACACACACACACACACACACACACACACACACACACACACACACACACACACACACACACACACACACACACACACACACACACACACACACACACACACACACACACACACACACACACACACACACACACACACACACACACACACACACACACACACACACACACACACACACACACACACACACACACACACACACACACACACACACACACACACACACACACACACACACACACACACACACACACACACACACACACACACACACACACACACACACACACACACACACACACACACACACACACACACACACACACACACACACACACACACACACACACACACACACACACACACACACACACACACACACACACACACACACACACACACACACACACACACACACACACACACACACACACACACACACACACACACACACACACACACACACACACACACACACACACACACACACACACACACACACACACACACACACACACACACACACACACACACACACACACACACACACACACACACACACACACACACACACACACACACACACACACACACACACACACACACACACACACACACACACACACACACACACACACACACACACACACACACACACACACACACACACACACACACACACACACACACACACACACACACACACACACACACACACACACACACACACACACACACACACACACACACACACACACACACACACACACACACACACACACACACACACACACACACACACACACACACACACACACACACACACACACACACACACACACACACACACACACACACACACACACACACACACACACACACACACACACACACACACACACACACACACACACACACACACACACACACACACACACACACACACACACACACACACACACACACACACACACACACACACACACACACACACACACACACACACACACACACACACACACACACACACACACACACACACACACACACACACACACACACACACACACACACACACACACACACACACACACACACACACACACACACACACACACACACACACACACACACACACACACACACACACACACACACACACACACACACACACACACACACACACACACACACACACACACACACACACACACACACACACACACACACACACACACACACACACACACACACACACACACACACACACACACACACACACACACACACACACACACACACACACACACACACACACACACACACACACACACACACACACACACACACACACACACACACACACACACACACACACACACACACACACACACACACACACACACACACACACACACACACACACACACACACACACACACACACACACACACACACACACACACACACACACACACACACACACACACACACACACACACACACACACACACACACACACACACACACACACACACACACACACACACACACACACACACACACACACACACACACACACACACACACACACACACACACACACACACACACACACACACACACACACACACACACACACACACACACACACACACACACACACACACACACACACACACACACACACACACACACACACACACACACACACACACACACACACACACACACACACACACACACACACACACACACACACACATACCAGGCATGTTTAATTCTTCTTCAATGAAGATGTGAGGATTCTGGTTGTACACGCAGTTATACCGATTGAGTTCACCGTTCAGCTTGAAGGTTGCTTCATCCGATCACAAAATGGGATGCTGGAACTGCGGATCATCCTGACTGCATCCGATGTACCTCTCGCAAAATTCATCATAGTTTTGTAAATTCCTTTCGTACGAAGATACGACGTAACAAAAAAAAACTCTTTCTACAAGCGTGAACATTCTGAAAACGCGTCTTCTTAATGAGCTAGCAACAAGTTATCATGACACAGACACAACTGTCTGAAGTCTGATGTACGAACATGCTTCGTTTTAATCATTTTCGACAGCATTTCCTGACTTATGCCGATCTCTTGAGTGTGAATTTATTGAACGAAACAGAGAAATCATCCGTGAATAAATCTGAATTATATGAAAAAGTGTCAATATATATATCGACAAGCCATATTCCTCACATCATGACATTTTATGTGGGTAGTTCAGGTCATACATTTTTCTTAAAGTGCCCTATCCATTTACTGAATGTTGACATAAGTTCTGACATACTCGAGGTTTATCAAATCTCTTACTTTCGTTAACCACATCACTTCTTTTTATTTTGATCTCATTACTATCATAGGTTTGAGAAATTGGTATCTGGAATCCATGTATGACCTGGCAAGCTGCTTTTCTTTCTATTCGCCATATTTTCTTTCTCATTCCCTTCGGTTTGATACCTCCGCATTCATTTTACTTTCCATATTTGGTTCATAACGTTGGTCATTGTTGTCAATAAGTTTCCACTTAATACAACAGAAATGAGCATTTCACAAAGCTCACCAATTACAGTACGATCTTTCACAGCAATGGATCAACCTATCATCATTATAAAATTCTCTGTTCTTAAAACAAAGTATTTGATATCAATTATAATAAAGTTTAAAAAAAGAAACGGATGATACTAAATACGATTTTTTTTTTAATTTGGAAGCTTTTGAGATCTACGTTTACAAAATTATTTTTTTAGTAGAATTAGATACAGTCGAAGATTGTATGCCAAAATTCAGACATACGGATGATTTCGTTTTTTCCAACAAGTTATTGGAAATGTTTCATCTGTCGTAGAATCACATAAACTTGATACATGGAATATAAGACAATAGCATGAAACCAAACTAAAAGTTTCCTTGATATAAAATATAACTTCTGCCTTATTGCCAGTAGAAATGAATCAACCACATTTCTAATTGATTGATATTTGGACCCGTGTGTAAAACATGATAGTAGTGGTTATCAGTCAGAATGTCATTCCACTAGACCATAGGGACAACCATGAACCATTGTTACCATGACTTAGAGTCAATGGTACAATTGAATTATGTCAAAGCACGTAATAGCCGAAGTCGGTAAAATTGATTTGTTTGTTCGAAATTGTAGAAAGAATAGACTCCAACATTTTCCATGGGATAATATTAACTCTAAGCATTTTCACGATAATGTACTTCTTCGTTACAAAAATTAACTAATAAATATTTTGCAGGTGAAGGAACTTCCTCAGATGCAGAAAAAAACGAAGCCGAACAGGACGACACTATAGATTCCATAGCATTTTCTTGTCAAGGTACCTCAGGATACCCCACTGACCTATTACGTACCTCTGAATCATCTATAATCAACTTTTTGCGTGCAGAGTCTATCGAAAAACAACGCGAGCGTAGATTCGCTTGCCCTTTTTGTGGAAAATGTGTCCGAAGCAAAGAAAACCTCAAATTACACGTACGCAAACACACCGGAGAACGACCATTCGTTTGTTTATTTTGTGGTAGGGCATTTGGCGGGAAAAGCGACCTTACTCGTCATCTTAGAATACATACGGGGGAACGGCCGTACCACTGTGATATGTGTGGAAAATGCTTTGCTAGAGCTGATTACCTATCAAAGCATCTTACCACTCACATTAATACTCCTCGTTAAATGAATATAACTGCAGATGAATAGTCATGGTTCTTTATTTTATTTCAGAACTTACATTAATCAAATTTTAGCCAAAAAGTATTTTTGGAAATATTGGAAACCTTAATATTATGCACAAGTCATCAACTCTATCGCGGGTCCAAGAAGATTACAGATTTTTTTCAAATAAGCAAACGAAATGATCATGATGTGTAATTTCATTATTGGAAAGCCGAATATTGATTTTTTTACATAAATAGAGAGCATTCTGTTACGGAATATGATGAGCTGCCTTATTAATATTAGACTCAAATTTCAGATTCAAAAATGCGAATACAGCTGTCATGTATTTTTTAATATTAATTGATATGGCATAACTTGAATGTTTGGCAATCAGTCAGTAAATATTTTGATGAAAAAAAAAAGTTATCTACTATATGACCCCTCCTTTCTCCGCTACAACTTCACAAATCTTACAATAGGCCATCTTGTTAATTTTAATTTTTGTGGGGTCAAATTCATAGTGATCTGACAATTCAAAGATTAGAAAATATCATTATTAATACATCGTCTATCTCGATGGATGCATTCTTGAGAATGATCTCTAAAATTTTCCTTTCGATCTCATGATAAATTTCACCTCCAGTTCTTTTGAGTTTTGCTCTCCAGGTAGCCCCACAAGAAAAAAATCATATGTAGTGGAGTTGTAAGAACGGGCAGTCTAACGGACAGGTGCGTTCTGAGATATTATCCGATTTGGGCCGAAGTGATTGATGATTACACGAACCATGTGAATTGTAGCTCCATCATGTTGCAATAAGGTTTCATCATTTAGACCATGTCCGCGACGAAGAGGAAAGAAGATTGCACCTAACATATCCGTGTCGACCCTCATTAACAGTAATAGCTTGCTCCATTTCAGTCTAAAAAAATGGTCAATCAAAATTTCTACACAATTATAGAATTCATTAAGCTCAGTCTTAGTTTTAGTAACCCTTTCTTTTTGCAAAAAATAATTCTTAATGAGTAGAGGAAATTCAGTATTATCCCAAATAGCGAGGTAGTTCGCTAGTATTGACTGACGAATACAAAATAAATGAAGCAGCTCATCCTAATTTTGGAGGTGTAAAAAAATCATTTTACTGTTGATAGGAGAAATGTTACTCTTTTAGTTCAAATTCTGGGGACTTAATGTTCAGTCCTCGTTTAGCAATTCTTGGATCAAATACTAATTCAGCTCAGCAAATTCACTGAAAAATATTATCCAGCACTTAAAAATAATTGAGATTTCTTTTTTGATAAACTTTGTTGACGATGGAGCTCGTCTTGGTGTAGAAGGTATGACTTTTTATATTAACAGGCATGACTATTATATCAAATTCTATTTTGATAATGATACAAAATACATTCTACAAGTAAAAAACAACTTGATTGAAGTTATAATTCAAGCTTTACATTGTGAGATTCGAATTATTAATATAACAAATTGAAAATCATGACTATTCATCTCTTCTGATTAATATTTCTTCAGGCTGCGCAATTCCAAAGAATATTTCATTTTTCTCTTGAACCAGAGTGTGTGTCTAATAGTTTTATAGATATAAATGAAAGTATAACTTTACCTAATCATATATATTAATTTTAAATGTTCCTCTAAGGTTATGGTTTCAAAATCGTAGCTCAAGTTTTCTTTATTATTTAGTGTTTAGTTATAATGTGTGATATTTTTGTGACAGTGATTACTAAATCTGTTAAAAACATCGTTGTAATTATATAGTACGTTGAGAAAAAATAAGATATAATAATGAAGCAGTAGTTTTTTCTAAACTGTAAAAAACCAAAGTCAATTTTATTCAATTTTACGTAGCTTGTCGAATCCTCTACAAAAGTTTTCTTGAGTAAATATGTACCGTTAATCAGTTTCACAAAGTGGTAGAAAAATATTGTATGTCAACCGTTATGAAACAAATTGATTTATTGTTATAATTGATGTTATGAAAGAACTAAGAAACATACAATCAACTAAATAAAGTCACAAATAAAATAAAATCTAAATATAAAGTATACATTAAATAAATTTTCATCAAAATCTTAACAAACATAATAGCAGAAATTATTCTAGAATAAATAATAAAAATAATTGTTCGATTGCACTATTTTTTAAAAATTTCATGTTTACAAAATCGAGTTACATGGACCATTGAGAACCCAAACATCCCTTTAAGTAAGATATCTTTGGTTGAATTTTTTTATCAATCTATTTTTTGATAGAATTATTTATTTTCAGCTCAATTTTGGCATTTCTTAAGATTTTACCTGTTATATAAATTCCTATAAATAAACAAGAAAATCTGAATAAAATCTCCTCCAACCATACAAAGCTTTTTCGACCATAATTTTAAAAATATAAGGAAGCAAAAATTAAATTTTAATTTTTCTGAAATTGCTTAGGTTATTTTTATTATGGATTGCCATTTATTTCGAACATTTCTAATTTTTTTATATTTGATTCTACTCCATCAGTATGGCTTTAAAGAACAGAACAAAACAATAGGGTATTCCTGGATGTGACACAAGCTTTCGATAAAACTTAGCATCAAAGACTCAACATAAGCTTGAACAACTTCTAGCTAAACAATACAGCTAGCAACGTTAAAAATTCAGAACTAAGAACTCCAAGGAGTTTAGAATTAAAGGCGGAAAGTTTCCTGTATAAACACAGTAGGCAAAAGCTTATAATTATTAAGAATCATGTTTTTTCAAATAAAAACCCAACTGAGTATTTGTACATGAACTAAGACGTGAAGCTGCAATGGAAAAAATATATTGAAAGAAACGAGAATAGCTTCACTTCATATATTGCAAACTTTACTAGCTATTAGTTGGAAACACTGAACTGTGAATTCTTAACAAACTGATGATATAGAAATTATTATTAAAGACTGTGAGAACATATGGCATCTTAACAATTCAACTCTAGGGATGTGCTTGAACAACTTCTAGCCAAACAATACAGCTAGCGACGTTCAAAATTCAGAACTAAGAACAATAAACGTAAAGTTTTCTGAGTCCATTGCACTATCTTCTAAATACGTTTGATACATCAATAACATGACAAACTAAAGTACTCATATTTGCACTTTACACATGTGTATTGACAAAACTTAACAGGTTGCCAATGAAAAACTCCAAGGAGTTTTGAATTGAAGACGGAAAGTTTCCTGTATAAACACACTAGGCAAAAGCTGATACCTATTAAGAATCATGTTTTTTCAAATAAAAACCCAACTGAGTATTTTTTCATAAACTAAGACGTGAAGCTGCAATGGAAACAATACATTCAGACGAAACGGGAAGAGCTTCACCTCATATATTGGAAATTTTACTTGCTATTAGTTGGAAACACTGAATTATGAATTCTTGACAAACTGATGATATAGAAACTATTAGTAAAGACTGTGAGATCATGCGGCATCTTTACATATCAATTCTAGGTATGTGCCTGCTCAAGTAATATTGGAATCATACAGAGCTTCTAAAATGAAGTATGCGAGAACTAGCAATTTTCAAACAACTTGAAGTGGAGATCAGATGAGGTAAGACATGAAGAACGGCTTCACAACCTCGAGATTGTCGAAACTACCTAGCTGCTAGACTAAATTCGATTTTTCTACTTTGATCATTAATTATAAGTTTTTTGCTATTTTTTGTCGATGTTTTAATCTATTTTCTTAATAAGGAGACATTTCTCTCATGTAAACAGGTAAAAAATTTGATTTCTTTAGTGTTAGATTTAAAACTACTAAAATTTTGTGATTGCATGTTATGTCCTTTATGACTGAATGGTTCTATCAGTAAAACAATCACACATTTTTTTTGGGAGATCGAGTGACAAAAAAAATTTTTTTTAGAACCAAGTTGGTTTTTATGTTATTTTTGATTTTTGTAATAGATCAAGAATCTTAATTTTATTATTTATTCAATCTTGGTAGCTTATTTTTTATGATGAGAATTGAACAATTTTTACGTATCTACTTTTATTTTTTGGCAATAATGCAACAGTCTTCATAACTTGATAATGTTAATTTAGAGATTTTCCTCAAACTTTAGTTTTTATTTTTATATAATAACTGTTGGTTTACTATATACTAATATTTTACTATTCATATCATGGAGTAAGTCGAGACATAACAATATTGAAGTGATCTAAAATTTTGAAACTAAGGGCAAAACAACTGGTGGAAGTAGATTTTATTTTTACATTATCGTAAAGATGGATCTATTAATTTATTTTTAGACTTGATAATAACAAAAAATATTTTCATAAAAGTCAAAAATAAATCTATGAAAAACATGTATTTTACTGAAATACACTATATTATTAATAATATTTATTTGAGAAAATAATTGTGAAAAGATTTGTGATATATATTTACTTATAGAATAAGGGATGTAAGAGAATCAATTCTAATTCAATTTAACCCAAACTCCAATTTATAAATTTATATCTTCTTAATTATTAAGCAAACATACACTCTGACCGTACTGTTTTACAAAGTGCCTATTCAACACTGTTAAGTTGTTTTATTTCCATTAAAATATTTATTCATCAACATTATAATTTTTATATCACATCCACTTTGTCCACACACAATAAAATTTTTGTCTTGAAAAAATGTAAGAACAGGACAAACTGAACTATAACTAGAAGTTATAATTTATGCAGGTCTATAATTCAGTTCGTAATTTCTCCAGAAATATAGATTTTCATTATTGGTATAATGCGATGAAGATCAAAATATTTAACCTCGCATCAAACATATACTTTGTCCATATCCACTTTAATATTAAGTTTCTCTTCAAAGCTCAATAAATCTTGATAATATATAATTAAAGGAATAGTGGACATCAAATACTAATTTTTGAAACTACTCAGTTCCTTCCTAATATGCTTACATTTTTTCAGTGCAGATTTATTTTATTTTCTATGTACCGGCTATGTACAGGCTGTTCTGGGCTCTGGCAACGAAAAATATTTCTATAAGTAGAGAACATCCTGTATAGCCAGAGACTTAGATATTTTCAAGTTTATTTGGCTGTGATTACATTTTAGGTTTTTGTGATAAGCTGTATTATTTATTTTCAAAGAAGTTACCTAAGCAATATATTATTATAAGATAAGATCCTAGTCAAGAGATATTAGATTGCGACATAACCACCCAAACACCCCTCCCTTCCCTTA
This sequence comes from Diorhabda carinulata, assembly GCF_026250575.1. Taxonomy (NCBI): domain Eukaryota; kingdom Metazoa; phylum Arthropoda; class Insecta; order Coleoptera; family Chrysomelidae; genus Diorhabda; species Diorhabda carinulata. The sequence continues at coordinate 15,116,475 of NC_079468.1, read as the reverse complement.
TTTCTCACTCCGATTTCTATGATAGGTATGAGAGGTAACATTTTTTAAGGTTTGAAGGACTAATATTTAATATGTCTTGTGCCAAAAATTGATGTACCACGTACCTCAAATGAAGTAAGTGATTTTAACAGCTAGTTTTGTTCAAAAATTGTTTATGTAAATGAAATAATAAAAATCAAATATTTGCAATATTTCAAATCTGTACATTATTGAAGTTGCTCGCTTAGGAGTAAACCCTTAGAGACAAACAACTCCGCAATTCTAAATGATTCATTAATTTTTTAGTTATTGTCAGTTCTGCAGAGCTTTAATTTTATGAATTTAAATAGTTTCTATAATGAACCTTCAACTTTTTATGATTTGAATCTGATTTTTTTTCTAATAAATTCACAAAATGTTTGGAAAAAATTTGAATAATAATATCAAATTGTAATATAATCGTGGTCTTTAATTATCACATCACCAAAACACAAAAACATGCTCTAAATAAACCCCGGTCCTCTTGCTTCATTCAATAATTCTCAAGGTTCTCACAAATCAACTGATATTGGTCATTTTGTTGAAGTTTTTTGATCAATTAAAAGTTTTGAGAAAGTTGGGTGAGGAGCCATGGCTCTGGTTGAAAAGAAATGTCATTTTAGAAATTATTACCACAATTGGTAGATTGTTAATCATTTGCTTAATAATAGTCAATAAGTTGAAATACCTATTTTACTGATCTCTCAATATATTTATTGAAAAGGTCAACAGCTCTTATCATTATTTTTCAATTTGTTCTACTAAATAAAGTAAAACAAAGATTTTTCCAAACACCTTTATGTGGTTTTTCCAATTAATTCATTTTTAAACATGCCTGTACCACTAGACAGTCCTATTATTTTTTCATCCATTTCAAACTGTTAATACATGGTATAATATCACATTTGCTACTTTAACTTTGGGAGTACAAGATCTAGCTCAGGCGCGTATCCACGGTGGGGGAACTGGGGGAACGTTCCCCCCCCCCCAAATCCCCAAGTGCTCTGCTCTTTATGACATTTCCTTTATATAATATTCTCCTTTTTTAGCCTAGATATGTAAAAATTATTTGATAATTTATATTTCATAATTTATTAAAATCAGAAATCAAACTGAAGCAGTGTAAGCTTATCCAGTACCTTTTAAATATCTGAAAGTTCTCCTCCCAAAAGTCGGGCCTAGATTCGCCCCTGATCTAGCTGTATATATTTTTCTTTCACTTTCAGGTGTTATAATGATAAAATAATATAATTAATCTGACGAAGTAGATATTGTTCCATATTATCAAAATCCTCATATTATTTTACTTCATAATCATCATCATGGCGTTTAATCTCTTGGATTATGGCTAACGCTTTGGGCGCCTTTATATCCCTTTATTGGCGTGGATTACTCCCCTTGTTTTTTGTTATAGTGTTTTGTTGGTCCTAGCTTCGTTTGTCACATTTCTTCATTCTTCTCTGCTTTTGCATTTGGCTTTCCAGTCTACTAGCATTCTGGTATCTTCCTCAATTTGGTTTGTCCAGGTCTACCTCTACCTCCTCACCATTTCTGTAAGTTTCCTTCTCATGATGTGCGCTGCCCAATTTAGTATTTGTGCTATTTGTGCTTATTATATTTTCTCCATCCCGTTCTTCTATTTATTCTTCATATTATGTATTCTAAATTTAAACAAAATTCTAACGTTCCGTATCTTTACATTTCAAAATTAATCAAATATTGGATTATTTAAAATTGATAGTATACAGGATGCTTGAATATGAATTGTACAACACTAAATAATACGACCACGTTTAAATGCAGTTAATTAGGAACTTAGGAAATTTTAATCAAACAAGCAACATTGACAGTTATTGTTACTAAGTGCGAAGATAACACCAAAGAAACAACAACAAAGTACTGATCAAATTTTATCAAATCATCGCATTGTTGAATGAAAATAAAAGGTTTATCAAAATGTCGACAAAATCGTTAAAAAAATTCCAGACAGAATAAATGAGTTGCTAATAATATCAAATCACTGATAGGGTATTGATTTTGTCTTCAGATAAATTTCAATATTTTGTATGTTAGTAGAAATTAATCCGAACATTGATAGAAACTTGAAGGTTTCTTCTATATCAATATTTGAATAGTTCAGTATAAAAGTATGTTTGAAATAAAGAAAAAATACCCGTTGGTGTATGGGGAACAATAACTTTTCTTATATTTGACCATACTATATATGCATCATTTAAAATAACAATATATCTCATTATTTGATCTCTTTCTTTTTTGAAAAAACGAGATTATATTTCAATGGAAAATAAACATGACCTGTAATTTAAACTGAAATATTTGTTTTCATGTTGTTCACAGTTGTCATTTGTTTGTTTTTGAACATTTTTGAACATTTCTAGCAAATTTGTAGTTGTAACCACAAATTTAAATGTTTAACATCGAATATCCTGCCTCAATAATTACAAAACAAACAGATATTTTTCTATAAATGTACAAAACACGTCCAAATACAAGTACTTGTTAATAATTTTTTATGTAACTTTGTTGCTCAATAGAATAACAAGAAATATATAAAATCTTTTATTGTACACACTGATGTTAAACATTTATTATTTTTTTAATTATATCAAACCATTTTTGGGACAAAAAATATATTTAACAAAATGATGTTTTAATTGTCCCAAGAATACATGACGAGAGAAAGGTGACTAAATCGTAATAGTTCAAAAATTTAGATTGATTGATCTAAAGTAAGATTGGGTTTTCGTCACTTTTTAAAATTATATTGAATATATTATATGTGTGATAATTAAAACAGGCTTTTGGACAAATTTTAACTAATAGTTTTTTTATAGTGTTTGTGCCTTTACGAATGGTCTTTTCTTATTCAAGCAATTGACTTAAACAACACTCTTCAGATTTTCAATACCAACTCCAGTATTTACTAAAGAAAAAATTCCCTTAACATTATCAAGTTTACAGCACTAATTAATTACATACCATAAGGAGAGATAATAATCGAATTAAACAAATGTGAAAAATTTGACTATTTTTTTCCATCAAAACAAAAGATGCCAATTTTTCAAAAATACCAGGAATGAAAATCATTTCACAGCTGAATTAGATACACACACTATGTAGTCCGGAGAAGTTATGTACTCCCAAAAATTCCTAAAAAAAGATTTGAAAAATTTGCTCATAATGTCTATTGAACTGCAACTCTTACTCTGTCGATGGTAGTAAACCACATCTTCAAATTTTCAATATTCTTCAAATGAAAAGCGATTGAAAAAAATGTATATGAAACTGGAAAACACTAACTGTATATTTCAGTATATTATTAATTTCATTTTGTTATTTCGATTAATACGCCCCATAAATAAATAAATTTTTAAATTGTTTAACAATTTTCGTCAAATTGAGAATTGAAAACATTTTTTTAAAATCTACTTATATAGGGTTTTTTTTTAAATTTATACGACAAAATTCAGGAGGTGATTGTTCTTATTAAATTTAGATAGGTTTTTCCTATAAGAAAATTTCCTCAGCCCACGCCTTTCCGAGATAACTCACAAAAAAGGTGGTGATTAGAATTTCGGTTTTACTAATCTTCTTTTGAAATTTCAGTAATGCTAGAATCTCTAAATTCTGTAATTTTCGTGCACTCGTAAAGGACTTACTACGGGTATTTTTTGAATCGTATTATATTTCACATCTTACAGTTTTTTGACGTCAGGTCCAACAGATACACCTTTCTTTATCTGAGCGTTACTTAAAAAAGGAAATTTTTAAATTTTGGAACCATCTTTGCTCCATCTTTGGCCATGGCCTTTACAAAAGTTTTGATTAGTCCTAATTTGACCTGCAAAGGTGGTAATATTATCTTCTAGGGGTTAGCTAAGGGTTCAGTTTTTACATTTTTCAGCCTAGAAACGTGAACAAGTCTTGTTCTGTTTTCTCTCGGTTGTTCCTTACGCATAATAAGCAACAGTATTTCGTGTAGCCACTTTGTAGACCTAAAACTAAAGCAACAACTCTGCACAGATCAATCATTTATGTTTGCTGTAATCTATCTTATCTAACAATAGTTTTATAACGTCGTATGTGTCTTTTAATTGAGCTCTGTTCGCTAAAGGTAGTGATACAAATTGATTTCCATTGTGGAAAAGTACAGCCTTTAGACTTAACTTTGAGGAATCAATGAGAAGTCTCCATTCCTCTGAACTAAGTTCATGACACCGTTTTAACATTAAGCTCTCAATATCATTACAGTACACTAAGTCGTCCTCTTTAAAAAATAAAATAATATATGGACTGTGACGTTTACGGTACAAGGTAAGTTTAACTACCGTCATAAGCAGATTTCACTGTTTCAGTCTCAAACTTAACACTTCAGATTTTTTTTGAGGGGATTGTTTTTGTTACAGAAGACATCTTCGTGTATTTTACCGTATGCTTCGATTTCCTCGAGAAGCCTTTGATATTAGTCAGAAAAAATAACAGTCGCTTATGTGATTGATATATTAGCCCCATACCACTTGCTGAATATTGTCAATTAAACCAACCGGTCAAATTTCTATGACATGAGATACAGCAAATGTGTTCTGGTCTTGGTTGAAATAGCACTTATTAATTCAAGTGTAATATCCTGTTTTGGCTCTTAGGTGTATATTCTCCGCAAATATAACAAAATTTTAGACGTGAACGACGAAAACTGATAATTTTTGGGTTAAATTTTGAGGGCGATACTAATAAAATTCACAACAGATTTGGTAGGAGTAATTATGAGTGTGTAATTAGTGTAAATAACAAAACTGTTATCAAAAATGAGTATTTTATCTACAGAATATATTCAGTTTAGAAGAAATGAATCTACATAATTTATAACAAACTATTCTAATGAGCTCAACAAAACTTTCCAGATATTCAGGTGAAATATTTTTTGTTCCTATTCTGTTTTTGGTAGTAGCTGTAAACATGATACAAATAAGGATACAAATGGACAGATACGGTAAAAAAATAATTTAGAACAAAATTTTCAAAATAAGTTGCGTATTTTGCGATCAATCTTAACTATTATCTTCAAATGATGTTTCAATTGTATCGATTTGTTCAATATTCTATAACATCAATACGTTTTAAATATCTATGACTACCAAATGTTCTTTAATGCTCAAGCTTTCAGTTACTTTGGAAGCTTCGTCATTTTATACAGATCAAAAGGTTTGAACTGAAGAGTGTTAAATGTAAAATTTATAAACCAGTAATATTGTAATGTGTAATGATAGTATAAGTCAAAATGAACAGATTAATCTCTACTTTCCGTACAACTTTGATATGATTTTCTGACTAATAATCTTCTCCACATTTTATTATAATTCCAGATTATCGGATTTTTTAAGATATGGTACTAGAATTGTATTTCTTTGAACAGAATTGCTTGTTAGAATGAAATTTATTTTTTACAATATCCGATGATCATCAAATTACTTTTCTGACATAAGTTTTAGTAAAATGAAAACTTGATTAAGAAACAAAATCTGTACTTTCGACATCAACTATAGCAATTTGGTTATTATTTTATGATAGCACATTGTTCATATAGCGTCGGATTTAGGGATGGTCTGACGGAGGTTAAAGCCGCAGGCCCCGAGCACGCAGTGGCCCCACAAAATTACTATTATATTTATATTAGAAGCAAAATTGGATCTACATCAAAATTTGTATTTTTTCCCAAAAATTGTTTGGAAATTTAAATGGAATGAATGAATTGGTGTAATTTAATCCACACACTAATTTTTCATTCTATATAATAATTTTATACTATAAATAATAATAAATTCTACATTCCATGCATTCAAAATTTGAATGATGAATTAGAAGTACGAGTAAAAACTCTGGTAGAAATATATTCGAATGATCTACAACTTTTTTTCAAATTACAGCAATTCATTCCTCTTATCAAACTTCAACCCGAAATAATTAATAATACAAATAATTTATTAGTACCATTGAAAATGTTGAATTGAATGGTTGAATCAGATATGATCGAAACTTTCTCGAATGTATATAAAGCTTACTGATTGCTCATGACGATACATAGAGAATTCTGAAGCAGAAAAGTAGTTTTAAAGTCAGTTTTAAAGAAAATAAAAAATGTAAATCGCTCTACAATGTTAGATCAATAACAAGGCTGTGTATTGAAAATGAGTCGTTGCAGAATATGAATTTTGATGAGTTAATTGAAAATTTTGCGACAACTAAATCGAGAAAAAAATTTTTTAAATAAACATTTATATAGTTTATGAAATAAGATTTAAATTTACTTTTACTTATAATTCATATTTAAGTTGAAACTAATATATTACATTTAAAATAGTTCCAGCTGATTTTGATTTCCTTAAGTGGGCCCCTCTATTTCTTAATCCGACGCTGTGTTTAGAATGTGTTGTAGTATATTTAATTAAATGATGATTCCAATTTGAAACTTAGAACCCAATCAATACACTTCTCCCTTCCGGATATAAACAAGTTACTGTAAATTCAATTGTTTTTCGGAAAATATTTTGATTTTCAAATAAGATTTCAAGCTGGGGATATAATATAAAATTTCTAAATAATTATGCAGTTTAAGCTAGAGCCTTCGGACTTCTAGCTCTTCACTGAATTATGATCACTGATTGTCAAAACTTTTAAGCTTCGTATAAACCTGAACATTATGTAAAACAACGAACTTAACGGAAAAGAGAAAGTTAAACATGCTGTTTGTATTTCGACGAATAAAATATTGTGATTTTATTTTCAAACAGTAGTTACCGGTAAATTTATTTACAAACAAAACACTATCTTGTCCCAGCTCCACGGTTTGATGATGATAATAAGGATGCGGTTTTTTTTTCCCAGGAATCTTGTTTCATAATTTGGTTATGATATTGTGCAAGATTTGCTTACATCAACAACTTTATTATAAACACTTGATGCTAGATCTTTTTATTCTCACCGTGATGGGGACAACAGATTCGTTTTCCTAATGACCAAGATTTGTGGATTTGTTTGAGCGTTCTTAGATTTTTGCAAATTACTGTTTCCATTTTTTCGATCAGTACCAGCTTATCATGAATTGAGATCAACCTTGACGTGGTGAGTTATTTACATGATGCTTACAAGTCACTTTTTAAATGAGGTTCATAAAAATTTTTTATAATTAGTTATAAATCAATAATATTCCTAAATAAATAGACATATTAAACCTTCCGTTGGGGGCGCCGTTGTACTGAGTGCTTTGTTTTGGTTTTTCCTTATACCTGGAGGATTAACCTCTCACCCCTCATTATTCCACCACTACCACAATCTTTACACAATAGAAAAGAAAGCAGATAAAAATCTGCAGTAGCTTAGTCATAAACAACAATAAATGATGTTCAAATACTCCTAAAACTTATTTTCCAAAAATATTGATTAAACAAAGAAGAAATAAAACTACAGTAAAACAAGCACTGAGCTAATTTTTGGGTACTCGTATAATTCAGTTAATCCATTTTAAAAAACACAGGTAAGAGTAAATAATCTATTTTAGCAAAATTAAATGTAACAATAAACATGAATGTTTTAAATAAAATAAATGAGGGCGGCTAAAGATTGGGTTGGTTTAGTCAGAAATGTAGTTTTTTGTCGTTTTAATTTTTTAAACTTGTTGAAAATAGAGAGACTTCCTGTTTCGAATCATTTATTTAAATATACTACACGTAATATATTTTTTTCAATCATCACCTTGTCCTTAAGCACAAAGTCCTTCCATATATAAAGAAAACTTAAAATACTTATTGTATGGTTTCGCTATTTACATGTACATACATATAAGAAAAATCTTAAAAATAAATGTTCCTAAATAAAAAGTGAAATAGTTGAAATATTTTTGTGTACTGTAAATATTATGAATTTGTCGCCAGATGGAAAGAATTTTGTTAAACAATTTTTTAGGAGGGGCATAGACTTATACATAAACGTGCTTGTATGTTGTTTATCTCGATGTTAAACTGTATAGTATGTGTTAGTGAAAAATTCATATTCTTATCTTTTACTTAAAAATAAATAAGTACAAAATATAATAAGTTATTTGTTACTGCCTACTACAATGAAGTTCGTATGTGTCTAAATTGTAAACTCTGCTCATATTTTGGAAATAACGTTTCTTAGAAAAAACATAAACCTTTTAGTCTTACATTACAATTACACTAAAATTTTCAACTTGAATTTTTCCATAATATATGTAAATGTTTCACCTAAAATAATCGTGTTTAATTGTGTTATCTATAATAATCACAATATCTTTTCTCTTATTTTGTGTATTTCCGTTGTTGAAATAATGTTGTGGCGATTCGTCATTTAATGTTGAGATGAAACGTTTCCATAAACGTGTATGACCATTCTTGTTATTATTTCGTATATTTCAACGAAGCAATAACATTTTTATATACATTTCAAATATCTTCTCCGAGCTAAAACACAAGTATCTGATTAAAAATTAACGGTCTACTTTTATCTGGTAATATCTTTTGAGGTGGAGTGAGACAAAAATTATGTAGCGCTGTATACACCAAGAATTCAAACTGCGCTTCCAAGTAATAATAAATGAGAAGGGAGAAATTATAAGCAATGACAATGATATAGCAGAAGTTTGTAATGGATAATGTCAAAAACTTATGAAGTTAATTTTGAAGAAATAACTACCCATCCAGAGCCTGATAAGATCGGAAGTTGAAAATGCCTTAAAACATGTCCGAAACAAAAAATCACCAGGTGCAAATCAAATAACGGCAGAGGTCTTAAAAGATCTGGGCAAGGAGAGAATAGAAATATTCCACAAAATCTGTAACCTTATATGGAAAGTGGCCTTAAGATTGGAGAGATTCGCTGTTTATTCCAAGATTCAAAAAAGGTTTCTTGGACTGCAACAACTGAAGAACGGTTTCTCTAATCTCTCACACTAGTAAGATCCTCCTGCATATCTTACATAACCGTCTCATACCATGATTTGATAAAGTTAACTGGAGCTTTAGACCATAATGGAGAAAATGGGAACGCCAAAACATCTGGTTTAATTAGTGCGCAACATTTATCAAAAAAACAACGCGAAAGTTAGAATCGACGGGGTTTATTCGGGGACATTCAGAACGGCCGCAGGAGTTATACAGGGATGAATTCTTTCACCTACCTTATTTAACGTTTATACCGAATACGTCATGAGAGAGGTTCTAGATGAATGGCAAGACGGAATATCAGTTGGAAAGAGGATCAACAACCTGCGCTACGCCGACGACACACTAATCATAGCGTCAATCATATCAGCAATAAAAGAAATTATGATCAGACTGTCTGTAATCAGCGAAAAATATAGCTTAAAAATAAATAAATCCAAAACATAAATAATGAGTTGATAATCAACAAGACAACAATTCTCCACAATCATAAGAAATTGCATGCTACGAAGTGGTAAATCATTTTAATTATCCTGTTTCCTTAATTACCAACACTGGGAAATGCGAAATACGCCGACGTCTGACTATGGCAAGATCTACCAAGTTAAATAAAATAAGGAAAGTTCAATCTATCATGAAAACAACGCAGTGGAAATATGGACCTTAAACAGCATAGGCAAGCATGGAAACAGATACTGAATCAAATATAAATGGTGTTACTTCATCCTTTGCAGGATAATGCAAATAGGAGGAGGAGGTAAACACCATATAGCTATGGTGCATTCCACTAAGCATTCACGGCGCCTAAAATACTTTTTTACTCAAGACGCAGATTGCAATTATGAGAATATTTCTCATTATTTGATGCGGTATAGGATATTATAAGTCCTTTTGAAGCATTGAATATCGCCGAAAAAGATATTTTGATTTCACTTTAATGTAAATCAATTAAGCACTCCACTTGAAAAATTGAATAATTTACAAATTATAACATAACCTCTTAAAGCTTTCGCTCTATATTTTCTCTTTTGCCATTCATTAATATTTATCTCATGCTCAAAATGCCTCGTAAGCCATTTCGATTATAACGCTATGGACTAAGTGGAATGGGAAAGATTGTGGTCATGAACGTGATTGTCGCGAGTGCTTAGTGGAATGCACTCATAATCGACGCAGGCTTTAATATGTATGGGGAGTGTTGTTAATCAAAGTTGAAAACTGATTAACTTCACAATACAAAATGGAAAAATAGTCCTAGCAGGACATTGATACTTTAAGTCACAAATACCAATTGCCTCGAGTAATTTATTTTTTATGTTTACCTGGATCAATTACAATGAATAATCAACATCATCTGTGTCTATTAATAAAAACCCTCAATTCTATCTTTGATTGATAACAGACTCTTTTCCCTGTTCGGTTTCGGTCCTATTTTAGTTTTCATTTTGCGATAATATAGGTACTTTCAATCAAATTGTTGTACAACAAAACTATCTAGTGTTGTCCTTAGTAGACTGTCGATTACCTTTGCTTGAGTTTTTTTGAATAATATTATAGGTCAATCCATAAATGGGACGTTCCTCTGTTGCCTACTGCTTCCAATGTTTTCTTCAAATTGGAATAGGAATGTTTTTTTATTCTTGATGATCTTGATAGAGGACTTTATTTTTTTACGTATTGTATATTGACGTAAAAATGGCTTAATAAAACAAACTATAAAGCGAATAGATATAGGAGTGGCTAGAGCTGCAGCTGAATAATTCCCTATCTTCCGATGATCAATGCAGGGAATCCTACGTCGAGTGGTGAAATGGAGTTTGTGGATGAATTCTCCAATTAAAAATATAAAATGCGCTTGTGCCTCCAGAAATACCGTTGCCGTAACAATCTATAGATGGATCAGTTTTTTTTACCGCCGCGTCGTTTGCTCGTAGTAAATATGAAAAATTCAAATTTTCTTCATTCGTTTTCCTCATTCCTCAAAATACATACAAATTTACAAATGAAGATCAATTCAAAATATATAATCAGAAAATTTTGAACTACGCTGATTCAACCCATCGATACAGCTCACGACGACAAGTTGATGAAAGGTATTGTATCTAAAGCCATATCCAGACTTTCGCGAGGCGCCTCCTAGAGGCAATCGACATGAGTTTTGGCTTGTGGCAGATACGATAGGTATCTGCCATCTGCCAGCCATCCACACTCTCGATTTATTCTTTGTTCACGCTGTCACTTCTTTTGACTAGCGCATGAAAAACCGACAGCTAGGCACTCTCGCACTGGCATTTCCTCGTGGAGAACGTGTATCGGGCATAAGGACGGAGAGTAGTACCTCCGATGTTGGACAGCGAAAGAAAAGTTAAGTTTATGAATCGACCTTATAGTTTAGTATTGGAGAGTTCGAAAAACACATAGAACTCTGATATATAATGAAATAATATACCTACTCACTATAGATCCATCTGATCAATTATGTAACTCTTTTTATTCAATTTTTGAACGGAAAATATTAATATGCATATTTGATTTATTAGTAGATACACACGTGGAACTTGTCCAACCAAAATTAAAAAGTTCGCTTCTATTGCTCATATTAGGTTATTTTCAATAGATTTCTCACTTTGTGAAAATATTTAAATAAATTTTTTTTTAAATAAGAAAACATGTGCTACTAATTGTGTGTATATATCATTTTCAAAAAATATTTCCTCTTTGTTTTTGACCCTGTTCTATCTTTTATGGTTATTTTATATGGTTAATTAATTGATACTTTCATTTGTCTTATCGCATTGACCTTATCATACATGAGAATGCCCCTATCCCATTCAAAACCTAACCAAATCAATCTATTTTACAAATTTTTCGATGTTTGTGATGAGTGAACGAAATAACAACTTTACTTTTTTGTCTTTGTATAATTGGAAGGGTAATACTATCATACTTTTATATCAGACTAGACAATGTAAAAGATGTTTTTGAGAATGACAAAACGTCAACACATATTTCTCAAAAATTAAATAATTATACCCAATTAAATACATTCTCCAATTTCTAATGAACAACTTTTTTATCCAAACAGAAAATATATATGAGGTTTTCTATCAATTTTAGTCTAAACCAAAAAGGTTGAAATTGAACCGAAACGTTGAAAAATATTTCGATTAAAAACAGGTCAGTACAAATATAGCCCAAACATATTTATACTAGAACATATATATGAAAACGCCGAAAATGTATTTGGTAATTCGGGTTGAACTAGCTAAAACTGAAGGCAGTACAAAAAACATGATTCACTTCAGAGTAAATTATATTTATTATATCTTGTACTCTTTCTTTGTATATTTGGTAGGTAGTTGCTGGTCTCTTTCTATTAAATGAGAACAACGAAATATTTCACAAACATTTTGAAAGGCCTATATACATATTTGTCCCTAAACTTTTTTGAGACCAGATACATTTGGAACGTTGAGTGCTTTAAGAAGGTGATATAAAATTAGAAGAATGATGGGTTTGCTCAGAATTTCAAAGCAAATATGGTGCTGTAACTTTGTGAAAGAAATTGTGATATAGAAATGTTGATAAGTAGGGTTATTATATAATTCAATATATTATAATTATTATATATTTATATTAGTAGTTGTAACAGAGTTGATTGCAAACATGAAAATTGCACCAGAAAAGACAGGATTCACAACAAAATATGAAAAAAACCTCTTAAATTGGTCTGATTGCATCTATAAACTTACTTTTTTTATGACAGTTTATCTTATATCTCTAAGGGCATATGTAATATATCATCGTATTTCCAAGTAATATTATCAATATTCTGTATTGTTCATCAGCACCCTTAGTTACTAAATTTTGCATTTTTCTGATCATTGTTATAGATGTCTCTCTGACAATGCTCCAATCTTCATACTTTGTATTTAGGTTTTACACTACCAACAAAACATTCTTTAAATCAAGTGACATCGTGCTAAAACGTCCTCGTAACAATTCTTCTTCAAATATTAAGAAAAATACAAAAATCATTTCGGGAATTAACTTTTTTGGATTTCGGGTACAGGAGTATTACGAAAAAGGCCTTAAAGCTTGATTGACTACCACTGTTTGTAGTCGATCTTCTTCTTTGTTAGCAAAATCGATTTGATTAAAAAATGTTCTTTATGATTCGCTTCCGACTATGTATTTTTTCTAAAACTAGATTCTAAGTTATATTTCTGAAATTGAAGAGTGTGTAGATAGTAGATTCCTCATATCATGTGAATCTAGAAATAATGAAATTTGATGAGCCTCATACTCCTGTATTTTTATGCATTCTTGAACCTTGATGGAATAATTATCGTTTGCTAACATTTGTGTTTTGGATACAGATGAAAATATGACAACGGGTTTTTTAGCAGAAGGCAAATACTAGCTCTCCATACATAAATATATTTTTTGAAATCTCAAATGCTGAGAATTGTTTATAAGAGTGATGCTCATCCATTGCCTTTTAATCTCAGTTATTCAAGGTCTGTTAAAGATGTTCAATATTGCAAAGGTAATTAATACTTTTTCAGAATGGGTGAGGAGTTGCAGAATACTTGGAAGGGTTACGATGCTGATCTTGCCCTTTCGTCATTAAGACTATTAAGTCTACTAAAACATACTTGGGTTTCAATAATAAATGCCCTTGAACGTTAGTAGTAGTAGTAGGTTATTGTGATCTGGATATAACTAGTCTTCACTGAAAGACAATGCATCAAGGATTTAAAGTATCAAAAGAAATCCATGCTCCAACTCAACAATGAATATTTATTTCTTATTTCAAATAACTAATATTAATTGGTTGGTCTTTCGTTTGAGACTTTCTATTTTCTCGCATTCGTCTCTTCTCGACGTACTTTCAGCTTCAAAGTAATTGATAGCAAATTGTATGTTTTCTATTAATTCTAGAACGTACAGTTTTTTGCATAAGATGGTGTGTTGTTTGTTTGATAGGGAGTACCTGGGTGATTGAATTCTGCGTCTTCATCATCTCTTTTAATAATTCACATGAATTAGAGACATACTCAAAATTATATTACAGTTTGTATGTAATATAATATCTCATTTTCATGAATCATAATTAATATTTTTTATTGTTCTCAAGTTAATTCACTCTCATGGCTATTTTGCATAATTCGATATTATTTTTCCTTTAATTTTTAAAGATACCTCAAATGTCTACTTAGAATTCACGGATTCATCAAACCATTCTTAAATCTCAATTGATTATTTCAAACATTTCGAAGTCCATCTATTATTCTTGAATAAATAAATCATTTTCAGGAATTTTGTAAGAGATTAACGTTGATAGTGGTTACGGTACATTTTGTTGGACATGCTCTAATGGTATCTTATGAAACATCCTTGAACCTGATTGTCATTTTCCTTTTAAATGATATTGACTGTAGTCGTTTTTATTTCCATGTAGGAAGGTGGATTTGGTTGAATATGATAATATTGATGGTAAATGGTGTCTTCTTCAATGTGGTCCTGGTTTTAGACAGCGTTTGTATTTGATCTAAAATTTCATCCATACATTGTTCGATAGAATATTATACTCCTTGTAGTATTATAATTGCTATTAGTGAATTCCTTATATAAAATTAATCTAGAAATAGTTGACTTTATATAATGCGTTAAATAAAATAAAAATCATTCAACTTACCGATACCTATATAGATAACAAACTTTCCCTTTTGTAGCTCCTTCTGAATTATTGTAAAAGATATTCGATGGGAGTAAATATTTCCTGTGCCCGTAATCTGATCCAATTGGCATTAAAATTTCTATTCTAATATCAAGATGATCTAATCTCGTTCTCAATCTTCTCGCTTACGACAAGAACGCAGAGTATGAGTTGTTAAAGGGATTTTTATATTTGACTGAAAGGTGAAAAATATAACTTTGCACTCATCTCAATTTGCTCCCAAATTTTGCACGGAATTGTGATGGAATAGAAGATCTGTGTAGTTTTGATTAGAAAATGGAGTCAATATTTAAAAATTGGGCTTATGTTATTCAAATAACGATATTTTTATGAATTTTTTGTTATACTTCGTATAATACTGATTTGAGAGGTTTAGCGCAAGGATTTTATATGTTTAATGAAACGAACATTTCAGAGTTTTAAATTTCAAAATGCATTTCAAGGAACAAACAAAACTTTTGATTAAATATTACGGTCATACTTTCAGAATCATTATAAACTGAAGTTGTGAAAGATGTGTTTGCATTAACTCGAAATTTATAAATTATTGTATAAAGGATGTTTCACATATTATTTTACGTGTAACGATAGCAAAGGTAAATTGAAAAAATGCCTAATCTGCTCGATTAATTTTGTATTTTTAAAATGAATAATCGATAAATCTTTTTAGTGGTGCAGCCAGTAATAGTTTCAGCTATGCTGAATAAAAAAATGCGCAAGTTGATTTTTTTGGTACATGCCTCAAAAAATTAAGCTATTTATACTGAAATAATCTGAAAAAACAAACCATTTCTATAATTGTTTGAATAATTGTTTTTCATTGAATAGTGAATAAAGAACTAGTTCGGTTAGGTTAGTGTCTTCAACAATTCATAGAGTTCTCACTTATTATTTCGAGCTTTTAATTTGTGGGGCTCAGATATTTTCAATTAATCATGAAAATAAGTCTAATGGTATAATATCGGGTGACCTAACAGGCTATTATATTGCATTTTTCCTTCCTTTGCATCGATTTTGAAAAGTATAGAGGGACAATTAGTGTACAGCTATAGAAACATATGTTTAATATATACCCTATTTTGAAAGCAAGCAAATTCTGGGTCAAATGAGAAATTAACATATTTAACAGCATATCCAGATGAATGATCATAAAAAAATGTAATTATGTATCAAACTTGGTTTTTTATTCAATTATTCAAATGCCATTCCAAATAAAATATTTACCAATCCGAAAATACAACTTATAGAATTCACTCATTTTCAGACATGAGATTTCATGAGATGTACTTTATAAGGATTGTATCTTCATTCTTAAAAATAAATGTGAACTACAAAAACTTTTTAATTGAATTCGTGGAAAATTTCCGTATTATAAGAGTGACTCTTCTTATAGTTGTTGAATATTTGCATTACACACTTCGATGTATTAACACGAAATTCTTATTTTCATTATATTCTGTTAACTTTTGATTGACAGAACTAGATCTACGTGCATTTTATAGATTAATGTGAGTGCTCATTCAATTGACAGCATTAACCAACATTAAATTTTCAGTTGAAGATATTTCATTAAATGAATTTTGTAAGTTACGGGTACAAGAAATATCACAATGATAATTTGGAATTAATTATTATTAATTAAGGAGCGTAATCCACCCTAATACAGGGATATGTAGGCGCCCCATGCGCTAGCCATAATTCAAGAGATTAAACGGCATGATGATGATGAATTTGGAATTACGTGGATATTTATGACAATTTTCAATGTCAGGAACATAAATCATTAGGTACAATGTTGAAATAACAAAGAAGTACTGAAAATCCGCGAATCTATCTATCTCGCTGTTCATTAACCTAAAATAGAAATTATTCATATATATAGTTGCCAAAACTGTATTTTGTTATTATTAATAATAAAAATGGTTATTATATAACTGAGAAACTATAATATTCATTGTTTCCAGATAACATTTTTGAGTACTAAATACAAATATTAAGAATAATCAGTTGAAAATATGGTGTTTGAATAAATTCTCTCAATTTCTATCGCTTCAAAAAATCTTAGTTAGCTCACATGGTAAGTTCATTACTTGAAGATATATAATGTCTCATAAGTTCAAATCGTTTGAATATTGAGGTACCAAAAAGTTTAAACTTGCCAACATTTCATCAGGTGATTGGTTCTAGGATTTCTCTAAATATGGAATTCTTGCATTATACCAAAAAAAAAACAGATGATACAATTCGTATACATATACGTAACTCATATTTTACGCCTTATTCAAAAAATGAAAGTTTGAATCTTACTATTTGCGCTGCAAATGACTAAGTTTATATTCTCTTCGTTGATACGTTGCAAGTTAAGTGAATATGAGTTGAATTGAAATTTTTAGTGCTTATCGGGTATAATATGAGTTTATAACGTTTTATTTTTAAGTGGTCCTCTCATTACTCCAATCAAGGGAATACCATATAATTTTTTATATATTTCCAATTTTCGTCTCAGGTATTTAACCTAAAGATAATAGAATTTTCTATTTTTGCAGACAGATAATGCCTAATTGTTGTGAAACATCTTTTATACAAATACATTTACACGTAGGTTTGAAATAATTGCACGTAAAGAATATTCAGGAACAATATAATTCTTGAAACTTAAATAACAAAAAATGTCCAAGGGATACCTTTCCACGTCCTGAATTTTCTCTTAACGAAAATATGTTAAAATTTTGTGTACTGTGTTCTCGTTCTTATATTAAAATGTTTATATATGTGTAAAAATTTTTTTGATGTTGTGTACCATACAAACAGTTCATAAAAGTGTCATTTTCAAAAATATGAACGTATGAATAAAGATTTTATTAATGTGATTGCTGTATTATTAACAAATTTATACTTATCTGAACGGTGTATTTTTAGATTCTTAATACCTCCAGAAATTAGTACCCAAAGTAAAATTTTGTAATTCGATGAATATTTACTTTTGGTCTTTGTTGGATGTGTGGGTAAGTGCCGTGTGCAAATTAGTATACAAATTTCGTTAATTCACAACCAATAGGGTAACGTTGCCTAAGAGTACGCGTAATCTAAGAGTTCGCAAAGTATTTAAAGTTTTTATGTTCTGGCTACCTTCATTGCAACTTTTTATTCATTTAATTCATAAGTTTAAGTTCGATAATAGGTTATGTTTACGTCGGTATCCAGAACTCTGGAACTGGTGTATCTTTAGTTTGAACTTATGCGCTTTACACAATTGAAATCCAATAGTCCTCAACGACGACTTCTTCTAGAGTATACATCCGTTTTTTGGAGTGGGTCATTACTATAAGAGAAAAAATGACCGAAAATTGTAATTTACACAGAACATTTTGCATGAAATAAAAGAAAAAATTGATAGTCCAAAAGATCCTTAGCCAGATAATACGGTATAAATGAAGTAACACTTAGGAAACGGTTGAAATGAGAACATATTCCCACATCTTCAGGTCGCTTTAAGCCCATCTTTTTCTTGTAAAGCAAGAACTTGATTTAGTAAACAAAATAAAAGAGTTGGATCAACTTTTTTACGCGTTGACAATCAAGGAATTACGAGCAGTTGTATATTAATTCGCAGAGGAAATAAAGTTAAATCTTTATTTTAAAAAGACAACCGAAGCTGTTGGGAAGAAGTGGATAACAACGTTTTGCCAAAAATATTTCTTAGCTATCAGACAACCGGAAAAAGTAAGTTTAGCGCGCACCATTGGATGTAATCAAGTTCAAGTATCAAGATTTTTTGAGAACCTTCAACAACTTATAGAAAAGTAATCGTTTAAGGGAAAAACGATTTTTAATACGAATGAACACTGTTCCTAATAAAATTCCAAAAATTGTGACTGTTGAAGGAAAAAAAGTTGAGGGGAAAGTAGTATCAGGGAGCAGAAGACAATTGAAAAAAGAATTACTTTACGGTGGTGGTTTGCACATACGCATTGTTCCAATATCCCATGTACGCGCGGGTTTAGAGCGACAATCTGCTACTTTTGGTTTGCGCATGATTGTTGACTTTGGAAGAGTTGTTTATTGAATGTGATTGTTCATTATTGATTCAGATTTCCAATATTTTAACCTAACATTTGATTACTCGAATAGTCAACATCGAAACAATCGTTGGTCGATCGTTAATTGAGTAGTGTCGACTATCGATTGTCGTAAATCAACGACATTATCAACAGTCAACGGTCACTGATTAACTGTCAACAGTCAATCATCAACAGTCGTCAATTAAATATAAAAAAACCTATACTCTTCAAGATTCCAACTCCTAAAACTTCCAATAATTAACGCCAACATTCAATAAAGTAACACCGAAAAACAAACATGCGTACATGGCCAGTGGACTGGAAGCTGTAGCTGTGTGGGACTTGATGGATTATCGATTTCTGATTAATTGTCAATGATCGATTGTCCATTGTTGATTGTCATTGAATATCAATCGTCGCTTCTCGTTCGTCAATAGTCAATAGTAAACTGTCAATACTCAACAATCAACAGTCAAATATAAACGATCAACTGTCAACTGTCAAAAATCTACAGTCATTAGTTAACAGTTTCGTACTTTTATATATCGGGTAACTATTTTCACAAACTTGTCAATATCTTATTCCCCGATGCCGATGCACTGCTCGCCCATTTTCGTTGTAACTATATGAATAAGAAGTGATATTCTTAACACATATGATTTTGAAAATAGCTGTACGTCGGTTTTGGTCAAAATTATTTGTGAGAACCGAGAACATCATCAGAAATGCTGTTAAGTGATAGAATATCAATAAATATGCGTGCGATTTTCATTGAAAAAAACTAAAATTGATCAATAATTACGATTTCATTCGATAAAAGTAAATATACATTTGAAATAAAAATAATATTAATAACAAATTAGTTTGATTTTCATAGTTAGATGATGACGACGATTTTTGTGGAACGTTCATGTATATTACTCTGTCATTAGTTGCTTGAATAGGTCTGAAATTGTGATTCAGTCTTCCTCCATAAGTAGAGAGCAACCGAAATTCCTGTATCTGAAACAAGTCAATATTCATAGTGGTTCAATTTGATGAATATTTCGAATAGTCTATTGCATAGTTCTTAAGACAAGGGGTAAGATTCGCTATTGTGGCGTTGTCATATTAGTGAAATCAACATAAAAACTGCAATCAATAATAGGGATTGCGATGAAGAGGCAACAAATAATTGTTGCCGGCTACTTCTGGAAAAGATTGGAAAGAGCAGCGCTTCGTGCTAAAACTAAGTACATAAGCGTAGACGAAATACTTGTAAAATATTTTATTCTAAAAATTCCATTATTATAACTTAAATGATTGTCAGAAGAGATTAGAAGTGTCATTTTCATGTCATATTGTTAATTAATTCAAGCATAAAGTTTTATGATGTTCATTTTAATTGTAGGTAAGTGTGAATTCAGTGAAAGGAATATGAAGATGAGAAAAAAAGTGGTTAGAATTTAGAATAATTACACCCATCTCCTGGGAAAAATAGGCCTAGATCTTCAATTAATGATGAAATAGATAAAGCTGATTTTCCTATAATTAGACGTATTGGTAAAAAATTTTATATAGAAATAAAAATGTGCCAACTTTGGGGAAACTATCAGAAAAATTGTGAGAGGACATATAAGTTAAGGCGTCTTTTGGAAGCTTATGCTTTCCGTAAGTGTGGCAATAAAATAGAAAAATTAATGAAAAAACCAAACACTTACGAATACTTACGAATATTTACGAATACTTACGAGAAAAATATCGAGAGGAAGACCGCAACATTACGTAGTTTGACGAGACTTAAGTTGATGATGACTAAACATTTCAACAGAGTTGGCTAAGCAAGGATGTATTTGGACTAATCAATAATATCAGTTCAACTGAGACTAAAGACGATTTAGAAACATCGTAGCTCAAGAATGGTGCAACTGAGTTTATAGAATACTGAAGAGAATTATTCAGCATACAACTAAATTGCTGTATTAACATCCGATGCTCTACGAATTGATAGATATTTTGAATTAATTTGAAGCTCTTTCTTAATCCTTTCAGAGCACTGCTGCTTTATCATAAGAATTATTTTTCCATTCAGACAAAAAAAAAATAAAAATGTAGGTAATCGGTATGTAGACTTTTACTCATAAATATTTTCGATGTATCTAATCCGAAGCAAAATATCGAAAATTGCCCCTAATTGTCAATTCTCAGTGAGTATAAATTTTAAATATCGATTTAATGATTCAGACACATCACCCTATATGCGACACATTTTATATTTATACAAACTTACTTGCTCGTGTGATAGTGGTATGGTGTTCGCAAATTCTATCCAAGTAACAACTTCAGAGCACGGCGGTGTTGTTAAGGATCCGTGGTAAGTGAAATAGGCAGTTCTGTCAGTTGTAGTGAAATCGTCCAATGAGTCGAAATTAATGATATCTATACTAGCTGTGAAATTTTCAACTAGAGGTAAATCTTTCTCAAATTGATAGTATTTCTTATTCTCTTCATCCGTTTTCTAGAATTTTGAAATAAAAACAATTAGCACGTGTTAAATCTTCAATTTTATATGGTTTAAAATAGCAATGAGACAAATATCAATTATAACAGTCTTAGTTCAGTGTTAACTTGCTGCGTTATTATGGAGCTACCAATTTATAACGACAGTATGAATAAATTCTTAAACCTTGTAAGAGAATTGTTGTACCATGGCGTTATATTTTTTTCTTAGGCTCAAATAACGGACAGACATTCACATTTTCCTGCAAGTTCAAGACCAGTAAATATACTTACATCCAGTGAAGTATATAAGATTTTTTTCATTGCCGCAGAATTTATCTTTGGATTTTTATTAATTCAATTCGATACATTTTACATAAAATTATGGTATAGCTTTAGTCAGTTTCTATAGCATCGTAAGTATTGTTATTTCAACAACAACGTCAAGATAACAATTTATTATCAAAAATTGAGAGGAACTGAAATTATTAATTTGTTTGATAGCCAAAGGTATATAGAAAATAATATTGTTTGTATGTCGCTGCTGTTAGAAAATAGAAAAATCGAAAAAGAGTTATGAAGCAACGTATAGAAATTGTGCTAAATAAAAACTGCTACTAGTCAAGTTTTGAAGCTTTATAATTTGAATAATTGCATTATTAAGATAATTTAATATTACTATGCAGAGAGAGAAAACGAAAGCATCTGGAGGACAAACTGAAAAAAATTGAACATTGAACATTACAAAAATAAAGACATTAATAATTTTTATCAAGAGGCAAAAAGAAGTAACATACCAAACAATATCGGACAGAAATATAACAGAGACAAAGACGGCTCACACGAACAAAAGGAAAACTGGAGGAAATATTTCTATGAACTGCTAAACGATGAAACAAGAGGGAACATAAGAGGAGACGTGAATGAACCAGTCTCGCTAGAGGAAACATAATCGAAAAAAGAAGTAGAGGAAGTAACAAATAATATGAAGAATGGCAAAAGTTCCGGTAGGAAAAGGATTCCAATAGAAATTATAAATTGGTGAACCCTTAAGGGAGCGAAAATTTGATTAAAAACATATGGGAACAAGAGTAGATGCCAAACCAATGAGATAAGGCAACACTTAAGAAGGGGGATGTGACAGACTGCGTTAATTATAAGGGTATCACTCTGTTGAATGTCGTATACAAAGTCTTAGCCAGAAACATAAGAAATAGATTAGGCAAATACTTGACAGAACAAGTTGGCGAGTATCAGGGGGGCTTTAAAAAAGGTGATCAAATTTTCATACTGAAAGAGATCCAGAACAATAGCTATGACCAGGAATTAAACCTGAAGCTCCTCTTTGTGGATTTCAAGCATTCGTATGAGCCAATAAGTAGTAAACTTTCCAGGCGCTAGGAGCACTCGGAATACCTAAGAAAATATTACAT
The DNA here is from genome assembly GCF_026250575.1 of Diorhabda carinulata. Taxonomy (NCBI): domain Eukaryota; kingdom Metazoa; phylum Arthropoda; class Insecta; order Coleoptera; family Chrysomelidae; genus Diorhabda; species Diorhabda carinulata. The sequence goes on along the minus strand of NC_079468.1, from coordinate 15,093,764 downwards.
TTGGTAAAATTGTCACTGAATAACATCGAGAATGAAGTAGCTGTCGAATGAAGCCTATCGGAAACGAGGGATTAAATCAAGGAGACACTGTCAACAGTGCTGTTTAACCTTGTATTAGAAATGATTCTGAGTGGCATACGAACCCAGGGGATGATATATAACAACAAAACACAAATCCTTGCCTACGAAGGTGATGTGGTACTTATAAGTAGAACGAAAAAGGATCTAGAAAAAAAGTTCCTACTTTTTCAGAAGAAAGCAAAAGAATATGGACTGCGCGTGAATGAAAAAAAGACAATCAAATATATGGAGGTGGGAAGGGATCTGAATAGCTGCAACCAATTGAAAGTGACGAGAGTGCAAAATAAGAAGTTCGAATACCTGGGAGTGACAGTGACAAACGAAGGAGGTGAAAACAGAGAAATCGACAAAAGACTGTCGAGAGGGAACAACAAAACGTTTGGAGTTCTAGGAGGAGAATTTATATCAAAAGATATTTCAAGAACCGCCAAGTTATGCATTTACAGTTATACAACCAACGGTGTTGTATGGCAGTGAGTGTTGGATCCTGAACAAAAAAAGAAAAAAAAAGTAAACATATGGGAGAGAAAGGTACTAAGGAGGATTTCATGAATCATTGTTATTTTGACATTGTTGATGAAATAGAATACTATTTACTTTACTAAACTATAGTTGATATTGGCGTCTGTTTTCTAACTTGGTAATGATGATACTAGGATATTCGGAAGAGCTTTTTCGGAAAACCTCTTCTTGAACATAATGATTTGAAAAAACATTTTGGTTAAGGTGGAACACGATATTAAACATAATAATTTCATCTTACTAATGACTGAAATTGTCAATTTAACTTTTTCAGCCTCAGTCTCATACCTCTAAGCTGTTGAACTATATATTTTATCACAAACTTAAAGTATTTTTTTATTTAATTCATATTTTTTTCAAAGGTCTCGCGAAGATTGCGTACAGCTAGAATTTAGCGAAGATGGCGTACATTCCACCAGATTGATGTTTGAAGAGTGTGAGATAAGGTCGTAACCTTGAGGCAGCGGAATGTGACAAATGAAATTGTATACAACCAAAAACCACGACTAGCTGTTGACTAGAAACATTTGTCTCAAACATCAAATCAGTTCTTACTGATTACATAAAACTATGTAACTGACTAACAACTAATACTTAAAGCAGTTATAACGTTTACCTAATATATAACCCACATTTGTTATTGAACGAAAATAAGGTAGTTTCTTTGCCTGTCACATTTCACTGCATCAAGGGTCAGACCTTTTCTCACCATCGTCAAACAGTAACCTGGCGAACAGTACGCAATCTTACTAATTTTTTGTTATATGTATATTAATTTGAAAGCCACGTAGATGAATACTTTGTTTTGAATACCTCCAAAGAAGAAAATCATTTAAAGATAAATCTGTTAGTCTGGGGAATTAGTTCTTGAGTTGTTCGTCCTTTGAAGCAATTGTTATCATTGTTTTATCTTTCGTATACATGTGAATTACCGGATTTTACATTGATGCTTTCTTTTTAAATTGTTAGAGCGTTTGCGTTTATTAGTTCTATGTGATTACGTCAAGTATTTAGAAAAATTGAATGACTGCAAATATATAAACATAGTAGCGCATTTTCTGGTACAAATATGTTTATACAAGTACTGGAAAAAGGTGAAATCAAATAGTTCCCTATAATAATGGGTTCACTGGAAATCCATTTTATTGGTTGCACCTCGGACGCTTTTTGATGCAAATTGTAACGACTTACTTAAGATATAATTTAATAAGATCAAATTAAACCAAGTCTACTTACGTTGTACAAAAAAGATAATACCGTTAGTCCATCATCATTTCCGAGAGCATTACTGAAGTTACCATAGTCAGTCTTATAAAAAACTATATGTAATTCTAGAGGAAAGCTAAAAAACGTTTATAAATGAACTATTTATAGTCGAATTAGGTTGAGAAGATATTTTAAATATAAAAGGAGAATTTAGTCAGGAAAGCTCAACTTGTGCATAACATAAATTTGATATTCAACGTTTGTTACATCTACATTGTGTTTGTGAAATTTTTAAGACAAATATGTTTCAGTCACACAAGGCCGATTTGCGATTTCTTATATGTACAAGGCCAAGCCAAGCTGTGGTATAATTATTGTAATGATTTCATGAAAGAAATAAAATATTTTATCACCTGTGGTTGTTTATCAAATTTTCCGATCCTTCGCTATCGTTTTTGCCCCAGTGAAAGTGGAGTTGATAAAAATTGTAAGTGCTGTTGAGAGGACCTCCGCCGATACTTGGTATATTACCTTGCTGAATTGATAGCTGCACTGAAATATAGAATATACTCAGTAACTAGGAATACCAATCACCACGTGACTACTACCTATCCTTTCAGATCCAAAATATTTCAAGTACACTTATAAATTAAGTTGGAATTTTTGGAAGCGTTGGTGATCTTCATATTGAACACACTGTTTACACTACACTACACCAATATTCACAATTACACTGTCTGACCTGTATTTCGATAACCAAGTTATCGTCTTTAGAGACTGAAGGTAAACTAAAACATAATAACGTACCTATTTATACTGAATTTTCCTCCCAATAAATCTTCTATCATAAAAATGAATTCCAGCCGTAAAACCTCCTTGGCGGGTATCAATTTAATTAAAAACAATTGTGGTATATATGAAATTAGCTGTGATGATTTTGACTGTAATAATATTGGGCAGACTAAGAGATCCCTTATGGGACGAATGCACGGACCGAAAATTGGAGTATTACCACTATTATTATGCATTTGAAAGTTTTGAAAATAACCAATGGAAGAAAAGCTTAAATAAGTACAAAGCGCCAATAAGAAGGTTTCCCGCTGAAATTAATTTTCACGGGAGAAGGTTTATTAGTGGGAAAATTCAGTATAAAACAGGTAACTCAAGTTATTTTGTTTTAGTTTACCTTCAGTATCTGAAGTCCATAACTTGGTTATCGAAACACGCGTCAGACAGTCTAATTGTGAGTGCTGGTCTAGTGGTAGTGAAAACCTTGTATTCAGTAAACTCATAAAAGTCTTAATACAAGGTTAGAATTTGAGTACCCCTCAATTGAAAATTCCTATTTCTATTCAATTATTATATTATCTATTACCTTCAAAGAATTCACAATTATTGAGCATCGAATGTTAAGAAATGCATATCATAGGCAGCTAACTGGCTTGATATGTTGGTGAATGTAGAACTATAGATACTGTAGTCATAATATTATCAGGCATAGTACAAAGAAGGCCGATGATAAAGAGCCAGAGGCACAGAACGAGTGAGCACGACAGCAGCAGATAACACAGATCGTTTGGAATGAAAATCATGTCAATGAGGTGATATGTATCGACTTCAAGATTTTAAAACCTACTACATTACTCAATAAGTCATGTGACTGACACACAGATGCTATTGACAAATCCATATGACGTATATGGAGTACCGACTTTCAAAAGAATATGTGTAAAATTTTATGACATTTCGATTACTCAGAAAAAGTGACAGCCATTTAGTATTGTTATTTTCAAAACAATTCATTAAAAACAATTTGGTGTATTAATTTATGATTGGTTCTTGATGAAAAATACTTCCCATGCTCAGCAATGGCTTCAAAAGTGTTATCCGGACTCTGCTCCGTCGACAAGAACCATGTGTTATTGGTTTTATGAATTTAAATGTGGTCGAACAGATATCAATGATAGTGAACGTTCTGGTCATCCAATTGCGGTGGTTACTCCAGAAAACGTTAAAAAGTCGACAAATTGCTTATATCTAATCGAAAATTGAAATTGCGTGAAATAGCTAAGGCAATAGATATATCAGAAGGCAGTGTGTTCATAATTATGCATGAACAACTGACCATGAGAAACGCATTTACTCACAGTCGATCAAAAACAACCACGTGTTGATGATTCAGAGCGGTATTTGGTCATATTTACACGTGATGAAACACATTTTTGCGTTAATATATGCTAATGCAATAGACATGGATCCTAACTTCTCTCCGGAATCAAAACGATTATCTCAGTGAACTGCAGCCGGTGAATTACGTCCGAAGCATCCAAAGGCTCAACAGTCAGCTGGAAAGGTTGTAGCTTCAGTATTATGGGATGTGCATGGAATATTGTTCATCAACTATCTTCAAAATCAATAGCAAACAGAATAGAATAGAATACTTCATAGAGTACATATTATGTCGAAGAAATTAAGCTCAAATTGAGAAGAAATTGCTGAGATTGAAGCCTATTTTGAGGTAAAAGACAAATCCTTCTACAAGCATGGCATCGAGAAGTTAGAGAAGCGTTGGATGATTTCAGTGTTCTTGAAGGAGATTACATTGATGAATAAAATCGATTTTTGGCAGAAAATTTGTTTTTTGTTGAATATTATGAGTTATCAAAAATAAAGATTTTTTCTTATATCGAATCTAATGACAAAAATGGCAAGATGGCTCTTGACACAGCGGTTTAAAGTTTCTTTAATCTGATTTTGACAATTAAGCTGCGATATAACCATATCCCTGTGTTCACGCCAGAATTAATTCAAAACTCATGAAAACTGGCAACGCTGTCCGACCAACCGACTACTGAGCGAATGGAAGAAATGAGATATATAATAAGTTCTGTTGTTAAAGCTATGTAAAAAATTTTCTTACAAATAAATGTTAATGTGAACGTGTTAATAATAACTATAATACAAAAAATGGTCCTTCGAGCCGGATTATAAACAAAACCAGTGAAAATTCGCAATAAACAATATATTATTAACAACTATAACCCAAAAACAATTTACCACGTGCTGCAAGCAACTATCAACGAGTGCAAAGTGATCGACCAAACAAGTAGTCGATACAATATCACGGCGACCAGACATCAACTCAACTGGCCGACTAGTTCAATTGCAAGAATCAGGCAGTTCGACCGAAATCAGAGTGAGTTTGTTCCAAATTATTTATTTCCGAATTTTTCTTTCCATTTGCGATTTCAAAGCTTCTCTGTTTGTGCTTGAACAATTTGACAATATAAAATGGCAGAACTTGGCAAACTAATAAAGAAAAGAGGTGTAATTAAAGCTCAGTTAACTATTTTCACAAAAGCGGTAAATGAATTTGCAACTATATCTAATTTAAGCCAAACAGAAGTTACAAAATTAAAAGATAGGTTACGTGATGCCGAAAATTATCTTGACGAATTCAAATCACATCAATTAGAAATAGAGTTACAGGATGATATAAATTTAGATGAGCAATTAATCGAACGAGAGAGATTTGAAAATTCATATTATGATGCAATCGCTGTTGCTAAAAACATTTTACAAAGCTACAATAATCACGATAATGATACAAATCTTAGCGTGATTTCAGACAAAGCTTGTTGTAAAAACGAGGGTATAAAGCTTCCGGATATATCACTTCCTAAATTTAGTGGAAACTTTGAAGATTGGTTAGAATTCAGGGACACATATAAATGCCTTATTCATGATAGTAAAAAATTAGATAATATTCAAAAATTTTATTACTTGCGAAGTGCACTAGGAGGAACAGCAGCGGCGTCCATTTCCAAAATCAAATATACGGCCGACAATTATGAAGTGGCATGGGCCACAATTTCAAAAAGATTTGACAATACTAAAAAATTAATATATGAACATATTAGAGCTATTTTTTCATTAGAAAATATACAAAAACCGACAGCTGAAAAACTACAAAATTTAGCTGATGATATTCACAAACATTTGGGATCTATTGAACAATTGGGGCAAAATATAACTAATTGGGATCCTCTACTAATTTTTTGGATTACTAATAAATTAGATACTAGCTCAAACCTTGAATGGGAAAGGGAAAATAGAGATCAGGAAGAATTGCCAAAGTTAGATAAATTCCTACAATTTTTACAAAAACGTTCCAATTTTCTTAATATGTTAGAATCAAAGAACAGTCTCAGTTTAAATAAATCAGATTCAAAATTTAGTAATGAGGAAAATAAATTCAATAAACAAAGTAGAGTAAGGTCATTGACCTCAAGTACATATACATGCTCCTATTGCAAGAAAGAGCATTCAATATATCGTTGTGCAGAGTTTCTCGGATTAACAATAACACAAAAAAAAGATTTTGTCAAAAAATCAAATCTTTGCCATAACTGTTTGCGTTCGGGTCACTCTGTCAAACAGTGTAAATTAGGGCCTTGCAAAGTGTGTAAAGCTTGGCACAATACAATTTTGCATGAAAAACTCGAGATAGCGGACAACGCGAGCTCAAGTTCCGCAGCACTAAGCAGTGGCGTAGTGGTACCAGCGGCGGGGCAGGTGCTATTATCTACCGCCTGTTTACTCATTTCAGACAATTTCAATAATTTTCACAAAGCAAGAGCGTTATTAGATTGTGGTTCTCAAACTTCCTTCATAACGGAGGATTTGCAAAAGCGTTTGAATATTGCGACACATAAAACAGATCTTTCAATTTTCGGAATTTCAAACAATATTTCAAAGGTCAGTAAAAGGTGTAAGGTTTCATTTAAATCTGTACACACCAATTTTAAAGCGCATGGCAATTGTTATATTCTAAAAGAGATTACAAGTGTGATGCCGTGTTGTCGAATCAACACGCAATCTTGGGCGATTCCAGGTGATCTAAAGCTAGCTGATCCACAATTCAATATTCCCGGACCAGTAGACATGCTCATTGGCGCGGACCTATTTTGGACAATTTTAAGCAATAACAAAATTTCGTTAGGAAAAAATATGCCGCTATTAATTGATACAGTGCTAGGTTGGGTTGTATCTGGGCAAATAAGTACTAACAACGTTGAAAAGGCTTCTTGTAATTTAAGTATAAACCAGGAATTATTAAATTCAATAGCCAAATTTTGGGAAATCGAGGAAATATCTAGCACGCGACAACTTTCTCCAGATGAACAATTTTGCGAGGACAATTTCATCAAAACTACTACCAGAGACGCGAACGGACGTTTTACAGTCACTATACCTTTGAAGCAACAACCTTCTAGTTTAGGTGAGTCGAAAGCTCAAGCCGAAAAACGTTTCTATGCATTAGAACGAAAATTCAGGAGAGATCCAATGCTGCACAGCAGATATATACAATTTATGAACGAGTATAAAGAGCTAGGCCATATGACAATTTGTAACGGCAATGATTCAAGCTTCGAATATTTCATGCCGCATCACGGAGTTTTGAGAGAAGAGAGTTTGACCACAAAACTACGGGTAGTTTTCGATGCATCAGCGCCCTCTAGCAACGGTCTATCCTTCAACAATATTCAAGTCATTGGACCCGTTTTACAAGACGATTTACTATCAATAGTCTTAAGGTTTAGGAAATATAACTATGTAGTTTCGGCAGACATAGTTAAAATGTACCGGCAAATTTCAATAACGCCCGAGCAAAGGCATTTGCAAAAAATTGTATGGCGCGAAAATCCGAGTGATAACCTGGAAGTCTACCAGCTAAATACCGTTACATACGGGCAAGCCTCTGCCAGTTATCTTGCAATACGCTGTTTAGCTAAACTCGCTGAGGATATTCAAGAAATGAACCCGGAAATAGCCGAAATCATTAAGCACGACTTTTATGTAGATGACCTGTTAACAGGTGCACCTACACTTGAGCATGCGCAATACATATGTAAAGCGATAAGTGACACTCTTAAATCGGGATGTTTCGCACTCCGAAAATGGTGCTCTAACGACACCAACGCGCTCAAAAATATAAGTTCAAATGATTTAAAATCCGATATACTAGAATTTGCGCATGATGGCAAAACAAAAACATTAGGCTTGATATGGGTTTGCAATAACGATAAGCTTCAATATAAAATTCATACCAATCCTATAGGTACAAAGGTCACAAAACGCACAATTTTATCTACTATATCAAAAATATTCGACATCCTTGGTTTACTAAGCCCATGTACTATTATCGCAAAAATGATAATGCAAAAATTATGGGAAAATAAATTAGCTTGGGATGACGCTATTCCAAAAGCTATATCTGAAAATTGGGTAAGGTTGGAGAAGGAGCTTCTTATTTTGAACGATCTTGAGTTAAACAGACAAGCTATTTGCAAGAATGCTGTTGAATTACAACTGCATGGTTTCGCTGACGCTTCGGAAAAGGCTTACGGAGCCTGTGTTTATTTGAGAAGTATTGATTCCGATCAAAAGGTTCATGTATCCCTGTTATGCGCCAAGGCAAAGGTGGCACCTATAAAAACAATACCAATCCCGCGGTTGGAATTATGCGCAGCATTGCTTCTAGCCCGCCTAACAGATAAAGCTAAAACTGCTTTGAAATTTCAATTCAAATCTTTCACACTTTGGTCGGACTCAACTATAACTCTAGCTTGGGTACGCACAAGCCCGAATCTGCTAAAAACATTCACGGCCCATAGAGTGGCAGAAATTCAGTCTCTCACTAAACACGCCGATTGGAGGCACATCCCCACCCACGATAATCCAGCAGATATTGCTTCAAGGGGAATATATCCTAGTCAAATTTTAAACTCTGATTTGTGGTGGCGCGGCCCTACTTGGCTATCTAAGGACCCAAGTTTTTGGCCCAATGACAAGCTGGAGGTGGTTCATGATTTACCTGAACTTAAATCCAGTCTTCTGACCAATGTTGCGCCCCCTACTCTGAGTTTTCCCTTTGAACGTTTCTCAAATTTCTCAAGAATGCAACGAACAATGGCATACATTTTACGATTTAAGGATAATTGTCTTCAGAGAAATCGCAGAAGAGGCGGTTCTCTTACAGTACAGGAGTTAAGTGATTCTCTAAAATGTCTCATTCGAATTTGTCAATCTCAATCGTATTCTACCGAAATTGAAACATTGAAAAATAACAAGCCTTTGAGCTCCCATAGTAATCTATTAAGTCTTAGTCCCTTTCTAGAACCCGATGGTTTGCTACGCGTAGGAGGGCGACTAAAACATTCAAATTACTCCTTTGACAAAAGGCATCCAATTTTGATCAATTCAAAGCATCATTTTTCAAAGCTACTATTTTTACAAGAACATGAACGCCTATTGCATGGCGGCCCTCAGCTGCTCTTAAGCACTATAAGAGAAAATTACTGGGTTATATCCGGTAGAAATCTTGCACGAAAGACTGTTAAGAATTGTGTGAAATGCTTCAAATTCAATGCTAAAACCATACAGCCAATTATGGCCAACTTACCGCGCGATAGAACTAATCCTTCTAGTGCATTTTCAATAGTGGGAGTTGATTACGCGGGGCCATTTATGATTAACGATAAGAAAGGTAGAGGTTGTCGTTTAAGTAAATGTTATATTGGCGTATTTATTTGTTTATCAACTAAAGCAGTCCATTTGGAATTGATTTCTAGCCTTTCTTCAGAATCATTTATTCAAGCGCTATATCGTTTTGTCTCTAGACGAGGCAAACCATCAAAAATATTGTCCGACAATGGAACAAGCTTCGTCGGGGCACAGCGAGAGCTAAAGGATTTTCTAAAACATGGCAGCAACACTATAATCGAGAAATGTAGCTCTCAGAATATAGAGTGGAGGTTTATACCACCCTACTCTCCTCATTTCGGAGGTTTGTGGGAAGCAGCTGTCAAAAGCGTAAAGCACCATTTAAGGCGCGTTTTGACCCAAGTTCATTTATCATTTGAAGAATTTGCCACAGTTCTCGCACAAATCGAGGCGATTTTGAATTCGCGTCCTTTATGCCCACTGAGCTCTGATCCCAACGATTTTGGACCTCTTACCCCAGCTCACTTCTTGATTGGAAGACCAATAATTGCAGCACCTGATCAAGATGTCACCGACATAAAAATGAATCGACTTTCCAGATTTCAGCTCGTACAACAATTAGCACAGCACTTCTGGAACAGATGGAAATCTGAGTACATTGCGGAGCTCCAAAGACGCACCAAATGGAAGTCCAACCAAGGCCATCTAGTAGAAGATTCTCTCGTTTTAGTGAAAGGCGAGAACACTATGCCCACTCAGTGGTTATTAGGTAGAATCAGCAAGCTCCATAGAGGCCCTGACGGTATCGCTAGGGTCGCTTCTATAAGAACTCCCTCTGGAGAAATCATCAAAAGAAGCTTTCAAAAAATCTGCCCCCTTCCAGTTGACCTTTGAAAGCCATCCTTATGCTTTCAACGCGGGGAGTATGTTCACGCCAGAATTAATTCAAAACTCATGAAAACTGGCAACGCTGTCCGACCAACCGACTACTGAGCGAATGGAAGAAATGAGATATATAATAAGTTCTGTTGTTAAAGCTATGTAAAAAATTTTCTTACAAATAAATGTTAATGTGAACGTGTTAATAATAACTATAATACACCCTGTGTGACTCAACATTTTCCTTAGAAATATTCACATACTTCCACTCTTCCATTTCGTAAGTGAGCAGGATGTTAGAGTCATTTGAATATATATGTGTAAGATATTAACGGAAAAAGAAATATTCGGATCTTCTATTCTCTATGTACTTGTTTCTAGTTGAACTGAAATGAATCTCTAAACTTGTCATAATATTCTCTACCGAAACAATATCAAAGTTCTATGATTTTGATAAGTTCAAAGGCACAAAACAATCCTAACATACCAGAAAAACAAATAAAATTCTGATATCTAACCACTACCTAGTTTCTTTCTCTGTTGGAACAATCTGCTCGTATTATTAACAATTCAAACTCTGAATAGAATGAGTGATTCAGACATATAGCTTGATATAGATAAATAGATGATGATACGTCAACGTTATAATATAACAGGTACACAAAGGAATGTTTATTCGAGCTCTTGCTAATTTGGATATAGTAATAAAAGTGTTATTCACTTCACATTTAATACTTTACAGGTGATAATGAATTAACTATTAACTTTATAAATAAGCTACAAAATGATTTAAAAGTTCAGAGAGTGCTAATATCACTTTGATTAACATCAAGAGTAAAATTTATGCGCATGAATGTGTATATTGCGATATCATGCGAAATGTAATTAATATATTGTGGCAATACAATGTTTTCAGAATATTTTTCCACTCGTTTCTTAGTATGCTGATGTGGAACTGTTATAAAACTTGTGGAAATATCTAGTTAGTTAGGGTAATAATAGTCATTAGAAATTATCGAATCAGCTATAAATAATAAAAAATACCATTTTACATAAACAATTAATCCTAACAAACATAATTCTCATTCTTTGAAGCGTTATATAATCATGTGCTTCCAACCTTATAAATTTGATTTTGTTTCACGAAATATTAGATGCAGTATATTTAACAATGTTTCTGAGAAAATATTTAGTAAAAAATAGCCTGATCTGTAAAGATTAATAAAAACTGTGTTCATATAAAGGCAAGACACAGCACAGCAAGAAACAGAAGAAACTTCAGGCCTTGAAGACCCATGGCTAAATTTTTCCAATTTTATATTTCAAACTTGAGTATATTTAAACTCTATTTCGTTTTGTTTTTACTACACCTCTCTATCGTTTCTGTTATCTGTTTTTTTCTCCACCCAGTTGTCTTCACTCTTCTCAAATCTGATGTTACACCTCCTATCCATTTTTTCAGCCTATCTTCTCCTTTAGATTCCCTTTCTTTTTATTTGTGTCATCTTAACATTCATTCTATACACATGCTCCCACTACCTGACTCTTTGGGCAATGACTACTTGTTTGATGTCCAACTTCTTCATGAAGAGTGGTCCATTTCCACACCTTCCATTTTTTTGGATCTTTTTCCTCTCCCAAATTTCTATTTTTTCTGCACACAGTAATCGTCGGTGTAATTATCGTTATGTATACGTTCCTGCTTTGGTTATTCCTTTTACTTTCAAAATATTATTTATGGACCGATTACTTTTAGTCTACAGTTTACAATTAATTATTTTTTCTCATTTAAACTCAACGCATTACAAACTTATCAATAACTCACCAGTGTGACCATTGTTGACCAATTTGACCGTTTCTAATGGTTCGTCAAAATGTTTGAATATAAGCGGTGGATAGCTGACGTTTTTAACATTATTTATTTCAATGTCTATCGGACTCTGTAGTTTTCCTCCATTACATCCACGATATTTTATACCCCAAAAGTCAGGACCTGTGATTTAGAAAATATTTAAAATTCAAAATATCAGTAAAAAATGAAAATATTCAAATTATCTATGTTCTGCTGTTTAATATAAGTACTTATTCAACTCGCGGTTGGACAAGCTAACAGGAAAAAAATCAGCAACCAGTTTGTTTGAAATTTTTTGCTCTCAATAGAATTAGAGCTACGGAATCTTTGAAAATATTGCAGAAGTGTTTTGGGGAGACTACGATATCGTAAACGAGAGCCACCGAATTCGCCAGATTTGGATGCCTGCGACTCTTTCTCTTTTTGAAAATCGATAATCCATTTCGGGTAACGCGCCATGATTCCGATGAAGTAATAAAAATGAAAATAATATGAATGATGATATGAAAAATTTGAAGATGCGTTGACTTGCTTGCGATGAGTTTATTTTTCAAGCGATAGAGATCTATTTTGATCAGATCACATGAAATACCTGGTGATGAACAACTGATTGTGGGTGAAATAGCTTCAATACTTAAGCTATCCAGACTCAATTTTTTTGTATTTGTATCGACGACTTTTATCGTCCGGAAAAGCTGATTTTGGAATGTCTGAACTAGACCAGTTAAATGGGCTAGGTAAGAAGAATAAATTTACTTTCCAATGCGTCCCGGGGCACGCTTGAGTGGAAGAACATTGAATAGCTGACGAAATTTTCTACTAGTCAACAACAGGACAATAGAGAAAACACTAGAAAAGAAGAAAATGCTACTCCTGGGAAACTATAACCAAGAACAATCTAGTAATACTAACAATAGTTTTGCCGGACATTACCGCGTCAAGTATGTCAGAGAGTGCAACGTCTATCGACATTCTCTTGAAGTGTGAGAGACTACGGAATTCCAGAGCATTACGCCTGGGAGGCTATTACACGTGGTTTTTGGCAGGTAGAGCAATACCACATCCTGAACTTCTTAGAAAGAGTGGGTTTATAGATCAGCTGTTAACACCGAGTATCTCCAATACCACAGCAAGAAAATGGATAGATAATAGATTCTTTGGGTCGTAGTGTAGGGGACGGCACGAGTACGATTTCTGAGGCGCCTGGATTTGACTAGGACATTTTTTAAATCGACCCAAAATAAGTCGAAAATTTTTCGATATATTGCTTCGTTTTCGAGATATCGATACTTGAAGTTGGAAAAATTTATATTTATTTAATATTTGTATATATCAACCAAACCTAACCTAACTTAACCTAATCTAACCTTGTCGTGGTGCACTTTGAGTGTAAAAAGTTCAAAAATCGTGAATTTTTTACAGCCAAAATTGTCTAAAAAAATGCGTGAGGACTATTTTAATTTTATTTTATTATAATTTTTTTCTTATGGGGATTTCGCTGTTGTTTATCTTGAAAACGAAGCAAAATATCAAAAAATCTCATTCTTCATTTTAGATTTATTTTGGCCTAATTAAGCCTAATCCGCTGTTAAATTGCGGCGCCACGGAAATCGTACTCTCCCCTACGGGACATTCTAATCACAACATATACATAATATTGAACAAGAAAATGAGAAGAATACATTTTCATCAAGTGATCACTTGTACAGCTTTGTTCTGCATGTGTTTCAAGACAATATGGGTAACCATTGTTTTTTAGGGTTTACTACAGTAAAACCAAAATATTACACCCGGGTACGATTTTTATGTTTTCCAAGCACATAACATCCACTAAATTCACAAAAACAATCGATCTCAGAACGTTCAAAAGTAGAACATCATTAGCTGCCAGCAATTATAAGGAATCATTATTGCTATAATAAAAAAACTCGGAATCTAATATCAATCTTAGATATCAAGTAACGTTAAGAAAAATCTCATCTACTAGGGTCTTAAGGTTAACCCGAATTTGTGAACTTGTATATTAGCGATAATTATGGATTTCAAATCATCACTAACCGAATAACACGCTCGACTTTAATTTTAATAATACTATTGTCAAATCAATAAAAGTCTTCGCAATTTCAATTGGAAATGATTTTTTACCTCAGAAATAAGGGAAAATTGCATGAATTTTCCACAAGATTACCTATGATTACCCAATTAGAATTTTCACTATTCACGAATTTGTTATAGATTGATTGATTGATATTCGAGAACAACTAGGAGCCCGAATACAAACATTTCATCATAAATTATTCTGAGAATAACAACGTTACCATTAAAAAGATTATATTGAATCACAAACCAAACTAAAATTCAACCTTTGTATTGAACTTGTTTGTTGAAGATATTCTAACTATCGATTAATTTTTTTAGATGCAAATAGTACCAGATTTGTATTTACGTACATATTATATTGGTTAGACGCTTTTACTGCCATCCTATATCATTCAATCAATTAATTTAGTTTCCAGTGAAAGATTAAAATTGATCATTAAAAGTCACATCATTATTTTCGTGTTTAAAGCTGCCGTCTCGCATTAATATTGAGTGGTCGGTTTCATTTTAAGCCTTTCTTGAATTGTTCAATTCACTTGGTTTTCAGTTATTTCAAAATAGAATCTATTATTATTTGACCACCAACTCTTATAATGTAATGACGTCTCTTGGAACGACATCTTGCTTGCGAACTTTTCAATGATCTCTTGATCTGTGCTGTTGGCACCATTTCCGTATGATTTGAATGATAAATCGGTAGACTTTAGATCAATTTGTCCAACACCGTGCTGCTAACCCAGTGTTTTTACTGGTACCGATTTAGTTTCCTCTTCATAGTTTTGATATTTACATAACTAAACCAAAGAAAATTTCAGGGTTAGCTTTCCAACTCTTACCCTACATTCTTCTATATCTATCCAACGAATGGCAGCACGTTGCGTTTTTAATATTTTGCCAAATCAATCCTAATTACATCTAGCACTTATGTTAAATCTGATAGTGTGAATTTTTTAGTTATGTTGACCACATGTGTCTTCTGAACATAGAGCAATCTAAAAAATATCTGATCTGTGACAGATTAGCGGCCGTTGGGTAAGAAATCAAATTTTTCATATGTACTCGTGTTATCCTTTCTTGATTTTTTTCGGTTCTGAGAATTGTTTTTTTTTGTTTTATTGTGTTAAAGTCACAGTTATACAGTGCTTTTCAGATAAAAGTATCCACCTTTAATAACTTTTGTAATACTGGTATTTAGAAAAAATCCAAAAACACGTCAATTTATGTTGGAAGGGGCAAGCATTATGGCTTATTTAAACTTACTGGAAAAGCCACCCCCTCACCCCTAGCAGCATCCCCTTTATTTTTTTAAATTACTTTTCATATTTTTTATGTAAAATTTGGATACTCCTCTTTGAGCTGATTTCAAAAATGTATAATACTTGTAGGTTAAAGTGGTTAGTTTATGAGATAAACAATTTTTCTTTTAAGAGCACAAATTTTACTTATTATTTACTTTCACCTTACTTGCCTGTACTAAAATGGGTTGTACAACAGTTCAAACTCTTTAATCTTTTTAACTGTGCTATTTTTTATGAAGTTACAATAAGTGTTCAAAATGAGTACCATTCACTTCCATACAATGGTATAATCTATTTTGAAATGCCTCTCTGACATTGCTTAATACGGCTGGATTTAATTGTCGACATTCATTTTCTATCCTCTCTCGTAAATCATCCAGAGATTCTGGTTGGGTAGCATAAACTTTTGTTTTTAAATACCCCCATAAAAAGAAGTCTAGGGGTGTTAAATCCGGTGTCCTAGGTGGCCACTCCATCATCTGCCCCCTTCTACCTATCCAACGAGCGGGGAATGTTTCGTTTAAAAATTGTCGGACAGGCATAGCGTAGTGTGGGGGAGCTCCGTCTTGTTGAAATACCAGTAAATCTTCAGAAAGGTTATCATCATTTTCTATTATTGTTGTAATACGTGGGTCAACCCCTTCCCTGAGTAACTCAAGATATGATTCACCATTTAAATTTCCGTTGATGAAGAAAGGTCCGACAATGTGGTCACCTAGGATACCACACCAAACGTTTAACTTTTGGGGATGTTGTGTATGGAATTCACGCATAATATGTGGATCACTTTCAGCCCAATATCTACAATTATGCCTACTTACTAAGCCATTTAATGACCATGAGCATTCATCAGAAAAGCAAATATTGTTTAACAATTGTGGATTGTTATTGATAATTTGCGTCATTGATTCGCAAAACTCTAGACGACGATCAAAATCATCTTCATTCAACTCGTGCACCAACTTAACTTTGTATGGGTGGTACTTGAATTTATGTAGAACTCGGAAAACTGTAGAAGATGAAACACCGATCGCTCTACTTATTGTTGACAACGATTGGGGTTGTTGAGCCTCTAAGCTGACTTGCCCTAAAATTGCCACTTGGATTGCTTCGTTATTTACGAGTCCCTCTCGCTTATGCACTTTATTGCAAACAGACCCTGTTGTGGTAAATTTCTCCATCAGTTGAATTACATACTTATGAGTTGCATGTCTTCCGTCATGTAATTCGTTAAATATTCTAGCAGCAGCTCTTGCACAATTATTATTTTGGTAGTATAAACCTACAATTTCAATTCTTTCTTGCAAAGAGTAAACCATTTCAGAGAAACAAAATAAATAATGTATCAAATTACACTATCAATAGTGACTACAAATTCTAGTTGACAATGTCAAACTTTAATAAAAAGTAGAGTTTTTTGTTGTTTGGATTTTTTAAGTAGAATAAATAGCACAGTTAAAAAGATTAAAGAGCTTGAACTGTTGTACAACCCATTTTAGTACAGGCAAATAAGGTGAAAGTAAATAATAAGTAAAATTTGTGCTCTTAAAAGAAAAATTGTTTATCTCATAAACTAACCACTTTAACCTACAAGTATTATACATTTTTGAAATCAGCTCAAAGAGGAGTATCCAAATTTTACATAAAAAATATGAAAAGTAATTTAAAAAAATAAAGGGGATGCTGCTAGGGGTGAGGGGGTGGCTTTTCCAGTAAGTTTAAATAAGCCATAATGCTTGCCCCTTCCAACATAAATTGACGTGTTTTTGGATTTTTTCTAAATACCAGTATTACAAAAGTTATTAAAGGTGGATACTTTTATCTGAAAAGCACTGTACATATTGTATACCACATATACATTCAAACGAAATAAGGGTACTTGAAGCAGCTGTTACCGCTTTGAGTCTGATCATCCAGAAAATTTAAAATCATGTGTTAACACTCACTCTCCAACTATTTACCATTTACCTACATAGAGTACAATACTGCATAATCGAAAAAAACGCAACAAATCCACGTTTTCAGGAGAATTTTCGAATTTCTTTGAAGGTTTGTTCCAATTTGCTAGTCGGGACCGTACTTGGAACGGTTATCGGAAGCGAAGAATATTTTCTGAGCAATTTCCGGCTGTGCGCGGTTCTTGTAACAGTACTTGCTACCAACCAAGTATCGAAAAGAACGTCCCGGAAACGGTTCACAAACGATACCGAAGTCGGTTGGAACACAAAAGAACTGTAACCACCTGGTTGGAACACGTAGTCTATATTTCAAAGAATCATCACCGTACCAAGGACAGTTTGTTGATGGGCTGGAGTGAACCTTAAGTAACGATTCTTTAAGAAGTCCTTTCGCTTTGAAACTAAAAAGAATTGAGTCTAGAAACCAACAAATAACTTCACTAACCAAATAAATCTTCATACAGAAGTTCACGACAAAATTATTTGCTTACACCCCACGGAGGTAATTTTTAAATGGACATCAGCTCATTTTGACATTTCTTCACATTCACTTAACGACTGTTAGTCCTTCTTATAAACACCAGTTGTCAATAATAATCCGATCCGCCAACTTTCTTCTTCTTCCGAACATTTTCCACTGAAAATAATTACTATGTTACGTACCTCATAGCTGAGGATGATCCATGTACAAATTAGTCGGATTTTTTGGAACCGTTGCTGACATTTCTACTGTTTACATTACCACTACACCAACACTTATTTCGATAACCAAGTTATCGTTTTCAGAGACTGAAGGTAAACGCGAGTGAGTCTATTTGAGAGTGTTGGTGTAGTGGTAGTATAAACAGTGTGTTCGGTATCAATAAACAAAGTCAGCAGTCGGAAAAATGGGTGAGGAGTGTCCAACCAAGCGAAGATGTACCAGTTGCAACGAAAGACATATTGATCGTTTTTTACAATATTCACGCCATTCACGACTAAGCGTCACACTTTTTTCGAGTACTACCCGAAGTCGCTAAAACAGGCTTAGTCTAGTACCATGTCAAAGCAACGCAAAAGGCATTATAACGACGCCAAATCAACTCGACATTGTCTCCTTTGACTTTTTTGTTTCCCAAGATGAAATCAAAACACAAAAGAACTCAACATAGGGAGGGTCAAAGAAGCTCTAACCATGGTTTTAAACTGGATTATTTTCGACGATTACGAAGGATGCTTGTAACTATGAAAACAACGTTGGAAATATTGTGTCGAAATTATTGTGAAGGTCACACAAGCCTGCACCTTGTATAGCATTCATTTTATCGGAATTTTATCATTGTTAATATTTTGTTAGCTCGCTTACCGATAGTTCCTTCATAACCAAAATCTTGACCATGACCTAAAAAGTAAAGCATTCAGTTTAATAAGTTTGTGGTTCCTATTTCAATTCATTTAATGTAATCATCACTATTAGTTACACGAAATAGTTACATTTTTCTTTTAGTGTACGCGAAGTATTATGAGACAAAAACCAATACAATTGACTTGAATAATGATATTTAATAAGAAGGACGTTGAATAAAAGTGAAACTTTTATATAGCATTTAATGCACAGTTATAATAAAAACTAGACAATACAGTGGTAAATTCCGTAATTGGTTATTGATAAATAACAATAAAAGTGAAAAACTTTAAGTAATATTGTCCTATGAAGTTGAATATGTATTCAGTAAAAAAATCTTTGAACTTAGATTTTTACAAATAATGTATTTTGTTCAAATCCGTGTTTATAAATTCAAAAATTATTTATGACGGTCTCTCTTTATTTTATAATAAGATATTTACTAATGTTATAATGGCAAATTTCCATCCACCTCCTATTCATTTAGTTGATACTTCAACGAGTAAAAATATTGGCAACTTCACTGCAAATACAAACACCATTTCTAGAGCAGACCAATTGGACTTGAATCGACCAGTTTATCGCTATACTAAAGGTAATCTGAGACAAATATCTTAGTAATCCAGGGATTCTCACTCACAACTCAAGTTCATAATTGAGAAAGTGGACTATCAATAACGGTTGCACACATAGACCTCCTGATTGCCACACTCAAAATCACCAAAAGCCGATGTTCTTGGAAAATCTAATCAGGCACCTTAGTTCGAACTTTTGAAGATTACTGAGCAAACTGTAAGGCTTGCGTGAAAAATGGGGTTGGAGGGTTGGAATGGAAATGTATGGAGAATCGTTGAAAGTACAAATGGTGGAAGAGCCTTGTATGTGTAGGTACGAAATAAATAATAACTCTTTCATACAGGATGAGTGAGATTTCGAAAAACTTTTTAATCTTTCAATCATATCTTGTTTGAAACCTTGGTTCTCTTGAACCTATACTAGACATGGATTCTTGTATTAAGTCTTTGAACATAAGTAGGTAGACGATCGTTGACTTAGGGTAAATATCATTTTGTGTGAGCTTTTAACATCTCTTAGGTTTTGTTTTTCAAGAATCTACGGAAAATTTTCTGTCTTCCTCTCTAGGAACAAGGTGGACATGTGAGATGATGATAGACGTTTTAGACGATCTTAAGACTATATCAAGGAAAGAAACTCGAAGCGATAAGACAGCATTAAACACCTAATGTTCCGTAGAAGAAACAATGAAAAGATAATTAAAGTGAAGCGATTATGAACAGAAAGAAAAGGGAACATAATGAAGTTGGCTCAACACCCTATACTGTTCCTATTATTACGCTTAGATAAGTTATTGAGATCTTGGAATACTTTTGGCTGTCTTAAAACAAATTTCTTTTTATACTTAGTATCAAATATCATTAACCGAACCATTTTGTATTTTCTATTTCATCAAGTCAAGATGATATTCATGCAAAGTCACTGTTTATCATTGGATGTCTGGTTTAAATCTAAATTCAACCATATTTTGTGAATTAGTATAAATAGGAGGTCATTCTTTTTACTAAATCATTATAAATTCAGTCGTAGTTCTATTCCTAGAAAACCTTTATAATTTTAAATTAATAAATAGTGTAACCAAGTCAAATATTCTCTTTCCTCCCGGCACACTAAAATTCAAAAATGATATGTATAGAAAACATTATAGGTAAAAATAAATTTGAAATAAATGTGTTCAATTGATGATGGTACAAAAATAATTAGTCTGCCACGTAACCAGAAATTTGGGAGGAGAGGTGATATAGAGGATCTCAGCTTCTACAAAATTTTAACTAAATGGACAAAATCCATCTTTCTTAATTATTTAATAATTTAAAAACCACTTGTCAAATCTTTTCATAGTTTGTCAAAAATACTACACACATGTATAAGAGTAATCTCATTTGATAATTTACTGTTTCTGTTTGTATTTGTACTGAGTTAACAAACTGTATGTGATGAAATTTCAACAGAATCTCATTATATGCAGTATGACTCAATACTCATAATATTTGGCCAGTGAACAATTGCTATTTAGAAAATGATCATTCAGATACCAAATTATTGCGTGCCTAGTGCTTAATCATCTTGAAACGAAAATTTTTCGTTGTTAGCTAAAATTCTAAAAGGAAACTCAGAACAAATAACAGTAAGGTCATTCACTGAATTCTCAGCCATATCGAATTAATAAATAAATAAATAAACGTCTCGGTTTGTTAGCAATCTTTTCACGTGGTAAAGAGCGTAGTCTTATATTGGACAGAGGGATAAGTATATTTTACTCAATGGAGCTGTTGGATATATTGGTCAATCTTTCAAGATTAATTGTTTAGTAAACATTTCTTTCAAATGCTGTTGTTGATGATGTTCTTATTGAGAAAGTGTCAAATCATAACAGTTAGGTAAGAATAGTTTGTCACAAAAAAGTTTGTACTCATTCATTTGATATTCAGATACAAAAGTGAATAACGACTTTGTTTGAGTTCTTAGTTTTGTGAAATGTCTATGTATCTACATTTCTAATACTGAAATGCGGTTAATCAGCTCCATATTCGTTCTGTTTTAATTTTAAATCACAAATATATATTTCAATTTTTATGCAACTGGTTTTCTCTACTGCCGTTCTGCCTTCAATCACCTTATCTGGATTCAGCTTGAATCAGTCTAGAATTCGTTCACTCTTTCAACATTGGCATTGTATCCAGTTGAAATAAAAATTCAATTTTAGTTATTTTGATGCCCATTTTGTTTCCACTACTTAATTATCAAAATATGGATAATTTCTGTTTAGTTTTATTCTCTACATTGATTTTGTATTACTTTAGTAAATAATTGTTCCCAATATACGAGAGTTGTCTGAAAAGTTTCCAGCCTAACAAAGACTTTTTCCATATAAATTTTGATTTTCCATCATAGTCACCTTTTAAGTCTATACAATTTTGTCTTAGATGCTCTAACCATTTCAGCTTTTCAAAATAATAATGGGCGTTTCTCCTGCAAGCAAAAATTAAAAGTCAGAGAACAGGAAAAATCCGGTGAGATCTGTTGAATGCGGGGGGTGGTCAACCAATTCAAAGTGCAATTCATATTCGTCATAATAACGTACTACTTTCCTGTTATTACTTCACCTTTTTGAACACAGTCGATGACTATCTTAAAAAATAAACTGTCTCATTCTTCTTAAATACCCTGAGAAATGTTTATTTGTATATGCTTTTTGTACAAAGTGATCGAACGCGGTATCCAACGCTCGTATAGTTAACACATGTATAATTCTTCAATCAGTATATGGTATATGGTAAATGTATTCCTTTGAAATGCCAATAACCTCTTCTATCTCTACCCAATTTTTTCCATTTTCAAGAAAATCTTTAAACACGACCTAAGCATCCAAAATGACTGAAACGCATGCGCAGATATATTATCCAGCTTGAGATTGTTGACATCTTCAGGATGAGGTCGGAAACTCTTAACAATCCTCGTCTTCTTCTTCTTCTTCTTGTAGTAGGACGAGGTCCTGTCAGGTCTGTCATCTGCCCTCTTGTGACGCCGATGTCCAGCTATCGTACCAGCGTTTTGGGGGCCTACCGATTGGGCGTCTTGTGTCTGGTTTCTGTGTTTTGGCCCATTTGGCAATCCATTCTGGAGCCATTCGTTCTACATGGTCTCTCCATTGTCGGCGTCTTGCTCTTACCCATCTAACGACATCTTGTACTCCCAGTTCTCTTAAGGTATCTGTGTTGGGTATTCTATCGTGGAGTGTGGTACCCTTTATTGTTCGTAATATCTTCATCTCTGCTGTTCTCATTTTTCTCTTTGTTTGTGTTGTGTCTGCCCTTGTTTCTGCGGCATAGGTTAGTATGGGTCTGATACAGGTCTTGTAGATTCGCGTCTTACTTTCTATGCTCATATATTTATTTCTCCATATAATGTCCCGTAAATATCCCGATATTCTAGTTGCTTTCTTGATCTGCTCATCTACCTCGTCCGTTATGTTTCTGCTGCTCGTTGTTTCTACGCCCAAGTAGTTGAAATTCATAACTTGCTCTATAATGCGCTCATTTACTACCAACTTGCATCTTATTGGGTCTTTGGATATTACCATGCTTTGTGTTTTCTCGCATGAGATTTGCATGTTAAGTCTCTGTGCCGTCAGGTTAAATTTATGAAGGAGGCGTTGTAGATCGTCTTCATTTTCATCTATAAGTATAGCGTCATCTGCGTAGCAAAGGATTCTCAGGCGACGGTTATTCATTTCGAATCCTGCATTAACTTCGTTTACGCTCTCAATTATTTGGTCCATTATTACGTTGAAAAGGCATGGGCTGAGGCTATCTCCCTGTCTTATGCCGGATGAGACTTTGAGTTCTCTTGTTAGCCCACAGTCTGTTTTTATTCTTGTTTTGGTGTTGATGTTACTAGATTTGTTTAATGCTTCTTGACGCCTTTTTAGTTTAGTCGGTGGATTACATCGTTGAGTTTTACTCTATCGAATGCTTGCTTTAGATCTACGAAACATGTGTACATGGGTTTATTGTATTCTATGGATTTCTCTATCAACTGGCGTAATATAAATATTGCGTCTATAGTGGATCTGTTTGGGCGGAAGCCTTGTTGCTCTTCTGAGATGCCTACCTTAGCAGTTATCTTATTTGCAAGTATCTTGGTAAATAACTTTAACACACTACTAAGTAGCGTTATGCCTCTGTAATTCTTCGGATCTGATTTTAAACCTTTCTTGTATATAGGTATAGTTATACTAGTTCTCCATTCTTCGGGTATTACTCCAGTTCTTTCTATTTTATTGTACAGTTTTATTAATTCTTTTTCGATTTCTGGGCCCCCGTTCTTCAGTAACAATTCTCGTATAATGAATAAAGTTGGAGGCGAAATACAATTTTTTCTTAATCCTCGCTTTATAGATACTTCTTTAGTACCATTATTTTCAATTTTTACATTTTATGTATAAATTATCCATTATTCGTATATCTTTCTCTCCAGTGCCTCTGTTCTCCAGTATTTTCTTTATTTCACATGCTGTAATTTATGAAAGAAATTTTCGAAGCCCACGAGATACGTGAGCTGGACATTCTTTTGTAACAGAACATTTATTCGTTAAAAGAACCTCTCTAATACGAAGCGAAATTTTCAAACCGAACTGGGTCTTTTCAAGATCTTTTAATTTGAACCTGATTCTTTTAGTGGAGCAAAGCGTTTAAGCACGTCACTCACTCACTCTTCTTAAAAAAGATAAAACGTTTTTCGAACAATTTAACTCTTGATTAAAAATGTAGCATGTTTCTTTCGAACATTTAAACTGTCAGTTAGGAATTTTGGCAAATTTAACGCATTCTACACTGGAAACCACCTCTTTTCTGGTTTTTCTAACAATTTAACTCTT
The DNA here is from genome assembly GCF_026250575.1 of Diorhabda carinulata. NCBI lineage: Eukaryota > Metazoa > Arthropoda > Insecta > Coleoptera > Chrysomelidae > Diorhabda > Diorhabda carinulata. Next base: position 15,069,523 of record NC_079468.1, on the reverse strand, counting down.
GATTAAAAATGTAACATGTTTCTATGGAACATCGGAAGCTCCTTGTCTGATTTCCCGATTATTATTTTAACAATTTTCGTCCCAAAATGCCTTCTGGTGTGGTAATTAGAAGTATTTGTATACCTTAGTCCCTAATGAAGATATATGTATGATTATCTAGACCATGATAAGCAAATATTTCCTTTGAATTTGACATTCCAGTTGGAGTTCTCTAATGTCTTAGGAATTCCAGAAAATGTTGTGTTTAAATGTATCAGAATTATTCGAATTGCTTGAATTTGAATCAAATTCCCCTGCAAGATGTACCAAACACCTTTCATAACTCTGTTAAAGATATATATCAGTTCCATAGATATCATTTATCTTTCCATTCTCTGGTATTCTAACGTGATCTGAGCACATGAGTGACTTATTAGCATTCTATCATTCTTTTAAATTGTGGATATAATAGAAATAGATGACTCTAAAATTGGAATAAAAACATATTTATTCTGTTTATTGTAGAAGTTTGAGGTTATTTCCTCAGTGTATCATGTTTTACTCTATTTTGAAGTCATTAATTTGGTTTGCCACATGCTTGTTGTAAAAATTACCGTTTTTGTGTATGGTTTTTCCGAGAGTCATATCTTAAGCATTCATTTGGTGAAGCATCTTTCTTCCTGTATATACAGAGTAATGGAACTAAGGAACTAAAAATGATATGGCTTTATTTTTTTTTTTCAAAATATTTTTTTTATCAATATAATTTTGCATGCGTTTGAATCAATTTTCGAAGCATTTTTTCCATTCCGATTAAAATACCACCAAAGCATTTGATTTGAACGCATCAACCGCATCTTCAGTTTGACCTCACAGTTTATTTTTGATCTGTGGAAATGAGAATAAATCATTGAGTGCCAAACAAGGACTGTATAGCGAATAATGCGTCAATATTATATTTTGATTAATCAAAAACGTTTTTATTGATGTGTGGCAGCTCGCATTTTATCGTGGAGAAAGATCCGTTTTCTGCCATTGGTTTCCCTGATTTTTTCGAATAGTTCTAGCAAACAAATGCTGGTGTACCATTCAGAATTGACCGCTCTATGTTGCTCGATTGGAAGGATGGCAATATGTCTTTCGAAGAAACAGGTGACCATTTGTTTCGAAGTACTTCGTGCGGGAACAACTTTTGTTGGTTTTGGCTCGTCTTGAAAGACCAATCGTTGTTTATTTTCGTTTATATTAACAGATCCATAATTCGATTTTATAGAAGTACCGCGATTGAATTTTTTCAGAATTTCTTTGCAACAATCGACAAGAGCTTTGTTTGAGCGATAATCAAATTATACGGTTGCCATATCTGAAAACTCAACCCTCGTATTATACAAAGGAAGTGATAGTGCATGTGGACCTCATTGACTTGCGCTATGATGCAAAATATTCGGTACTTAACTAATATTGAAATATATTATATTTTGCTTAGTTCTGTTGTGTTGTTTTAAAAAATGTGAATTATTATGTTAGATAAACTTTCATACTATGCGACCTCAATTTGGAGAAAAAAGGGGTTCAAGAAATTTCCAGTCGAGATGATAGCAGGCTGGCTCTACGTTTACAACGCTAAATTTCTTGCGAAGAAAATTGATATACAAATAAACATCAAAATAGTTCCGCTACTTATAAAAAATGTGAAAGATGCCGCCCGAAAAGCGCCTCGCGAATTTCCCGAATTTCTAAAATTCTCTAGTAGCTGGACAGGGTCGGCATAAAGGAACCATTTTGCGAACTAATTCGTATCAATATAAAACTTTACTCAATACTTTTAAACTATATAGAATATATTACAATCTGTTAGCAATTTCGTTATGAGTAAATCTTTTGAGTCTACGTTGGATAATAGGTTTTGTTGTACGTTTCACTGGCGACAGTTTGTTTATTAACCAAACAACTTATAGATAGCTTGCAATTATTTCATTAGACACATACCATGGAGCATTTGTTATCATCCTCATAACATTGTAATCTCTCAATAATATTTTTATATGATGAAGATGATGAATCCCTCAGTAGGATTCCTTATGTCCAAATAGGTTTAAGTATTCTCTCTCTTAATTGGATAAATTTATTACAGCGAACCTGCAACGTCTCTAGACCTTTCAAAAAAATGTTTCTTGCTCTGCATTCCAGACCTCCACAGCTTTTGTTACCTCCTCGTTTGAAGAAAATTTACCTTTTAATCTTTATTTCAGTTGAGTGTTCTAGTAATTCAAGATCACGAATTTTTTGCATGGCAACATGAGATTTGTGTGCAGGGGCGTTATTGTTCAGTTATCTCCAGTATTGTTCTATCCTTATCAATCATAATTACTCCACGGCAATCCCAAAAAACTGAAGCAAGAACTTTTCCAGCAGATATTTGGACACGAAACTTCTAGGTCTTGGAGAACTAGAGTGTCTCCATTCCATCGATTGTTGCTTTATTTCTGGATCGTAGAAATGTATATCCATAGTAACAATTCGGTTTAAGAAGTCTACATCGTTTTTAAATCAAGCCCAGATCGAACGCGATGCTTCTACCCTTGCACGCTTTTGGTCAACATTCAAACATTTGGGGATCCATTTTGCAGCAATTTGTCTCATGTCCAAATTGACGTGAACTATATGATGAACTCGTTCGTATGAAAAATTCAGATATCCGTTTTAGCCCAATTCGACGGTCTGATGAAATCATGTTTTGTTTCTGCATGGAACTGGTCTAGGCTAACTAGATATCAATACATCCTCGTAACTATAATTTTCATCCAATTAATTAATATAGTTGCCTAAATTTTCTACTTTTCATGAAGAGGTGTTTCTTGCAAGAAGGTCTCCTATCTAGATGTTTTCCACGAAACTTGTCTTCCTCCCTTACTTGCTTGTTGATTGTGACAGGGGAACCATTTACTCGTCTGTTTGTGAAGGTCACGTGGATGGATTTAGATTCGTTAATTTGATTTCGCCTTATTTTTTCACCATTGCTGCAGTTTATCGAAATTTTTTCGAAGAATTCGTGATAAGTATCTGACTGTTAACCTACTGAAAAAGTGTCTTCGGCCTATATTGTACTAAATGTATTATCTCATGTGATTGAATCTGCTGCGTATAGAAGTGTAGCGACCATTCCATGTGTCCTAGCATTTAAATTCCAAGTTACCTTTTATAACCTTCTTAATGTCCTAATAGCATGCAATTAACTTAATTCCCTTGGATATACTTTTTATGAGAAAATAGCTACATCCCCCTTTCTTCTCATTGTTCCTTACACGAACCAAGTCGAGACGTTTTGTATCGAAGAGAACTTTACTCTGAATCGGGACATTGAAGCAAGTAGAACTCGAACACCTACATCTCACCGGAGCTACGCTGCTCCTAGAGATTCACCATGCGTGAATTGAGTTAATTTCACGTTTTTTATAAATTTTTGTGTATATTGTTTTTGTTGATGTATATAAATAGTATGTTTAATTACTTAAAGAACTTTCTTTGTTGTACTCTTTCACTACTATCCTCGGCCCTAAGACTAGCGCTCACGGAAGAAACATAAAAGGGTCGAAAACTGTACTTTAGTGCACTCCTGCGTTATTTTTATGTATTGTTGAGTATTTATATAATTTAGGGGAAATAAAGTAGGCTCAAATGTCAGAGTTTGTTGGAGGCTTAACTTACAACGAGAAATATTCCGTAATAGTACTTTTTATTTTCCAGGTCGTATTATTCTTTGTACTTGCTTGATGAGACCATGTTTTTCCCGGAATCCGAATTGATACCTCGAAAAACTTGGTTTCAATGATAATTGGGATTACTCCTAACTTTTATAACAGTATACCAATACTAGAATTAAACTAATTGATCTATAGGAAGAAACGTCTCTATCTAATTTAGTTTAGTTATTTTTGATAATTCTCACTAAATTGGATGGTTATTTTAGGTAGCTGTTGAAAAGGTTTGATTGTAATAAGGTCATGACCCGAAGACTATTTAACCTGGAATATGTCGTCGCTTTTTTGCAATTTCTCCCTTTATCTTATTAAGCAATGATGCGTTATTGTTTTCCCTCTTTAAAGATAGTCAATGAACACTTAAAATGGTCGCTCTAACTTTTCCGGCCGATAACACCTTCATTGCTTTTTCGGAGCAGGTTCGCCCTTTGCAATTCACTTTCTTGATTTTTTTCATTTCAGAATTGTAGCTATAAGTAACCAACACGGCACCCCACAATGGATAGCTTAAGACTGCATAATTATTCAGTTAGTCTATAGCAAAATTGTTCTTTAACCATGCTAATAGCCTTTTGAATCCTATAATCTTAATCCGACAGTATGAGTGGTGAACTGTTTTAGCCAGGTGATACAGCCACGTTTGAATTCTGCTGCTACTCAAATAATAGTCAAAAACTAATATTTAATGACACCTTGATACTCAATTCGTTCCATTCCAGAAAATCCGATCCGAAGACTATTTAACCTGGAATATTTTCTTTTAGTTTGGTCAAAGAATCAATTTTATTCATGGTTGTTGCTTTGAATATTCGCTTTTCAGGAAAAAATCGACTCAGTATACGTCTAGTACTTTTTTTTAATTGAAAATCCTTGTAAACATTTTCGTTTCGTATTCTTATTCAATATTTATTTTTATAAAGTTGATAAATGAAAATAAAATGGAAAGATACTATTAGATTAGTGGTTTCAACCTCACTTTGAAATAGAAAATGCACTTGATCTAATTATGCATGAAGTTAATCAATTATTTGCATAATAATACTAACTATATACATATACTGCATAATAATACTAACCGCCTCTGATATATTTTCTCAGTTTCTTTAAATATTTAAATACGTAAAGTATATCTGGTGTGCTCGATTTATACTAATCTACGATCTAACTAATTAATAAGCAGCATGATGCCAGCTTAACTTAAGTAAGGTGTCAGTGATGTGGAAGTCACGTATATTTGGGCTAAAAGTCTTGAAATCATATTTAAACTCGAAATCAATAGAGTTGTTATCGATTGATACTCATTGAAATATTTCATATTACTTTATACAAAACGAAATATCATTATCTGAATTAGTTTTTCTTAAGACGTCTATAAAATACATAATATTATTGAATGTATGTAATCAAAATTCATTTACTCAAAATAACATGTAATAATAAATTTAAGCGTTAAAAATAAGTACTTCACATTATAAATACAAAAAAAAATAAGTTATTTTCATGCAAACAAAGCTGATAACAGTAGATAATCATAAACTTATTCACAAATAATGCGAAATTGTTTTAAAAATATTCCATCTAATGATTTTTAATTTATGCCAAATACATAGAATACCTGTCTAGCAGAAACATACAAATATGATTACTTCATATTCCATTATAAATTCTGTGAATATGGATTCAATCAATTATTATTTATTATTCTTCTTATGAGATGGAGTTTTTGATCAAACGTTGAAATGACTCACGAATTGTTCGTTCCACACGGTACACAATCAATACGTCGACGATTCTACCAATAAGTTCTAGGTCTATCGACTTAAAATGATTTCCATAAATGTTGACAAAGCAATTGAATTATTCTATGGTGATGCTATACAGTAGTCCATGAAGTGTGATTGATGGAATAAATAATTCTACACTACTATCTGAAGGACAAGAGCGGCTAAGGCTCAATAGTAAACAATTCATAATTTTTACAACCTGTACAATCTAAATACTCGTATAGCAAAAACGAATTTTTCAATTGATTTTTTAACAGAAAGACACGTTTTGTTCAACAAATTAATGGTTTAGGAGATATGTAGATTTTTAGATCGTTGTACAGGCCAAGGAAACCGTTCTCGACAAAGAGACATTCTGAAGAAAGTTATCATACATTGTTATTTTTTTATCGAAAATACAGGAGGTATTAAAACACAATCAAATAGTTCTAATTGAACTGTATACTGTCGAACGTCTTGTTACTTACATACAAGGAAACAATATTGTTATTGTTTAAAGAGGTCTATCAGTGGAAAACGACTCTCTCTAAAAATGGTTCTTTATCTATTATTTTATCACTATCCTATAGGTATTAACGATAGTTGATTCCTTGTGTAGCCTAGGTAACTAGTATTATTTCATAACAGTTTATTTCTATTACTTGAACATATATGTTTCATCCCAAAAAACAATTAAATTACTTACGGTTTATATGTTTTCATTAATTATTTTTTTTTATTCTCTTCTTGGTTCAGTGAATAGTCAACTAACTGTGGAACATACTTAAATATATCATTCAAGGATAATTGAATGAGAAGGTATAATTTTTTCTAATTTTGAATAAATTGTGAATTAATAACAAGGTATTTTATTAAGAAATGCTTGAGAGCAAATTAGAGATATTTCTCGTTTTTTTTAATTGTAAACAAGAATTCATAATATATACATTCATAATTAATACAAGCAAGAAGACGAAAATCTACCACAAATTCTTCACTGTTCTCGTATAAATAAGTTACAAAATTTTACTTATTGCTTTTTTTCTGTAGATATTGGTTCACTAATTTTAAATCTACCAACTATTCTCATCAAACAGCTCATATTTTTAGTACACAGCTTTTTTGTGCAAGGATTGTATGAAAAGTTTTCGACCTAACATAGAAACAAAACATTTATGTAAGAAATAACGTCATCGTCTGAGTAATATCTCTCTCTTGTAAGTGAAATATTAAGGAACATAAAAAATCTCCAGATCTGATGAATACGGTGTGTGGTCAACCAATTCGAAGTGCAATTCGAGATTTTAGCCATGGCGATCACCGAAATGTAAGAAGGTGTGTTGTAAGTATGAAAAGGATTTTTTTCTTCAAATGTCGTCGCTTTTTTACAATTTCTCCCTTTATCTTATCAAGCAATGATGCGTTATTGTTTTACCTCTTTAAAGATAGTCAATGAACACTTAAAATGGTCGCTATAACTTTTCCTGTCGATAAAACCTTCATTGCTTTTTCGGATCAGGTTCGCCCTTTGCAATTCACTTTCTTGATTTTTTTTCATTTCAGAATTGTAGCTGTAAGTAACCATCACGGCACCCCACACTGGATAGCTTAAGACTGCATAATTATCAAGTTAGTCTATAGCAAAATTGTTCTTTAACCATGCTGATAGCCTTTTGAATCCTATAATATTAATCCGACAGTATGATTGGTGAACTTTTTCAGTCAGGTGAATTCTGCTGCTACTCAAATAATAGTCAAAAACTAATATTTAATGACACCTTGATACTCAATTCGTTACATTTCGGAAAATCAGAAAAATCGTTTCGATGACTTACTTATACTATTGACAAACAGAAACTAAGCATTTGAAAATGGCTGAAATTTCAATGAGAATCTCTCAACGCATGCACAAATAAATATACGAGGGCTCTTTTTTTGCAACCTCCGATCGTTCCGTGCAGGCGCTACGCGGGCAGAAGAAAGCGGGCATGCGATGTAGGTGACTGCGAAACTCTCGCACTACACACTCCGCCATTTTTATTCAGGCGTCAGTCGGCGTTGTATTATAGAAATACATCGGAGAATGAGTCGTGTATATGATGAGTTAACAGAATAGTTAAAGAAAACCGCAGATTCACCATTACTGCTTTGTCTACGGAATTTCCAGAAGTTTCAAGGTCTGTTATGCCCAATTTTATTAACTAGCCCACTTCAATAGCCTATCATAACACTTTACCATTAACATTTACAGCCGATACTTGAAATAGAAATCAGATGTCTGCGATTAGATGATCCGATTAAAGAGTTTTTGACTAAAACATGTTAAAAGAATTAAAAAGAAACCTTTATGTGTCTAAATTACTTTTATCTGGACCAGAATGCGAAAAATGTTTCGCAGCTTTTACTAAAGTTACGATAGGATTTTTCCCAACAAAATCATTGAGTGTATAGTTAATAACATTCATTGTCAACAGTAAGTCCCTCATAATTGGCGAGTTTCCATAGATAGAGCTTGAAATGTAAATTGTCACACAACAGAAATATTCGGCTTTAGAAATCAAAATATAATAACTACATCATGCCATCGTTGATAGAGAGGTCGTATCATTTTGCCACTATTACATATAAAAGTTGTGATAGTCAAGAAGTTTAAGCACTGGATAAAAATAATAAGATTTTCAAGCATATTCTATATAAATTACTGGCGTGAATATAAAAAATTATAAGCTGAAATATGAATCAAGTTCAATGCATGGAGAGCGTTTGTGTCAGTGTGTCAGTGTCAGTACATTTAATTTTCATAGTATGAGTGTCAAATATCTACTGAGATCTGAAAAAAATCTTTGTAATTATTGTGATCGATTATGAAAAATCCTTTTTTTTTGTTCAAACTGTACCGTAAAGTAGACTTTACAGTACTAATATGAGTTCGGAAAATGGCACTTCACAGTATTCTTGTACTTTACAGTACTCTTAAATTCTCCTAATCAAAATTCTGTCTGCCTTTGTTTATAATTTCACCTTAGTGACTTCTGTTAATTTTATTTTTTGTTAATAATAAGCGAATCAAAGGAGCTGTTTTCCAGTAAAATTGAAAATATGACATTTCATATTTTAATATAATTTTGCTTCTTATTCAAAACCAATAGATACTTTTGACTCGGCTCCTTCGTCGCCTTGTCCATAAACATCTATCTCGTACAGTACTAAATCACTTCCCGGACTTATAACGTAAATAACTAGTTTTTCGCTGATATCGTTTTACGGCCTTGATTTATTGCATGATTCATCACAAACGATGAGCATTTGCATCTTAGGACCCCTTAAGTTTTTAGAATTTCTCCAGCTGTCATGGTTTTTCCTATTGTTTCAATTAACTACAACCAGAAACTGGCAACAAAATGATTTATACTGTTTGAGCTAAATCTCTGAAAATATTAATTTTTCTACTACATTCATTGAAATAGATTAAAAGGAGATATTATTATTATTATAGTTGATAACATTAGAAGTGTCATTTGAAAAGAATAATTTCTTGACAATATAATTTCCATATTCAAAGGAATGTATGACAACAAATCATGTTTAAAAAACATTTTATTTTTTCTCATTTTATTTTGAGGAGAAACTCATCTACTGAAGCCGAATGGTAAAGATATTCCATATAGAGGGTATTTAAAATAAAACCATATAAGATGTGAGCTGCTATGTGTAATAATTTGAATATACAGAGGTCGGCATAAGTCAGGCTACAAATTTGCATTAATAGGAAAAATGCATCATCAAAAGGAATTAATGAAAAGAAATTACAAAAGGGATTCGAAAAAAGGTTACTACAAGTGTTCAAGTAGATATCCATCATAAATGCATTTAGGACGGATGCTCACGAGTATTGGATCGTTGTTCATTCATCAGACGACTTTGGCCCGCCATGTGACACTCAAAAAAGTACGAACCCATGAGACTCCCCCCCCCCGCATTGATACCTGCCAACAGACACACACGCCCCACGCAGGTTTAATTCTTCTTCAATGAAGACGTGAGGATTTTGGTCGTGGTCGTGGAATACTAGAACTGTAGATCATCCTGACTGCAGCCGATGTACTATCCTCCAATATCCTGCGATAGAAATCATCCTCGTGAAGTGCGTGGAGGAGACGGGGATGATAAACGCGATAGTGCATGAGTTTCAGCATTCGTCATAAAAAAAGATCGGATATTTGAAGTTCTCCCGATAGCAACACTGCAGATTGGTTCGACTGCTCAACGAACGTGAGTCCCAGTGTTTCCATACTTTCGTCAGTTGTTACAGATGTTGGTCATCTAGAACGCGGCGACAAGGCCGTTTTTGAGAATTTCTGGTATATCTTCCACAATGTTGAATTATTTATTAGAGGCAAGTTCGGAAATTGTTGTTGAAATTCGGTAAACAAAATAAAACTTTTTCTTGAAGCGTGAACTTGTATCGGTTATTCATTTTGAAAACGCGTCAAGCACGTGTTATCCTGACACAGTCTGAAGCACGAACATGCTTCGTTCTAATCTTTTTCGACACCGTTGCCAGACATAAAAGCTTTGCACGAATTATGCCGATTATACTCCTAGAGAGATCTACAATTTGCCCAGCAAGACAATAAGAGTTAGAATTGATTTGTTTCTATACATCCTACTCCAATGAGTAAGTTTTTTCATTATATATCTATATTTAAATGAAAACAAACTTAAATATACAGTTTTAACTATGAGGACTGAAGTTATTGAAAATTTGGCAACAGCCTTTTAAGCCTGTGAAACGGGGTTTAAAACTGTTTACCCAACAAATTAGTATGCACTAACACTGTCACTGTCGATGGAAAGTTTCATTGATAGGTTCTAAAACGATATCATGTTGCATTATGTTGTTGGAAACATAGTAATAAATATCGACAGTGGTTCTCATAACTTGGTTTTGAAGCCTCTGAAGTACTACTATGGGGGAGTTGTTCGCAGCACTCTATAATTATATGCCACATAGGTTTTAGAATGATATTGTCAAGCATCGATTTGTTGTCAAGTGATAGATTGATAGATTTACGACCCAGTATTGCTTTAGTTCAATCTGTCTGTCTCGTACAAGTAGTTAAATATCACTTTTCCTTAGCGGCATGAGGAAAACAGGTGAAGCAAATCAAGACGCTACTTGTATTTTGTCTGTAAGGTGTTTTACCACTGTTCCTGTCCGCATCTTGATAGATAGAGAAATTAGGGAATCTAATTTATGTCTTAATAGATTCCAAGCTGATTTATTATTATGTAAGGAGGGTTTTTTCTTGATTTGTGATCTTTGAATGAATTGTTATCAAATTAACTGAAGGCTCTGATGACAAATCTAACAAAGATATTATTTTGCATATCTTGTCCTATTCCTTTTGTGCCGCTAGCGTCAACGTTGATTCCCCAGTAGATATATGCTGCAAATTATTTGATTTTATTGCTTTTAAGAGTTCTCCGTTTTATGATGATATTTATGTTGATCCTCACATTTCTGATTTTCATTATAGTCTCCTCCTACAAAGATCTTGTTGTCTAGTTTATTGGAGAATTCTTGCTCCATGGTCTTTTGGAATTTTTGCTTTTCATAATATTTTAAATTATGTGTTTTGTATGGTAACAGATTTATAAATCCGCAGATAGTGCTGGTCTGTGTTTTGAGCTATTGTGAATGTTGTTGAGAGCAACTGGTATTTCAAGTAGCAGCTATTCTATTTTTTGTGTACTACTATTAAACTCATTTGCTTACGATAGTAGTAAGTAAGTTAAGCATGTGCTCTATGAGATTGCTCAACATTTTTATTAGAGTTGGTGGTAGATTGATTCATTTATTGGTGTTACTTGTTTATTTTGTGTATAATAACTGCAAGCTGCTTGTGTGTATGATGTGCATTTTAGTTTTGTGGATTATAGCTGCGGGTTACTTTTTTCTTTTTAATGTAAAGTACACTTATTGCTGTAATTGTTTGTGCACTAGGCATCCTCTGTAATTAGCGCATTGACTTTTCACGAAAATTGAGCATTTAACTTTTTCTTCTCGAATTGGTCTCAATATGAGTTCTTTTGATAGTGTGTTGAAGTGCTTGCCTCTTGGTTTGATATTCGACTGTAGATAATAAAAATATGGTTCAATTCTATTTATTTATGTCTGATAATACAAAGAATGATACAACAATTTTTTTTGTGTATATTAAATTAATTGGCGGCTCAATGGTCTAGGGGTATGATTCTCGCTTTGGGTGCGAGAGGTCCCGGGTTCAAATCCCGGTTGAGCCCTATTTTTTCTCAATTTAATATTATATAGCTTTAAAATTATTTTTTAAAATCCTTTCAACAATTAAAGAATAAAATTTATTTCACAGTTAATATTAACCATAAACCGAAATGTCAGCGTCCAATTGCAGAAACTATTTAATGTATAAATCGACGAAACAGCATCAATTTCGATAACGATACTTGACAAGACGATAATTTTTCCATCATATGACTATAGAATTGATTAGACCATTTATGAATTCCACTTGATGAGAATCAGTTTTTTGATTTACTTAGCAATAATTATTGACGGTTTGTTATTAACAATTATATAAAAACTTGAATTTGCACAGTGGTTATAGTTAGAGGGAAAGCCCAATGTATTTCACAGCACCCAATTTCTTTTGTAATTATACGGGGTGTACTTATATATAAGTTTTCTCTCCGTTTTTTCCAGATGCCACCATCGAATTCGATGGACAAATCCAGTAAATGTGGATGTTCGAATATACCCTAGATTCATGGAACGAATTTATCATCATTACCTGTGGAATTTTGAAAAATATATCTCGAGAATAGGGGAAATATGATTCTATACGGAATAATATATTATAATGGGATCCATACAGATAGAATTCAGAATTTAAATATTTTCATCTATCATCTAATCGGTAACATATTTTTTCCTTGTAATCCAGTTCGACCTCGGCATAAATTCAACTCTATAAATCGTAATTTACAAATTATATGGATAGAATTAGCATATTTTATATCGTTGCATAAACAAAAATCATTTCAATGTATTTCAATACTTGGAGAGCTGCAACAGTATTCTTAGGTTAACATTCGAGAGGGTTGCCGTATTTTTGGCCTTGGTAACACTGCCATGTCCGGTGTATACTTCACATTAATGAACTTAACCTTTACCACAATATTTTCAGCGTGATTAGTGTGTGCAGTTGATTGAAAATTACAGTTACTAACAAAAAAAATGAATTAACGGGTGAACACTTTCGTTCAATTATTATTTTTCATAATTTTCGACCTACACTATAATGACAGGAGACATCAATAAATATATCAGTGAAGCTCCTGCCTATAGTACTGTAAAAAACTGGTTTAATGAATTCAAATGTGGTCAATGATGCCTCTTGAATTGAATCAGTAGAGGCTGTCTAAAATATATCGATTTGCCTCAGAATACCGATGGTTTGCTGGAACTAATTAAACCAGATCATCAAATGAAATTTAATCATTAGTTTAACTAGCTTCAATAATGTACTACATTATCTTTTGTCCGTGAAAGCAATTTGTTTCCGTTGAATCCCGTATAATCCAATTACAAAAACAAGACTTGATTCTACTGGTACATTGAAATGTTGAGTGAATTTGCTAAATAATGCATTTAAGGCTTGTATTTGAAGACAAGTTAAATCCAATTAAAGTTGTACGCATATGAAGCACATCGAAGCAAATGGTTGCTTTTTTATTTCGTATTCCTGGCAAATCGGCAATACGGGCATTTGAACAGTGTAAAATCATCAACAAACAATCATGAATTTTTATCCAGCCAAAAGGTCGTATTGATAGACCGTTCGGCTCCAAATAATTTTTCTGACACACAACATCAAAAGTAATCTACTAAAATCTTTCAACACTAGAAGAAACACCTACCTCAGTAGTGAATACACTGTTTACACTACCACTACACCAACACTCACAATTACACTGTCTGACGCGCGTTTCGATAACCAAGTTATCGAAACTGAAGGTAAACGGTTATCGAAACGCGTGTCCGACAGTGTAGGAAGATACACTGGGTTTACCTTCATTCTCTGAAGACGAAAACTTGGTTATCGAAACGCGCGTCAGACAGTATAATTATAAGTGTTAGTATAGTGTAGTTTTCAACGAGGTTAAACTTAAATAACACAAAGCTCTTACAATAACGTTGAAAATATTAACTATGCACAAATGAAAATGAACATCTTACTGCACAATCGTTTATTATAGAATTAATCTTAGGAAATACGTTATGATTGAGATCGGTAAAGTAGTTCAGAAAACTTATGAGAATGAATAAAGAAAGATGACAAAAAAATAGAATGAAAAGCAAAGATTTCCAAAATCCTGGAATGAGAGCATTCGGAAATTGAAAAAAGAGTTGAGGTCGAGTTGATAGAACGTCCGGGGCGCCAAAAACTTTTTTGTCGTCCCACAACATCAAAAGTAATCTACTATAAACTTTTAACACTAGAAGAAATACCCACCTCAGTACTGAATACACTATTTACACCATCACTACACCAACACTCACAATTACACAGTCTGACGCACGTTTCATTGACCAAGTTATCGAGACTGAAGGTAAACGGTTATCGAAACGCGCGTCATACAGTGTAGGAAGGTAAACTGAGTTTACATTCAGTCTCTGAAGACGATAACTTGGTTATCGAAACGCGCGTCAGACAGTATAATTGTGAGTGTTGGCGTAGAGGTGGTAGGGAATAGTGTATTCAGTATGAATATCACCAACGGTTCCAGAAATTCCTACTTACCTATCTCACTGGGAATGGATATGGATATAATAAATACTTAAACCTGAGGGTATTCATTCATTGAAAATGGTAAAAATCGTAGTTTTCAACGAGGTTCAACTTAAATATCTCAAAACCTTTACAATAACTATGAAAATATTAACAATGCGGAAATGAAAATGAATATCTTCTCTCAGCACAATCGTTAATTATAGAATTAATCTTAGGAAATGCGTTATGATTGAGATAGAATCGCTAAAGTACTCGTAGTTCAGGCACCTTATGAGAATGAATAAAAAAAAGATGACAAAAAATATTCCAGTGAACACCAACTAATAAAATGAAAAGGAAAGGCTTCCAAAATCGTGGAATGAGAGCATTCGGAAATTGAAAAGATGTTTATGACGAAGATAAAGGAGAAGACGGAGACAGCTTATTAATATATTTTTGAATAATTGTATTAATGTTTATTCATTCTACTATAACACTATTTTGTGAAGGTGATTTTTTTAAAAATTAATCTATTCAACTACTTCATATTGTCGATATGTTACTGAAATTCAAAATATGTTTTGTGCTTCTTAATTCATTGTATCACTTCCATACAAGTCTCCCTTAGAATTAATCCCTAACACCAACTAAAATTAGCAATTTTAGAAAACCTTGCCAGAAATTAACTTTCGAAACATGTTTTGGTTTTCGGAGGAGAATCTGATGTTTCCCTAATTTGTTAGGAAACTCCAACATTTATCTTTTTCAGATTTGATTGACATTTATAGATAACCGGCTAAAGTGAAGAAATTCGTCCATCTTATCTCGCTAATATTTTCAATTGAATAAATTTACTATTGGATCAGTAACATTTCCGAAGTTTAAAAAAAATTTCATCCCTAAGTAAACTAAATGAACAATGAATAACTAGATAGGGTTGAAACAATCAAAACTAAAATTAAAACAAGTTTCCTTACCTAGCTGATAAGTAAATAACACACTGTAAATCACGAATTGGATTAACTGTAGTTTAAAAGTAATTTCACTCATTTCTATGAAATGTATATTTGACAAAATTTTCAAGATTCCTTATCGGCGGCACTTCGCTGAATCTGGAACGTGAATGAACGTCAGTTATTACAGCGAAACCTCAATATTTGTCACATATAGTAACAGTGACCATGGGCGTCGCTTATAAAGAAGGTTGATTGTTAGTGAATGAGTCAGAAAAACAAGGCAAGGATTATTTATCTTTTATGACTATTTTGCGTAAGAGTTCTAATAAGAGCTTAATTAATATATTTCTGTCATATATGGAGGTAACTTTTAACGACAAAAAATAATGTTTATCCAAAACGTAGAGCACAAATCATTCGAATAATTTCAGTGACACTTTTCGATGAACCATTTCCTCGAACTATGTGAATAATATTTTAAACTTACCCAAAACTGATACTGAATCTCTTCTATGTATGTAATGTAATTTTTTTAGTATATGGAAAGAAATATATTGTGTTAAAACAAAAATGGAGAAGTGTAACTACCAGAGAAAATTATCAATGAAAGAAGATATAAACATAGATTTTTAATTTTTGAAATAGCCTAAAACTGTTTCGAAGATACTGACATTTTATAGCAATTTTATAGACCTAGATCGATAATTTTTGAAACCAAAAAAGTAATAGTAGAATGAAACCTATTGAAGAAGGAGGAGAATATTATAGAAATAAAAGGGAAAATAATTTACGGGAGATGTGAGGTGGGTAAGGGGAAGAGTTTTTAACGAGGAAAAAACGGTGTCTTGTAAAACTACTATGAAAATAAGTCAAATTGTGAAGCTATAGGTAATATAAAGTTTTAAAACTTTTGTATTCACACTTTTTTCACATAACCTGAAAATTTATTTGAAAAGTTGGAATAACCAAGTTTTTGATTTTTAACAAAATTTAACAAAAAACATTTTTTTGCGAAATTTGGCGAAAACGTAACATTTTATGTCTCAATTATGCCATAATATTATGATTTGGGACATTTATTTTTTCACCTTATTTTGACTCTTTCTCGAAAAAGTACCCTAATTTTCAATCGAAAATTCTCTCATCAAAATATCAACTTTTTTAAAAAGTCGGTGACTTTTTTGTTTGTCAAAATTCCTACTTTCTGATGGTGTGAAAAAAATTATTATCAATATGATAAATTTTCTCACATAAGGCAAAAAAATCGAAAAAAAAACTCACATAGGAAGACTAATTTGTATAATTTTAGGTTACTTATTAAAATTTTACACGCTAATTATATATAAAATTCCAATAAATATCCAAAAATTGTACAAAAAACTATTTTCGGATGCGAGTTTTTTTTCGATTATTCGTTTTTTTCGTAATATTCGTCACACTATCAAAAAGTAGAAATTTCAACAAACAAATATTAATATATTAAAAAAAAACCCGATATTTTGATGGAAGAATATTCGGTTGGAAATTAGGGTGCTTTTCCGATATCAAGTCAGAAATAGTATGTCACAGTATTGTGACATAAAAAGGTAAGTTCTCGCAAAAAAAAATATTTCATGTATTAGATAAAAATGAAAAACCAAAAACTTTGCTATTTAACTATTCTTCATCGGAGATAGTAGTTTTACCGGAAATCGAGATAAACCTATTTTTTACCATTAAAAACTCACCAGTTTCTATTTTTATTACATTCTTCTCCTTTTTTAATGTGTTTCATCCTATTTTAATTTTTATTCACTGTTTATCATTCTTAAAAGATTCTATTGTTTTAATTATTATTATTATCATTATTATTCTAAGTTCTATTATTGAGAACAATGGAAATGAAACTAATATAAATGAACTATGAACATCCCTTGTAATGATACATACAAGGACTGATTCATTTAACCATTCCTGACTTATTCACAATGAAAAATAGGAGAAGATATATTTTTTATTATACAATATAGTATCAATTTTTTGACGTTGAAAATATTCTCTAGAATTTCCAAAGCGTCTCGAAAAAAAATTGTTTACACTCTACAAAGTTTGATTTGCCGAACAAAATCATTTATTTCTGTTGTATTCTTACTTCGATGAGTAGAAAATATGATAAAATTTGAAAATAACAAAGAAATCTGCCACCATTAGTGACGTTCCATTGCTGAAATTAGTAAGTTATGGCAATAAACAATAATATGGACAATATTGCTATAATAGAATCAGAAAGGGTCAGTCAGAAAGAGATGAAATGGTTCATAGTTTTCATAGGATCACTACCTCGAATTTCAATTTTTTATGTTTTTTTTGCCATCAACAACCAATTTTTTATGATATAACTTGTCATTTTGCAAATACTATCAATAACATAATCGTTTCTCATATTATAACTTTTTATAATTGCAGTTACTTTTCTTGTGGGAGTCTTTTAGAAGAAAATTTTAAGTTCCCAATTTTAATAAATGTTAATGTTTCATACTTTTTAAAATTGATATTGGAAGTTTTGTTTGATGTTAGGGAATGATAAGATGCGTTATTTATAACAATGACTTAGTTTGATGGTTGGTTTGGTAGAAGAATATCGGTAAACCATTTTCAAATAATGACACTGTCCTGTCTTCGTAATAATAATTTTAATATTATCAAGTATTTGAGTCCCGGTATGTCTTAATACTTTGCAAATATTGTTGTCAATTTTAGTCGATGCGTCATGAATTGTTGTAAAGTCTTCTATGCCTAAAACCACGCTCCGTTACAGAACAAAAGTGTGTGTGTTTGAACATTCACAGTCGTACCCTGGATACGTAAAAATTTTGTTCTGATTAGTGTTCAATGCTGGCATCAAATTGGCATCATGATAGTCATACACTATTTGTCGAAAAATATCTTTCAACTGTACATCATAGTTATAGATACATGAATAATCCATTATTACTAATTTTCCAAGAAAATGTTCTGAATACCTACTAAAATATGGATGAAAATCTATCGCATCTATTTCACACTGGAAAACATTTTTAAATTACTTTTTATTTATTTCATTTACAAAAATATGAATAACTGAGTAACTAATTAATCAACAACGTAATGAACAGTTGAAGGAACCAAATCATCTTATGTTTTGAAATATTCTTAAGGTGGCCATAGTTTTTAAGCACCAAAGGAGGACACAAAGCCGGGTTTTGGTCCGAAAAAATTTATATTGTAAAACAGTTTGTATTCATAACCACACAAAATATAATACCAATTTATTAGTCTTATATAAAAATAAGTGATATAATTGAAAAAAGAAATTTTGAAAATATTGTACGAAATTATTGATATTTATCAGAGGAATGAATAGCTTTTACTAGCTTTGATTTATTTTGAGGCTTTTCTTCATATCAAAATTTGAATCCAAATACTAAAGCGGGACATTAGGTTGAGCCCAAGGGAATTTTGGGGATATGACACGATAAATCGGGATTTTTTACTGCAGCAAGCGGGACGTCTGGTTACCTTGAATATTTTTATTTGTTTTGAAAATATCGCTGACTTTGTGTTTACAAAAATATAGTTATTTTCTTGGTTTGTTACGTATGATTCTAATTTACGTTTTCTCAATTCAAATAATGCCAATGTTGCGTCTTTATACTTTTGCGTCTTGAATTATTTGCAGACATTTGGAATTTTCTAAATCTTAATTGGTATCATGGTAGAAGTGCACATATTTTATGCAATATCTTTAAAAATAGTTTGTACCATTGTATGGATGTTGATGGACATTTCCAATTTACAGATATTAAATTAATTTTATAGGTGAAATCATGTTTAAAAATTTGAATCAAATATCTAATACAGAAAAGGAGAGGAAATTAATTCAATAACTCACTAAACTTTTTTAAAGTTATAATTAGTTATTCGAGGTCTTATAAATTTAATTCATAATCGACTTCAAAAGGAATTACATTTGGTGTTATAGTTTTCTCTGCCACAATGTCGAGTTCTCACATTTTTGTCTGTTGTATACCTTGTCTCTAATTCACTAACAAAAAGCTCAAATTATGTATTGTACTGAGACTTATGTTCTTTCATTTGGACCTAAATAAGCTCGATTTGGATTATTTAGGCAGTGATTTTTTGAATACTTCTTCTCATGCTGTCTCCTCATTGAAGGTTGGCGCCCACGTTTTTAAATGCGTCTCTGTCCCTCGCAACTTGAAACAATTTTCCGACGCCAAGATTTGACCATTCTTTTATATTACGGAGCCAGGATTTCTTATTCCTGTCGATGCCTTTCTTTCCTTCTACTCTGTCCTGCATTATGTTCTGTAGTAGTAGGTATTTGTCGTTGCGTAAGATGTATCCTCTGTAAGATGTTTTTCTTATCTTAATAATTTTCAACAGCTTTCTTTTACGACCACTGCGTCATATTACTTCGTCGTTGGTGATTTTGTCAGTCTAGGGTATCTCCAGGATGCGTCTATAGAGCCACATCTAAAATGCCTCAAGTTTTTTTATCATTAGAGCTTTCAAGGTCCAATTTTCCAATTCGTTTGAATCCATTTGAGCGTTTATGACTGAACCAAGATACTTGTACTTTTGCACGTATTCTATTTGTATTCCATTCAGTGTGAGAATAGGGTTAATACTAATATTTTGGTTTTCACTTATCACCATGAATTTAGTTTTTTCAATATTTATAGTGAGTCCTACATTTTCACATTCTCGGTTGATTCTCTCTAATAGAATTTGAAGATCTTCTTCACTCTCAATCATTATAGCAGTATCATCGGCGAATCTTAAACTGTTGATTAATCTTCCTCCGATATTTACCCTCTCATCTCTCTCCTCCAGAACCTTCTGAAATACAAACTAAGAGTATAGATTGAATAGTTGTGGAGAAAGAACGCAGCCTTGACGAACTCAATTTTGAATTCAGTTTTCGTCTGTCTTCCTGCCTTCCAAACGCATTGTAATAGATATTTTTCATTAATCGTATGGATCTAAGTTTATAGTTGTTAAATTCTCTATAAGTTTATCATGTTGAACTTGATGGACTATCAAATGCCTTCTGGAAATCAATGAAACAGACATATAAATTTTTGTTGTATTCTCTGCACTCCTATAGTAGTACTGTGATAGCGAATAATGCTTCATCAAGTTTTTCTCACATTTTCGATTTATTCTCTGCTCAATTATTTTTAGAGGTACTTTTAGGGTGTGGCTCATCAAACTGATCATCCGATATTCGTCAGAGCACTAGGTGCTGTTCTTTTTAGGCATAGGAATGAATACAGATTTAAACCAGTCTTTTGAAATTTCCCCTGTTTTATAAATTTTGTTGAACAATTTTGTATGATGAGTTAAGTTACTACCGTCCAAAGCCTTCAAGCATTCTATTGGAATGTTGTCAGGTTCGGCTGCTTTTCTGATTTTTCAATTTGGACTTGAGAATACATAGCTCTTCCGTATGTCCGCTTGATGTAATCTTTCCAAGTCTGTTTTTGTCACCTTCTGTCAACTGGATCTCTCCTTCAGTATTATTGTGATCTATTGATATCTTTTTCATTGTATTTACAGTTAATTCTTTCGGTTTTTTATGTAGATTAAAGAAATCATGTTTATTGTTCAATTCTTACATCTCACGACAGCTCTCATCTATCCATCTTCTTTGGCCTCTTTTCTGCGGTATTCCACTTGTTTCTTTAATTGTATATATTTTTGTGGGCCAATATTTTTTTTCTTTTGAATGCTACTCCAATATAATCCGGACAGCTCCATAAGATCTTTCTTCAACATTCCACTGTTAATAATAATTCTATTTTTAATAGCACACATTGTCTGCACTTTCAAATTTCATTGGATTGAAACAGATTTGTAAATGCATTTTTTTAAAAAATTCGGGGATCTAATTTACTTGTCTTGCACTTTTTCCCTGTTAATTTACAGACGCAGTTGACTAATAAATTATTTATCTACCTATCTTATGAATTATTAACTCTTCTCCTAAAAGTAGACAGTATGGGAACCTCCTTATCATACTATTATTGAGGTAAGTTAATTTTCCTTTATTTTATATAATAAAACAAATAATTATGGTTCATGAAAATAAATCTAAACTAATAGACTATAAATGTGTTTCAAATGAGTTAAATTGAATTCAAGAATTGAAAATTAATATATAGGCAACCAAAATCACTTAAAAGTATCACTAGACTCTCCATTTTTATTTGAAAAAAGCTTGTGTATACCATCCCGCTTTAGAGGGTAATGTTTTGACCACACTCTCTGTGAAATTTGACGCGCTCTATCTTCCTTGTGAAACTCTTTTCCAGGTGACTGTACTTTCCGGTACGTTTTCGATTAGCTATCTTATCTAAAATGGAATATATTTTCCAATAATTGGAAAAACCTGAAGATTGGATAACAGCATAGGAGATACGTCTGAAAAATATCAAAAATTTTGTTGTGATATTCTGTTTGAACTGAAAAGTAGCTATATGTTTTGTTTGCTATCAGCTATTTTTGAGACTTAATAATTTAATTAAATCTCACTTATCATCATTAGGTTTTAACGTAAATGGAGTAAGGATCTGTTGCAGGCAAAAAGCCACTTAGGTCTTTCATTTGTGTAGGGTTTTTGGGAAGTTTTTCCCCCTTAATCCCCAATAAATTTTTGAAATCCCTGTAGAGGTATAATATTTATTTGAGGTTATTCTGTGGAATAACAAAACTCGACAATGTGTTTAAACATTAGACGAGTGAATTATGGACACTAACCGATGATGTGGTCTGCAGTTTCTTCCTTCTCCAAACACCAGAAATATTCTGTATTATCCGTGATACTCATAGCATGGAGATGGTAACTTGAACGATCAATTAAAAAACCAATCAATTGTCGTATCTAGCGTCTGTTTCTATCCATCTCCGTCTTTTAAAGTGACTTACGAGAATTGGCGATTCTCCTATTATAATAAATATCTTTGACAGCTTTTACAGTCACATGATAAATTTTTCTGTATAGTTTCAAGAATTTTATTATTTTCACTACATTATTCAATCATTTCCTTAGGTGAGATAAAGATCGCATGCAGATATATATAAACCTTTAATGGACCAGAGTTCATTCTGCTTATTTTTAATATGCCTGAGGGGAAAAAATTGGATACCATACTAGTTAGTGTTTTCATGAATCTAGTATGTTCCAGTCAGTTGTTTGAAAACTGTGCTTGAAGTTTTAGTTTTGAAAACTTTTTTTCCGAAAAGATACGGCATAATTTGCGAGAAGCACTTTTTAGTATTGGATTCATTCATATGGAAAATCTGTTCACACTGCTCCATGATCAGAGAGACCTGAACTAATGACAGTATAATCAATATTAATGTCCCGAGTGCATGTCAAATTGTCGATAATTTAATTTTCTCGAGTGCGCGAATGCGCACAAGAGGAAATTATGAGACAATTTGACATGCACGAGAGGGCATTTTGGCAGACTATTTCCTGAGAAAAATTTAATTTAAAATAAACTTAATTCTGTGTTTAAAATTTGTTATTCTTTAAATTATACCGTAGTTGACGATCATCATATTGGCATTGAATTGGTATCTACGGTAACTTATTGACAACAGTTTTGTTCGTGAAAAAATATTTCAAAATGAGTTTACATCCTAGACGAAAATTTGGCACTAGTGCAAATTATCGATAATTTGCACTAGTGCAGTATTATCGCTGAAATTTGATCGTTGCTAGGTAAACATAAAATATTACAGCTTTTTGGTTGGCTTAAATTTTTCGAAGGAAATAGTCAATATTAATGTCCCGAGTGCATGTCAAATTGTCGATAATTTAATTTTCTCGAGTGCGCGAGAGGGCATTTTGGCAGACTATTTCCTGAGAAAAATTTAATTTAAAATAAACTTAATTCTGTGTTTAAAATTTGTTATTCTTTAAATTATACCGTAGTTGACGATCATCATATTGGAAATTGTACAAAAAATGCGAAATGACAGTAGCGAAGTAACAATAAGAAGTGGTGGAAGCAGCATAGAAACACCATCGTCGGCCTCCAGTAAAGTTGTATATTCTAATTGCATTTTCAATAATTGTTCCTTTTCTTAAAATATAAAATTAAAACCAAATGATGTTTATTAATCCTAGACGAAAATTTGGCACTAGTGCAAATTATCGATAATTTGCACTAGTGCAGTATTATCGCTGAAATTTGATTGTTGCTAGGTAAACATAAAATATTACAGCTTTTTGGTGGCTTAAATTTTTCGAAGGAAATAGTCGTTGGATTCCGAATTATACGATGACAAGATATAATCTATAGTACTAGAACTGGTCTTATTCCGGTTGGTGCCGTTATCTGCATGACCATACAAAAAGAATCAACAATTGACTGTAGACATTCTTGACCAGCACACACACTGCTTTTTAGAGGTGAGGTCTCTATTAAGGTCAGTAGCTTGTGACAGAAAGTATACACTTCAGCGTCAGGTGTTCTGTAGGCGATGCGTGTTGGATACGTTATAGTTTATCATCTTAGCTGTGAATTGGAATTCATTTATCATCAATTAATCAGGGTTCAAACTAGATAGCCATCAACTAGAAGGAGTTTTGATCTTACTCTGACAGTAAGATTCTCAGTCAAAGTTTAGCAACGACATGCATTCCAGTACATACTTGCAATTTCCTAGCAAAACTCCCTCTTAATTTGTCTTTTGAGGTCGCCCAGGATTTATTTATGCTGCTTTTGGATGTAGTTTTGAACACTTGGCTTTTCCCGTTGAGATATTCCTCGAAGGATTCTTAACATTATCGGTCTTCTATCTAATTTGCCAGCTGCGCTCAAGTGCCTCGATAATATAGTTTTGCACCCATTTCAATCGCACCAGCGATCACTTTGCATTCACTCTATGGCCGCTAGGTCGGTAATGTAATTGAGAGATGGTGTCAAATTGTGTGAACCTTATAATAATAATTATAATTATTATTTCTATAAGTAACTAGCTGACCCGGCGAACTTTGTTCCGCCTTAATGGCAATAAATAAGCAGTTTTTTTTAATTGGAAAAAATACAAAAAAAATTAAATACCTACATTAATCATTCATAATTAGAAGAAAAACATTACAGTATAAGCCGTTTTTCTGTGTATATGAGTGCAGTAGATTGAACTTTGAATATTATCTCTTAGAGGTAATAATGCGGAAACTTTTGATATGAAGATGAAAATAAAGCAGCAATTATCAAAGAAGCTAACCACCACATTGATTCAGTAATACCCGATATACCTACCTCGACTTAATAGACAGAATTTAGTTAGATATAATTTAATAACAGAATATTTTGAAGGCTCACTGTGAGCATTTCTGCCCAACCCTAAGCTGCTATATAGAAAGAGGCCTGAATTTACAGACTTATATGTAAGACTTTGGCAGCGAGGCAATGAGTCTTTGTGATCAATCATTTCAAACGGAACATCCCTACAAGCGACACCTCTTTTGGTGGGCATTGAAAAAGCTATACCAATATTGTTTGTGCTTAATATATTGATCAATATATGGTTTCAAAAAGAACAGGTGTGAAAAATTAAATCAGGGTACATCCTATGTAACGCATTAGTGTAACGTAGTTAATATTATGAACAAATCAATTTTAGTTCAAATTTATCCAATTTATGAAATTTAGAGGTTTAAGAAAGATTAACAAAAGTATTTATTTGAATCGATTTATATTTTCAATCATGAACCTTCAAGAGATATTATATCGAAAAATAATCTTATTCAAACAAGTTTGTTCAACTTAAATATACTTTTAAAACGAAGTACTTAACAATAAAAAAACATTTTGCTATAGAAATTCAGCGACATAAACTGTACAATGTTTTTTTGGAACCCTGACATTTATCGATGCGACGTATGTTTTTAAAGCATCAAAATAGTTATTTTATGTATTAGTAATGATAATATTTTGTTAATTGATGAAAATGTCAATATTTGGGCTGTATGATTTATTTATTTTGATAATTTACCTTCTAAAAATAAGGCGTTAATAGTAGAAGAGCGTGCTTAGCTTTTAAACATTATAATTGAACTCTATTTATATTCACCTTCACCTCAATAATAAACTGAAAAAGCAAATGGGATCAAAACACCATACCAGAAATTAATAGAAATACCATAAAATGGTATACGGATGGATCAAAAACAGCAGACTGAACTGGAATGTGAGTATACGGTCACAGAACCAAAAACCCTGAAAGCCTGGCCAGCGCACCTAGCATTTCTCAAACAGAATCTCAAACAGTTTAATCTAGAGAGGAGTTATTGCAAACAGGAGATCATCATCCTGCCCGATATTCATGCAGCTATTAGAGCTCTAAGCTCCGATAGCATAAAATCCAAACTCCTTAAGGCAAGAAAAACAAAATTACCCTACAATGGATTCCAGGACACATCGGAGCGAAGGAAAATGAAATAACTGATAAGCTTGCTAAAGCGGAGGCAGACAAGCCCTTCATGGAACTCGAACCCTTCTGTTGTATTAGCTATAGAACAATAAAAAAGAATGTAGATAGGATCAAAACCAATTATTGGGATAACCTACAGGGGCTGAGACGGGCAAAGACTCTTCTGGGAAACTATAACAAGAGTAGATCTGCTGAATGTATCAACCTAAGTAAGAACAATCTACAAATACTAACAAGCGTTCTATCGAGGCACTGTAGCCTCAACACCTGAAGACGCTAGACCTAGCGGATAATGCGGCGTGCAGATCCACATTCTCTCGAAATGTGAAACACTTGGGTGCGTATGAAATAGAAGACAAAGATTGTTGAATCAGCTGTATACACTGGGTTCTCCAATTCCGCAGCAAGAAAGAAAATAGATCCTTTGGGTCGCAGTGTATACGAGACCCCATATCCATACATACATACATACATTTTCATCTATAAAAACTGACAACTACATTCTTAAATGGATTCCAATATAAAGTTATCGCTCAGTATCACTAAAAAATATACTACGCAATAATTACTCCTATATATTTCTCATTATCTTTATTAGTTTCTGTGATTAAGAGAAAGTAATCCTCGAATATGCTGCAAATAATTCTTTGGTTTTATAAGACATTCGTATGATAATAAATCATTCGTATACACTGACAACATTTTTTAGTTTAGAAATGAATTTCGAAAAATGCGAAGTAAATGTATGGAAAACAGTGTATAGTTTCAATATTATTATACAAGAGTTCTTTATCTAATGAATAAACAGAACTTGTATACCCAAAATCATTTCAACATAGTCTCCTTTTGAGTCTATACATTTAGTCAAACGATGCTTTTTAACCGTTTCAAATAGTATTTGCGTCCTCCTCCTCAACAAAAGCGTTTACGTATGCGATAAGGTCCATCTCTGATGGAAATCTGTCTACCTCGAATGAAACTAGGTTAGGAAACAGGAAAAAGTCGTTGGAGACTAGATTTGGAAGTAAGGTGGGTGATAAATCAATTTCATTCGCAATTCGTGGATTTTAGTCATGGCGATCACCAAAGTGTGAGAAGGTCCACGCCTTGATTAAATAATACTTTTATTTCCTCAAACTTTATTGATTTCTTGCAATATCTTCCTTTACCTTATGAAGAAAAGCTTTCCTGGTATTGTTCTACCTTTTCAAAGATAACCGACAAAAAGATCTACTATCTACTAGCTATCGACATCACTTTTTCGGTCGGTGAAACCGACTTTGTTTTTTTCGGGGTAGATTTGCCATTTGCAATCCATTGCTTTGATTGATCTTTCATTCCAGCTGTTTGCTTAAATTATGTCAATATGGCCTGGGAAATGTTCGTTCGAATGTGCTTTCGATTCAAAGTCAGCAAATGATAGATATTTTGATATGCAGATAACCCCTTCCATCTCTCCAACCTTAATCCGACGGTCTTCCAGTACCTTTGGTGAACTTTATCGATAATATCGCTGATGTCTAAGATTTTAAATTCATCTGCCCAAAATTCGATAACCCTCGTACCTGATATATTTGTTTTATTTGGTAAAGCAAAGCTATTATGTGAAAAATACATCGACATTTGAAGTGTAGTAGATGATAGTGCAGAGGCAGATAGAGCCCAAGCAATAATATTCCCGAATCGGCAACATTTTCAATTGAAAGAAGGAGAGCGCTATCAAATGCATAACGTAGTCTTGAAAAGCGAAAAGATAATCCTCTCTATCATTTGAACACGAGGCTTATATAGATTCTATACCAAATACAAATAGGGATACACAGGTGGAAAGTAGATAAAAAGCTGGCCAGGAAAATTCTGCACTATTGAATAAACATGTGCCCTGTTTAAGAATTCTACCTAGATTAGATTGTTGTTGGGAGGGACAGGGAGATTGTTGATTGAGTCTATTTGGCTTCTCAGCAACTCTGCATTTATACCCGAAAAGAAATTTTTGTGCATGACTCGTCATCTCATTTTTTTGTGTCAAAAATACGTGAAACTCTACTGGAGGAGGCTAATTTTCGTGTGATTTTTTGTCCCACTTCTTAAGGTATTGGCACTATTCCTTCGAGGTAGGTAACTCAGTCTTTGGCTAAAATGGACATAACACTCACAGAGTAAAAGCTTTGCTGTGTCTGTAGCTTGTTCTCAGAATCGGCAGTTGTCTTTCTTGGCCATGCCTATCGTCAAGCTAGTATTTGACGGAACAGTGTCCTGACAGAAGACCGATAACTAATGAAATGTAGTTTTTCAACATTTCGAGAAGTTCCTCAGAATTTTTTGCCGATATAGTTATAAATCTTTCATATTTTCTTACGCCTAAGGTATTGCTCCAGTAATAATTTATCTGAGGGCTTTTTATGTCAAAGGTATTTCATTAGGGTTAAATTGTTTCCATTAGCTTTGACAAGCACTTGATAACTTTTAAGCAAATTAATATTCAAAAATTCTTGTGCCCATATGTTTATTGCTAGTATATTTCTTCTCAAAATAGTAAGAATTTTAGTTTGCTCCTTGCTCTAGCTTTTAACCACGATCGGTGGTGGTTGATTACCATTTCGAATGGGATATTTGTGTCTGTCATACTATGCATTTAATCCCTTGTTGTCGCTTCTTGTGGTCGTCGTTAAATGCCTCTTTTGTCACTTTAGTATGAAAGGGATGTAGGTTTAGTAGGAAAAATTGATGTAGCCCTTGTGATATTGTTCAGTTTTCGACCACCAAGCAAGCGATGCGGATATTATCATAGGTTTAATGATCTAAGTCAGGTATGGGCAACCTTTGACATGCTGAGGGCCAAACTTTAGCGTGCAAAACGTTCGCGGCCCGCGTTTAAAAGTACTTAGTGCATTTTAAAGTAGTGATAATATTTTTTTGCGATAGATATTAGACATGAAATAATACGACAATGTTATTATTGTATTATGTATTTATTATTGACATGTAAGTATGTGTATATTGACAATGTGATTATTGTATTTATTAAAATAATAAAATGAAATTTTAAAAAATGGTACAACATTATAATTAAATAGTTACATTTACAATTTTTACAAACTACAAAAGTTAAATACACTGAAATCAATGAGACACTTGAGCTTGAATTTGGGAAACTAATCCATCGATATTTGGATGAATTCCACTGATACAAAGACGTAAAGAATTTTCCAAATTATCGTCAGTCAGTCTTGTACGATGTGTTGATTTATTAACTTTCATCAATGAAAAGAACTGTTCGCATTTATAAGTACTGCCAAACGCAGAAATCAATCTTCTTGCGAATTTTCTAAGCTGCGGAAAATTGTCTTCTTTTAGGTATTTTTTGTAGAAATCGCACAACTCTACGTCTTCAAATTTGGATTTTAGGAGTGAGTTTTCTTGAATCTCGATTAACTCCATTTGTAAGTGTATTGGAGCATTTTGTACATTACATTTTGTAGGAGTAGCAAATAAATTGAAACATTCTTCCATGTTTTTGAAGTCGCTAAATCTGTTCGAAAATTGTTCCGACAGTAACTTGAGTTCTTCAGCATATTGAGCATAAGCAATATTTTCATACGCAGAGAGAGTGTTGAAATGGTAACTGTTACCAGACTGCATCTGTGACTCCCACAAGCGTAGTTTGATCTGAAACGCTTTCAAATGGCTGTACAAATCATTTACTAACTGTCCTTGTTTTTGAAGTTTCAAATTTAAATCATTCAAATAGCCTGTAAGATCGACCAGAAATGCTAAATCACATATCCATTTTGGGTCACTCAATTCAGATAGTGGCTTATCTTTGATTTTCATAAAGTCTGCTATCTCATTTCTAAGCTCGTAAAACCGTTTCAACATTTTTCCTTTGCTCATCCATCTGACTTCACAATAATATGTTACGTCGTTATATTCAGCTGATATTTCATCCAAAAAGGTCTTCAACTGACGATGGTTAAGCCTTCGGGATCGAATAAAATTGATGGTTTTTAATACCACATTTATAACATTGTGGAGTCGAATGGACTTAGAACACAAGTTCTGTTGCTTTTTCATTCAAAATTCCGATGAAACCTTTTCGTAAGCCGACCATAGAAGGTGCGCCATCAGTGCATACTCCAATTAATTTTGACCATGACTAATTTTTTCAAATTTATTTTTCTTTTCAGGACACAAAACACCGCAAACTTCTAACATACACTCCTTGATAAATTCTCCTTCAGCAAATGGTTTTAATGCCTTTGCCAACCAATTTTGAGCTTACTATAAAACTAGCTTTCACAACATTATCAAGTTGTGTTCTTTGTTTATGAAACATTTGTTGCTGTTTTTCAATATTTGCTCTAAGCTTCTGGATTTTGTCTGTTCTTAATTGTCCAGTCAGTGAGTGCTGTGTAGCATGCTTAGTTGAGTAATGCCTCTTTATATTGAATTCTTTCATTACTGAAATGGATTCATTACAAAGCAAACAAATAGGCTGACCATTGTGCAAGATAAAAAAGAATTCTTCAGTCCATTTTTCTTGGCGACCCTCTGTATCTACTTTTCGTTTCTTTCCACCAGACATCATTTTTTTTTTACTTTTCGTTCAATAAACAAACTATAGTTAGTAACCACTCAAGATGCACACAAATTCACAAAGCAAGTTGACGGCTCTAGCCGTTCGCTAGGATATCGCTTGTCTGAGTTATCACCTCGGTAGCTCAAATAGAACTGAACTAACTTACGGGCCATCCACCCGCTTATATAGACAAAATGAAGGAATAATCTGAAATAAACTAGTTTAGAATAATCGAGAAGCAATAAATAAAATCTTTTGATGTGCGGCAAACTTCAAAGAATTTGATCGAGCAAGCCGAGTGGCGGTGATTATCAAAGAGTGAGGCGGCAAACATCGAAGGTTTTGATGTTTGCCGTCTCACCGTCACTCCCGTGAGTAAACTAAGGAAACACAAGGAAACTTGTGTAGGCTATGGGATTCATTAGTCTATTGATGACTCCACATTTTTATAGTCTATTCATATCATATCCGGTGTCGGATAAGATAAAAAGCACAAAAAAGTGTTTTCTTTTAAAGATATGTACTAGTATAAGTATATGTACTAGTACTAAGTATAAGTACTTAGTTTTGTGTAATATTTTTTTAATATTCTCTCTATTTTTAATGTCTCGCGGGCCGGATCATATCTTAAACGGGGCCGGATCCGGCCCGAGGGCCGGTGGGTGCCCATATGTGATCTAAGTCTATACAGCCGCAGTAGCTTTAGAGATTATCTTGTCTAGATTTTACATAACCACACATTTATATTCCAAACAAAAATTAATTATTGCCATTGATCGATCAAATTCTAATGAGAACTAATGAGTTTTGGCAAAATGGAACGTTTGCATAATATGGTAGAGTAAGAAATCCATTATGTTAAAAATTATTTTACTGTTAGATTGTGAGAGGTGGTTTCTTCATCTTTTATTGGAAAATCGTTTTTTAATTTAATGAATTTCGTGTGCTATAATAACTTATTCGTAATAATTGAGTAGGAAGATTGAATTTTCAACCTTTGTTTTTTATAAAAAACCTCCATGATATTAATATATGATATTTTATATAAACAGATTTTTATTTACTTAAACAGTTCATATAGTAATATAAGCAAAAATATTTTCATTAATATTACAGATTCATCAATAAAATTTTTAACAATGTAAAAGGCGAATTTCAATTAAATTAACTGAGGTATTGAATAAAAAGAAGGTTTAAAAACAAACTTTGTTCTATTCTAATCTGTTAGATGTGTGAGTAGATGACATGAAAATAAATCTGTGACAAAAAATAGTTCTATATATACCCCCCGTTTCTGAGTTATAGGCATTTAGTTGTGAAATCAGAACTTATATTGTATTTTCTGAATTATACATTTTGAAATTATGATTTTTCAATTGATGTCAGGAGCGGGACATGCCCAATGGTTGACAATCCGTAACTTTTACAGGGACAAACTGTACCATCTAAAGATAGCAAGAATGAATTTTTCAATCGATTTTTTAACAAAAAAGTACTCTTTGCCCAACTCAGTAAAATTTATGGTTTAGGCAACTGTTCGCCAGAAAGAGACATTCTGAAGGAATTTATCATAACTTGTAATTATATATTGAGCATACAGGAGGTATTAAATTGAATTAAATACAATATATTCATTTTTTAGGGATATATTAAAAGCTTGGAATATGCAACATCGGTAAACACAATACGAGAGATGGAAAATCGTGGAATGCTCTTCCAAGTTCAAAGAAATATCCCCAGTAGACCCCGGAAGTGTGTAAAAGTGCAAGTTGCCCACTTCCAACATTCATTATAGTTTTTATTTGATAAGTTGTAGGCTAATCGACTAAATTCTTCCCCATTTCAATTTTTTTCTCATGAAAGTAACACGTGCGCGACAGTTTGCAGATCAATTAGAAATGTTTTATTGTTTTTTAATACCTTCTCTAAGTACTTTTCCTAAATAATTATAATTATTTATATGATAATTTTCTTGTGTCTCTTTATGCCGAACGGGTTAAAAAATTGATTTTTGCTATCTGTAGATTGTACAGGTGATCCCTGTAAAAAATACGGATTGTTAACCATTGGGCATGAGGCACCCATGCCCTTCAGATAGTTGTGCAGAATTATTTATTCCGTCACACACATTACTTGGACATACGTAATCATCCATTGAAAATTCATAATGTTCGAATTTAGAAGATATACTCAAATATAAGTTCTGACTCTTCAGCTTAAAAGGCCTACAACTCGGAAACGAATGGTCGTATGAGAACATCTTTGTCAACTTATTTCCGAATTTTTTTCATCAGATCCCGGAACATCCTGTATAATTATACAAGTTCTTAAATATAAGATTCTATTTTGATAAAGATGGAAAACAGATAAAAATTTCTGAGAACTGATAAATTACTATAATGATTGTATTAAAATTTTCTAGATGAATAAAAATGTCATTGATATAAAGAGTATCGATATCATGTATAGATAATTGATAATATTGCGATCGAATATGTATCGTAAATGAAGTATTTTTCGTTACTGAGGCTTAAGTACATACACAGGTGATTCACACACATACATCAATGTTAAGAATAAGTACTTAGTGAAGTGACGACTCAAAACAATATTACTATGGTTGTCCTTCAACATCTTGTGATATTCTGGGTTTAAGCTGTCTATACTACGATTAAATTATATCTCATTTCGTGGCTCGTTAGTTTAGTCTTTTTATCTTCACCTATAGGGAATAATGAAATAAATCCGTCTAAAAATGTGTTCACATTGTGTTTACTAAATGTTGCTCTAAGAAAACTCACACTTTAGAATTGCAATTAACTGAAAATATCACATCATTCAAGTCGTGAAACTGACACACAGATAGCCATGACATTGTAAATCCATATGACATTTATGAAATACCAACTTTCAAAAGATTATGTGTAAAATTTCATGACATTTCGATTAGTCAGAAAAAAGTGACAGCCATTTTAGTTAAGCTAGTTTTGTTATTTTCGAAACAATTAATTCAAAACAATTTTGTATGTTAATTTATGATTGCTTCTTGATGAAAAAAATACTATCCAAGCTAAACAATGGCATCAAAAATGTTATCCGGACTCTGCTTCATCGAAAAGAACCATTTGTTATTGGTTTACTAAATTTAAACGTTGTCGTACAGACACCGATGACGGTGAACGTCCTGGTCGTCTAATTGAGGTGGTTACTCTAGAAAATATCAAAAAAGTCCAGAAATTGGTTATATCTAATCGTAAATTGAATTGAGTGAGATAGCTAAGGCCGTGAAGATAACAGAAGCAGTGTGTTTACAATTATGCATGAAAATTTAACCATCACTTCACTCCGATATCAAAACGATTATCTGAATGGACTGCAGCCGGTGAACTACGTCCGAACCATCCTCGGGCACAACAATTACCTGGGAAGATTATGGCATCAGTATTTTAGGATACTCATGGAATATTGTTCATCAACTATCTCCAAAAGGGAGGGACAATCAATAGCGAATACTATATAGAGTTGTTGGATCGTTTGAATACAATGAAAAACGGCTATGTCAAAGAAAAATTCAGTTACCCACCAAGAAAATGCACCGATTCACAAGTCGATGGCAACTATGGTTAAATTGACCGAGTTATACACTTCGAATTGCTTCCTCATCTACCGTATAGCGCAGATTTGGCTCCAAGTGACTACTGGCTATTCGCTGATCTCGCTGAAGCCTTGTAATGATTGTATTGCTCTTGAAGGACATTATATTGATGAATAAAATCGATTTTTGGTAAAAACTGTGCTTTTGTCAGTTACTCACACGACTTATTGAGTGATGTAGTGTAATATATTAAAACAGAAGGATATTGAACTCAATATTCCTACACTATTGATAATTATATTACTGTTTTAATCCCTCATTAAAACTACATACTAGTTATTAGTAATTTCTGAGTTTTTCTGAATTTCTGAGAATTTTCTAATTTCCCTAATTAAATTTGATTACGGATTAGATTGAATAATTGGGATAATTATTTTTAGATTTATTGGACAGTTATTTGAAGGAAACTAAGTTAGCAACGATTGGTTGACTAGAGGTAGAATTTATAGACATCTTTCAAAGCAAAGTTCCTACTCTCATCGTTTCTTTATCTGAGTAGATCGAATGAAACATCGTCATATCAAAAAGAATTTTCTGAAAGAGATGATGGTTTTTGCTAAGCCCTTCTATTGAGTCAATTTGGCTTCTCAATTTTTTGTAGTCAATTACAACCTTTAGCGGTAGACTTGACCTTATAACTTGTATAAAACGTTTCATATGCCAGGAAATTTCAACCAAGAAATTTTCAATATTCCGGAACATTTAACACGCCTAATTTATAATTTAAAAGGCATTTATCTATACTTATAAGGAAATACAGGGTGTCTCAAAACGATCCAACTGTTTCAAGAGTGAGTAAGAAGTATACAAGGCGCCAGGCAGGGGCAGCGCCGAGGTCGTTTACTAGCGCGTTCCTTAAATTTTCAGTTGCCATAATGCCGTAGTGCTCGTTTTGCGTGCACGCGTATTTCGAGAACAATCGATCACTTATTCGAGTTCGACGGTTGTATCGGCTAAATTATCGACTGCGCAACATTGCGGAAGCTCCAAGCAATGCAACAATTTTATCTTTGATCCAGACATTCAATACCACTTGACACACTATTGGCGAAATTCATCACGGCCGTCCAAGGACAGCGAAAATGCCTGGAAACATTTAGTCAGTAGCAGATTCTGTAGGCCGACAGCCTGGACCCATCGTCAGAAACCGTGAGTCTCCACTGGGATTATTAAGAACGAAATTTACTGCATAATGCGATCTGATTTATACCTAAAAGCCTACGAAATAAAGATTGTGCAAGCTCTACATGAAAATGATTAAGTTATAAGATTGAATTTTGTGAATGCAATGTTAGAGAGCTTTAATAATTTCAACAATATTTTCTTCAGCGATGAAACATATTTTCATTTGGATGGATACGTAAATCGCCGAAATTGTCAATTTTGGGGAGAAAAGAATCCACAGACCTTACATAACCTCCTATTGCATAGCCCAAAAGTCACCGTGTGGGTCGCTATATCGGCATTATTGGGCCCTACTTTTGTGAAGATAACAGAGGACCGTAACTTCTGCACGCTATGTTGACATGATACACAACTTTTTCGGGCCTCAACTTCAACAATGTGAGCATTATACGAGAATAATCCACAAAATTTGACAGATCTAAGAAACAATATTGAAGAAAAGACCAGGAGTATTCCTCGACTACTTCTTCAAAAAGTTTTTGATAATGTACGCAAACAGTCTGAGGAGTGCCGTCAATGTGATCCGTCATTTAAACAATGTCATGTTTAATTTAAATTGAAATTTGGTTCCTCATCTTTCAATTCATACCAATAAATATATATATAAAAACAAGTATAATGTATTTTTTCCTAACTAAAGTAGCTGGGTCGCTATGTGACCCTGTATTACTTCTTAAGGTAACCTAAACAATTTGTTGATATTTCCGTATCGTAATTGTAAATTTATAACTTAACTGTATCATATGTCAATGATCTGAGACATCAATTTAAATAATAAAATTTAAATCAATAACCAGCTTTAGGATAGACATTATAACTTTCTGGTGCCAGTGTTGTTATTATTGGGACACTCGATACATTAATTTTTAACATCTTGGGAACCACTGCTGAAAGTTATCAAACAGATAAACAGAATAGAATTAGAAAGGGATCATGTGATATTTTGGAATCTGACTATAAATTCGCAACTCAGATATTATAAATCACACAGAAAGATAAGTACTAAATGCAGATAATAAGATTATATTGTTTAGTGCATTTAGATCAATTCTAAGCGTAGTTACAGACATCAAAACTGAATATGGGGGGAGGAGGGTCAAAAATGCCAAATCCACTATCATTCGAAGGAGATGTTGCTGGAAACTTCAAGAAATTCAGGCATGACTTTGAAACCTACTTAACAGAATCTGGAGATGATAAAAAGGAAGACAAAATGAAAATTAAGATTTTTTTAAAGTTAATTGGAGACAAAGGTTTGAACATTTTTGATAGCTTACAACTAACTGAATTTCAGAGGAGTAATTTATACGAAGTCTTGAATGCTTTCGAAAAACATTTTACTCCAAAGGTTAAGGATATCCAGGAAAGTTTTACAAAGCTGCATATTGAGAACACAAATTCCAACGAGTCCAAGAGCAACGACGAACAGGAAAATGAAATAGACAAAACAAATGAAATTCAAGAGAATAAAATTGTTTTCGACAAATTTATTATGACTGATGGCGAAACAAATTATTGGAAAACGGAAAATGGGGGCAATATTCTTCAACACAGGAGGTACGTGTGAATATATCTCAATTAAACTGATGTAAAAATTAATAAATCCTCAAAAGAACTTATATTAGTGCGATACTGACTTATTTGGCAAACAGCAATGTTCGTTCTGTTCTTTTGATTATTATATTAATCTACAAATATAACAACCAATACTAAGATACAATAAATACTATGAGAATGCTATAGAAATTTTAGTTTTCAGTTATTTTATTAATAAAATTAACTGTAAAATTTGAACAACCAGTAAACTGAATATAATAATTTATTGGTTTAGATTTTATTTAGTTTCTGAGAGTACTTTTATTCAGTTTTGTTTACTAACAATTTATTTTTAAAAAGTAGTATAACTTAACTTGATCCAGATTTATGCAAGTTTATGGTTTCCTTTTGTATTGTTACATATATGAACTAATTAAGGTGTTATAGAAATCTAGATTTTAATTGCAGTATCTGCCTTATTTTTTTTCTTAATCATCAAGATCTTTCTCAGCCACAGTAGTTAATCGCCAACCTCCATGGCGTTTCAGTGCAGTTGTATATTTGTTTCTGGATGGGGCGGACAATATATTTTCCTGTACAAAACTTGAAATAATTTGTTATTAACTCGATTCGAAAACAAAAAAATATCATGTGACATACTATACTACTCTCAATATCTATAATAGTTTGTTCTTTTCGACCA
Organism: Diorhabda carinulata; assembly: GCF_026250575.1. Taxonomy (NCBI): domain Eukaryota; kingdom Metazoa; phylum Arthropoda; class Insecta; order Coleoptera; family Chrysomelidae; genus Diorhabda; species Diorhabda carinulata. The sequence goes on along the minus strand of NC_079468.1, from coordinate 15,032,099 downwards.
AACGGCTTTTACGGTACAAGTACAAGGTCAATTTGATATTGGATTCGTTAATAATTTCAAGAGTCTTTGCCGGAGAGTTCGTTTATCTAATGAGGGGTAGGATCCATTTCGTGAGGAATTTAGTTCGTTTTTAGAATAGCACTGGTATAGGAAAGGTTTTTTGGTGTGGCGATGCGTATAAAATAACTGAAAATACTAGGAGTAAAAAAGTGGCTCGATAAACCACACAGCTATTTGAAGAGTATAATAAATTTTTTTCTTATTGTAAATTAGCGCGGGCGCAACTGCGTCCAATTAGTTGGTGAATGGGTTCACCAGGATGCAGAAAAATCACAGATAACCTGCAACGCCGTGTAACATGCCATTCGTCTTGTGACGTTTTTCTTTAAACATTTTGAATACTCCTTTGTTTGCGGCACTTCGGATTTATTTATTCTATTCGAGTTTTTGAAGAAATTGATTTGTGATCGACCTCCCACTTTATTCGAGAAATTCAATAAAACCTCGGAATTTATTCTAAATCGTCCTCTATCTGCCTACATAATATTACAAATATAAGTAAATTTAGTGAACAAAACGGATAGAACTCAACGGAGAAATTTCCATGTATTATCCCGTTTCCTTCCTCATTTTATCTTGTTATTTGTAACGCTCAACTGTATCGTCCAGTATTTTAGAGTGTTTGGCTCTATTCCAGTTCTGTTTGCTGTTTTAGAGCCATTCGTATACCATTTGGTGGTATTTCTGTTCATTTATCGCATGGTGTCTTGACGCCTATTGATTCGACAGCTTAGTATTAAGGTAAATTATTTTTCAAAGCTAAACTTTTTTGATATTTCATCCTGACGTATGTCCTATCTTTGGCTATTTCTTACGGATGGCCTTTCTTTGTTAATTGCGTCTATGAACATTGTGTGTGACGTTTTTTTTCTGACACGCTTTCCAATACTATATTATTGGGCATAATCTCATCTCTTTCTACCTTCGGCATATTGTTCTACGTAGTGATCAAACTAGTTCTAGTACCCCAATTCCCTACATATTTATACGATACCTAAAATCAGTGGTTGTTATTAAAATCACACGAAATTAACTTTGTTTGAGTGTATCGGATGTATCGAACGACCTGAAGATGTCAGTACTCAATATATTCTCATTGAAATTTTAATCATTTTGGATACTCAGATTCTATTTTACAATCGTATATGCGTGTTGCTGTGAATATTTTTTTTTTGGAATGGTAGTTCGTACCATTGAAAAATTGCAACAACCAGTGATATCACTGAAAAATTTCACCACATGGTACTGGACGACTGTCGGATTTATGGTAGGGAGATAAAAGAGGGTATCAGCATATCAAAGTAACATTTGCCATATACTAATTGAAGAATTTTGATTGCGCACGCTATTCGCACATTAGGTACCGCGTTTGTATAGTTTGGTACAAGACGCTTTCGAAAGAACTTTTCCCGGGCATTTTTCACGCGGTTTAAACAAAATGGGTCGGATTTTTTGCATTATTCTTGACTATACTTCACAAATCATTTCCTAATCTAGATTCACATGCAGGGGAGGGATTTTCCATCAAACGAAGACATTATCGCATATGTAAAAGTTTCTTTTGGGGAAAAGATAGGTTTAAAAGAGTAGAACATCGCTTGAATATGTGCATAGACTTAATAAAAATGAATATGGAGCCACAAAGGCTTAGGTTTGTGTTAAGTCGGAAACTTCTCAGTCAACCCACGATTAAGTAGTAGGAAACTTTTTCGTAGCAAACGACAGGTATGATTATTACTATGGTGTGAATATATTATATTATATTGACTACACAGGCTGCGGTGTGATATATTTGGTCTGGGCTACCTTCAAAATCAAAAATTCTGTTTTAAACCATCATTTGGGCTGCTCAGTAATATAACATAACTACGATCAATTTAAATCAACAAGCATACAATTACATCATAGACAATTATGATTAAACTTAAACACTGTGGAGGATTTAGATAGAGAGTGACAAGAGGCACTTAGACCGACAACAATATTTTTCGATATGGATAAACTACATACCTTTTACTCCAATAATAATTGTAATGATAATCTGTGGTGCAATTAACAGTTTAGGGATGCTAAAAAATTAATCAATCTTGCAAAAAAATTATGAGAATCAGAGTTTGAAAAGGGCACCGTAGTAACATACAAGAAAACTGAAATAGTGGTTTTTCGTAGGATGTTAATATGGGCCGACAGATACAATTTTATATAAAAAAGTCACTATTGATCTGACAAATAATTGTGAATATTTGTAAACTATCTTTACATTCAATGGAATATTTTTAAACATCGAAAATAAAAAGCCAGACTTTCCCAAGACGTGACTCTTTGAAATATATTATCCCTTAAGTCAATAAATACCCTGTATAACAATATTGTACTACTACCTTTACATATGCAATCCGTATTTGGGCATTAAGATACATTAAGAACAAACAGAAAACTTCTAAATAATGGATCAAAATCCTAAGAGGTACACTCATAGAGCACTTCTTCGTTTGATCCACTTAAAAATGAATAGGTTTAACACAAGCCATATTATGACAATACCTCCAGAAAAACTCTTATGAGGATTCAAATGAAGTACACACAACGATTACATTAAAAGGCTCGTTCCATAACTTCGGACGGTTAATTCCGATGTATCATCTAAATAATACCACTCATAAAATAAATACCACCTAGATAGTCTCAATTTGTTAGATAATAGTAACGAAAATATTACTTCCATAACACCTAACGTAATCTAACCTAACCTAACCCACTACTTTTTCGTTAATGTTATTTCTCGTACTTTCATTACAAATAACATAACCTAATTTAACCTAACCTAACCTACTAGTTTTTCGTACGGCTCCTACTTTCATAATACCTTTTTTTCCTTCCTATTACTAGTCTCATACAACCATTATCTGTTACACCTCGGGCGGCTTCTACTTTGATAATACCTATTTTTATTACAATTTTCATAATACATCTTTTTCATCAAGTTCATATATCGAGCGTAGAAGCCGTCCGAGGTGTAAAATATAAGGAACATTAAAAATAAAAAAAATGAACTCGATCATTAATTATTTGGGCTCTTTCACGATATTTACACTTCAGCATCTAATAAGCACCTTATTTTATTACCTCAACAATCAATTTATTGTAATTATTTTCATTACGTCACGTTTTCCACCGCAACTGGTATTCTGGTATTCTTTTGCTATGAAAATTACAGAGCGCCTAATTTTTGAATTTGGCACCTAAAAAGCACCTAGTTTTGGCATTTTCTAAATGCAATTTTCCGACTTTGCGTTGCTGGCGAGGCCAACACCTATAAAATATGACACTTTACTTAGGATTGTACACTGTTTAGCTCTTTTAGTAAAAACACCTTTTTTGTAATTCAAATATTTATCTGGAGTTACTTTCTTCAAATTAACTATTTCTAATAAATAATATGCATGAAAATGATTAATATGCGTCACTCAACGCCTTTGAATGTTTTCGATATAATATCAGACATTTTGGAAAAAAATTGGAAATATAAAAACCAAAATGAAAAATTGCAATTTTGTTGGGTACAATTATACGAAAATGATGAAGAAAACCCCAACTGATTAATAAATTAGAATAGTAAATAAGGTATAGCATTGTATTCAATCGACATCAACATAACGAGCTAATTTTGATTTTACCACACAACAAGAACGTTTAACACGTAAAAAATATGTCCTACAGTACTATATTACAAACATTGAGAATATCACATAATGTCACAGTTTTAATCACTGTATTTCAACCAACGATAAACCAACTAATACATACACAATTGTGACCATTATTGGTCATTATTACGTGGTTGATGTGACCAATATTCATCGTTGACCACAAGTGAACGAATGGCAAATCTTTTCGTGAGAGTTATTTTTGATCGGCAAATGTATAAGTTAGAAGTCATCATAATGACGGATAGAGAGCGTTTAATTTTTAGGGTTACGAATCTGGGAGATTGCTTTTTTTTGTAAACAGCAAGCACAAGAGGGTAAGCCCTTTTACACTCGAGTAATTCGAGTAGTGCCTGCTTGTGAATATTGATTTTGAACTTCTATAGGTTTTAGTGTCTTAATAAGAGATGACTCCCGATAATCTGCCTGTCGAATAGGTTTTGCGAATACTAATCTAGTTGAGATTATGTTAGACATCTCTGAAGAGTATTATCGGCGACTCTTCTTCTATGCTTTAATCCAAGTTTCTGATCAACTCTGGATCGCCTATAAATCGAACTGCACTCTTCTGTACTGAGACTAGCATCCTCAAGGTATGCTTGGATGCCGAGCTCCAAATGTGCGAGCAATATTCTAAAGATGGACGAATCTGGGCCTTATGGAGGATAAGAAACTGTTGTGGCGTATATAGCCTTTTGATCTTGAAGAGAGTTGCAAGTTTTTGTGAAGCTTCCTAGGCTTAATCGGCCACGTGACTATGCCAGGACATCTTACTTCCAACCTCAACCCCCCAACAATCCTGTGCTGAAGTGCCAAACTACTTTTTCAAAATAGCGGCCTGGATCTTTGCTGCATTAAACTCAATCAGATTACCTCAAGATCGGCATTAATGATGGTGATCTGTTGCTGCATACGGATTTGATTAATTAGAATGACGACATCAGTGTGCTATCGTTGGCGAAGCTATCGATCGGATTTGCAGTTTTATCGAGTAGATGACAAGATGCATCCCTGGGGAACACTACCGTTGACTCAAACCTTTTTGAGGTGTGTCCATCGATGCGACCTGGATGGATTGGTTTGATCCAATCTGCAGGGAAGAGACCTCTTTTATATATAGAATTTGAAGTAAACTTGCAGCCCAACAAATCCGACTTCTCTTTTGCGGTCACTACGATTCACCCATCTTCTGCAGTCAACGGTGGAGTTTTTGATTTGTTACAGAACTGAAAGACATTGATTCATTTGGGCAATTTTTTTTCACTTCCCCATTATACCGTTCCTTGCAGGTATTTCTCGAGATTACAATACGATTTTCGACACTAGGATTTGAGCATCGTTTGCGATAAGCAGCTTTTTATCTGCTCTTTTATCAGCTCTGGAGCAGTTTTTATCAAACCTTGGATTATTGTCAGCAAAGCTCTTGAAGAAGTAATGAATATAGGCTTCCACACCTACTTAGATTGCTTCTGAAATCTTGTTTGGACACATTGAAGGGTCATTGGAATCGAACCAAACTTAATTCTGAGAAAACATAAAGAGGAAATCCAAACTTTACGTGGTCTAGATGAATCCTGAGTTTGAATTTCTAGTTCGCACGTTGCTGTAATTAGTTTGTGATCTGATGTGTCGAGTAGCGCATCTCCAGTTACGTTGAATAAATCAGGGTCTGTTGTTAGAAACAGGTTTAAGAGGCTAACAAAGTCATTATCTCGATCGGGGATTTAGGTTGGTTCATTAATAAGTTGGGTTAGTGCATGGTAGTTGGTAAAATCCTCAACTTTCCGCCCTTCATTGTCAGTTCTATTGCAAAAATTCAACCAGATGAGGTGATGCACAGATTAGAGTCACCAGCGATAACAATATCTGCATTTGGATGGTTGGATTGCAAAAGAAGTCGTTGTTTTAAGCCCCATCCCATCGAATTTTGAAGGCTCAATATTCCTCTTCCCGCTGGCAAGATATGTTGTCTCTAATGAAAACGACTAGTCCAAAATTATACTTGAATCGGGTGTGTAAGTCGTATACAAGGTGGTTCACCTTTTTTTCTGCTAGAGCAGAATGTGAGGTCTTTTTTACTGTAAATGTTGGTGTACAGCGCTTATATTCATGTCAAGCCTCCTTCTTTTTTCCCACCCTAAATGTTTGACGCTTAAGCACAGCAAGAAACTTGTAGCCCTTAGGGCCAAGTCACGTCGCCTAAATCTTATGCGGTAGTATCTCACCGGGCAATGCGAGTGGGCCACATCTACCACATCCATTTGGTACCAAATTTTATGGGTGGACAAACAGTGGCAAACAAAAATTGGAAGTTATTAGGACTGCTTGAATATTAGCATTTTATATGTAAGCTTTTTTGTGTTTATATACGGTGCCGAATACCCCCATTTCGTTTTTTTATCTAGGGGACACAGGTATTTAATTCAATTCACGTTTTTAGAAACGATGAAATAAAAACCGCTACGTTGATAGCCAGATCCTCAAATCCCTACACAGGTCTACCTTACTCACGAAAGTATTACGAACTACTCCAAAAAAGAACGAGGCTACCAATATTTGAACACAAAGAATATTTTATGAAACTGATAAATGAACACCAATGTATAGTAGTTGTTGGAGAAACAGGTAAATGTGAATATCATAAAATGAATCGTGTGAATATTAATAGGAATATTAATTTAACAGGTTCTGGTAAAACCACACAAATGTCTCAATGGTGTGTAGAATATTCGATGAGAATAAGTGGAAAGTGCGTTTGCTGTACACAACCGAGAAGGATGTCTGCAATCTCAGTTGCACACAGAGTAGCTGAAGAGATGAATGTTGCTTTAGGTCAAGAAGTCGGTTATAGCATCCGTTTTGAAGATTGTTCTTCAGAAAGAACCATTCTCAAGTAAATACATATCTAAGTATTTGATAATAATTTTGAATGTTTATGAAAATTTCTATTCTACAAGCCTTAATTTCTAAGTAAACGATCTCAAAAGATTCCTAATCATATAGATTATAATAGAACAGTGAAAGCATTATTGAATCAAAGCTCAGTTTTAAGATTTGCTTCAGAAAAAGTCGTGAATCATCTTCTGATAACATCTACTTTTAATCAAATCAAATAATTCAACATTGTGTATGCGGTTCTGATTTTAATTCTTTAGATTTATTACTGATGGTTTGTTATTGAGGGAAGCAATAGGTGATTATTGTTTAGATAACTACCAATGTATTTTACTTGATGAAGCAGATGAACGTACTTTAAACAATGACATTCTTATGGGTCTTCTGAAAGAAATTATGAAACAACGGAAGGTATAAAAAATGTTTGTAGTTTGAATAAAAGGTTTGAGGTAATAATGTTGTAGGATTTGAAAGTTCTCATCATGAGTGCAACATTGGATGCCGCTAAATTTCAAAAGTACTTTAATAATGCACCATTAATGAATATTCCTCATAAAAACTATCCAGTAGAAATTTTTTATACACTTGAACCAGAAAACAATTATTTAATGACTGCTATCTCGACAGTAATTAAAATTCATTCTTCAATAAATCTAGAAGGTAAAATATGTCGACTTGTAATACACCATAATGACTAATATCGAAAATATTTTATGCAAATAGGAGATATAATACTTTTTTTAACGGGCCAAGAAGAAATAGAAGAGGCTTGTAGAAGCATAGAGATGGAAGTGAATCGCTTAGGCCCAGTAGTTGGTGAACTAAAATGTTTACCATTGTATTCCTCACTGCCTTTGAAATTACAGCAGAGAATTTTTGAAGATCCACCTCCAAATAAATCCAATGGAGCTATTAGTAGAAAAGTTATAGTGTCTACTAATATTGCAGAGAAATCTATGACCATAGATGGTGTGGTCTTCGTCATTGATTCAGGACTTGTTAAGCAAAAGGTAATGGAATACGTATTTTGAGACTTGTGTTATACGGGGTGTCCAGGGATTAATCGGAAAAAGTTGGGAGCGTATAATATGAGCCAAAATCATGATACACTTCATAGAAACTTTTCCAATACAGGTCCTCGTTTTTAAACTATAGGCATCCAAAATTTGAATTTTAAAGTCAGTTTTTATTTTTAATTCCCATACTGATCATTTGATCATTTTCAGCATGTTTATAATTCACGTGTATATTTATATGGAATACTGAACAGATTTACAGTATAGAATCGTTACAGTGGTCATATTTGAAAATTAATATATCACTTCTTATTTATGAATTTAGGTTGAATTGTATTATATTACGAGTATAACTTAAAATATTGTGAATCGCAAATATAAATTAATATAACACGTGTCAGAGAACATGTTTCTATTGGTTACTGCGGTTGTGACGTAGAAAGTAAGTAAATACTGTAACGAGGCCGCGGCGCGTAGCCTTTCAAACGCCATTCTGTTGTTGTGTGTGGAGGTAATTGGTTGTTTAGTGCGATTTGTGTTTTTGTAAGAGTTTCAAAGACTATTCTAATTGAAATGGCATTTATCGAAAGAAGATCGGACAATCTACCTAAGGTAGATACATTCATGCTGCTACGTTCCTTGCAAATAATCAATTATTTACTTCGGCTGAAGTACGTGGAGTAAAAGCAGATACGTAAGTACTACTAATTAGACTTTCTTATAGTAACGTCATTATCACATTTATTTGCTTGAACCTTATTAAAATGTAGTCATAAAGATGATAGCCTTGAAGGTTTGTTAATGCCAACAGACGAGGTGTTTCACGAAGTACCTATTCCGATCTTTCTGGCAATCAAATTTGGTTGGAGAAGCAGCTTTTTTTACAATTTTTTTGCATTGTGTTGGTTTCCACATCATATAATTTTCCAAATCTGTTTCAAGCTACAGTAAAAAATAACAATAAGTTAACATTTTTTGAATACCAATAGATAAAACTCACATTGAAATGATCTTCACAAACATATACTGGGCTGCCAGGTTTGACGCTCGCATAATCCCTTCTTATAACTTGAAATCATTGTTTTCGTCGCTGTTCCTCTCGAGGCACGAAAATTTTATTATACTAGTGTTTTTACATTCTGGTACAATGCAGAATGAGAAGTTTGTGTGATATTGGCCATTTTATTAATGCACCATTTGCATGAAAATATCCTACATAAACAGTTGAATGTAATGTATCGGTGTCATATCGAAAATTCATCTATAGTCGCTACATCTACTAAGGTACTTTCACAATGTTGAAACTTTTTCTATATGTTATTTGATATATTTAAAGTAAAAAAATCAACTTCTGGTAGGGTTAGCGCGGCTGCAACAATATCCACTGTTTTTAGCACATTGCAAATTTTTTATTTAAAAAAATGTATCTTCTCAAATCTGGCTTCCGAGTATATTTTTAATTAGACAATTTTGAGTATAAAAAAATTGCCATTTGATTTGCAAGTATCTGTAAAATGGATCGAAATTGCTAAGACGGGTAGTACAGTATTTTCATCACAAAAGTCTACCGATCCTGTCGACCTTCCAGCTAAAGAATTTTTACCTGTATATAAGGTAATACATTCTTAGGTAGGGTAGTAGAACATTTTAAGACAAATTTCCAGGTTTCTCAGCTGCTTTTTTCGGAGCAAATGAACCAATAGATCTAAAGTAAGATAGTTATCTTCGCTTAATAGCTGAGTGACTGAAAAGTTTTTGTGAATTTTGTTTATGTAATTGCAGCATCCAAAGAAAATGTGATTAAGATCAGCATAAGATTTATTATTGCAGATACAGGCAGATGTTTTTATGATACCCAGCTTAGAAAGATGTCTCCCACAATAGGTTACTTGCTCAATAAAATTCCAGAGCTGTGTTTCAAAGTTCCAACTTAAAAATTTAATGAGGGGAAAAAAGGATAAATTTCAAAATAGGTGGAAGTGAGGATAGTGAAGCGTACGGGATACGTACATTTTATATTTAATTAAATAAATCTGGAAGAGTGTACTATCAACCATTTACAAATCATAAACTTCTCGATATGTATGACAAATAATACTTAATTAAATAATGAAATGATTATAAATTTCAATATCCTAATATAAATTCAAACATTTTGTTTTTAAAGTTTATTCATATTGCTAAAATATCTGTGTCAGATGGATTGGTGGCACAAGCAAAACGTTAAATTTTTTCTAGAGAATGTTCTACTTGCGCAATTTGACGACGGAATATTAAAAACATTGGAACCATTTTTTATATAGGCAATTTTGTACCAAAGAGACTCTTGTTTACAGAGCAAAGTAATTTTTAGGAAGATGTCACTGACGAAATTTGACGAATTGTCAAATATTGTGTAGGTTATTATCATCACATAAAAATAATCTTCTATTCCATACACGAGAGCCGTTTTTTTCAAACTACGATAGGCTATGAATAAAAGACAAGTTCATATAAAATAATAATTTTATTACCAAAAGAATTGTACACTTAAGGTTACTTTTCGACATAATCACCGAATAGTTTGAGACATTTATCATATCTGTGGACAATCCAAAACCCTCTTCAAGGAAGGTTGCCGCAAATGAATTCAAGTAGAGTACAAAACAGACCTTGAAACTTCTGGAAATTCCGTAGACAAAGCAGTAATGGTGAACCTGCGGCTTTCTTCAACCATTCTATCATTCTTCACCATGCACATCATTACGGCCATCTTTAAACTTTCGACACCATTCACGCACAACACCATCACTCATACACACGACTCATTATCCGATTGATTTCGGCAGCACTACGGCCTTCAGCCTGTATTAAACGAATCACACTTCGCAATTCACACTTGGCGGGAGCATCAATAATGACGGACATGTTTACATGACAGTAGCACAACGCCGACTGGCCCCTGAATGTAAACAAGCGCTTGCCCGCTTTCTTCTGCCCACATAGCATCTGCACGGAGCGATCGGAGGTTGAAGAAAAAACGACCTTCGTATATAAATATTTCAAATGTTAATTTGAAAGTCTCGCTTGTATTCTCAGGAAAACGAAAACTATCTCGCGAATAGTTCGTGATGGGATTTATCTCTGGCATTAGCATATATGTTTTAACATTATTGTGTTTACTATAAAAAGTACATCTTTTGTCTACTTGAAAGTTTTCGAGAAGTTCAGCTGTTTGCGAATTGCCAAACGTGATTTCTATATTTGAGTTCATACGTGTTGTTTAGTAACTTTCTTTGACTCACTTGTTTTATTATATCAACCAAAAACCCATTTAATGAATTATGTTTTTGAGTGTAATACTGCTATAATATGACAGAATATATTTAATAATGTATTATTGTTTGATATTGGCGTTTAATCTTAAAAATGCGCAATAATTATTATAAATTTATGAATGATCTCTATTTTTACCTCTTAGAATTACTTCAAAACGTATTTTTTATTATTTTTTATGAACAAAAGTAATAATACATCTCATAATTTCTTTCCAATAGTGATGTATGTATATTCTAATAGTCATAAATTATATTTTTCAGAGGTATAATCCCAAAACTAGAATAGAATCGTTGATAGTTGAACCTATCAGTAAAGCTTCAGCCCGTCAAAGAGCCGGTAGAGCCGGAAGAACAAAACCTGGAAAATGCTTCAGATTATATACACAGCAAACTTTTGAATTTCAAATGCAAGACAGTACATGCCCGGAAATATTGAGGTGCGTAAAACCGCTATTAGTGTTCATTGTTGGTCCAGTATTCAAACAAATTTCCTATTTGGCTCGATTGCTCAATCTCACACTGTAAACGATTATACTGTTATACTGTATACTGTTTATTAATGTATCCAATGTTAATATTTCACACAACGATCAAGTTATGTTAGCATTAGCATAAAGCAATTTTAGGTATATTGCATGAAATAATTGTAACTTTGGACACGGACCAGACTATTGAGTAACTTTTCTAGGCTTTGGATTTATATTTACATATCTCTCTTCCTCTTCTGCTTTTACCTTATGGTGTTTACCTTAGGTCCTGTTTAGGTATTCCATTCTCTGACATTCTTTGTACATAACCATACAATATTTGTAGTTTGGTTTTGAGGTCATCGATGTATGTATGACTCCCATTATCTCACTTATTCTGTCTCTCTCGGATGTTTTGTTCTTCTGTAGAAGTGCATACTTTTGAAGATCGTGTTATATATGGGTTGTTTGATAGCTTTTGACATTGTTTGGTCGCATAATATTCCATTCATCATAGATATAGCTATTCTGCCCTATATATTTTGCTGTTTGATTACTATGTCGAGTGTTTCATCTTAGCTTTTGATTTATATATTAGAATAATTTAGCAGTTTCTTAAAAACTTACCGATACTCTCAGTATGCTCGATAGTATAGTAGTACAGATAGGACAGACAATTCTCTTTGCCGTAGATCAAATTTAGGAACAGTCCTACTACAGTTGAAGAAACTGGGAGTTGATGACATTATAAAATTCGATTTCATGGATTCTCCACCACCAGAAGCAATTATGCGAGCATTGGAATTACTTATTAACTTGAACGCACTCGATGTTCATGGAAATTTGACAGATTTAGGAGCTTTTATGGCAGAATTTCCACTTGACCCACCACTTGCCAAGATGTTAGTTGTTAGCTATAAACATAAGTGTACAAATGACATTTTGACAATCGCAGCAATGTTGTCAGGTATTAATAATTATCTTCTCTATCTATACCGATAAACAATCATACTGCAAGGAATCGGTTGCATAGTTAAGTTAAGGGGCATCAAAATGTTTATTTATCCTCAGTTTTGCATGTTTTACAACAAAACTCAAGTGATCATGTTTTTTTAGATCTTATAATCTTGGTTAATGTTATAACCAATCAAAGTTCAGAAATGCAAAATTGTTTTTATCGCTTAATAATTCGTGCATTTTAACCAGGAACTTGTTGTGCTTTCCAATTTAAAGTCTCTGTACTTGAGACCTTAGCAGTGATCAAAATGTATATAGGCTAGAGGGTTGTAGATAAAGAACTTATATTCTGCTCTCTGTACACTTCTCCACAGAAATTGAATCTCCGTCGCCATTCATTCGAATTTGAAAACATTCAAAAATACTTCTTTAAGGCAATCAGAGGCATCGCATTTTCTCAGATAGTTGACGAAAATAACCTGGATGCGTCTGAGCGTTCAAATGTCGACAAAACTTTACCACAAAGTAGAAAGAATGTTAAAAAACTATTGCGAAAAAGGTGAACACAACATTGGTATTCACAAAGCAAAAATTCTGGTTTAAATATAACCATATACATACTATATATACTTATATATACTACTACTATTAGACAATATGTTGCACAAATAATATTATTTGAAAGAAAAAGAATGATACCTGAACTTCATCTACAGACTCTCTCTTACAAAGAAAAAAGTATTGCAAGTTGATAGAAACGATTATCAAATTCGTTGAATTGAACTTTGATTGCTTCCGCACCAACCATAATCTCCATTTGGTCCCCGGCGACTACTGATTATTTGCAGCTCTGAAAAACTACTCCAATGAAAGAAAGAAATATCAATCAAAGGAGTTAGTTATTATTATAATAGAAACGTATTTTGAGACAAATGAAACATCTTTCTATGTATAAACATGACATAGAAAATATTTACCCTAATGTATATATATTAAGTGTAAAATGTAAAAGGTTCATTTTTACTTGAAAATTATGGTGCTTGTTTGAATTAATTATTGTGGCTAGATTGAGATTTTTTTATTAAGGCAGAATATTAGGAACAAAAAATTCATTAGTTTTCAGCATTCAAGCAAAGTGGCGAAAATAATGTAGAAAGACCTCAATGATGTATAATGTTTCTCTAATTTCTGTCTTAGATGTCTTTTTTATGGTTTTATAGTTTTGATAAAGACTGAAAGAAGGTGAAACGTCAATATTATATATTTTCGAACATAATTTTAATCGTAAGAGACCTAAAATCAAGATAATTCATCAACATAACTATATGCAATATATTGCTCCAATTTTTTTAGTTCCGAAGTGTTTCGAACGACCATATCAAGAGAAAAAAGCCGCAGACGAGGCAAAGATGTGTCTCACACACTTAGATGGAGATCATTTAACACTTCTCAATGTCTATAACTCCTTCCAATCTAGTAAGTCTTCCACACCTATATGTATTAATAATGATTTCATTTATTGATATTTTTTTATAACAAAGTGTCCGAGTTTTTCTATATTTTAACTCCCTATTTAGTTTTGGTTCAAACAAAAATAGATAAAACTGATTTTGAAAAGGATTCAGTTATATATAAATATTTTCAATATGAGATCCGTACAGTATATGAACTGGAACTTTTTTTACATTGTGTATATTTCTTGGTATCTCTTTTTCTTCTGATCTATAGTACATACACAAATGTTGGTTATCACTCTTATTTTCAGAATTGCACTATTTGATGGTTTTTAAATTGAAATACTTAGTAGAAGGAATGGGTGATATTATTTCAAAAATCTCAATATGCGGACACATTTTTTGGATAAATATCATTCAACAATAATTAAAGAAATTCAGTCTAGACTAAATATTGTTGGAAATATCTACCAATTTTAATGTTTAAATCTTTTCCTCATTTTTGTTAATTTGATTTTGCCGCTTGCAGTAAAGTCTTTTTAAAGATTTATTTTGCTTACAAAAACAACTTTTACAAACTGTTCTTTCTATAAAACTATCAACTTTATCACTGGTTCCCAACATGTTAAAGCATCTGGGAACTTTTCAGCACCTTAGCGGTTTTTCTCTTCCAAAAAAGTGGCAATTTCCTCTTTTGACCAATAAACATATCTAAAATGATAATTAACTGGCCGTGGAATAACATAGCAACGTTAAATTTTCAAGAATTATTCTTTCAATTTCAATTAAAATCACATATTCTTTTGAATAGATATGAAAGACCCGCAATGGTGTGTTAAAAATTTCATAAGCTACGAATCTTTGAAATTAGCTGACAACATAAGGCATCAGCTATTTAAAGTTATGGACAGATTGAATTTGAAAAGTATCTCCTCCGATCCTACGAGCAAAAAATACTACCAAAATATTAGGAAAGCTCTTGTCGAGGGATTTTTCATGCAGGTATGTATTTAATGTTCCATTAGGGATTCAATCCATAAAAATATGACTTGTTACTGTTCACTATTACTACATAAATAGAAAATTAATATAAAGTTAATCTCAAATATTCAAGTATTCACACTTCTAATAGGAAACCTATTTTGGCGCGCACAATTTACATTTCATTCCTGAATCATTGTTTATTACTTCGATACCAATGAAGGAAAATGTACTTCAGAAGTATGTGGATTCATCATATTTTGCAGAGAACTTTATGTCGCATTCTATTCATTATATATGTAGAGTTGCTTGGTGATATAATCAGTTTTTTAATTACTTTCGAATATCTGTGGCGACATTTGATGAACTTTAAGAGAAGGTAAAGTCACACATTTGAGGACAAGATACCAACATAATAAACTATAGTTTATTATTATAGTATATATTTCAAGCAGCAAAATAATTTATAAATTGCTATCATTGTTACGCATGAGTACTACCGTCACCGGTATGTTAACGGTGGTCAGTACCAATGATAGATACTAGTTGCCGTTTTTCAATTTGTAAATTAATAGACCAGTGTTTTTTCAAAGTAATGGTCTTAATACGTTCCCACGGATTGGAGGCCCCACTTTCAATCTTTACATGGTAAACTATTTTTCTGACAAAATTTCGTCTTTCCCAATAGCCATTGTATGAAAAAATAAGCTTATATATAAAAACAATACAGTTTTTACGCTCCATTTTCGTTTCTTATTTGATAATTTCATAACTTTGATAACCCAAAATCGATTCTTTGATCTTATCTTTTCCATACAGTCAATTAGTAAGAATCTGACCTTCAAACCCACGATCGATTATGATTTAGATAACACTAGAACAATATACAGAAACTGGCGTGTATATACATTACAAGTACCATGAAGACTTGTCCAACAATAGCAAAGGAAGTCATTCTAGAACAGGTAATTCTGAGAAGAATTTTGGATAGACGCCACAATTCACTCAATAGAAATCTTACAATGAAATGGTGTATAGATGCCTCCAAAATCGCAACAGGAACGAGGATAGGTGTAAATGGGAAACGAATCATTTTAATCAATAAGATCCCTTTCTAGATCCCCCATAACTGTAGTCACATTTAAGAACAATTTATTATTTTATTCTATCAAACCTTAGTAAATGAATCCAACATTTATTTTCTAAGAAATTTATTGCATTAAGTTCAAATTTCCAACCATGTTCACTTATCGGCCAAAACAATTCCTTTGGGGTATTTTGAGAAAGGAATGATGTTGACAGGTAAATATCACGCCCTTTATAGTATACTAGACAGGTTAATTTGAAAACGATTTGTAAAATGTTTTCTGGGAAAAATGGTAATTAGGTACATTTTGCAACAGGATAATAAAAGATTAAAATATGAGGTATACTTAAATGGTTATTGATAAGTTTCAGTTTAAGAAAAAGTCATATAAAAGAAAATTTCCAATACACAACTGCATTTCAAGCGCTAGTGTTTGTCACAGAAACGTTTACAAAACTTCAGTGAATATTCAATATGTCGACCTTTGAAAACTATACTCCAATACATAAAGTAAAGACTCTGTTAACGAGAAAGCCATGGCTTTAAATGTATATGGTGCATTAAAATATCAGTACCCTTCAGTGAGTGTAGATGATCTAACAAGTATGTGTTCGAAATTGACAGGTCTGGGAAAATCAACGGTCTACAAACTTCTTAAGGTGGATGTTGAAATGGTCCAAAGTCTCGGTCAGGAAGGCCAAAGGTTTACATCGATGAAGATTACAAATACGCAATCCGCAGAAAAGTTCACTCATTTTACTTTAAAAAGAAAATTCCTACTATTGATAAAATTTTGACGTCCTTTTTGGAAGACGGATGGCCACCAATCAGCAGAAATAGGCTTTGGCAGGTTCTACATGAACAAAATTTTTGTTGGGAAAAACAACGTAAAAATTCATATTTAAAAGTTTCCAAACAAATCGTGTGTTGGAGAAGGTCTTATTTACGGACGATAAAGAAACTCCAGGAGGAAGAAAAAACTATTTCCTATTTGGACGAGACTTGGGTTAACGAGGGGTAGGAAAAATATGGCAAGATAAGACGGCTAACAATTTTAGACAAGCTTTCCTGGAGGGACTATCAACAGGATTGAGAGCTCCATCAGGGAAAGGCGGACGATTAATAGTAACACATATTGGCAGTGACAATGGTTTTGTTGATGGTGGCCTACTGTTATTTGAATAAAAAAAAACGGTGACTATCACGAGGATATGAATGCAGATGTGCTCGAGGAATACTTTATACAAATGCTAGATCTTATTCCAGCCGGATCTGTAATTGTTCTTGACAACGCCAGTTACCACTCGAACAAGTTGAAAGTCTATCTACGACTTCATGGAGAAAACAAGACATTATTAACTAGTTAATACAAAAAATATTACATTCAACAATGACTTGGTGAAAAACAAACTTTTTTCAATTGACAAAATAAATAAAAATCCCCACAAGAAATATAACATTGATGAAGTGGCAAGACATCATTGATATGGGCGAAGTAGCTCGGAAAAACACAACATTTAAATTAAAGGACTTTAGAATATCACTAAACGAAGCTTTGAAAAACGTTACTGCTGAAAACTAGCAAAAATGCATTCAGCATGTTATCAAAGAGGAAGAAAAAATATGGGAATTATACAACATTATTGATCAAACTGTAGAACCTCACATGATTAATTTAAACAATTCATCCACTAGTTCTTCGGAATAAAATACATATATTGCAAAGATGTGCATACTTTAAATATGTTACAGGAAATATTTATAGACTGTTGTATATAATACAGTAATGTGTAGTATATAAGTATGTATATAGTGTATATGTTATAGTAATGTGTAGTTTATAATTTTTTTTGTATTTTTATTTTTCATACTTACATGTATATACTCGTATTTGTAAATAATTAAATAAAAATAACTGTAGATATATTAAAAAGCAATAATAATATTTTATTAATTACGAAAAACTCATTGCAACGGCCATAATGGTAAAGGTCTTCTTACTTTTGGGGAGATTCAGAAGTTGGTGTGAAAGTATTAAAATAGACAGAAATATAAAGATATCCTTCAATTTTGGAAAGAAAAGGATGGCCATTCGGATTATCTAGGTAACCGCAGCCGACACTCAATGGGAGTGTATATTCAGTCTTGGAGATTATTTATCGAAACATGCAGCTACAGGTTTTTTTTTTTTGTAAAAAGTGTAAAACACCGGAGCATATCATTTCTGCATGCACCGAGATATCAAACATCCATCGATTTGATCTAAATTGAAAGTATACTGAAATCATAGTATTCTTCAATGCTCTCAGAGTGTACCAAGAGCTGCAGCATATTCTCAAACCCAGCTCTAGCAAAGGAAGACATAATAGATCCTTCAGTGCATCAACAAAGCCCTCGCATCTCAGTTTAATCCTGCCAATAGATACACTCATACATACGAACATTGCAGAATGTTCCATGATGTTCTGGAACATCCTAACACGCGGCGGATCTTGCTCTAAATCACCCTTGATTCTATAATATAAATATCAATTTATATTGACAGCGCACTGGATAATTCGCTAGGTGTTCCTCAAACAGGCAATCAATACTTTAGTTTGCCCAACATACTTCCTATCACAACTATGACAGCTAGTTTCGTAAATACCACTTTTTTTAAAATCACTATTATTATATTGTGTTGAAAAGGTTTTGTATAAGAACTGAAACGTACAAGATAAAATTTCTAATATTTTTCATAAAAATCTTAGTCGCATAAAGAAATTTCACGATTCATAAACAACTATTCTTTCCATCACAACCGATGAACACATATATCTTCAGTATAATTGCTTTTCCTATTGTATCTTTTTATTAAGTGAAACATCAATGAATCAGCGTATTGGAAAATGGAAACTAATAATTTTATTTTGAACTCGATGGAAAAAATCAACCGGTAAAATTCAATTCACTCAGTAAATTTGTATTTCAAATTATTTATCATACATTTTCTTCGTATAGGTGGCGTATTTGCAGAAGAAGAGACTTTATATGATGATTCAAGATAACCAAATAGCACTATTGCATCCATCTACATCTCTGGATCCCAATCCAGAATGGGTTATTTTCAATGAGTTTGTTTTGACTAAAAAAAAATATATTCGGACTGTGACTTCCATAGAACGTAAGTGGAGAATTCGTAGCTAGACACAGATTTTATGATTATAATATACGCTACCTCAACTTCAATGCCCTTGCTCCAGTGAAACTATGAAAACATTCATAAATTATAGTTGCTACTTCAATTCACTTATTTGATTGATGGTTTTTTGAGGGGTATATGAGCGCGATGTAAAACTATACTTCTTATGTGAACCAGGTACCAGTGTGAAGTTCATCCATAACCAAATTTCCTTTTGCCTCCCAAAAACCTAATCCTAAGAAACTCTTTTCCAATTTTGGGACTGTAGCTCGCTGTCCCATAATAACTCAAAAGGCTAGAGCGTCGCTGAAATAAGTATATGAAAAGATACTACGTTGAAAAACAAGAATGTCTTTTTTTCTTTGTTAGATTGATATCTTTTCAGACAACAGAATAATGGCCACATAAAGATATTGGAAAGACTAAACAAATTATATCAAATGCTGTATTTGATAATTCAGTAAAGTGGAAGAGCTATAGACAAAACATTCAATGGAACATTCGATGTCAAGTTATCAATATTTTCTATATAAATTAAGCAAACTCAAATTTTATAACGCAGTCTAATCTTAGTTTTGTTATATTGTTAATTGTGTGTACTTTTGAATTTCTTTCAAAAGTTGTTAATAAAGTATAAAAAACTGTGTTCTCTAGAGACGATGATTCATATTTGGCGCAGTCAGTAGGATAGTGGAGGAGTCCTCTCAGATCCTCTTTTAAGGGTTTATCTATTGTCACCGTAAAAACCAGCTGCAGGGATAACCATCAAGATAGTTTATCCTAACATATAAAGAAGATTCAGGAATGCACCTTAGCGTTATCTGTTTGTTGCAAGTCATTTTATTTATATCATACTCCTCTGCCTCAAAATCATTTGACTCAAAACTTAGTATTATTGACACGCTACCAAGCACAATAAAGTTCAACAAAGGTAGATAAGATTTAGAATTACCGAATTATCTAAGCAAGTTAAGTATAAACGACTTGGACCGTGATAACACGACAGAAACCAGAGATAACACTACAATGGCTCTATTTGACGTAAATAATTTATGCATCATCCCTAGCTTTGATGGAACAATTGAACTATTTAAATTCATCAAGATTTCGATTTTACTATTGAACTATCAATATAACCAAAATAATTTAGCGGATACACGGACCAAAATCCTTTTTCATGGTATTATGAGTAAATTGGTAAGGCTAAAAAAATAATTTCTATATATGAATGCAAGAGATGTGAAGCTGTAGAAGACATAGTTGACTCCGAGACTTCGACGAGTGAACAAGTGTGACAGTGAAGTGAAGTGAAAGCGGACTCAGGTAGTCAGGTGAGACCCTGATTAAACTTTCCTTTTTCTTTTCTTTTTCAGCAGGTAGCTGTGCTTTGACACAGCCTTATTTATAATGAATTGAAATACTTCTGCATGAAAGAATTGTGTTTATCAACACAAATTCGATTGTGCGGAGTTTATCCGTTTCGAAACAGCCGTACTTATCAGTACGGCTTAAACTATTCTTTTAGGCAACTTCTAGATACCGAATCAAAATAGGAAAGGGACAGAGAGAAACAGGCATGGAGCCTGAAAACTCCAAAAATAGGGAAAAACCCCATAGCAGAGGATCGTCGACAAAGAAACATGACGAAGAAAAAAGTGTGTTATCCAAAATCATAATTCAGCAAAAAGCTGATTATGAAGAGATGGTTGAAAAGATGGGACAGCAAGTCAAATCCCTCGAAGAAAGAATGAGAAATTACGAACAAACGATAATCGTTAAAGACAAGCTAATTAAGTCCTTAGAGGGCAA
This sequence comes from Diorhabda carinulata, assembly GCF_026250575.1. Taxonomy (NCBI): domain Eukaryota; kingdom Metazoa; phylum Arthropoda; class Insecta; order Coleoptera; family Chrysomelidae; genus Diorhabda; species Diorhabda carinulata. The sequence goes on along the minus strand of NC_079468.1, from coordinate 15,011,168 downwards.
TATTAGAAAACTCAATGCCGATAACAACACATTGGCAGATAGAATAGTAGATTTGAGAGATGAGATAAAAACTCATGAAAAAAAAATAAAAGAAGGAACACAAATCGAAGACTGCCCCATGGAAGGAGACTTCATGGAAGTGAAAAACAAAAAAAAAAGGAAGAAAGCAGATAAACAATCCTCAGATGAAGAAGAAGAAATATCAACGGACAAACAAGTCCAAGAAGAATTGGAGAAGATAAAACGAGATGAACAAAGGAAACAGACAAAACCGGAGAGAAGGCCACCTCCGATTAGGTGAAGGAGATTGAGTGGTATACCTACCTACTCAATGAGGAAAAGGAGAGGAAGCTCGTCATAAAAGGACTGGCTGTCAACACCCCAGTGTCGGAGATACAAGAAGAACTGAGGGAAAACGGACTAAGACCCAAAAAAGTATGGCAACTGACAAGCCGTACACAAAGAAAGGAAGACAACACACGAAAACTACTACCTATCTACATGGTAGTAATCGAACCCGCAGAAGAACCAACGTACAAGAAGTTGAGATACCTCTGCCACACAAAAATAAGTGTGGTAGAACAGAAAAGGCACGACGGACCTGTACAATGTTACAGGTGTCAAGGATTCCATCACGGACAAAGCACGTGCAACATGGACGTGCACTGCGTGAGTTGCGCGGGAGCGCATAGAGCGGCGGAATGCACGCTCAACAAGACTGAAAAACCGAATTGCAGGAATTGCGGAGGAGAACACCCCGCAAACTACAAGGGGTGCCCGAAACACCCGAAAAAGACGGAAAACAACCAAGCCAAGAATACAGGACGCACTTACGCACAAGTTGCGAAGAAAACAACAAAGACAGAAGAAAAAACACCAGAGCTACTGAGTATGTTGCAAAATATGCAGATACTCATAGCAACACTTATTGCCCAACAAAAATAAACCACAAGAGGACACCCCCCGACACGGTAATTCTGCATTTCACAAGGAAATGTAGAGTTATACATCGGGGACAGCTATAGAGAAGGCGAAGGACCACTCGGATTAAATCTTTTTCTACGGTAGGAGGTAGGAAGAGGTTTACCCGAGGCCGCGAAACACACACACACACGAAGACGTCCAGAACAAGAAGCCAAGAGTGTATAGCCAGCAGGCTAATCTCATAATAAAAAGATAAGACATCCCGGAATCTCCCATAGACCTAAGGGGAGAGGAGGGATTCTACACGCGAAACTGCGACGTGAAAGAGGATGAGGACCTGTCGGAATTGACAGGGGGTGGTTGGAATGTTCTTCTTCGCACCCACTCGTGGATTTATCCGGGGGTGGATGCCTAGAGGGACGGGCTCGTCTCAAGGGAAATGTGTGTGTGTGTGTGTGTGCTGTAGAAGACGTCTTGATTTAGAATTTTGGTGACCAAAGAAACGAAATTTCCCCCAATACATGTTCAGTTAACCTTCGACGAGGGCCACATGAATCACCTAAGTAAATTTATAAGAAAGTAATCGGACTTTATAAATTGTATCACTAACTATATTGAAGTTTATACTCAAAGAAAAAGAAAATGGAATACTTTAGACAACAGGCACTAACTGCATTCTTATACATTATTAAGAAGAAATCAAAATACGACATTTACAAAAATTTACCTTAATTATAAATTCCGGAACGATCCACTATTAACTTTTCGCTCCAGAAACAACCAGCTTATTTTCAACGATCTGGCATTTCTACAAACAATGGTCAAACAATAACCTGTGCATGGACAATTAAACAGACAATTTTCGCCGAGATAACAGTAGCGAAATTTCCAAATGCCCACATTCAACCAATTAAAATCTGAAATAAGACAAGCATTTAATACATCTGATCAACCGATATTCTAGTCATCCCGACCGAGACATCGCAATAACAAAGACCAACCCCCATGAGTATATCGACATCTGCTACAAATAGGAACAGATCACTCAATCAACATCAAAAACTTCTACTACTACAATACCAGACCCAACCCAAATTTATCACCGAAGAGTTGTTCAGCATTGAATAAAACGACGACGAGGAAAGCCTCTATAAAATGGAACAATCTTCAAATGACTTATCACTCGACAATGTACAAGACATCCAATAGTTTCATCTTAGAACCATGGACAGAGGCAAAAAGATAATAGAGTTGCACTCTTCCATATATCGAAATTTATGACCCCTCCCTTTGAATTTCTTAATTGATACAGGCTCTATTAAATCAGTCCTTAACTATAATATAATAGCTTCTACGAACTTTCATAAAATATTCAAAATTTTTCACAGAAACATAGCGTCACAATCCCTTCATTTCCAGAATTTTTACATTTTCAAATTCAACGAAACCTTCGTTTGCCTTATCGGCCTTGATATCTTAAAACTTCTCCAAGCTGAACTAAACCCCAAATCAGTTCTTACCACGAAATATTAAACCATCTCGATAAAATATTATGAAACAAAGAAAACGTCTACCATATTAGGTTACCAATATATGAAAGTCAAGGAACCACGTAAATCGCAAATTTCATCCCAGTGCCAATAGAATTTGCTATCACCGAACCAATAGAATGCCATAAAATCAATCTAAATGAATATAACATAACAAGCCTCACATTTGAATATCATAGACACCAGACACACCACTCAGTTTTGCTAAACGAATTAAACACCAAATAAGAAAAATAAGAACAAAAGAAGGTATAACGGTACATAGCAAAACATACTGCTACCCATACATCTACAAGGAAGAGGTGAGAAGTCAAACATCGTGTATGCTTGATAAAGTTTTAAATAGACTAAGCCAATCTCTATGTTTCTCACCTATATGGATAGTCCCTAAGAAACCTGGCTTATCAGGAAAAATAAAATGAAGCATCGTTGTCGATTACCGCAAAGTAAACGAAAAAACATCGATGATCGATATCCAATACCTAATATGACCAATTTACTGGATAAACTTGGCTGATGCCAGTACTTTACCACCCTAGATTTGGCAAGTGGTTTCCACCAAACAGAAATTTGCAAAGACAAACTGCTTTTAGCGTCGAGAACGGACACTACTAGTACGTACGAACGCCATTCGGTCTGAATAATGCACCGCGTTATGGATAACGTTCTGAGAAGACTCCAAGGCGAAAAATGTTTGGTGTATATGGGTGACATTAATATATTTTTCACATTTATGCAAGAGCATATGGCTAATTTTACCAAAACATTTAAACATCTTCGAGGTACTAGATTAAAAATTCAACACGAGAATTGCGAGTTCCTAAGGAAAGATGTTTTTGGAACATATGGTCACTTCAGCAGTTATAAAACAGAGCCCAATTGAAATTAATGCTATCGCCAATTATCCAATACCAAAAATAGCTAAAAACATCAAAGGATTCCTAGGACTTCTAGGAAACTATCGGAAATTTATAAAAGATTTAGCAAAAATAACGAAGCCACTAACAGCTTATCGGAAGAAGAATGTCAAATTCAAATATACTCCAGAATTTCTAGAATGCTTCAACGTTTGGAAAATTCTTGTGATGAAGGAACCTCTCTTACAGTACCTAGTCTATAGTATAGTACTTTCTTAAAGATCAGAGGGCATTGCCTCTAGAACACTGAACGAGACAGAAATCGAGTATTCAACAATTGAAAAAGAGAATTTAGCAATTGTTTGGATACTTCCGCCCTCATTTATTCGGAAGAAATTTTATAATTCTGTCATATCATCGACCACTTCAGTATGTTTGAAAAAATCAAACTCTAAGCTGGTGAGATGTCGATCACAACCGGAAGAATACGAGTACAAAATTGTAAAGGGAAATTAAATACCAACGCAGACACCTTCTCAAGAATCAAAATAAATACAATAGAACTTCAAAATGCAAAAAATCTTTCAAGGTATATGCGACATAACTACTGATCAACTTGCAACAAGTAAATGAAAGCCACTCTATTGAAGAAGTTCTATTGGATACAACAAAGCAGTTTTCCTATGAAGAACCAAGTGAAAAAGTCGAATATAAAGCATCTCAGAACGTAGATCCTCATAACAAAGATGAGGATGAAGAGTAAACAAACCACACGAGAATCAAATCTCTACATCGGAGAAACCACTTACGACTAAACAACCATATCATCTTTAGAATAGTCAAGTACAAACCCCGATGTCCCGTAATACCACACATCTTTCCAAACAAACAACGTATGTACTTTCCAGAGAAGATCTACAATACCGTATTATCAATTTCTTTGGAAGCTACCTTTAATCAAAAAAGAAGACATATGTATGTCATATCAAACGGACGAACTTCACAGGCGAACTTGCAATAGTATCAGGGAAATATTATAGTTGAATGTAATATATAACTGAAAGATGTGAATTTAGAAGAAAATTGATAAAAAGATGCTATCAGGGTATAACTAATCATAGAGGAATAGCTGAAACGGAGCTTCAAATAAGACGACGTTATTTTCGCGGAATCTGCGGGACCTAGCAAACCCTTGAAAGTCGTTCGAATTGATCTATTTCAAGCTAATGGACATAAGTTCCTAAAAGTAATAGATGCTTTTCCAAATACGGTCAAGCTCGCCCCTTAGAAGGAGGAAATGTAATAAACACAATCAACGCTTTCCTTACATTTGTAAGTTACCATGGACTACCACTTAACTCTGAACTCCATACTCCGAAGCACAAGACCTACATAATGAACAAATGCCCTATGCGTTATTAGGCTACAACAACTCCATCTACTCCTCACCTAAACAAAAACCCATTGAAGTATCAAACGAATATCTGATTGAAAGAAATCCTCTCGACATAAATATAAAAAGGACCTTATTGAACGATTACATTCGTAAGAAATGTACCTATAAAGATTAACGAGCATTATTCCAAAAGCAAAAAGGCCATTATATATAAAGACACTACGGCAGGCACTGTATATAGGAAAAACATAAAACGTATACACGAAAGAAATATTAATTCAGAAGTGGGGATAAGCAAAGATACGTTCTGACACTCAAGACTCCAACCGTTATTTTCAACTACAATCTAGAATATTGGAAATCAAAACTATACAATCGAAACCAAGCGTTAACGGAATCTACATCACGGCTATACAAACAACGGAAAAAAACCAATAAAATTCAAATCATTGAATATAGATAGAGTGATTCTAATGGACCTCCACAGACCCGTTGAAGAAGCAAAATAAAAGGAACCAATAGAGGCCGAAAAATGGAATCACGCTCAATAATTATTGAATACCCCCATCTATATATGCGTTAAAATTCTTCTAATCTTTCTCTATTATAAGCTAAAAAATGAACAACACAAAACAAAGGAACACAAAAACAAACCAATAAAAGACGAAGAGGAAAGCGAAGTTCTGTTTGTCCCTTACAAAACTTTCCCAGGGTATGGAGAAGTCTTAACGTTAGTCTGAAGAAACTCTTTTTTTCAGACTTAGTTTTGTTACATTGTTAATTGTATATATTTTAAAATTTCTTATAAAAGTTGTAGTTAATAGATTTCAAGAGACGATTCATATTAAACGGGAGAGAATTTAACTTATTCGGCTTCTTCTTATATCTGTAAAATATGAGCACCATATTTCTGGGCTTCTCACTTACCTTTCTTCAGAATATTAAATAGGAAATATGAGCCAAGTTTCCATTAACTCAGTATTTCTATATCATAAGCATTGGTAACACGGGGTAACATGAAGATGTGTATCTCATATAAATTATCTCCTTTAGGCCGGGTTTCTTCACTTCCTTATAAAGTCCCTACTATTATTTACAGAATAACCAAACATTGATTGAGGAAATACAGCAAATTTCAGAACGAGCTTATTCCGTTCGTCATAAAATTGATCATTACAATTTTTTATCCGATGATGAAATTTGACCGTTTTCTTTTTCCTTTCCTATCAATTATTTTTAATATAAACTATAATTTTCAGACAAACAAATCTTTCTCCAACTAACGACTACTTCAACATAAAACTTAACAAAACACGTGCAAATGTAATTAATATGGAGGGTAGAGCTAAGGAGAACCATCTCTATGCTACAGAAAGTGTCCATCAAATTCTTTACGTTAGGGAGGCGCTACTATCGCATAAGTGTAAATTTTAAATAAAGCGACGACTCTAGTCATTTAAAATTTTATAACACCTCATATTCAAATGAGACGGACGGAAGACTGAATTGAACGATTATATGATATCTTGTCCGACAGGAGCGCCATTCTGGTTAAATTTTGTATTATAATTTACTGTCTACAAGCGGACAGTTTTTAAGCTAAGGTCCCATATGAGATGGTACTCCTTACCTCTACCCTCCATAGTAATTAAGCACAGATCGTTGTCACAAATACAAATCATAGGAAACCGACAATAGAAGAACGTTTTTTCGCTTATTTATTTCCTTATTCAATACATGGACGATCGCTATATAGGGATCTTTCATAGTGTTACCAACAGTAGACTATTTGTTGAATACATAATAAAGTGACAAATACTTATTAGTTAGTTCGGATTTAAATTATATTTCTAAGTTTAAGTGAGTTTGGTCTAATATTTTTGGGATTTAGACAAATAACACTCACAGCTTTCAAAATGTGTGAAAACCTTGACAAAAATTTATATAATGTGTTCAAAAAATGGTGAAGAATTTCGCTATTTAAAACTTTGAAAATTAATTTTTTCAAATAGCAACCCCATTTTTCTCTTTACCATTGGATTCTACGCTTTAAATTAAGGGGACATCGGTAGTAAATTCATATATCTCAAATTAATGGTTTCTGTAGAATCTTGAAAAAACTGAAATCTTCAAGGTTTTCAATTGTCAGTTGTCTGGAGCGACCAAACGAAATGGCTAACATATCAACAAACAAACAAACAATGAAAACAATTTGATGTTTAAGCGTTCATCATGTTCCGATTAGGATCTATTAATTTATCAGTTTTTTCAAATTTCTACAAAAACCGTTAATTTGAGATATATGAATTTACTACCGATGTCCCCTTAATTTAAAGCGTAGAATCCAATGGTAAAGAGAAAAATGGGGGTTGCTATTTGAAAAAATTAAGTATTCGAGGTTTTTAGATAGCGAAATTCTTCTCCATTTTCTGAACACCTTATATAAATTTTTGTCAAGGTTTTCACACATTTTGAAAGCTGTGAGTGTTATTGGTCCAAATCCCAAAAATATTAGACCAGACTCACTTGAACTTAGAAATATAATTTTTTAGTGGAGAGCTGCATGTGTCCAAAAATTTCGAAAATGTGAAATAATTAAAAAATGGCATATAATGCTTCATACAAAGTTATATAGCATTCCGTTTATATTATAACGAAGTATGGGTCCACTTCCGGTATAACCGGAAGTTTCAGAAATCTGAAATTATTTTAGCTGAAACGAGCATTTCGGAAAACCCATGCAAGCAAATTTTCAGAACACTAGTCGCAGTATTTTCCCATATGCATACCGATTCAGCTCGTCCGTGAAGGACCCTGTATAACAATTATTGAGTTTCATTATAAAAATTTTTTCATTGTTTCAGCTGAGTGGTTATTAAAAATTGCACCAGATTACTACGATCTCAACAAATTTCCTGAGTGTGAAGCCAAACGGAGATTGGAAATTATTAAGGATCGGATACAAACATAAAAATCTATAAACTAACACCTTGATATGGCTTTTTACATTATTATAGCACGAGATCCAACCACTTGATTCTGTAGATAGGTGTCTGTTTATTCAATAGAACTTTAAATAAATAATTAGTAAGAACGAGCTGCATAAGTTCCAGGTTACCAATCAAAAAGCCTCAATTACCTGTAATTAAATTTAATGTAATTAAATATATCGCAATTAAATGTTTTTCATTAATTATTTCATTGTCAGAGACAAATAATTCAATAATTCAGTAAAAGTGTCTCATCAGTTAACTTAAGTTCAAAAAGCTACCATTATTGCCAAGTTGGTCTATCAGAAGATTTTCAACTCATCTAGGTCTTCATGCTAGCTCCGTAGCCAGAGTGAGGAAGCGATGGGAACAAGACGGGACCTTGCGCCGAAAGGTTGGGTCTGGAGGAAGGAAAATTTCAATGTCGCCCAAGATGTTGCATTGATCATTTTTTTAAGAGAACATCCCTTTGAATCGAGTGCTAGTGCTGCATATGCAACAAACTTTCTAGGATCCGGTCCTACGGCTTTCAAATTATTCGTGGAATGACGTAAGTATTAGCGTTTACAAACTACCAAATTTAAGATTTGAAGAGCAATATGATGCAAACTCTGAAGTTTTTCTCAATATTTAGACAACATTATGTTGCTATTGGCATATCAAACTTATGATGGAAACGATTTTATTTACTAACATGAAAATTTATGGGGGTGTTTCCCACAAAAAATTACAAATGGAATATTTGGTACAGAAATCAAGAAGAGCTAAGGGAAGTCATTGAAACAGCATGGAAAGACCTTAATTTCAATGAAAATATTTGAATTTAGAATTTAGAAGTCTAATTAATTGTTCTGTTTTGATATAAAGTAGTTTATCATCATTATAAGTTTTACTTCGATTTTGTAGTTTTAAGTTTTATTATGGATTCTTATGTAAGTGATCTACTTATAACGCTGCCTGTAATATAACAGGTTGTGGGAAGCTATCTTAATCCTTCCAGTACAGGAAACGGATCTATCCGCTAAATTATTGCCGGGGTTTTTACTGAAATCAGATCGAAAAGCAACGGAATTTGCTGTTCTAGTATGAACCAATGCGATTTTTTTCAATGTTTTCATTCTATAGCTCGATTTGGTAATAAAATCGAAAGACCCCATTATTGTACCTTCTTTGTTGCATTGTAAATAACTATGAGTCTTTTTCCTATTGCACAAGGAACACAGTTTTTGACAAGGTGTCCATATCAACTCAAGCTTTTTAATGTCGATTCAGAAAGATCGCGTAGAAAGAGTATTTGTTGTTATTGAAACAACAGCAAAAAGAAATTTTTTAGTATTAGTGAGAGAAAAATATGTAATTCTCAATTATAGCTTGTAATGAACAAATGGGTTTGAATGGTAAGGATTTACCCGCGTCGACTGGACTGAAAGAGTTAATAATTATGGTATAATGGCAACAAATGTCACGTAAAGTTACACAGCTGAAAATTTGCAAAAATCTACCCCAAGACCTGTATGCTATTTTAATGAATGGAAGTGTACATTTCTGCTAATTAATTCTAGCCATAGGCTTTTCAATGAGCAGTGTACCAAAATATTGACTGTATACTTGCCAATTTAAAAACGGGCCCAAGTAGTGGTTTCCACGATGTCTAACGCTCGTGACTTAATCGGAGAATTATTATATTTTATATTAGAAGACTGTATTCAAAATAAACTTGGGTACAACTACAATGTAAAAATTAGTTTTTCGACATTTAGAACAATTGGCTAGACCATGGCAAGAAACAAATTTGAAAAAACTGCTCCCCTCTATCATGTTTGTCGTCGCTTGTAAGTTGAATATCAATTAAATTTAATTCTGTATGAGGTGGTACTCGACAAAAAGGAATATTTGTCTTCAAGGGCCTAATAATATTTTTTATGTCATACCAGAACAACATGATATTTATATCTACATATGCATCATGGGCCGAGCGGGTATTGAGGCGCAAAAATAGCCAAAACAGTTGATTAACTTATTCTTTCTATAACGAATGGAAGATCCAGATGATACCCTCTTTGAAACTTTATTTTTTGATAATATGCTGTCTTCCAAATGGTACTCTTCCATCTACCATGGCGTTTCTGCGAAGTCATACTTGTTGCAGCTTCTACTAAAAGTAAGTAATGACCAGTACAACCTGTAGGTTGAAAATAGTCTTTTTTTCTGACTATTGCTTCTAATAAATTTTAGAATCTTAATTTCTTTATAAATAATTATGAAAACTTGTTTTTTAGCATCCGTACAATAAGTAACATATTCACAATTTTTGTGCCAGACATCCACCTAATACACTAATACTCCAAATAGCATTAAGGTATTTAGTTGGTATCCTACCTTTGCTTTAATTATTAATTTGTGAAAACTACAAATATTAATATTTTCATTTACCAAAGTCTTCTTTATCATCGAATATTTAGACTACAGAGAGGTCTGGGAAAGTTTCAGTACTAAAAATCAAAGTACCCCCTTAATGTTGTCTATATTTTCTGACATAAAAATGGGTGATGGTGGACTGTGGTATCGGTATCTGGATATTCTAGGTAATAGGTTTAACACTTGTCTTTTTAAAAACAAACGCAGGTCAAAAATAGTTACGTGTTTTGACACGTGGGGTGCAGCAAACCCCAAATTGATTCGGTCAGCGATGCCTTCCTGATATCAATTCTGGAAAAATTTTAGTGTTTTTCTGGGCCCTGTTAGTAGGTAATGTTGAAATCTTTGTATAAAAATATTATTTTTTGTTTTTATTGGATATTCCACGAAAGTGGATTCTTTTAGATTAAAAAATTCTCGCTAGTAACAAAAAAGTTAAGGTGTATTCAATTAGTACAATTTTTGCAATAGATGACTTCATGCTCGAGGCATAAAAACACGGAACACGCTTCACAAACATATCTAGTTTTTCTGTCACGTGAACGTGGGCATTCAGAGCATCTTCCCTATTGATTAGGCCTTGTCTTTTTGGTAATTTTCACCCAAAATTTTCCTGATATTGCCGCGTAAATCGAGAGCATGACTGGGGTTAGACAGCCTTTGTCTCTGGTGGTATTTGATTAATTCCATACCTAATGTTTTATTATTATCACCCACCTGCCAGGTGGCAAGTGAGTAATAATATTTTCGGACCTAGTTCTTACGTTTTAACGTTATATTCCTTACACCACGATGTAATTTCATTTTTTCCATAAAAAATATGGATTTCAAGCGGGTCTGCGACATTTTATTGACCGTCGACCACCTGCATTTCTGGGTTTTCTTCTTCGGCATCCTGTTCTTAGTCCTATTTGCACTGTATCTATGCTGGAACTATGATTTCAACTCAACTCAACCACGTGTTGAGTAATACTTAGTTTAAAGGTACTGAGGCCTGAGGCGCTAGCGTTGTTTGGCGTTCAATTTGAATATT